>NC_091987.1:64844196-65475942 GCF_044704955.1 Pristiophorus japonicus | reverse complement strand
CCATTTGCAGAAACTGCAACTATACAGGGCAACTGGCTTGCATATGCAGAAAAACAGCAGCTCGGCTGGTATACGAATCGGAGGGGTCGGAAAGCGGACCAGAAGACGATTGGAACAGTGCACGGGACGCCGAGGTACAGCGGGTTAACACGATCAATGTTCACTGTTCTTACACCAAGATGCCTCCAATTATGATGAGGGTTCTACTCAACTGGATACCCATCAACATGGAACTCGACACGGGGGCCAGTCAATCCCTCATGAGCGTTCAACAATTTGAACAGCTGTGGCCGCACAAAAGCAAAAGGCCAAAACTCACAAAGATCGACACCAAACTAAGGACCTATACTAAAGAAATCGTCCCAGTCCTTGGCAGCGCCATGCTCTCAGTCACATACAAAGGGATGGTGAACCGACTTTCCCTGTGGATTGTCCCCAGGGATCTCCCAGCCCTGTTAGGGAGAAGCTGGCTAGCGGAACTTAATTGGAAATGGGATGATGTTCACGCCATGTCGTCAGAGGAACGGACCTCCTGCTCAACAGTGCTAAGCCGTTTTGAACATCTCTTTCAGCCAGGTGTGGGCATCTTCAAAGGGGCTAAAGTTAGAATCTACATCACACAGAATGCCAGACCGGTCCATCACAAGGCTAGAGCTGTGCCTTGTGTGATGAGGAAAAAGATTGAAAACGAACTGGACCCGCTTCTGCGGGAAAGCATAATTTCTCTCATAGAATTCAGCGATTGGGCAAGCCCCATCGTCCCCGTCATGAAGCCTGATGGATCCATGCGAATCTGTGGGGATTACAAGTCTACCATAAACAGAGTCTCCCTACAGGACCAATGCCCGCTGCCCAGAGCGGAGGATCTATTTGCCACATTGGCTGGAGGAAAACTTTTCTCGAAACTTGACCTCACGTCTGCATATATGACGCAAGAACTGACCGAAGAGTCTAAGCTACTCACCACGATCAACACACATCGAGGCCTTTTTGTGCACAATCGATGCCCATTCGGCATCAGGTAGGCAGCTGCTATATTCCAGCACAACATGGAGAGTCTGCTCAAGTCCATCCCGGGGACGGTTGTGTTTCAAGGTGACATACTCATCACGGGCAGGGACACTGACTCTCATCTCCGCAATCTTGAGGAAGTACTAAGTCGATTGGATCGGGTAGGCCGAAGAGTTAAGAATTCCAAGTGTCTGTTTCTCGCACCTGAGGTTGAATTTTTGGGCAGAAGGATTGCCGCTGATGGAACCCGCCCAACAGAATCCAAAACCGAAGCGATTCGCCTGGCACCCAGGCCCCGGAATGTCTCGGAACTGCGCGCCTTTCTCGGGCTACTCAATTACTTTGGGAACTTTATGCAGAACTTGAGCACGCTGCTGGAGCCTCTCCACGTGCTACTCAGAAAGGGGTGCGAATGGTTTTGGGGGGATGCCCAAGAACGCGCCTTCAATAAGGCACGCAACCTTCTATGTTCCAAGAGTGTTCTAGCTTTTTTTGACCCAGGTAAAAAGTTAGTCCTTACGTGTGATGCGTCAGCGTATGGGGTCGGGTGCGTTTTACAGCACGTCAATGATGTGGGTAAATTGCAGCCCGTTGCTTATGCCTCCAGGTCACTTTCGCGGGTGGAGCGCGGGTACGGTATGGTTGAGAAGGAGGCACTCGCGTGCGTGTACGGTGTCAAAAAGATGCCCCAATACCTTTTCGGGGCCAAGTTTGCATTAGAAACCGACCACAAACCCCTCACGTCCCTACTATCCGAGTGCAAGGCAATCAATATCAACGCCTCGGCGCACATTCAGCGGTGGGCACTCATGCTGGCGGCTTACGACTACACGATAAGGCACAGACCAGGCACAGACAACTGTGCCGACGCGCTTAGCAGGCTACCACTGGCAACCACAGAAGGGTCCGACGAACAGGACTGTGAGATGGTCATGGCAATCAATGCCTTTGAATCCACAGGTCCGCCCATGATGGCTCGCCAAATCAGAGCCTGGACGACCAGCGACCCCACGTTATCTCTAGTTAAAAGATACGTTTTAACCGGTGACTGGGCAGAGGCTCGCGATGCCTGCCCCGAGGAGGTCAAACCCTTCCATAGGCGCATGCATGAACTCTCACTACAGGCAGACTACCTGATGTGGGGCAGCCGAGAAGTTATGCCCTTACGAGGCAGGGAGGCGTTTGTCCGGGAGCTCCATCGCGAGCATCCGGGGATCGTCCTTATGAAGGCCATAGCCAGATCTCATGTCTGGTGACCTGTCATTGACACGGACTTGGAACTCTGCATCCGTCGGTGCACCACCTGTGCCCAACTCAGTAATGCCCCCAGGGAGGCCTTCCTAAGCTCCTGGCCCACCAAACCGTGGTCGCGGGTGCATGTAGACTATGCGGGCCCATTCATGGGCAAAATGTTCCTCGTAGTCGTTGATGCATTTTCAAAATGGATCGAGTGCACCATTTTAACCTCGAGCACCACCTCCACCACTGTGGAGAGCCTTAGAACAATGTTTGCAACGCACGGCATTCCTGACATATTGATCAGTGATAATGGTCCGTGCTTCACCAGCGCAGAATTTCATGATTTTATAGTTGATCACGATATAAATCTCGTTAAGACGGCACCTTTCAAGCCGGCCTCCAATGGCCAGGCGGAGAGAGCAGTGCAGATCATTAAACAAGGCATGCTCAGAATCCAAGGTCCCACGCTGCAGAGCCGCCTGTCACGACTGCTGCTGGCATACAGATCTCGTCTGCATTCGTTGACTGGGGTTCACCTCGCGCAACTATTGATGAAACGAACCTTAAAGACCAGGCTCTCGTTAATCCTCCCAGACATGCATGAAATTGTTGAGGCTAAGTGTCAAAAGCTAACTGAGTACCATGACCGAAATTCGAGGGGGAGGTGGAATGAGATAGGGGACAAAGTGTTTGTGCTAAACTATGGCTGGGGTTCCAAATGGCTTCCAGGGACAGTAACAGACAAAGAGGGAAACAGGCTACTGGTTGTACAAATGGACAATGGCCAAACCTGCCGGAGGCATGTAGACCAAGTAAAAAGTAGATTCACTGATAACACTGAAGAATCAGAGGCAGACTACAATGTGGAACTCACACCACACCTGGTGGACAGACAGGTGGAACAATCTGAGGAAAGGGCAGTCTCAACAGACAGCCCAGGCGATACCAGCAATCACACCAAACGAAAAACAGGCGCCAAGGCAAACAACTGAACCACAACTAAGACGCTCTACACGAGAGCGCAGACCACCTGAGAGACTGAATCTGTAAAGGCAATAAGACCTTGGGGGAGGGTGATGTCATGTATCTCACATTACTGTATGTAACTGTATCTTACCATGCTCTACATGACTGTAACTGGATATGACCTGTAACAATAAGCATACATTACCACCAGGGGTGCACTTGCAGGAGACCCTCCATACCTGTCCCACTGAGGCATATAAAGGAAGGTCTCAGGCAAGTGCAGCACGGAAGAGCTGGAATTAAAGGTGCAGGTCCTGAGTGACTTTGACTTCAGCATGTGTCTCGTGTATGTCAGTACATTAGAGTCAGGACTTAACATGTCCGATTCCAGACCTTCACCAATGATATCTTTGGCCACTCACTGCAGGTTGTGCCAATGAGGGTTGAATTTCCTTACTGGCTATGTCCATAAGCCAAACTAATGGGTGAGCAGGGGAGGAACACTAGGTGGGGAGTAGTTCCACCAGCTCCACAAATCTGCCCCCAACTTCACTCCTGGCAATTTCTTCCTGAGATGATACAAATGAATATGCTTGCCCATCCAGCATTGCTAAGAGCCTCCCCAGGGAAGCAGGGAATTTTAAATGGCTAGTATTCCTAAAGCAATTGATCACAGAGAAACCAACATTCTTATAAACTGAACGCTTATTGAATTGTTTCGAAATGTTACTCTAGAAATGGGATGCAGGCACTTTAAACAATTGCTGATCCCTGGTTACCCGGAGAAGGTGGTAGTGGGGCATCTCCTTGAACCTCTTCAATCCTTGCAGTGGTCGTGCTCCCACAATGATATTAGATAGGAAATTCGAAGATGCTGATCCAGCAAGGATGGAGGAATGGCGATATATGTCCAAGTCATGATAAGATGCTACTTGGAGGGGCACTTGGAGGTGATAGTTTTCCCATTACATTGCTGATCTTGTCCTTGTTGGGGATAGAGGTCACAGGGGAGGGAGGTATTGTTGATGTAAGATTGATGAGTTGCAACAATGCATCCTGTAAGTAGTACAAACTGCAGCCACAGTGTGCCAATGTTGTCGATGTTGAATGTTGAGTCCAGTGGAAAGGACACCAATCAACCCCTGTCCTGAATGGTGTTGAGCTTCTTGAGTGTTGTTGCAGCTACTGGTATCCAAGCAAGTGGTGAGTGTTATATCACACTCATATTTCAGTCTTGTAGATGATGGAGAGGATTTCAGGAGTCAGGAGATGGGCCATGCATCACACACAGCCTCTGACCTGCTCTTGTAACCACGTGTTCCAGCTTCTGGGCAATGGTGATCCTCAAGATGCAGATTGCATGGGTCTTGGTGATAATGGTGCCATTGAAGGTCAAGGAGAGGTGGCTGGGGGCTCTCTTGTTAAAAGTCAACAACTTTTTATGTACCTTAACTTCCAAAAAACATTTCCCACAAAAAGCTATTATTTAAGTTAAGGGAAGTGAGTATTCAGGGTAAAACCTGAGAATAGATAAGGAATTGATTGAAAAGTAGAAAGCAGCATCTACTTGTTAGAGGAGTTATGTCGGTGTAGCATTTTACCTATATGACGGGAAATGGATTTTGTTTTAATTCATGTTAAGTAACTTAAAATAATGAATTACATGTTAAAATGTTGCACGAATAACCAGGATACTACCAGAGGAAACTTAATTTTCCTCTTATGTTATGCTGGCAAAAATAGTGAACCTGGGTGGGTAAAGAAGAAATCAGGTGGGAAGCTATTCCGCTAGCTTCTTGTCATTTATTATCACTTCAGAGATTTTCCATTCCAAGTCATGTCACTTAAATATTCGCAGGCATATTATAATAAGATGCAAATAACAAGATGATGTCACACAATGTATTTCTTGTCGTTTGTGTCTTGGCAATGCTAGGTGTCAGAAACCTTGCTGCATTCCTTGTGTCCTCTTTTGCTAAGGGTCATTTGGGGAATGAAATTTTAATGGCCGCTTTGACTAAATCAAATCACAGAGTTAAAATGACAAATTTAGAAATCAAATTTTAGGAATATTTTTCTTATGTTCAGTTGATACTGCTAGCCAAACTATAGTGAGACATATCACTGCAGCAATATCCCTGTCCTAACCTGAGATAAATACCCCAGTGACAACATAGATTGTTGGAACTCACCTGATGGTCCAGAGTCCCATTTACATTCTGCTGGCCAACTGCCCACAGGAAGTAGCAGAACATCATGAATTGGGTAATAACTTTCCATTGCTGGAGAAACACAGTAAACCATGTAATATTTTTTTAAATCCCACAATGGCAAATTAACAATTTAAACTTTAAAGGTGCCCAAAATTAATACAGTTTGAATCCCCTATCTGCAATTCATGTAACAGAAAATCAGTAAAGAAAGACTTGCATTTATATCACGCCTTGCATGACCACCAGACGTCTCAAAGCACTTTACAGCCAATTAAATACTTTTTGGAGTGTAGTCACTGTTGTAATGTAGGAAACGCGACAGCCAATCTGCGCACAGCAAGCTCCCACAAACAGCAATGTGACAATGACCAGATAAACTGTTTTTGAAGTGATGTTGATTGATAGTGACCTTCCCTCTCTTTCTGTTTCTCTTTTACTGTCCAGTCATCTCTCTTTTTTCGGCACTTATTATTAATCAAGGCAATTTGTAATAAACTCAATCTCTGATTTAATATTAATTCTCTGTGATGTTTTATGTCTCTTCCCATTTTCAAAAATGCTGACGACCTAATTCAAGGTACTATAGTGCCTAATCTTTCATAATTTGACTTGAAATATTTCTTTTCATTAAAAATCTATCAATTGTGAAGTAAAAAATAAATCTGAATGCACAATTTTTCTAGAATTGTCACGATTTTCTGAAGGGGGCCGGTTCTGGATCACCATAGGAATGAAAGCAATAGCATCGGCAGAAAGGGGGCAGCATTTGGAAAGAGTGCATTATTTTAAGATTTCTGTCTGCAGTCCTGCATTGATTTGCAATGTTGCTACACATAGCACTGGAGAAAATTATCCCCATTGATGAGACGATGAAAGAATAGAAAATGAGAAGTCTTTACTAAACCATTGTTTTACCTATATCAAATTCTATTTAACAAGATGCATCGTTACTATAATTCAGAATGAAAAATACTCAAAACATTTCTGCTTTCTAACTAGTGGACTGAGCAGCACAGTTCTGGGCACATTTTTAAATGTACTGGTAGCAGAAATAGAAAGGTAGAAAGAGAAATAAGGTGCTTATATTAAAAATGTTTTGTGTTCAAGAAGAATAAAGAAAAAAGATAAATAATCATTTAAGTTTTTCCTCAACTGCATATGATATATGACTATTTTTCAAACTTGTTTCTTACATTTGATGACAAATCAACCTACACACTCAACGAGCTAATATAACATTCCAAATCAACTGGCCTGTGCTCATGTCGCTAACCTCTAATTCGGTTTATAATGAAGACTTTTCGCATGAATGAGCAAGCAAGCTGCTAATTACTTTTTATCTCTCTGGCACTAATCCTTAATTAATGCCAATTTCATGTGGCTAGTAGTTTTCTCTCACCTTTAGATTTCAAGCTGAGTTATTTTTATTTTTGAATGAAATATGCCATTCTAGCTGCAGAAATTCTCAAGTGCTTGAGATTTTTTAACCTTTTATATGTAGAAAAATGGTGTGAATACAATAAAGTTGGATGTGGGCATGCTTGTTGCTAAGTCATCTTCTATGGTCGTGTAGTACCCGATTTGCCAACTAAATGAATGATAGCAAGTGAATTTAACACTAAACTAATTTGCAAAACATTAATAGAACTTTAACTAAAAAGGAAGATAAGCCATCAAAGAAATGAGTTGAAAAACAGATGAACTATAATGAGGTGAAATGAATTATAGAAATTATGAAACAACGAAATTAAAAGGGATTAAAGGATTAATTCAAAGGTCAGTACATATGTTAACGTTTTCTTGAGTTAGTCACATGGCTTGAATAGCTTTAGGGCTGGAAATAGTCAGCAGGTCAGGCAGCATCTGTGGAGAGAGAAAGAGAGCTTACATTTCAGGTCAATGACCTTTCATCAGAACTGGAAAAAGTTAGAGATATAACAGGGTTTTAAGCAATTGCAGAGGCAGGGAAAGGGGGATGGGAGGAAATAACAAAAGGGAAGGTCTGTGGTGGAGTGGAAGGCAGGAGAGATTAAAAAACAAATGGGATGATGGTGTGAGGCAAAAGGAGATGGTAATGGGACAACAAAAGATGGGTCTAGAAGAGGTGTAAATGGGAATAGCAGAATCATCAACAGTTGCCATCTGAAAAAATGGGAGCAGGGGTTATGATCCAAATTTGTTGCACTCAATGTTGAGTCCGGAAGGCTGTAAACTACCTAATTGAAAGATGAAGTGCTGTTCCTCGAGCTTACGTTGAGTTTCATTGGAACAGTATAGAAAGCTGACTCGGAACTCCTTCACGGCAAACGAGCCAAAGGTGGGCAGTGGAAACATTACAAGGACACCCTCGAAGCCTCCCTGATAAAGTGCCCTACTGACACCTGGGTGTCCCTGGCCAAAGACCGCCCTAAGTGGAGGACGTGCATCCGGAAGGGTGCTGAGCACCTCGAGTCTCATCGCGGAGAGCATGCAGAATTCAAGCGCAGGCAGCGGAAAGAGCGTGCGGCAAACCAGTCCCACCCACCCCGTCCCTCAATGACAATCTGTCCCACCTGTGACAGAGTCTGTGGCTCTCGAATTGGACTGTTCAGCCACCAAAGAACTCATTTTAAGAGTGGAAGCAAGTCTTCCTCAATTCCGAGGGACTGCCGATAGGAGGCCGAAGACAGAGAGGTCAGAGTGGGAGTGGAGCGGAGAATTTACATGGTTGATGCAGGCTATTTTCAAATAGCTGACATTGTGTTTGTTCTAATCTACACAATTTATTTACGACTTTAAACAAGCAGGAGTCTATTACGCAATAGAGTAGTCTGGACTATAATAAATAATTAGGGGATATATGGGCCTACAAATTGGATCATGCCCGAATTGCTGCATGTGCCTAAAGATGCCAGTGGCAACACCGTGGAAAATTGGTCCACTGGTCTCATTTGTGAGCTGTAAGATCCCAGAGGGAGCCTGGTTCCAAATGATTTGAGATTGACCCGTACTGGGGACAGTGATTTAACTTTATTCAGCACAAGCAAGACTTAATACCTTACAGTATTCGATTAGCAGTTTACAGGATATAATTGAGACTCATATTACCCTGTTATACTCTGCGTAGAAGCACAACCTTGAGTTTGCTGCAGCCTATGTCTCTTGTCTCCCGTCTCTCTCTTTTTTCCCCCAGGTGTCTCTTTGATTCTTCCTGAAATCTCCGACACTTTGTGGCTGTTAGGACTCTATGCTTATACCCTTACTCTCATTCAGAACCTAGGGAGTCCTTGAACCAATTACTGGCTTGCACCCAAAACCCAAAGTCCAATCATAAAGATGCCAGCACCTTGGCTTATGCAGGTTCTAGTCTTATGGCACACTTACATCGTCTGTTTTTGACCATTAAGGCCTGGATTTTCGCTGACTTTGCGACCAGGTTTTCGCCGCGATTTGACCCTCTGCGGCAAAATCCCGGTCGGTGGGATCCTCAGGCACCTCTTTGCGGCGGTGCTTCCACGTACCACTGGGGAGAGGTGCGCCGACATGAAACGACGTGCAACGCCACGGATTGCATTACCGTCATACTTTCGGCATTCTTCCGACCCTTACGCTACGCCCAGAATACCGACAAGGTCAAACCTGTCGGTGCAGCCGTGCCAGCAGTGGTATGTATGAAGACCTGCAAAAAGGTAAGTTAAAGTTTTTATTTTTAAATTATTTTTCAGCATTTAATAGGTAAGGGTTTTTTGAATGTTTTTTGCAATTTTTTTTTGTTTGTTTTTTCCCCTTCTCAAGGCCTCTCTCGCAGCTGGCCCCAGACTAAAAAGTTGCCGAAACTTGCGGTTTACGCCGCATATCCTCGTGCAACGCCAACTTTACTGAGACGTAAAGGCCGAAAGTTAGGCCTAAAAACGGTAGCACAGCGAAAACGGTAATTTTGGCGTAAAACTACAGTTTTTGGTGAAAACCGAAAATCTAGCCCCAAGACTCATTTCAGGGATAGTTCCGGCAACACAAAAGGAAAATATCTCCATAGTGTAGAGATATGGGGCTGGAAATTGTCCTTCACTCTGATACGGGGTGGTAATCTTCCGGGGCCGGGACTTCCTGGGCCCAGCCCTGAAGTTCCGCCCCCGAAGTGGAATTGGACCATGCGCCCCTCAAAGGAAGTGGAGCGCTGTCTCCGGTGCTCCGCTTCATTTGAGGGGTGCTCCTGGATCAGCAGCCCGCCGCTGAGTCCAATTATGCTCAATGGAGGCCAGCACTACGTGGATGCTTCACGTAGCACTGACACCCAACGCAGATGCTCCCTTCAATTAAAGGGGAGGGTCGCTGCGCACTCTGCAGGCCCTTTGGTGGCTGTCACTGGGCCAACAAGGAGGCGATCAACCAGGCCAGAAGCCCGACACACAAAACAGAGTGCCGGGCTGCACGATGGCAGCCCAGTCGACGCAAGGGCCGCCATTGTCAGGCCGACGCAAGAGTTGGCTGACAAATAAAAGTGGCGGCCTGGGGCGTTAAAGGCCTCCCCTCTAAGGGGCGCCCGGCAGGGGGATGTCCTCCGTCCACACCAGCCTCGCGGCCCACAAAGCAATTTCCCCTGCGGTGCGCAAAGGGGTCGGTGTGGGGTGGTGAGGGGTCGATGCGCACGCCCATGAAGTCATCACCGATTGAACGCTGGTCTGGGGCACCAATCGTTGAACACTGCACTGCTGGGACCGCGCCCCCCCAAACCTCTAGGGCAATTTCCCCGGAGGCGCTAGCTCTGGGCAAAAACGCCATTGCATCCCGTTAGTGCCCCCGAAGGTACTAACGGGGCTATAAAAAAGGGCAATTTGGGCCTCATGGTGTCCTGGCTGTTTCTATGAGAGGCCTATATTTTTAATTCACTGCAGATATCATAACATTCCAACACAGTGCCAGCTACAGCTGACCTTGTTTCGCAGGCTGGCTACACTCTTTGGGCCCGAAATTGCCCTCTACCCCAAACGGGGCACACTTACAATATTATATGTGTTCTGTCCACCAATTGGAACAGATAATCCTGCGAAATTTAGGACTTTTTTTTTCCAGGTAGAGCGGTGTTGCAGCCATCAGCGAGGCAGAAGTGAGGGCGGGTCGGAGCGGCCGTTGCTCCAAGTCATCAGTGCCATACTGATGACGTCAAACGTCCCTCCCTGTCAGTTAAAGGGGAGGACCACTGCAAACTCTTTAGTGGCAAACACTGGGCCACCAGGGAGGGCCGAACCCTTGGGCATAATTATCGGCCTGACCTGGCAGTTGGCTGACAATAAAAAAATAACATGCAGTCATTGTCATCGCGACCTCCCCTTTAAGGGCAGACGCGCCAACCAGCCAGAGACAGCTCCCCGCTGGGGAAAGCTGTCAGTGACACCGACCGGTGGAGGCACCGCTCCCACAGGGCAATTTTGCACGGGGGTTGAAAAAGGGGTCGCTGCCGGTCGGTAAGGGGCTGGCGCGTGCCCAATGTGGCGGGAAAACGGGCAGTGTGGTAACCCATTTCCACCGCTTCCGGCCCAGGGGCAATTTCAGTTGTGTCGGCCTATCCATCTGCCCCCGGTCGGTAAGGCCTCTCTGCTCCATTCCCGCCTCTTAGCGGTGGTAATGGAGCTTGTGGAGGGGGGCAATTTTGGCTCCTATGTCTCATCCTTACTGTTGGGCAATATCCAACTTTCACCCACAACTTCTCTATTTGACCACGGCAATAATCTTTCACACCCCAGGCTGTCTGGTTACAGCTTACAACTTACTCACATACTTTTAATTATAATCAAAAGGGTTACATACAATATATAATTCAGGTTATCATTACATACAATTGATTAATGCAGACTTCTACTTTTAATTCATGCACACGATTATAAATTCATTACTGATGATATGATATTAATGATTATAAGAAATTAAAACAAGTATTCTAAAAATCAACTAATCCGTGATAATTTTACAGTGCTGCAGGCATCAGTCATGGCCTCAGAGGCCACTCGCTGGTCCAAGGAGGCACCAAGATCGTCTGGCTTGATTGCTGGCTGAGGTCATAAGAAGACTATGGGGGGCGGGCGAGACAATTAGGAGGGGAGTGGCCAGCAGCAGCCTGCAGAACACTTCTGCTCCTCCCAGCTCAACAATAAGATAAATAAATAAATTAAACTTACCTTAAGGACCATTGATTTGGCTGCCAAGCACCTGAAGAAACTGACTACAACATGCACGGCGTAGGCAATGGTCGTGTGTAATCCAATTTTGCAAAGGGGCCTCAAATAGTGTAAGGGCCCCTATTTGCATATGCAACGGCTAAAGCCTGTTTCTGGCATGTATTTTGGACACCTATGGAGGAGCCTTTACCAATATGGCAGGAGGCGTACTTCTGGCATGGAATGAGCGTGCGCACTACACCTGCCATATTGGGTCCTTAGGCGCCCGCTTTACACCTGTAAAACGGGTGCAACACATTTCAATTTATAGGCCACAATATAAATTTCAATCATGATGGAGATCAGTGGGATGATACGAGAGGTTTTTAGTGTGGAACCAAGAGAAGAGAAAAATTATTGTGTTCATTCATAATCTAAAGTCATAACTAGAAAAAATGCAAGTTTAGCATAACACAGGCAACAACTATGTCCTACTTGGCTACTGAATTATCGAATAGACTGAAATCTAGCACAGTCATTGCAAACTTCAAGTATTTTGTAAAGAAATAGAAAAAGAAGCTATATACTGCAGCTGCTGGAAACCTGAAATAAAAAGAGAAAATGCTGGAAATACTCAGCACATCAGGCAGCTTCTGTGGAAAGAGAAACATAGTTAACGTTTCAGGTCCAGCATTTTCTGTTTTTATTTTAGTCAAGAACGAGGAGGCAAAACTGCGTACCGCCCCGTTTGGGTCACGCTTCACTTCCTGTCAGGGGCGGGACCAGGGCATAAACAAATTTTCGCTCCGGGGCGAAAGCAGGTCGCTGGTACGGTAATGACATCGTCATTGCCGGTGCAATGGCCCAGGGCATTACTGGCAGGAGCGAGGCGCTACTGGTTAGCACTGCCACTAAACTCCCATGGAATTTCACGGGAGTTGGTAGTGGTGCCACACCCAGGCAAAAAGTCATTGGTGCCCTGTTAGTGTCCCCCGGGAGGCACAAACAACCCGAATTTCTCCCCCTAACACTGGTTTGAGCAGGAGATGAGGCATAGAGGGTTATTTTGGCCAAAGGGTGAAAATAAGACATGCCTGTTGAAAGTTTGGATTTAGCACACAATTTTGGTTCTAATTACTGATTACCATAATTAGTATTTGCTTGGAGGTGTTAGATGCAATTTTCATGGAACATGTGGGCTCCTTGCACCCACTTCCACTGAAGGTGTGGAGTGCGCTAGCTGGCACAAAGCGGCACATTGCAGGTTGGCTCAGGGACCGAGAGAAAGGGTACACAGGTTCTTGGATGCGGCACTGGAGGTCCTAGTGGAGAAGGTCCAGAGGAGGAGGGATGTCTTGTACCCACAGGGAGAAGGACGTAACCTCCCACTCCTCACCCTCCTGTTCCTCTCTCCTGCAGCAGCTGGTGCTGCTCTGCCTGGCCTCATGTCATCCTCCCATTCCGCATCCAGACCAAGTGGGATCCCTAGCAAGATGCCCATGACCAAGCACTCCCATTCTCCTGGTGACTCCTATAAGGTGTCCAATAAGCTGGAGTAACACAGCACTTACTCTTTTTAGGTGAAGTCCTCAGAGAATTTCTAGAGTAAATGTTACTCGAGTGTTGATGAAGGCTTGACAAAGTGTCCCAGAAAGTGTCCCAATGTGTTTCAGAGGTCCTCTTCGCAGCTCCAGCAGGAATGACCATGAAATGGTGAGTATCCCTATAAGTACCACTTGAAATCGACATCAACACATTGGGGGGAAAATTGCGGTCGGAGGTTTCTTTCGGACGAACGCCTCCAACCTGGAAAAAATCTACCAAAATACCTGGTGGTCCCGGAGGAACGTATGATTCCGGTTGGAGGCCTCCATTCGCTATTCAGCATACGGGAACATGTCCTCCAGATACGGATACGTATCCTGGTGTCACGTGGGCTTGGACCACCAATCACTATGTAGTATTCTCATTGATAATAATAGGAGCTCTGTTTGTACGAACTCCCATTACTATCAATGAGAATACCCTCCGAAAACAAGAAACACAACACAATAAATAAAAAAAACACCTCACATATTTAAAATTAATTGAAATTGAATGTAATTAAATGTTTTGGAAAATATTTTGATTATTTTTAAAATGTGAATTAATAGTGTTAAAAATAAACTTACCTTAATGGACATGGTTTTTAATATAAAAATGAGTGATTCAATTACATTTTTCTATGTTTTAAACTCTTATGCTAGTAAAAGTAAATTATATGCCTGCTTTTATCAGGCGTAAGAGTTTGAATGACATTCGCTGTGCAAGAGTTGGACAAATTGCCCAATCTCTGTCCCGCGGGTATCCTTCCTGCGGGGATGCGTTCGATTTGTCAAAAAAAATTTGACAGACTGGAAATGCCGGTTCTCGGCGCACGTGCGTCGCACGCTGAGATCTGGCATTTGTGAGGCCTCGCAGGGTGCGTGTGCACATCGTATGCACCCGACACGGCTGCAATTTTCGACCCAGTGTTTACTCCCAAAGTCTTCTCTTAGGCAGCCCCTCGGAGTCGAGGATGACTTGCTTCCTCACTAACAATGAGTTCTCAGATGACTGAAGAGTCCAATGTGGGACCTACAGGCTCTGTCACAGGTGGAGCAGACAGTGGTTGAAGGAACGGGTGGGTGGGGTGCCTGGGTTGCCGCGCGTTCCTTCCGCTGTCGACGCTTGGCTTCAGGTTGCCCTCAGCGAAGAGACTCGAGGTGTTCAGCGCCTTCCCGGATGCTTTTCCTCCACTTTGAGTGGTCTTGGGCCAGGGATTCCCAGGTGTCGGTTAGAATATTGCATTTTTCAAGGCGGCTTTGAGGGTGCCCTTGATGTGTTTCCTCTGCCCACTTGGGGCTCGCTTGCCATGTCGAAGTTGCGAGTAGAGCGCTTGTTTTGGAAGTCTCATGCCAGGCATGCAGATGATGTGGCCCGCCCAATGGAGCTGATCGAGCGTAGTCAATGCTTCGATGCTGGGGATGTTGGCCTGAGCAAGAGCACTAGGATCTTGCGGAGGCAGTGTTGGTGGTACTTCTCTAGTGTTTTGAGATGCCGGCTGTACATAGTCCATGTCTCTGAGCCATATAGGAGGGCGTGTATCACCACTGTTCTATAGACTATGAGCTTGGTGCCAGGTTTGAGGTCCTGGTCTTCAAACACTCTCTTCCTCAGGCAACTGAAGGCTGCACTGCACACTGAAGGCAGTGTTGGATCTCGTCGTTGATGTCTGCCCTTGTTGACAGTAGGCTTCCGAGGTATGTAAAATGGTTCACGTTGTCCAAGGCCTCGTCGTGGATTTTGCTAACCGGGAGGCAGTATTGTGTGGCGGGGGCAGGTTGGTAGAAGACCTTTGTCTTACGGATGTTTAGTGTAAGACCCATGCTCTCGTACGCCTCGGTGAAGGTGTTGACGATGGCTTGGAGTTCGGCCTCCGAGAGCGTGCAGACCCAAGCATTGTCTGCATACTGTAATTCAATGACGGAGGATGGTGCGACCTTGGATCTGGCCTGGAGGCGGCGGAGGTTGAACAGATTCCCATTTGTCCTGTAATTTAGCTCTACTCCAGCGTGGAGTTTGCTGAGGTGCAGCATTGCAGCAAGGAATATCGAGAGAAGAGCGTTGGTACAATGACACAGCCTTGCTTGCCTCCGATCCGAACGTGGAATGGGTCTGTGGTGGATCCGTTGGTAAGGATCGTGACTTGCATGTCATCGTGGAGCAGGCGGAGGATGGTGACAAACTTTTGAGGGCAGCCGAATCTGAGGAGGGCGCTCCATGATCCCTCATGGTTGACCGTATCGAAGGCCTTTGTGAGGTCAAAGAAGGCTATGTACAGAGGTTGGCACTGTTCCCTGCATTTCTCTTGATTTATTGCGCCATGAAGGTCATGTCTGTTGTACCCCTTAGTGGGCGGAATCCGCTTTGCGACTCTGGGAGGAATTCTTCAGCTACAGAGAGAAGGCGATTGAGGCGGATTCTTGCGATGACTTTCCCGGTGGCCGACAGCAGGGAGACTCCTCTGTAGTTACCGCAGTCGGACTTGTCACCTTTCTTGAAGATGGTCACGATTACAGTGTCTCTGAGATCTCCTGGCATGCTCTGCTCCTTCCATGCCGGTTCTCAGCGCATGCACATCGCACGCCGAGATCCGGTATTTGCGAGGCCTCACAGAGTGCGTGCGCACATCGTACGCACCTGGCAAGACCGCAATTTTCAGCCCAGTGTTTACTCCCAAATTCTTCTCTTAGGCAATCCCTCAGAGTTGAGGATGACTTGCTTCCACACTAAAAATGAGTTCTCAGGTGACTGAAGACTCCAATGCGGGAATGACAGTCTCTGTCACAGGTGGAGCAGACGGTGGTTGAAGGAACGGGTGGGTGGGGGGCCTGGGTTGCCGCGCGCTCCTTCCGCTGTCGACGCTTGGCTTCAGCTTGCTCTCGGCGGAGAGTCTCGAGGTGTTCAGCGCCTTCCCGGATGCTTTTCCTCCACTTTGAGTGATCTTGGGCCAGGGATTTCCAGGTGTCGGTGCACTTTTTCAATGAGACTTTAAGGGTGTCCTTGAAGCGTTTCCTCTGCCCACCTGGCCAGTGTTTACTCCCAAACAGCTGGTTGATGTTAGGAGAGGGTGTTAGTTGAAGCGCTAATCACCAAAATGCCGTGAAGCCTCTTTAGTGAGCGATAGCAGGCATTTTAAGTGGCAATCAGCTATTTAAAAATCCTCCGGACAGCCGTTCTTAGCGCTGGCTTCAACTCCTTTACCAAGATGGCATCTTGCGCTAAATGCAGGCTAAACCAGCGTTTCAACTTAAGACCCCATCTTAGCCACCTCTTTACCTCTTTAGCGCCTAAAGTATTCAGCGAAAATTGCCCACCCATACAGCCTTGACATTAAGGAAGATAGGAAATGGAAATGGTTTCAACACACACCAACATGATGCAGTAAGCTTGATGGACTGAACAGCATTATCATAGTGGTGTGATACTGAGCCATATAACTCAGGAGGATCCTAGCTTCAGTAACTGGTCTGTGATATTTATATTCTTGACCTCACTATTGTCTCAAACCTCAAATGGAAATCTGACATCTCCTCCATTGCTAAAGCTGCCTCCAAGAAACTCGGGGGCCTAAATTCATCAGCGCCAGAAACTGGGCACGATTGGTGCAGTGCGCAGCCAAGGCACGCCAGAACGGAGAGGCCTGAGGACTGTCTTGAACTGCTGCTCAGTCCTCATCATCATAATTTTGGGTGAGCTGCAAGTATCAATTGGGCACACCCACACAACTTGCTAGTCGTGGCGATCGGGAGAGGGGTGAACAGCCGCAGACTTAATGTACAGTGAGGAGAAGCACTCTTGCTCCATATTAAGGTAAATTGAAAAAACTTACCTGCAGGCTTCTTCCATGGCCTCTAGGTCTCTTTAAGGACAGCTGGGTAGACTGCTGTACAGCATGAAAAATTAGATGGAGCCTGCGTTTAGCATTTAGAACCACCACAAGCTCCAATTTTCCAAATGGGTCCAGAAATAGGTGTAGGAGCCTCATTTCAATATTGAGATGAGACCTGCGGTCATTTCAGGTGGCCACCATTGTTGCCTAAAAAAAGGCCCTGCCAAATTTAGCAGTGGCCCAGACGCACCCGCAAATTGGTTATGGGCCTTCACACTGCTAAATTTGTCAACGTTGCACCCGTTTTACATCCTCGGTTTCCTGTTTTCAGCCAAATATATTGTTTGGATAAGATTTAAGCCAGCGTTCTGTCTGCCTGTTCTAGTGTTTCAGCTGGATGCTAAAGATCCTGGAGAAATACCACCAACTATGTCTCCGCAAGATCCTGCAAATCCCCTGGGAGGACAGATGCACCAATGTCAGTGTTCTCGATCAGGCCAACATCCCCAGCATCGAAGCACTGTCCACACTCAACCAGCTCCGTTGGGCGGGCCACATTGTTCGCATGCCTGACACAAGACTCCCAAAGCAAGCGTTCTACTCGGAACTCCTACACGGCAAGCGAGCCCCAGGTGGGCAGTGGAAATGTTTCAAGGGCACCCTCAAAGCCTCCTTGATTAAGTGCAACATTCCCACCGACACCTGGGAGTCCCTGGCCAAAGACCACCCTAAGTGGAGGAAGGGCATCTGGGAAGGCGCTGAGTGTCATGTATCCGACATGGTTACTGCTTGTACTATTACAAGGTGTTGGCACTGCAGTGGGAGACTTGTAGGTTACCTGTACAGGTGTGCCAAGCCTAGTATAAAAGGCAGGCCACCATGTGTGATCCTCATTCTGGAGTTACATTAAATGGACTAAGGTCACTACAGTTCAAGCACAACACATTGTCTCATGGAGTCATTGTTAGAGCATCTGAAGACATAACAATTGGCGACGAGATTATGGACCTTCACACGAAAATGGCTAATCTTGGTACGTTGCAGTAGTTCGCCGATGATGGTGATTGGGAAGCCTTTGTGGAGAGGCTCGACCATTTCTTCACAGCAAACAACCTGGCAGGCGACAATCTGGCCAAACTGGCTGATAAGTGCAGAGCTATCCTGCTAACCAGTTGTGGGCCTTGTCAGGGACTTGCTGGCACCAGCGAAGACAATGACCAAGACGTACGAGGAGCTTGTAATGTTGATCCAAGAACAACTCAAGCCCAAAGAGAGCATCCTCACAGCCAGACACCGGTATTATACACACCGACGGCCCGAAGGCCAGGAGATCGTGAAATATACTGCAGACCTCAGGAGGCTGGCGGCACCGTGTGATTTCGGCAACCACCTCACCGAAACGCTGCGGGATATCTTTGTCATCGGAATCGGCCATGAGGGCCTTCTTCATAAGTAACTATCTGCGGATACCACAGTCACACTGCAGAAGGCCATCTCCGTGAGCCAAGCATTCATGACCTCGACCTGCGGCTCTAGGCGGATGACTCATCTTCAGGACTCAAACTCGGCAAGTACTGTGCACAGAGTGGCGCCTTTTAGAGGCTGGATTGTAGAACGTGAATCTTCTCAGGGGAGAGAGAACAGGCCCCCAAGTCCCTTAACTCAGAGTCCGCCGAGGGGAGCTAATCGAGTAGCACCATGCTGGAGGGAATCACAGGGCTCACCAGTGCCATTTTAAAGACTATGTATGTAAAGGCTGCAGCACAAAGGGCCATCTCCAGAAAATGTGTAAAAGAAATATGACTCTGTGTTGATGAAGTGTCTGCAGATGGCCATGAATCCAGCGCGGATTATAAAACGATAGTCAGAGAGGCAGCTCAGCCCCACGATGAGGTATATAGCATGTTTACCTGCACCACCGAATGTTCTCCGTTGAGGATGGAAGTCGAGATAAATGGCGTTCTAGTCTTCATGGAAGTGGACACGGGAGCGAACCGGTCAGTAATGAATGAAGAAGCCTTTGAGAGGCTATGGGACAATCAGGCTGAATGACCCAAGTTGGTCCTGGTTCAGGCAAAGCTGCGCACCTACACCGATGAACTTATCCCAGTCGTTGGTAGTGCAGATGTAAAGATACTCCATGATGGTGCGGTGCACAAGTTACCTCTATAGATTGTTGCAGGTGATGGACCAACGCTACTCGGAAGAAGGTGGATGGATAAAATCCATTGGAGTTGGGAAGATTTCATCCCTCCAGCGATCAACGTCCCCCGCGCTCAGGGGCAAAGTAAACCCACACCTGAGGTTGGATCCTGCATCAGAGAGCAGACCAGCACAGCACCCGAGGCACAGACCGCCCAGCACGACTGCGCGGAGATGATCCAGCTGAGACGACCCGAACGGACCTTCCAGGCTCCAGTGGCAACACTCCGGAGGAAGAAAATCAGATCAAAAGGCGACTTCCCAGCTTCAGTGGCAGAACCCAGGGAGAAGAGGATCACAGCAGTCAACATTGTGGATGGAAGAAAGATGGCGCCCAAACCACCAGGTGAAGCGCTGAAGAAAAAGATGGCGGTGGCCGGACCACGAGGTGCAGCGCTGATGAACCGACATGTGGCACCAAGCGAAGAAGTGGATTGGGGTAAAGATAGCAAGGCTCTCTTAAAGGAGGCCCACAACTCACCGCACTTAAAGGGACAGTTCCACACTCTCAATCAATGTAACAGCAACTGTGAGTTAGATGTAAAATGTGTAATTGATGATCAGAGTTGTGTACATGCAATAAGCAAGGAAAAGGCGCGCGATTGCGATCGGAGCTACAGGTTATTTACAATAAGTAATGAAACATTGTGCGATGTAGGACTGCATACAATCAATGCAGCGGGCAAACACCCATCGGGAGCACACAAGTCCAGCGAGCTACCCAGTGCTGTAGCCTGCTTCCCTGGGACCAGAGTGATGCACCACAGAGTATGGCCACAAGCAGTTAACATATACAAACTGCAGAGCAAGCGATCTCAGGAGGGCAACGGCAACGGTTTCTATACCCTGCCCCCGATTGGCTCCAACTGCCACGAGCCTGAAAGAGCAAACTGCGCTAAGGCGCAGCCGCCAGACCCTATCGCCACCAAGGCTACACCCGGGAACGAAGGGTCACCCGCAACAGTTCTCCCAAATGGGACTGGGGCCAGCCAGGATCTCAAACCAAATAACGCCCAGGCAAGCGAGTCAGCAGTTCCCTGTGCACTGCTAGACGATTGCTCCTCAGGGAGCAGCAGCGACTTGGGGCGCAAAGAGAGGACAGGGAGGTCACAGGCATCTGTGAACATGCCCGACGCTAGAAACAACGGCAAAAACCCCCAAGCGCAGGCAACTTGAGCAACCTGATTCCCACTGCCAGCACTGGCACTGCGCCGCCACCAGACTATCTGGACACCATCCAGCAGTTCTAGCACTCGTTTGTCCTCAAGCACCGGTGCTGACCCTAGCACTGACTCCAAGTATATACCTCACCATTCAAATGTACTCACCTCACCATGGTACCACAAATGCAATACTGTAAATGCAATTTTTTTGGGGGGACTTGAATGTATATGAATGTAATGAGCCAACGGCACAATCTAAATGTGGGTGGGGGGAGAATGGAGTGGTCATGGACGCACAAACAGAAACCACCAGCAACTCTACTGCCAACGAAACATCATCCACTCACTCAAGATGGAAACGACCCTCCAAGTATCAACCAGATAGAATTAAGCCCAGAGCATAGTTAATGCAAAGGCGATTTGCACCAAAGATTTGGGGGAGAGTGATGTCATGTATCCTACATGGTTACTGCTTGTACTATTACAAGGTGTGCCACCAGAGGGCACTGCAGTTGGAGACTTGTAGGTTACCTGTACAGGTGTGCCTGGCCTGGTATAAAAGTCAGGCCACCAGGTGTGATCCTCACTCTGGAGTTACATTAAATGGACTAAGGTCACTACAGTTCAAGCACAACACATTGTTTCGTGGAGTCATTATTAGAGCATCTGAATACTTAACACTGAGCACCTTGAGTCTTGTCGCCAAGAGCATGCAGAAAACAAGCGCAGGCAGCGGAAGGAGCATGCGGCAAACCAGCCTCTCCACCCACCCTTTCCTCCAACAACTGTCTTGAACTCAGTCTGTTCCACCTGTGACAGAGACTATAGTTCCTGTATTGGACTGTTCAGTCACCTGAGAATTCACTGTTAAAGTGGAAGCAAGTCTTCCCAATGAAAATGAGCACGCAGAATGAGAACTTACATGCCATATGCCATATTGGATCCATAGATGCCTGCTTAATGCTTGGAAAATGGGCGCAATGTGATCCGATTTCTAGGCCCCCGTGGCACTATTTGAAGAAGAGCATGGAGATTTCCTGGTGTCCTCACCATTTCTCCCTCAACCAACATTACCAAAAAGAGCTTAACTAGTCATATCTCATTGCTGTGCATAAAATGGTTGCTGTGTTTTCCTACATCATTGCATTTCAAAGTTATTCATAGGGCTGGAAATTCGGATGTGCAGCACCTCAGTTAGCACCCTGGAGGGACAGTAATGCGTCTTGAAATGCTTACCACCCAGCCATGCAGCTTGCAGCGTCCCACTGGGAAATTTGGTGCCGGTTTTGCAGTAGTGCAAAACGCTACTGCCTTGCTGCGTACTTTCAGTCCGATCATGACATCAGTCGTCGTGAAACGACCCACTAGCACCCCGCTCGCAAAAGTAGGTGCGGCCGTTTCATTTAGCGTCCGCCCCAATCATGCCTGAGAAACCAAGCAGTACCACCTTCCGTTGGCGCTATCTGCAGCCTATTTAAAAGGAGGAAGGAGGAGCATTAATCGGCGGTCACAGTGAGTGTAACGTTTCTGCAGAGCACGTTGCGTGAACCTCTGACTTTAAAGCAGCAGGTTTATCTACCATTACAGGGTCCTTTCAACTTCAGTGAACTAATTTAGTGCGTGCATTACTAGTTCGGCAGCATCGCCTACTCCATGCTCTTGTTAGGTGGCATCAAGATAGAAGGGCCGTTGGCCATGTCAGGCCATGAATGAGGAGAGGCCGTGGACAACTGGACAGGAGACCTTACCTCCCATGGGTTTACAGGCAGCACGCTCATAACTCCACCTCTCCGAGGAGCAGTGTGTGAGAAGGCTGTGCTTCTGAAAGGAAGTGCTGACAAAGATAAGCCATCTCCTACAAGCAGACCTGCAGCCTCACATCGGCACCAGGACTGCGCTGCCCGTCGCAGTGAAGGTGACTGTGGCGCTGGCCTTCTATGCTTCCGGCTCCTTCCACACTGCATCAGGGACATATGCAGCATCTCTCAATATGCTGCACATCGATGCATTCGCCACGTTACAAAGGCTCTCTACGGCCGCAGAATGGACTTCATAAGATTTCCAATGAACAGGGAGAGCCAGAATGAGCGGGAATGTGGGTTTGGCAGGATTGTGAGGTTCAAGGAGCCATTGACTGCACACATGTGGTCTTACAAGCACCATTTGGGAACGCCGAGGAATTCAGAAACTGAAAAGGATAACTCTCCCTGAATGTGCAGCTGGTGTGCGACCACACGCAGCGCATTATCGCAGCAAATGCCCGCTATCCAGGGAGAGCACATGATTCGTTCATCCTGTGTGAGAGCACTGTGCCACGATTATTTCAGCCACCATGGGAGCAGTACAGCTGGCTGCTCGGGGACAAAGGATATGGCCTAGCCACCTGGCTAATGACCCCCCTCCACAACCCTACCACACAAGCGGAGCATCGCTACAATGACAACCATGCGACCACCCACAACATCATAGAGCAGACAATAGGGGTGCTCAAGCAGCATTTCCGATGTCTGGACCACTCTGGAGGCAGCCTTCTATACTCCCCTCAACAGGTCTCGCAATTCATTGTGGTGTGCTGCATGCTGCACAAGTTGGCCATAATGAGGGGCCAGGCATTGCCAATGGGGACTGCAGCCCCTCCTCAGGAGGAGGAGGATGATGAACAGGAGCCTGGTGAGTACCCGAATGACCAGCCACATCAGGAGGAGGAGCAGCAGCCACGGTGGAGGCAGTGTGGCAATGCTGCCGGTGCAAGAGCCACACGTCAGCGGTTCATAATCCATCGGTTCTCTTGAATGGAGGAAACTGAGGGATGCAGCTAATACTGACTATGATAATGGCACATCTCTGTGAAAGTCCACAATCATACACAACACGCCAATGTAAAATGGTCAAACTAACATTTTATTAACGACACCAAAGTAGTCGCCTCAAACAACACAACAAAACCCCTCACCAGTAAGTTAAAAAAATCACAACGTCCCATTGAAACACCATCACACACAATCAACTTACATAATGTATCGACAAAGGCCCCTTCCGTTAGTCATCCCACAGCAGCATGCATGTGGCAGATTAGACATACACACTTACAACAATAGGATGCGTCAAAAAATGCAACGACATATTTACAACCATTATTTACACGATGAGGACATCTGTCCATGGTGGCCAAAGTCTTTAGTCAGACTTCCTCTGACATTTGCCACCCCTTATGTTGACCCCCTCCCATGCCTACTGCTCCTCTTTAATGTTGCCTCAGTGCCTGCAGCAAGGCTGCTTGAGGGCTGCTGTGTGTGGGGGAGACAGTACAGATGGCCTAGCAGGACACCCTGGACCAGCTCTGAGCCTGGAAGGCCCGGCTGCGGACTCCACCGCCTCAACATTGGCGGCAGCAGTCTTAGGTGGCTCAAGTGTAGACCATAGCAGGTGCAAAGACGAAGTGGCAGTGGAGGGAGCCGGAATCTTGAGCAAGGACAGCATCTTCCATTGCCAGCGGCCCACAGTCACTCACCCAGGGCAGAACCTCAGCATCCGGAGCAATATGTGTGAGCACACATTGCTGGCCTGTTTCGGCACCGTCACTTCCCTGTTGGACTGTGAGGAACACAGAGAGGATGGCAGCAGTCAGTGTTTGCATGGCATCACTCTGAGACTGACTCAGAACTCACTGACCCTGAAATGCAGCAGTCTGCGAGATCAGGCTAGCAATTATTGACAGCATCACATCACAAAGTCCTTGCGTGGCTTGGGCCTGTGAGGTAATAGCTGCTGCCATGTCAATCATGGCACGAGTCATCCGCTCTGGGACTACACTGTCGCTCATTGAATCCATCTCCCTCTGTAAGCAGGCAAGGATGCGCTCGGTGGATGGCTGAGAGGTACAGGCACTTTACAATGTTCCCATCTGCATTGATTTCCCATATTCAAGTAAGTGCGTCGATGCTCGGTGGGACCTTCTCCAATGTACCCACAAGCTCGCGGTGCAGTTGCATAGACTCCCTATACATAGCCTCCATGGCCAGATTCACGTCTGACTGTCTCTCAGTAGGACTCCTGGGCCAACTCACCCTCCGAGCTCCTCTCACGCGGTACGTTGCTGCAGGCCACTGGGACCAGGAGCCTCAGACTCTTCAAACCCCAGGAATTCAAGGTCTTCGACCGATGTGGTCTCCCCACTCGGTGGGACTGATGGAGTGTCCCGCTCAGTCAACAAACTGTCGTCCCTCCCTCATCATCTCCTCCATCGGCCAATGTTGACGGATCACGGGCAGGCTGTCACACTGCTGGCTCATCACCCGTCAGCACAAAGCAACAGAAGTGTGGTTAGCAGCAGGGGCGGGGGCAGGTAGGTAAGAGGAAGGTGGCATTGGACATTTATATTTAAAGGGGGTAGGCCATTTGCTATCAAGGATCACGGATCTCATATAAGTCACTAATGCCATTCACATACCATCACTGTCCACAAGGGGCTCTGCTTCGCCACCCACTACCGTGCCAACTGGTGTGCTCAGGAGGACAGACACTCACTCCTTCACCTCAGTGAGGTCCTGTATATCGGGCTCCCCTCCTCCGGTGCTCTGCGGCTCTCTATGATTGTGAGCCACTTTCGCTTGCAATAAGAAACACAAGAAGGTGTGAGTGAGTGTGCAGCTCACCGTGTGGCACATATGCCTTCCATAGTAGAGTAGCTCCTATTGTCTCGATGTGTGCAGATGTCCATTAGATTCTGCGTGGCTGCGCATAGTGCATGTGGAATGGTGGGATGAGTTGAGAGCCACCTAGGATTACGGATCAGGCTGACGTTTTGCAAACGCATATCAAGAGTGAAAGGGTAGTGCAAGGAGGGGTGAGACTGAGTGAGGATCAAGAAGGTGCACGACACTTGGATGCGCAAGGCATGGTGGTGAACTGAGCCTCAACTTTTCAGGTGGCTTCACCAACCAAGACCGTGGCCTGGAATACATAAAGAAGGGGCAGTTACTGCAAAGACTTGACATGGTGTGAGACAGTGAGGTTGATATTATAGCATTGGTGCATTAATAGAAAGGGTACGCACCATGACGACCCTAGTGAGGTCGTTGAAGTTCTTGCGACATTGGGTCGCAGTTCGCGGCACATTGTCTCTTGCAGAAACACCCTGGGCCACCTCCCTCCAAGGCCTACGGAAAACTTATGGGACGGGCCTCCCTGCTCCTGGAAGCTGCAGCACATGACACCTCCTTTCAATTGCCTCTATCAAGGCGTCAACGGCTGTGGCTGAGAAGCCATGTGCACGCTGGTGACCCTCCTGCTCCTTCATTTCCCTGCTCTGCTCAGAGTGCACAGTTGGAACTGCGCATGCGCATGCTTAGGTGGGCAGAACAGTGGCAAATGGAATTTAATCCGGAGTAGTGTGAGATAATGCATTTGAGGAGGACTAACAAGGAATGGGAATACACATTAAATGGTAGGACACTGAGAAGTGTAGAGGAACAAAGGGACCTTGGAGTGCATGTCCACAGATCCCTGAAGATAGCAGGCCAGGTGGATAAGGTGGTTAAGAAGGTATACGGAATGCTTGCCTTTATTAGCCGAGGCATAGAATATAAGAGCGGGGGGGTTATGCTTGACCTGTATAAAACACTGGTTAGGCCACAGCTGGAGTACTGCGTGCAGTTCTGGTCACCGCATTACAGGAAGGACGTGATTGCACCGGAGAGGGTACAGAGGAGATTTACAAGGATGTTGCCGGGAGTGGAGAATCTTAGCTATGAGGACAGATTGGGTAGGTTGGGTTTGTTTTCCTTGGAACAAAGGAGTCTGAGTAGAGACCTCATTGAGCCGTATAAAATTATGAGGGGCCTGGATAGAGTGGATAGAAAGGACCTATTTCCCTTAGCAGAGGGGTCTACAACCAGGGGGCATAAATTTAAAGTAATTGGTAGAACATTTAAAGGGGATTTGAGGGGAAATGTCTTCACCCAGAGGGTTGTGGGAGTCTGGAACTCATTGTCTGAAAGGATGGTAGAGGCAGAAACCCTCACCACATTTAAAAAACCTGCAGAGTTACGGACCTGGAGCTGGAAAGTGGGATTAGGCTGGATAGCCGCTTTTTGGCCGGCATGGAAATGATAGGCCGAAATGGCCTCCTGCCGTGCTGTAAACCTCTATGATTTTATGATACTTATAATACCATACCTTTAAGAATTGGCTGGGCCCAGGATCTATGGCAGCCTTAGGAGTTTGCGTATTTCGGCTTCCATTTTAGTGCTGAGATTTTCGGTTGGAGTGCCCAAGGAGAGTTGTGGAACACCTGATTTAGTGCCCCCTTTTTCTCGGTGCGATTCAATCAAATTTATCGGTAGGAGGCGCACACTTTTAGACGATGCTATACTTACTGGCCCGCCAGGAATAACACTAAGTTGGGTGGCAGTGTGAGCTGCGAGGAGGATGCTATGAGGCTGCAGAGCGACTTGGATAGGTTAGGTGATTGGGCAAATGCATGGCAGATGAAGTATAATGTGGATAAATGTGAGGTTATCCACTTTGGTGGTAAAAACAGAGAGACAGACTATTATCTGAATGGTGACAGATTAGGAAAAGGGGAGGTGCAAAGAGACCTGGGTGTCATGGTACATCAGTCATTGAAGGTTGGCATGCAGGTACAGCAGGCGGTTAAGAAAGCAAATGGCATGTTGGCCTTCATAGCGAGGGGATTTGAGTACAGGGACAGGGAGGTGTTGCTACAGTTGTACAGGGCCTTGGTGAGGCCACACCTGGAGTATTGTGTACAGTTTTGGTCTCCTAACCTGAGGAAGGACATTCTTGCTATTGAGGGAGTGCAGCGAAGGTTCACCAGACTGATTCCCGGGATGGCGGGACTGACCTATCAAGAAAGACTGGATCAACTGGGCTTGTATTCACTGGAGTTCAGAAGAATGAGAGGGGACCTCATAGAAACATTTAAAATTCTGACGGGGTTAGACAGGTTAGACGCAGGAAGAATGTTCCCAATGTTGGGGAAGTCCAGAACCAGGGGACACAGTCTAAGGATAAGGGGTAAGCCATTTAGGACCGTGATGAGGAGGAATTTCTTCACCCAGAGAGTGGTGAACCTGTGGAATTCTCTACCACAGAAAGTTGTTGAGGCCAATTCACTAAATATATTCAAAAAGGAGTTGGATGAAGTCCTTACTACTAGGGGAATCAAGGGGTATGGTGAGAAAGCAGGAATGGGGTACTGAAGTTGCATGTTCAGCCATGAACTCATTGAATGGCGGTGCAGGCACGAAGGGCCTAATGGCCTACTCCTGCACCTATTTTCTATGTTTCTATGTTTTCTATGTTTCTATGTCTATGTTTCTAACATCTCAAAATAGGCAATACTGAATTTCCAGCTTTTTGTCTCCATTTCAAACTTGAATACTATCCCCAAACGGTAAAGTTTTTCCTGACACCTCTCTCACAATTCTGAACAGAATACAAGGAAAAGGCTGTCATCTGATAGATGATCCCTCTTTCATCTCTAGCTTTCAGTCTCTCTCTGTTGCTCGTTGTTTCGTCTCCCAATACTATCAATGCTACTGTAGTCAGCGCACTACTGAACTTCCCTCTCTTGTTCCTTCCAATACATCATTGTACATATAATGAATGTAATGACTCACAAGACTTGTTACTGTAAACTGCCTCAGGTGTATACCTGATCCAACTTTATTCGCGGCCAATGTAATCCGCGTGACATGGTACCCACGCTTATATACCAGTGACCGCGCACATGCGCATACAGCCCGATGACCTCCAACAGTGGCGCCCCCTGGTGTCTGGTGACCCCAAGCATAAATACATAACAACATCCCCTTTCAAGATTTTAATATCAGTCTTTTTACAAATTAAGATGGTCTGGGACTTTCCGCTCATGAGTTGATCGTCTCAGTTCAACTTCAGTTCCAGGCGAGCGTTCTGAGTCAGTTGTGACTGAAGATGAGTAACCGATCTGATGGGAGTGGTAATGACCGCATCACAGACTGAAGGTCCAGTTTCAATAATGACAGTAAAGTCCTCTGAAGAATGAACATTGGATGGTTGGTCACTGACTACATCTTCCTCAACCGGTTCCAGTTCATCTGATCAACATGTTTCCTGCATGTTTGCCCATTCTTGAGCACGACAATAAACACTCTGTTACCCTCCTTGGCTGTAACAGTACTGGCAATCCACTTTGGACCTTGACCATAGTTCAGTACATAAACCGGATCGTTGACAGAGATGTCAAGTAACACAGCAGCTCAATCGTGATACCCTTGCTGACTTTGACGTCTGTTTTCAACACGATCATTCAAATCGGGATGAACAAGATAGAGCTTGGTCTTGAGACTTCTCTTCATCAGTAGTTCAGCAGGGCAAACCCCGGTAAGCATATGAGGTCTGGTCCTGTAACTGAGCAGTATACAGGACAAGCGAGTCTGCAGTGAACCCTGAGTTTCACGTTTCATACACTGCTTGATTGTTTGAACAGCACGCTCTGCTTGACCAGTAGAAGCAGGTTTGAAGGGAGCTGACCTCACATGTTTAATACCACTGAGTTTCATGAACTCTTGAAACTCCAGACTTGTGAAGCAAGATCCGTTGTCGCTCACAACAATGTCAGATAAACCATGAGTAGCAAACATGACACGAAGGCTCTCAATAATAGCTGTAGATGTACTGGATGATATAGTAATACACTCTATCCACTTTGAATATGCATCCACCACAACAAAAAACAGGAAAGGGCCCGCAAAATCGATGTGGATCCTCGACCATGGTTTAGATGGTCACGACCAAAGACTCAGCGGAGATTCTGCTGGTACTTTACTCAGCTGCATGCAAATATTGCACTGATGCAAACATGATTCCAGATCATTGTCAATTCCAGGCCACCATACCCGAGCCCTAGCAATGGATTTCATCATGACAATGCCAGTATGAGTGCTGTGTAGTTCATGTACAAATTTCTCTCTACCTTTCTTCGGCATGACAACACGATTGACCCATAGTAGACAATCTGACTGAATGGACAGTTCATCTTTGCGACGGTTGTAAGGTTTCCATAGGTATTGCAGACCAATCACCACTGAGGACACAATGTTTCACAATCGATAAAATAGGGTCATAGCTGGTCCAGATCCTAACTTGTTCCTTCACTCTCAAAAACATCCATTACTAACAGTAGATCTGCAGGTTGAGGCATCTCCACCTCAGGTGTGGGCAATGGCAGGCGACTCAGTGCATTTCTCAGTGCCAGATCTATGACGAATAACATAATCATAGGCAGACAATGTCAACGCCCAGCTCTGGATACGGGGCGATGCATTGGTATTATTCCCTTTGTTTTCCGACAACAATGAAATGAGTGGCTTGAGATCCATTTTGAGTTCAAAACAAAGACCAAACAGGTACTGATGCATCTTTTTGACCCCATACACACAGGCCAAAGCTTCTTTTTCTACCATGCTGTAACTCGTTCCGCCTTTGCCAAACTTCTCGAAGTATACGCAACAGGTTGTAGCTTACCCGACTCATTTGCTTGTTGGAGTATACAGCCAACATCTTATGATAAAACATCACAGGCCAATACAAGACGCTTACACGGATCATAATGAACAAGCAACTTCTTTTAACAGGGAAGATTCTTAGTATAGTGTATGAAATGATACAATGAACTCTGTACTGTGAGCCAGTGATCAGGTGTAACCTGGTCAGTCTTTAATGGCTTCCAGAAGTGAAGATACAAAGGTGAAGTTCAGCTTATATACCGGGCCCAGCACGAGTGTGCCTATGACCCTCGGACCACCTCTGGTGGTGGGCAGATCTTATGTACATACATTACATAATTCCCCCCTCAGTTCTTGGCACACGTCCATATTACAAGTTCGGACGGACCAGAGCCCTTTGCTCCCTGGTTGACCGTCTCAGTACAATCTCAGTGCTTTCCGAGTCTCTCACAACTTGGGGCTGGGCGTTGACCACAGTGGATTCTTCTGATGGCTGGATGTGAGTTGGTTGGTCGTCTAAGCTCACGGTGTCTTCTTCCAACTGTTCCAGTTCGTCAGTGTGTCTTAGCTTGATTTGATCAATGTGTTTCCTGCACATCTGCCCACTCTTGAGCTTAACCATATGGACCCGGTTACCCTCCTTATCCGTAACATTGCCCAGTAGCCCCTTGGGCCCTTGACCATGGTTAAGTACATACACTGGGTCATTTACAGATATGTCGCGTGACACTGCGGCGCGGTCGTGATACCACTGCTGGCGTTGACGTCGGGTTTCGACATGATCGTTAATGTCAGGATGGGCGAGAGAGAGCCTGGTTTTGAGGCTTCTCTTCATCAATAGTTCCGCAGGCAGGACCTTGGTGAGTGTGTGTGGCCTTGTCCTGTAACTGAGCAGTATGCGTGACAAGCGTGTCTGCAAGGAACCGTGAGTTACATGTTTCAGGCTCTGCTTGATGGTTTGAACTGCCTGCTCCGCTTGAACGGGGCTGACCTCACGTGTTTTATGCCATTGCGTTTCATGAACTCTTGAAACTCCAGGCTCGTGAAACACAGTCCGTTGTCGCTGGACATGTATGGCAAACATGGCTCTCAGGTTCTCAATGGTGGCAGTGGAAGTGCTGGATGACATGATCATACATTCTATCCATTTGGAGTATGCATCCACCACCACAAAAAACATTTTACCAACGAAGGGGTAGTTGATGTGGATTCTAGACCACAGTTTGGATGGCCATGACCACAGACTGAGCGGAGCTTCCTTTGGGGCATTGCTTAACTGCATGCAAGTGCTGCACTGATGCACGCATGACTCTAAGTCCGAGTCAATGCCAGGCCACCAAACATGGGACCTGGTGATGGCCTTCATCATGACAATACTGGGATGTGTACTATGTAACTCCCGTACAAATCTCGCCCTGCCTTTCTTGGGCATTACAACACGATTACCCCACAGTAAACAGTCAGACTGGATGGAAAGCTCATGTTTACGACGGCTGTACGGTTTGATTTCATCACCCATTTCCTTGGGGATGGTCGACCAGTCCCCATTAAGAACACAACATTTTACAACCGATAGGGTCGGATCCTGGTTTATCCAGATCTTAACTTGTTGAGCAGTGACAGGCGACCCTTCACTCTCAAAGGCATCCATGACCATGAGTAGCTCTGCGGGCATTGGCATTTCCACGTGTGGGCAACGGTAACTGGCTCAATGCATCAGCGCAGTTGTCAGTGCCTGGTCTATGACGAATGACATAATCACAGGCAGATAATGTCAGCGCCCACCTCTGGATGCAGGACGACGTGTTGGTATTGATACCTTTGTGTTCCGAGAACAACGATATAATCAGCTTGTGATCGATTTCCAGCTCAAAGCGAAACCCAAACAGGTACTGGTGCATTTTTTTTTACCCCATAAACACATGCTAAAGCCTCATTCTCTACCATGCTGTAGGCTCTTTCAGCCTTGGACAGGCTTCGAGACGTGTATGCAACTGGTTGTAGTTTGCCTGACTCATTGGCTTTCTGGAGTACGCAGCCAACCCCATAGGATGACGCATCACAGGTCAAAACTAGACGCTTGCATGGGTCATACAGTACCAGTAGCTTGTGGGAACATAACAGATTTCTAGCCTTCTCAAAGGCTCTGTCTGTCACCCCACACCCAGTCGTCTCCTTTCCTGAGCAGCTTGTGCAAAGACTCTAATACTGTGCTCAATTTGGGTAAGAAGTTACCGAAGTAGTTGAGAAGACCCAGGAACGAACGCAGCTCTGTCACATTCTGGGGCCTGGGCGCATTTTTGATGGCCTCTGTTTTCGCGTCTGTAGGCCTGATTCCGTCTGCAGCAATCTTTCATCCAAGGAATTCGACGTCTGGTGCCATGAAAACGCACTTCAAACGTTTCAGCCTGAGTCCCACTTTGGCCAGACGATGCAGAACCTCTTCCAGATTATGCAGGTGTTCGGCGGTGTCACGATCTGTGAACTATGATGTCACCTTGGAATACCACGGTCCTGGGGATGGATTTCAATAGGTTCTCCATTTTCTCTGAAATGTGGCTGCCGCCAAACGAATGCCAAAAGGGCACCTGTTGTAAATAAACAGTTCTGTCATGTCCTAGATGCTCTGCTAATGACTCCACAAGGCAATGTGTTGTACTTGAACTGTAGTGACCTTAGTCCTTTATTGATAATTCCAGAGTGAGGATCACACACGGTGGCCTGCCTTTTATACTAGGCCAGGCATATCTGTACAGGCAACCTGCAAGTCTTCCACTGTGGTGCTCTCTGATGGCACACCTTGTAATAGTGCAAGCAGTAACCATATAAGATATATGACATCACTCTCCCCCAAACCTTTAGTGCAAATCACCTCTGCATTGACTGTGCTCTGGGCTTAGCTCTATCTGGTTGATCCTTGGTGGGTCGTATCTATCTTGGGTGAGTGGTTTGTGTTTCGTTGGCAGTAGAGTGCTGGTGGTTTCTGTTTGTGTGTGTCCATGACCACTCCATTCTTCCCCCCCCCCCCCCCACCAACAAATAGATTATGCTGGAGGCTCATTACATTCATATGCATTCAAGTCCAGAAAAAAAAGTTTGCGTTACATTTGTGGTTCAGTTGTGAGGCAAGTACATTCAACTGGTGAGATACATTATTGATACGTACTGGGGATCGGTAACTGATGAGTAAGGACAAGCTAGTTCCAGAACTGCTGGATGGTGCCCAGACAGTCTGGTGGCACGGTGCCCAGTGCTGGCAGTGGGAACCCGGTTGGCTCAAGTTGCCTGCTCTGGGGGCTGTTGCCATTGCTCCTAGCGTCAGACAGGTTCATAGATGCCTGTGACCTCCCTGTCCTTTCTTTGCGCCCTGGGTCATGCTGCTCCCTGAGGAGCTGTCATCTGGCAGTGCACAGGGAACTACTGACTCGCTAGCCTGGGCGCTGATTGGTTTGGGAACCTGGCTGGTCTCAGTTCCCTTTGGGAGAACTGTTGCGGCTGACCCTTCGTTCCTGGGTATGGCCTTGGTGGCGATGGGGTCTGGGGGCTGCGCCTTAGCACAGTTTGCTCTTTCAGGCTCGTGGAGGTTGGTGATATCGAGTGCCTGAGATGTGGAGCTGATCAGGGGCAGGGTATCGGTACCGGTGACGTTGCCCTCCTGAGATCGCTTGCTCTGCAGCAGGTGTGTATTGGCTGCTTGTGGCCACTCTCCATGGTGCATAACTCTGGTCCCCGGGACACAGGCTACAGCATTTGATAGCTCGCTGGACCTGTGTGCTCCCGATGGGTGTCTGCCCGCTGCATTGGCTGTATGCAGTTGAAATCCTACATCACACAACATTTCATTACTCATTGTAAATAACCTGTAGCTCTGATCGCGATCGCGTGCCTTTTCTTTGCTTATTGCATGCACAAAATTCTGATCATCAATTGCACATTTTACATCTAACTTACATTGTTTGAAAATGTGGAACTGTCCCTTTAAATGTGATGGGTTGCAGGCCTCCTTTAAGAGAGCCTTGCTATCTTTACCCCAATCCTCTTCTCCGTTTGGTGCCATGTGTTGCTCCATCAGCGCAGCACCTCGTGGTCTGGCCGCCGCCATCTTTTTCCTCGGGTGCTGTGCTGGTCTGCTCTCTGGTGCAGGGTCCACCCTCAAGTGAGGGCTTGCTTTGCTTCCGAGCGCCGAGGACGTCGATCGCTGGAGGGATGAAGTCTTCCCACTTCCAATGGATCTTCTCCATCCACCTTCTTCCGAATAGAGTTGGTCCATCACCTGCAACAATCCACAGGGGTAACTTGTGCACCGCGCCAACATGGAGTACCTTTACATCTGCACTACCAACGACTGGGATAAGTTAATCGGTGTAGGTGCGCAGCTTTGCCTGAACCGGGACCAACTTGGGTCATTCAGCTTGATTGTCCCATAGCCTCTCAAAGTCTTCTTTATTCATTACTGACTGGCTCGCCCCCATGTCCACTTCCATGAAGACTGGAATGCCATCTATCTCAACTTCAATCCTCAATGGGGAACACTCGGTGGTGCAGGTAAACATGCTATATACCTCATCGTGGGGGTGAGCTGCCTCTCTGCCTATCATTTCATAATCCGCGCTGGATTCATGGCCATCTGCAGACTCTTCATTAACACAGTGAGTCATATTTCTCTTACACATTTGGAGGTGGCCCTTTGTGCTGCAGCCTTTACATACATAGTCTTTAAAACGGCACTGGTGAGCCCTGAGATTCCCTCCACAACGCCAGCTTGGTGCTACTCAATTAGCCCCCCTCGGTGGACTCTGAGTTCAGGGTCTCGGGGACCTGTTCTCTCTTCCCTGAGAAGGTTCACGTTCTACAGTCCAGCCTCTAAAAGGCGCCACTCAGTGCACAGTACTTGCTGGGTTTGAGTCCTGAGGGTGAGTCATCTGTCTAGAGCCGCAGGCCGAGGTCATGAATGCCTGGCTCACGGAGATGTCCTTCTGCAGTGTGACTGTGGTATCCGCAGACAGTAGCTTATGAAGGAAGCCCTCATGGCCAATTGCAATGACAAAGATATCCCGCAGCGCTTCAGTGAGGTGGTTGCAGAAATCACACGGTGCCGCCAGCCTCCTGAGGTCTGCAGCATTTTTCGCGATTTCCTGGCTTCCGGGCCGTCGGTGGGTGTAGAACCGGTGTCTGGTTGTGAGGATGCTCTCCTTGGGCTTGAGTAGCTCTTGGATCAGCGTTACGAGCTCCTCGTACGTCTTGGTCGTTGTCTTCGCTGGTGCCAGCAAGTCCCTGACGAGGCTATAGACGGTGGTCCCACAACTGGTTAGCAGGATAGCTCTGCGCTTATCAGCCAGTGTGGCCAGGTTGTCACCTGCCAGGTTGTTTGCTGTGAAGAGATGGTTCAGCCTCTCCACAAAGACGTCCCAATCATCACCATCGGCGAACTGCTGCAAAGTACCAAGGGTAGCCATTTTCGCGTGAAGGTCCGTAATCTTGTCACCAATTGTTATGTCCTTAGATGCTCTGATAATGACTCCACAAAGCAATGTGTTATACTTGAACTGTAGTGACCTTATTCCTTTATTGATAACTCCAGTGTGAGGATCACACATGGTGGCCTGCCTTTTATACTAAGCTTGGTACAGCTGTACAGGTAACCTGCAAGTCTCCCACTGTGGTGCCCTCTGGTGGCACACTTTGTCATAGTGCAAGCAGTAACCATGTAGGATACATGATATGTCCTTTGTGCACGTAAGTTTCTTTGATGATTCAACCAGGTCCTGTGTCATGTAGGCCGATGTCAGATCCAATTTGGTGAATGATTTTCCCCCAGCTAGCGTTGCAAACAGGTCATCAGCTTTCGGTTATGGGTACTGATCTTGTTTCGAAACTTGGTTGATCATGACCTTGTAGTCTTCACAAATCCTGACCGTGCCATCGTCCTTTAACACCGGAACAATGGGACTGGCCCATTCATTAAATTCGACCGGTGAGATGACCCCCTCGCATTGTAGCTTGTCCAATTAGAGCTCAAACTTTTCTCTCATCATGTGCGGGACCGCCCTGGCTTTGTGATGGATGAGCCTTGTGTCTGGGCCTAGGTTAATCTGCACCTTGGCTCCCTTGAAGCTGCAATTCCCGGTTCAAACAGTGAGGGAAATTTGCTCAGCACTTGAGCACACAAATCATCATCCGCTGATGACAAAGCTTTGATAACGTACCATTTCCATTTTATTTTCTCGAGCCAACACCTGCCGAATAACGATGGGCTGGGATAATCCATAACAGTAGGTCATGAGCCGCTCCCTCGTACGACACTCTTACTGCTGCACTACCGATCACTGATATGAGCTCTTTGGTGTAGGTACGCAACTTCGCATTTATCGGACTCAGCTTGGGTCTCTCTACCTTGGTCTCCCACAGCTTTTCGAAAGTCCTCTGGCTTATTATCGATTGACTCGCACCCGTGTCTAATTCCATGGATACCGGCACAACATTTAATTTTACCTCCATCATTATCGGTTGGCTCTTTGTTAGCAATTTTGCCTCCATCATTATCGGTTGGCTCTTTGTTAGGAACGCATGTATGCTGTACACTTCCTCCTCGGAGCTCTCAAATGCCTCGGGCTACATCGCCAGATCCATGCTGGATTGATCATCATCCACGTGGTGCGACACAGCTCGCATGCTCTGCTGTGGACACGTCCACTGAAGATGCCCCGTCTTTGCACACCCTCTGCATACATACTGCCTGAAGCGGCACTGATAGGGTCGGTGATTGCCCCCGCAACACCAACACGTTGAGCTCGGATTTGCGCCCGATGGCGGGCTTTGAGCAGCTCCCGTTCTCGCATATGCAGTCGATTAGGCCCTGCCATGTGCAGCCCTGTCGGCCGTCGATACAATTTTGTACACAGTACTTGCCATGGAATTCCTGCTTTGTCGCGATATCTGCTTTGTGCTTTTTTGCGTGGACTTGCAAGCCTGGGCGATGGTGATGACCTTGCTGAGGTCCGGCATCTCCGCAGCGAGCAGCTTACTTAAGATCACCTCGTGGTTGACCACGAAAAAGTCACGCTGCATGTCTTCCAGTGCAGGCCCAAATTTGCAAGGCCCTGCAAGACGTCTCAGGCCGGCAACAAATATCTGGATATGAGGATTCCGTCCGTGGGTTTAAGGTGTTCCTGAACTAGAGCACACAGTTCTTTGTAATCCTTTTCTGTAGGAAGAGTGGGTGAGAGCAGATTATTGATGAGTGCATAGGGCGTGGGGCCACAGACGGTGAGAAGAACTGCCCTGCGCTTCTCTGCATCCTCGTCTTTGTTTAGGTTGTTTGCCACGAAATACTGGTCAGGACGATCCATGAAATCTCCCCAATCCTCTCCCTCATTGAATCTCTCGAGAATTCCAACAGTAATCGATCGTGCTGTGCTTGCCATACTTTTGCGTGGGTTCGTATTTGCCTCGTCGCCAGTTATAGTGCATGAAATGATACAATGAACTCCGTACTGTGAGCCAGTGACCAGATACAACCTGGTCAGTCTTTAATGGCTTGCAGAAGTGAAGATACAAAGGTGAAGTTCAGCTTATATACCTGGCCCAGCACGAGTGTACCCATGACCCTAGGACCTCTAACGGTAGTGCCCTCTGGTGGTGGGCAGATCTTATGTACAAATACATTACACTTAGCTTTCTCAAAGGCTCTATCTTGAGACACACCCCAGACCCAGTTGTCGCCTTTTCTGAGTAGCACGTGCAGTGGCTCTAACAAAGTGCTCAATCTGGGTAAGAAATTTCCAAAGTAGTTGAGTAGCCCAAGGAATAAATGCAGCTCCGTCACATTCTGAGGCCTGGGTGCTTTTTCGATGGCCTTGGTTTTTGAATCAGTAGGCCTGATGCCATCAGCAGCAATCTTCCTCACCCAGGAATTCAACTTCAGATGCTATGAAGACACACTTCGAACGTTTCAGCCTGAGCCCCACTTTGTCCAGACGATGTCGGACTTCTTCAAGGTTGTTCAGATGTTCAGCAGTGTCGTGACCTGTGACCAGAATGTCATCTTGAAACACGACAGTTCTAGGAACGGACTTCAGTAGACTTTCCATATTCCTCTGAAATATGACTGCAGCCGAATGAATTCCAAAAGGACACCTGTTGTAAACAAACAGTCCTTTATGCAGGTGAGTTTCTTCGAAGTGTCGACAAGCTCTTGTGTCATATTGGCCGACGTCAGATCTAGTCTAGTGAACGACTTTCCACTAGCTAGCATGGCAAATAGGTCATCAGCCTTCGGTAACGGGTACTGATCCTGTTTTAAAAATTGGTTGATTGTAACCTTGTAGTCTCCACAAATTCTGACAGTGCCATCACTCTTCAATACAGGAACAATAGGACTTGCCCACTCGTTAAACTCGACCGGTGATATGACCCCTTCACGTTGGAGTCTGTCAAGCTCAATTTCAACCTTCTCCTTCATCATGTAGGGAACAGACCGAGCCTTATGATAGACAGGCCTTGCATCCGAATCCAGGTGAATCTGCACCTTGGTTCCAGTAAAATTACCAATGCCCGGTTCAAACAAAGAAGGAAACTTCTTCAACACTTGAGCACACGAAGTGTCATCCACTGAGGACAACGCTTTGATATCATTCCAATTCCACTTGATTTTTTCAAACCAATTCCTGTCGAACAGCATTGGACCATTACCTGGGACGATCCACAATGGTAGATCATGAACCACACCATCATATGACACCTTGACTACTGCACTGCCAATCACCGGTATGAGTTCCTTAGTGTAAGTACGCAACTTGGCATTGACTGGACTCAGCTTAGGCTTCACAGCCTCAGTGTCCCACAACTTGACAAATGTCCTTTGGCTCATTATCGACTAACTCGCACCCATGTCCAACTCTGTTGATACAGACACGCCATTCAGCTTCACCTTAACGATTATCGGTTGGCTCTTTCCCAAAAACGAATACAGACCATACACTTCCTCCTCGGGTTGTGTATCCGGGCCAGCACTGGACTGGTCATCATCAACAATGTGATGAGCGGCAGCACGCTTGCTCAGTTGTGGGCACTTTCTCTGAAGATGTCCCACTTTCGAACAGCCATTACAGGAGTACTGTTTAAACCGACACTGATGAGGCCGATGATTGCCCCTACAACGCCAACAGGGTGAAATTGGATTCGTACCAGTTGGCAGACTTTGAGCAGCTACAGATTTCACATAAGCAGTCGAGTAGGCCTTGCCTTAAGCAGCTCTGCCAGACGATGACACAATCTTGTTTACAGTACTTGCCGTGGAACTCCGACTCGTCAATGATATCTGCCTCAAATTATCATCAGTCGTCATGCATGCCTGGGCAGTCGTGATGGCCTTACTCAAATCCAGCTTCAATTCGGCCAATAACTTCCGAAGAATCACATCATGGTTGATGCCTATCACGAAGAAATCTCACAGCATGTCCTCCAACACGTTCCCAAGCTAACACGGCTCAGCAAGACGTCGCAGGTCGGCGACGAATCCCGACACATCCTGACCCTCAGCACGAACATGTGTGTAAAAGCGATAGCGTGAGATGATGATCTCCTCTTTTGGCTTAAGTTGGTCATGCACCAAAGCACACAAATCCCATATTCTTTGTCCGTTGGACGTAAAGGCGAGAGAAGATTCTTCATGAGGCCATAAATTTTTGGACCACAAATCATGAGGAAAACCCCTCCACAAAATACTGATCCAGGCGGTCGATAAAATCCGCCCAATCCTCGCCATCTGTGAATCTCTCCAGAATTTCAATAGTGCCCATCGTACATGCGAAGGTTCTTAAGTTACCTCGTCGTCAAATGTAATGAATGTAATGACTCACAAGACTTGTTACTGTAAACTGCCTCAGGTGTAAACCTGATCCAACTTTATTCGCGCCCAAAGTAACCCGCGTGACATGGTACCCGCGCTTATATACCAATGACTGCGCACACGCGCGTACAGCCCGATGACCTCCGACAGTGGCGCCCACTGGTGTCTGGTGATCCCAAGCATAAGTACATACACTGTCTTTCTCCACCCTACATCTTCACTGTGGTGAAATCAGAACACATCAGGCTGTCTCTTACTGTAACTTTCTTTCCTAGGATGTTAAGACTGGAAATCTCTACCTGCTCAGTCTTTCCTTCCTCCTATAATCTACAGGCATTTAAATCCAAGCTTGGCATCACCCAATAACTACATCTTGATTTACCTCATATTCTCTTTTACTTTTCTCAACCATTGATGATGGTCTGAACTATGCACCTTGACCTTTCTCCTTGGTTTCTCACTAATAAAAATTTCTGAGTTAGCTGATCTCAGGGTGGTTGAATGCACGTAATTATTAGCTTTATTTTCCTTGAGCTAAGAAGGGATAGCTAAACCAGACATGGTTCCTTCTCCTGACTGCTGTCTACCAGCCCCTGCTGCAGATTATGTTTCATTTTCTTATCAGCTCTACAAGTGGGTAGTTTTAGCCATTAGTTGATAAAACTGCCCTATGTATAGTCTGAAATTGTTTCACCAGCAGGGAGGTTAAATGGCAGCCGTTCCATGCAGTGAAAAGTTGTGGGATATGTTTTTTTTTAATGCATTTCCAGAAGCATGTTTTGGAAGTTGTGCCATTTTTGGTTATTAAACTTGACTCCTATTTGCCACTTAACATAGAGGATAGAAACAATAAAAGAAATGATCTTAACCAGCCTTCTGATGTGTATGAAGTCACAGCACAAAATTGCCAAATTTTGGCAGTCGCACTCAAAGAGAGATTACCTAGGAAAGAGTAAATCTATCAGAATCTTGTTAGACACATGGGGAACATAGGATTTACAAATGGTCTGTGCTTTAAAAGAGCATGAGTGCTTTCATCGAAGGAATACGACGGCATCCTGAGGAGGTACATGCATTTGAACAGTTACTTGCAGGACTTCCCGCCTCGCCACCACCCCGCCCCCAGACATCAGAGATAGCATGAAAAGCCAGCTCTGTTGCTGGTGATTCTTTGTCTCTGAAAAACAGATATAGCAACTTGTCACCGAAGAAAACCAGCTGCCCTAAGCTGATATTATTAGATATTGTTGGCTGGCTGAAATTTGCAATATCATTTACAGGGACCTGAAAGATACCAGAAGCACAGAAAATGAGAGCAGCTGTCAACTTCAATGCAGCCGACAAAGCCATGCATACTGAAGAATCTGTTTCTAAATCAGTCCTCAGCTTCTGACAGAGATCAAGATCTGTTTACTTTGACAACTGAACTTTCTGAAGATTTTATTTGTTTGGCCAAGAGCACATAATCAGGATTGATAAACCAAAACAGGACATCTCCTTTTCATTTGTCTTCCTGCTTTGTACTTTCTAAAATAAAGCTCTGCCTATCTTATTAAAGAAGCATAACTGGCCTGCTCAATCTTTCTGTTATAGGCCAGTCCTGTAACAGGCCTATTTATGAATTTCTGATTAGAATAGAAGGTATTGGCCATATAATTGGAAAAGCTAAACAAAAAGTGGCCTCTAACTCCTTGCTTAATGTAATCCTGACGTGGAAAATGGGTGTACCATGCACGTGACAAAGATGTGTACATTTCCCAAAATTCTAAAAAGCAATTTAGCACTTGTTAAAATATGTTTACAATATCCTCCAGGCTGGCTTGTAGTCCATAGTATAGAATGGAGGTAGAATGTGACCAACCCACTCGGATTGAAACTGGTTTTGTCTAAGGGTAAGCAAAATTAAATTGAAAGCCGTTGCTTTTAAGCACCATTTTGTGTTTTTACCAAGTATTCTGCTGTGATCAGTATTATCTGAAATAAAGTCAGTCTCACAAGATCCACATTGTCTTCTAACTTGAATTAGCTCAAGCTAAGCAGTATTAAAATACCAGCCTGATACATGCGCTGTATTTTTTTGTGCAAAAGGAGATTACAGATTTCCACGCAGCTATTTGCATTAACTTGAAATGAGTCACCTGATTTACAGCTGATTTTAAATCAGAAATGAGAGGTTTTCTCTCTGAACGAACAACTCTATTTTTCAAAAACTTTACAGCTGGAATTGGATTGAAATCAATTCTTTTTGAATGTTGCTTTTCTACATTTTTTAAGAAGCTAAAAAACGCTGAGCACTGTACATTGAAAATCTTTTGCAATATTTTTTTACAAGGTGTTATTGTGCAATTTGTGCATAGTGGTTCATTTTCAAAAAACAAAACTTCTGCAACTGATCAATTGGTAGCAAATTGTCTTGCATTATTTTTGTTAAATTATTTTTGTAAATAATGAACTTGACCGCTGATTTGTAAAAATCAGATGATAACATTTGTATATTCAATTATATTATTAAACCAAAAGTCCAATATTCTAATTCGATATTTGGAATTTAAAATGGGTGGGGAGGGCGGGTTGTCTACGGTAAGGTTACGTTTTATTGTGACTAGTGGGCTGGGATTTCGCCAACAGAGGCGAGTACAATGTGGGCGGCATTGGTGCAGCGTGAGAAAACCACTCCGAAGTGCAGTCCGCCCCCTCCCTTCAATCTTCCGTGGCTGGGGCTTGTTAAGTCCACCCTGTGGGTTTCCCGGCCAATTAACTGGAAGCGAATCTGATGACGTCATCTGATGACGCGTCATCAGCTGGTTTCCTTAAAGGGACTATGCCCAACTTTTTTTTGACAGTTCATCTATCAGTCTTTTGCAGCATTGAGCTGCTGCAAACACTGACAAACATTTCACAAAGGTGCACGGCTGCACCCAGCTCTCCCATGACTCCCTCCAGATGCTTATGGAGGGAGTCACAGCATGCAGGAAAATTCTCTTCCATTCCAATGGACGGAAGAGAACTCTCCAGGAAACCAAGGCAACCTGGTTGCACATGAGGACACAAGCAGAGATGTCATCTGCAGGACCTGGCTGCAGTGGCGCAAACCTTGCAATGATCTCAGTAGTTCACGAAACATTACTGTAAAGCTACACTCAACCTCATTCTGCTGTGCCATCATATCTCCATCACACTGCCTTCCCTCCTCTACCCCTGCACATCCTTACTCACACCAACTTACCTTGCACCTCCATCTATCCCTCTCTCTCTCTATCTACATCATCAGTTACCCATTTCACTAGCCAGCTCTCACACTCATCCTCATCCTTCTCCAATCATACCAACTAACAAGACACAAGGGTAGACACCTGGATCCTTTAGCCAATATTCATGTATAGTTAATGTTGATATGTTGTCAAACATTGAAATCTTTATTTTCAGGACTTTGGGTTCTTGAACAGATTTGTGGGCACCTTTGGAAGTGTCCTAGTGAGTTGCAGTGAATGATGAGTCATAAGAGTACCCCCCCCCACAATGGTGATGAGTGTGAAAGGAATGGCTTGGACATTGCAGAGATGCTTTATGGAGCTGGTGTGGGGTGGTGCAAACATAGAAACCTAGAAAATCAGTGCAGGAGGAGACCATTCGGCCCTTCGAGCCTGCACCACCATTCAATAAGATCATGGCTGATCATTTACTTCAGTACCCCTTTCCTGCTTTTTCTCCATACCCGTTCTCTATCCATGTCAGTACATTACCCCCATACCATGTGCTTTAATTTTGCACACCAATCTCTTGTGTGGGACCTTGTCAAAAGCCTTTTGAAAGTCCAAATACACCACATCCACTGGTTCTCCCTTGTCCACTCTACTAGTTACATCCTCAAAAAATTCTAGAAGATTTGTCAAGCATGATTTCCCTTTCATAAATCCATGCTGACTTCGACCGATCCTGTCACTGCTTTCCAAATGCGCTGCTATTTCATCTTTAATAATTGATTCCAACATTTTCCCCACTACTGATGTCAGGCTAACCGGTCTATAATTACCTGTTTTCTCCCTCCCTCCTTTTTTAAAAAGTGGTGTTACATTAGCTACCCTCCAGTCCATAGAAACTGAGCCAGAGTCGACAGACTGTTGGAAAATGATCACCAATGCATCCACTATTTCTAGGGCCACTTCCTTAAGTACTCTGGGATGCAGACTATCAGGCCCCGGGGATTTATTAGCCTTCAATCCCATCAATTTCCCTAACACAATTTTCCACCTAAGGATTTCCTTCAGTTTCTCCTTCTCACTAGACCCTCGGTCCCCTAGTATTTCTGGAAGGTTATTTGTGTCTTCCTTCGTGAAGACAGAACCTGGTGTATCATGTGGTAGTCAGGGTGCACAGCACGATGTGAAGTAAAAGTGGCCATGGTGAGACCATCAATAGCCTCCCGGGCAGCAAAGTGGTCGGGTGCTGATGCCCTATGTACTGTGCAGCATCAGGTGATTGCGGAGAAGCTTGGTGTTGTTGGTAGTGATGCTGGTGTGTTTAGTGATGTTGATGTTGGAGCTGATCATGGTGGGATTCTGAGGACAAAGGTGATATTTTCTCAAGGGCACTGATGCTGCTGGAATAGACGGCAGGTGAGATTGAGATGACAGAAGTGATCTGTCAATGGTGAGAGAGGTTGATCCAAGAAGGTAACAGTAAATGGAGAGTTCACTGCAAACACTACCAAAGTGCATACAGCTCAAAAGTCTCTTCCAAACGCTGAAAGCTTCAGCATCTGGCATTGTAAAGTGAACAGCTCTGAAATGGTAGCTTTTATACCATTTCTGCAGCTGTCAACTAGCCAAAGCAATGGAGAGTCACTAAAAACCCGACTCCACTTACCTGCCGTGAAACCTGAGGGACGGCAAACCCATCAAAAGGTTGGTAAAATTGTAAGTGCCTGCTTTTAAGTCTCTTAGCAAGCATTAAAGTACCTTTTAATTATGTTAATTACCTGTCCCGGCGCATGCTGTCAGGTCTGCTATCCGCACGCAGAGAGGCACTCACACGGAGGCGGGCTCAGAGCGGGAACCTGATCCACTGTCAATCAGGGCCATTTTGACAACGGGCCCACCTCCAAACCCGCACTCACAGGGCTGGGAAGATTCCAGCCGTGGTGTCCCTCAGGGATCTGTGTTGGTGCTTCAACTATTCACTGTATTTATTAACGACTTAGATAATGGGATAGAAAGCCACATATCCAAGTCTGCTGATGACACAAAGATAGATGGCATTATAAACAGTGAAGATGGAAACATAAAATTACAAAAAGATATTGATTAAGTGAATGGTCAAAACTTTGTAGGCAGTGTAGGCATGTGTGAGGTCATCCAAGGAGAGATCAGAGTACATTCTAAATGGTGAAAATCTAAAAGCAGTGGAGGCCCAAAGAGACTTAGGGGTCCATGTACATAGATTATTAAAATGTCATGGACAGGTAAAGAAAATAATCAAATAAGCTAATGGAATGCTGGCCTTTATATCTAGAGGTCTAGAGTACAAGGAAGTAGAAGTCCAAGCCCTGGCTATGCAAAGCCCTGGTTAGACCACACCTGGAATACTGTGAGCAGTTCTGGGACCACACCGAAGGAAGGATATATTGGCCTTGGAGGGAGTGTATTGTTGATTTACTAGAATAATACCTAGACTCCAAGGTTTAAATTACGAGGAGAGATTACACAAACTAGGGTTGTATTTGTTGTGTTCCTAAGACAGATGAGACTGCACACAGGGAGGTTAAAGTAACAGTGACCTCAGTCTTTATTAAGACACTCCAGAGTGAGGAACAGGCCTTAGGGGCTGGCTTATATACAATGCTCCCAAGGAATGCTGGGATCCCTTGGGACTTCAGAGGATGAGCTCCCTGGTGGCGGAACATGGGAGTGCATGCTTTACAGATACACAACATCACTCCCCACCAAAGTCAAAGTGAAAACTATTTACAAGGTGAGGCGGTCGGGAGCCTTTCTTTCCCTGGTGGACCGTCTCGCTACAAATGTCTGTTCTGGTGTGTTGGCTGTGCCCTCGCTGGGCTGGCGTGTTGTTGGCTTTGCAGGGCTGCTGGGTGAGCCTGGCCTTGCTGGGCTGTTGGGCGTGATGGGTTTGATTTCCTGGTCTGGCCTGGTATCGTTGATCCTTTGGGTGTGTGTTGTGGGCTCAAAAAAGGTGGTGTCTGCTGTTGGTTGTTCAGGGAAGTCTGTGAACCACAGCCCCGTTTGGTCCAGGTGCTTTCTGCAAATTTGTCCATTGTCTAGTTTGACTACAAACACCCTACTCCCTTCTTTAGCTATCACTGTTCCTGCGATCCACTTGGGACCATGTCCATAGTTTAGCACATACACAGGGTCATTCAGATCAATTTCCCGTGACACAGTGGCACGACCATCGTTTACATTTTGTTGCTGCCGCCTGCTCTCTACCTGATCATGCAGGTTGGGGTGAACCAGAGTCTGGTTTTAAGTTTCCTTTTCATGAGGAGCTCAGCCTGGGGCACCCTTGCAAGCGAGTGGGGTCTCGTGCAGTAGCTCGGGACAGGCGGGTTTGAAGTGAGCCTTCTGTGACTCGTTTGAGGCTCTTTTTGATTGTTTGTACTGCCCACTCTGCCTGACCATTGGAGGCTGGTTTAAAGGGGGCCGAGGTGACATGTTTGATCCCATTGTGGGTCATGAATTCTTTAAACTCGGCACTGGTGAAACATGGGCCGTTGTCACTGACCAATATGTCAGGCAGGCCGTGGGTGGCAAACATGGCCCTCAGACTTTCAATGGTGGTGGTGGCGGTGCTTCCCGACATTATTTCACATTCAATCCATTTTGAAAAGGCATCCACCACCACCAGGAACATTTTACTGAGAAACGGGCCCGCATAGTCGACATGGATCCTCGACCATGGTCTGGAGGGCAAGGACTACAAACTTAGTGGTGCCTCTCTGGGCGCGTTGCTAAACTGAGCACTCACACTGCATTGCCGTACACAGGGCTCTGTCAGAGTCGATACCGGGCCACCACATGTGGCATTTGGCTATCGCTTTCATCATTACTATACCCGGGTGTGCGTTGTGGAGATCCGAGATGAACATCTCCTTGCCCTTTTTGGGTAGCACGACGCGGTTACCCCCAACAGGCAGTCTGCCTGAATGGACAGCTCGTATTTTCGCTGCAGGAACGGCTTGATTAGCTCTTGCATTTCAACGGGGATGCTGGCCCAGCTCCCATGCAGTACAGAGTTTTTTACTAGGGACAGCAGACGATCTTGGCTGGTCCAAGTCCTAATCTGGCGGGCTGTGACAGGTGATTTATCATTTTCAAACGCTTCCATGACCATCAACAAGTCTGCAGGCTGCGCCACCACCAACAAGTTTGCAGGCTGCACCATTTCCACCCCTGTGGTGGGCATCTGAACAGTTCTCGGTGCCTGGCCTGTGGCGGATGGTATAGCTTTACGCTGATAGCACGAGTGCCAATCTTTGTATGCAGGCTGAGGCATTAGTATTTATCCTCTTGTTTTCAGCGAACAGGGATATGAGGGGCTTGTGATCGGGTTTCCAGATCAAATTTGAGGCCAAACAGGTACTGATGCATTTTCTTTACCCCGAACACACACGCTAATGTCTCTTTCTCAATCATGCTGTAGGCCCTCTCGGCCTTAGACAAGCTCCTGGAAGCATAGGCGACAGGTTGCAACTTCCCCGCAACGTTAACTTGTTGTAATACGCACCCGACTCCGTACGACGACGTGTCACATGCTAGCACAAGTCTTTTACATGGGTTATACAATACAAGCAGCTTGTTGGAGCATAAAATGTTTCTGGCTTTCTCAAAAGCAATTACTTGTTTTTTTCCCCATACCCAGTTCTCACCCTTACGCAATAACACATGTAGGGGCTCTAAGAGGGTGCTTAACCCCGGTAGGAAGTTACCAAAATAGTTGAGAAGTCCCAGGAACGACCGCAGCTCCGTGACGTTCTGTGGCCTGGGCATGTTCCTGATAGCCTCTGTCTTGGCATCCGTGGGCCGAATGCCGTCCGCTGCGATCTTTCTCCCCAAAAACTCCACTTCTGTTGCCATGAAGAAGCATTTCGACCTCTTCAGCCGCAGCCCTATGCGATCCAGTCGCTAGAGGACCTGCACCAGGTTTTGTAGGTGCTCAACGGTGTCCCAATCCATGACCAATACGTCATCCTGAAAAACCACCCTGCGTGGTATCAAATTGAGTAGGCTCTCCATGTTTCTCTGGAAGATTGCTGCAGCTGACCGAATTACAAACGGGCATCTGTTGTCGATGAACAGTCCCTTGTGCATGTTGATGCAGGTGAGGCCCTTCGAAGACTCCTCCAGCTCCTGCGTCATGTAGGCCGAAGTCAGGTCGAGCTTGGTGAACGTCTTGCCTCCTGCCAGCGTCGCAAATAGGTCGCCTGCCTTAGGTAGTGGGTATTGGTCCTGTAGCGAGAAACGATTAATAGTTACTTTATAATCGCCGCAAATCCTGACCGTGCCATCACTTTTGAATACTGGAACAATCGGGCTGGCCCACTTGCTGAATTCCACTGGGGAGATGATGCCCTTGCATTGCAGCCTGCCAAGCTCGATTTCCACTCTCTCCCTCATCATGTGAGGTACCGCTCGCGCCTTGTGGTGAATGGGTCGTGCCTCTGGGACCAAGTGGCACCTTCGCCCCGGAAAAGTTTCCAATGCCTGGCTCAAAAAGGAAAATAAATTTGTTAAGAATCTGGGTACATGAGGCCTCATTGACATGTGATAGCGCTCGGATGTCATCCCAGTTCCAGCAGATTTTGCCCAGCCAGCTCCTTCCAAGCAGTGTGGGGCCATCGCCCGGGACAATCATGCACCGTGCCCTCGTAGGTGACTTTGACTATGGCGCTGCCCAGGACAGTGATAAGCTCTTTGGTGTACGTTCTCACTTTCGTGTGGATGGGGCTCAGGGCTGGTTTGAGTGCCTTGTTGCACCACAGTCTCTCAAACATCTTTTTACTCATGATGGATTGGCTAGCGTCTGTGTCGAGTTCCATGGCTACGGGTAAGCCATTCAATTTTACGTTTAGCATTATAGGTGGACATTTCGTCGAAAATGTGTACACCCTGTGTACTTTAGCATCTGCCTCCTCTCTCTGAGGCTCAAAATTTCTTTGGTCCACCATGAACCGATCTTTCTCTGCCAGGTGGTGAGCAGGTTTTGCAGAGCTTGCAACTCGTCTGCAAGCTTGTTGGAGGTGCCCCATTGTTCCACAGCTCTTGCAAACATACCCTTTGAAGCGCATGAATAGGCTGAATGGAAGCCTCCACAACACCAACAAGGTGTGAATTGCCTTGCATTCATCCTTTGTTGTGGACTCTGAGTCATCTGGGTCACCTGAGGCCTGCTGGCAGTTGCAGACTTATGGTTTTCGCCCTGTACCTTTCTGCTCGCAAACACAGTTCCAGTTAATTTATGAACATTGCTAGCACTTGTGTTCTGAGAGATTTGTTTGGTGTTATCACTGGTGGACATAAACGCTTGTGCTATCGCAGTGGCCTTACTGAGGGTCGGTGTCTCTACAGTCAAGAGTTTTTGTAGGATGGTCTCATGGCCAATGCGCAGTACAAAAAAGTCTCTGAGCATTTGCTCCAGGTAGCCATCAAACTCACATTGTCCTGCAAGTCACCTTAGCTCGGCGACATAGCTTGCCACTTCCTGACCTTCAGAACACTGGCACGTATAGAACCGATACCTCGCCATCAGCACGCTCTCCCTCAGTTTAAGATGCTCCCGAACCAATGTACACAGCTCCTCATACGACTTATCTGTGGGTTTCACCGGAGCCAGAAGATTCTTCATGAGGATGTAGGTCGGTGCCTCGCAGACCGTGAGGAGGACCGCTCTCCTTTTTGCAGCACTTCCTTCTCTGTCCAGCTCGTTGGCTACAAAGTACTGGTCTAACCGTTCGACATAGGCTTCCCAGTTCTCACCCTCTGAGAACTTCTCCAGGATGCCCACAGTTTGCTGTATCTTTGCATTGGATTCGTATACTCGTCGCCAGGTGTTGTGTTCCTAACGCAGATGAGACTGCACACAGGGAGGTTAAAGTAACGGTGACCTCAGTCTTTATTAAGGCACTCCAGAGTGAGTAACAGGTCTAAGGGGCCGGCTTATATACAGTGCTCCCAAGGGATGCTGGGATCCCTTGGGACTTCAGGGGATGTGTTCCCTGGTGGCGGAACATGGGAGTGCATGCTTTGCCGATACACAACAGTATTCACTGGAAGTTACAAGATTAAGGGGTGAGTTAATCAAAGTTTTCAAGATAATCGGATGATAGTATGCAGGTACAGCAAGTGATCAGGAAGGCCAATGGAATCTTGGCCTTTATTGCAAAGGGGATGGAGTATAAAAGCAGGGAAGTCTGATTACAGCTATATTGGTGAGGCCACACCTGGAATATTGCGTGCAGTTTTGGTTTCCATATTTACGAAAGGATATACTTGCTTTGCAGGCAGTTCAGAGACGGTTCACTGGGTTGATTCTGGAGATGAGGGGGTTGACTTGTGAGGAAAGGTTAACATAAGAACAAAAGAAACAGGAGCAGGAGTAGGCCATACGGCCCCTTGACCCTCTCCACCATTTAATAAGATCATGGCTGATCTGATCACAGACTCAGCTCCACTTCCCTGCCTGCTCCCCATAACCCCTTATCCCCTTATTGTTTAAGAAATGTCTATTTCTGTCTTAAATTTATTCAATGTCTCAGCTTCCACAGCTCTCTGATGCAACGAATTCCACAGATTACCAACCCTCCGAGAGAAGAAATTTCTCCTCATCTCTGTTTTAAATGGGTGGCCGTTTATTCGAAGACAATGCCCTCTAGTTCTAGTCTCCCCCATCAGTGGAAACATCCTCTCTGCAGCCACCTTGTCAAGCCCTCTCATAATCTTATACGTTTCGATAAGATCACCTCTCATTCTTCTGAATTCCAATGAGTAGAGGCCCACACTACTCAATCTTTTCTCATAAGTCAACCCCCTCATCCCCGGAATCAACCTAGTGATCTCTGAACTGCTTCCAATGCAAGTATATCCTTTCGTAAATATGGAAACCAAAACTGCACGCAGTATTCCAGGTGTGGCCTCACCAATACCTTATATAGCTGTAGCAAGACTTCCCTGCTTTTATACTCCAACCCCTTTGCAATAAAGGCCAAGATACCTTTGGCTTCCTGATCACTTGCTGTACCTGCATACTATCCTTTTGTATTTCATGCACAAATATACCCAGGTCCGCTGTACTGCGGCACTTTGCAATCTTTCTCCATTTAAATAATAATTTGCTCTTTGATTTTTTTTCTGCCAAAGTGCATGACCTCACACTTTCCAACATTATATTCCATCTGCCAAATTTTTGCCCACTCACTTAGCCTGTCTATGTCTTTTTGCAAATTTTTTGTGTCCTCCTCACACATTGCTTTTCCTCCCATCTTTGTATTGTCAGCAAACTTGGCTATATTACATTTCACCCCTTCTTCCAAGTCATTTATATAGATTGTAAATAGTTGGGGTTCCAGCACTGATCCCTGTGGCACCCCACTAGTTACTGGTTGCCAACAAGAGAATGAACCAATTATCCCGACTCTCTGTTTTCTGTTAGTTAACCAATCCTCTATCCATGTTAATATATTACCCCCAACCCTGTGAACTTTTATCTTGTGCAGTAACCTTTTATGTGGCACCTTGTCAAATGCCTTCTGGAAGTCCAAATACACCAAATACACAGGTTGAGTATGTTGGGCCTCTACTCATTGGAATTCAGAAGAATGAGAGGTGATCTTATTGAAACATATAAGATTATGAAGAGGCTTGACAAGGTGGATGCAGAGAGGATGTTTCCACTGATAAGGGAGACTCGAACTAGAGGGCATGATCTTAGAATAAGGGGCCGCCCATTTAAAACGGAGATGAGGAGAAATTTCTGCTCTCGGAGGGTTGTAAATCTGTGGAATTCGCTGCCTCAGAGAGCTGTGGAAGCTGGGACATTGAATAAATTGAAAAGAGAAATAGACAGTTTCTTAAACGATAAGGGGCTAAGGGGTTATGGGGAGCGGGCAGGGAAGTGGAGCTGAGTCCATGATCAGATCAGCCACGATCATATTGAATGGCGGAGCAGGCTCGAGGGGCCGTATGGCCTACTCCTGTTCCTATTTCTTATGTTCTTATGTTCTTATGAACTGATAAGATAAATAGATAAAAACTATTTCTGCTGGTTAGGGAATCTAAGATTGGGGAAATAGCCTAAAAATTAGAGCCAGACTTTTCAGGAGTAAAGTTAAGAAAGACTTGGATTTATATAGTGCCTTTCACGACCACAGGACGTCTCAAAGCATTTTACAGCCAATGAAGTACTTTTGGAAACCCCTCTCTGCAGTCTCCACCCTCACCTCTGACAATAAGTGTGAGGAGCTCATGGACTTCTTTGTCTCTAAGATTGAGACCATCCGTTCGGCCGCCTCTGCCTCTTCCCTTCCTTCCCCTAGCCCACCGGCCTAAACTTTCGCTAAGGAAGCCCCCTGCCCTCGCCCTGAACTCACATCTTTCTCCAGTTTCTCTCCGATCCCCCCTCATGACCTTTCTGAGCTTATCCTGTCCATGAGACCCACTTTCTGCGCTCTTGGCCCTATTTGCACCAAGCTGCTGACCTCCCAACTTCCTTTTCTGGCTCCCATGTTAGCTGACATTTTTAACGGTTCTCTCCAGTACTGTCCCCCTCTCCCTAAAATCTGCCGTCATCACCCCTCTCCGCAAAAAAACAACCCTCAATCCCTCTGTCCTTGCAAACTACCACTCCATCTCCAACCTCCCTTTCCTCTCCAAAGTCCTTGAACGTGTTGTCGCCTCCCAAATCCGTGCCCATCTTTTCCGCAATTCCATGTTTGAATCCCTCCAATCGGGTTTCCGCGCCTGCAACAGTACCGAAACGGCTCTCATCAAAGTCACAAGTGACAGCCTTTATGACTGTGGCAAAGGCAAACTATTCCTCCTCGTCCTTCTTGACTTGTCTACAGCCTTTGACATAGTTGGCCACTCCATCCTTCTCCAACGTCTCTCCACTGTCGTCCAGCTGGGTGGGATTGCACTTGCCTGGTTCCATTCTTATCTATCTAATTGTAGCCACAGAATCACCTGCAACGGCTTCTCTTCCCGCGCCCACATCATTACCTCTGGTGTCCCCCAAGGATCTATCCTTGGCCCCACCTATTTCTCAACTACATGTTGTCCCTTGGCGACATCATCCGGAAACACTGCATCAGTTTCCAAATGTACGCTGGTGACACCCAGTTCTACCTCACTACTACTTCTCTTGACCCCTCCATGGTCTCTAAATTGTCAGACTGCTTGTCCGACATCCAGTTCTGGATGAGCAGAAATGTTCTCCAATTGAATATTGGGAAGACCGAAGCCATTGTTTTTGGTCCCCGCCACAAACTCCGTTCCCTAGCCACTGACTCCATCCCTCTCCCCAAATCCTGTCTGAGGCCGAACCAGACTGTTTGCAACCTTGGTGTCATATTTGACTCTGAAATGAGCTTTCGACCACATATCCGCAACATAACTAAGACCGTCTATTTCCACCTTCGTAACATCCGCCCTTGCCTCAGTTCATCTGCCGCTGAAGCCCTCATCCATGCTTTTGTTACTTCTAGACTTGACTATTCCAAAGCACTCCTGGCTGGCCTCCCACATTCTACCTTACGTAAACTAGAGATGATCCAAAACTTGGCTGCCTGTGTCCTGATTCGCACCAAGTCCCGCTCACCCATCACCCCTGTGCTCGCTGACCTACATTGGTTTCCAGTTAAACAATGCATCGACTTTAAAATTCTCATCCTTATTTTCAAATCCCTCCATGGCCTCGCCCCTCCCTATGTCTGTAGTCTCCTCCAGCACCCCCAAGATGTCTGCACTCCTCTAATTCTGCCCTCCTCAACCTCCCGGATTATAATCGCTCAACCATTGGTGGCCGTGCCTTCTGTTGCCTAGACCCCAAGCTCTGGAACTCCCTGCCTAAACCTCACCACCTCTCTAACTATCTTTCCTCCTTCAAGACGCTTCTTAAAACATACCTCTTGACCAAGCCTTTGGTCACCTGTACTAATTTCTACTTATGTGGCTCGGTGTCAAATTTATATCGCATAATACTCCTGTGAAGCACCTTGGGACGTTTCACTATGTTAAAGGCACTTTATAAAGACAAGTTGTTGTTGTTGTAATCACTGTTGTAATGTAGGAAACGCAGCAGCCATTTGCGCACAGCAAGCTCCCACAAACAGCAATGTGATAATGACCAGATAATCTGTTTTTGTGATGTTGATTGAGAGATAAATATTGGCCAGGACACCGGGATAACTCCCTTGCTCTTCTTTGAAATAGTGCCATGGGATCTTTTACATCCACTTGAGAGAACAGACTGGGCCTCAGTTTAACGGCTCACTGGAGTGTCAGCGTAGATTTTTGTGCTCAAGTCCTTGGAGTGGGACCTGAATCCACAACCTTCTGATCAGAGGCGAAAGTGCTACCCACTGAGCCACAGCTGGCACTGTTAGGAAACACTTCTACACACAAAGGGTGGTAGAAGTTTGGAACTCTCTTCCACAAACGGCAGTTGATGACAGTTCAATTGTTAATTTTAAATCTGAGATTGATAGATTTTTGTTAACAAAAGATATTAAGGGATACGGGTCAAAGGCAGGTGTATTGTTAGGTTACAGATCAGCCATGATCTCATTGAATGGCAGAACAGGCTCGAGGGGCTAAATGACCTACTCCTGTTCCTATGAAAACTCAGCAGAAAAACATATTATAATATACACATGTAAATTAAAATATAATAAATAGCACGATTCCTGATGGCTAGGCGAGTAAGGGCACTGCTCAATGGGGTAGTGAGCCAGTGAGGCATATCTCGGGTTTGATTCCTGGCCTGTGCTGGATAAATGGACTTCCGCTAGGGAAGCAATAGAGTTGCTATATTTGGTCCCAGCACCCCATGGCTAACGAGGGGAGAAATCAGCTGGGGTTTCCACTTTTGATCACTGTCCATTGACCCCTGCTGAAAAGTGTATGTGTAGACGTTGAGTTAGGGCACAGCCAAGTTCAGCTGGACGTGGCTATGACTTCCCCAATGTCAAATACCTGTCAAGGCTCACGTGTGTAAAAGAGCCATTTGGACAAGGTGCTGGAGATCTGTAGGTCCATGGGGAACCGTATCCGATGATGAGTCAACTTCTCAGAGTGATGGGACATAATGTGAAAAAATTGTAAAGAAGAAAAAACAATACTGGCATGTCTATATAATAGATGAAAATGAACCAAGTACATGAAATTGTCTTCTAATTTAAAACATTGTATTCTCCAGGTCCTACAGTCTGGAACTCCCTCTAATTCTCTTTGCCTTGCTACATCCATATCCACCTTTTAAAGCTTCCTCAAAATCTTTCCAACCATGCATTTGGTCAACTCTCTTAATTCTTCTGCAACTGCTCATTCTGTTTTTGTTATTGTGTTAAAGGTGCAGGCATAGGCATCTTTCACCCCCTCAATTGGAGTTCAGGACTGAAACGTCGGGTCCTTCATTGAAACATCTGTGAACACATGTGGAAGCAAGTCATCCTCGTTCGAGGGACCGCCTATGATGGATGATGAAAGGTGCTATACAAATGCAAGTTGTCATTGACCATTATTATAATCTTCAATTGACAAAACGTAAACTTTCAAACCAACTCCCGATGGCACAGTGGTAAATGTTATTGTAACTGCTTTTATATTTCCTTATCTATATGGATAATATGTGGCATTCCCTCTTTGATGTAATAATGGTGGACTCTGAATGCAGTACACTTGTTATTGATTGTTACAGGGAATACAAGGAGCTCTTGTCTCTATTTTAAAGGCCATTCTTTAGTAATCTATTGGGAAAGTGAGGATGTGGCCACTTATTGGGGGAAGGAAATATGTGACATGAAGGTATTTTCATCTAATAGCTGTGTTTAGTAGTCTGGTGATATATCTTTGCAATGTGCAAGTCAAAATAGTACTTTTGTTAACATATGCTTCTTAGTGTAGATGAAACTACTCTTATACCCTAAAGCTTTTGACAGGCTTCAAACTTGAGCCTTGGAGTTCAGGTTAACAATTTAATCTTGTACAGAAACATGTCTCAAATGAAGGATAGCGAGTGGACATTAATACCTACAGGCCAAGTTGCTTTCTTGAAAGTTATCAACAGTTGGTGTCAAGGTGATGAAAAGCTTTAAAAAGACTAAAGCAGAACAAAAAATTTACCCTGGAAAATAGCCGAGAACTCCCTAAGAAATTCACCCCAACATCATCGAAATTTTGAGGCAAGAAAAAATATAATTCCTCAAAAGCAGTAAGATGAAATAGCCAGTATGATTTGAGAAGTGCAGCCGGAAACATGATATGGTGTCATGCCTTATCAGGATGAAAAACCAACGGACTTTGTCCATCATTACCTTTTGAAATAGCTAACCTCTCCACTCTTTGAAGAGGGTTTGTTAACATTTGGAGAGGGAGGGGGCAAACAAGACTAGAAGAGCTCAAAGTTATTTTTCACACAGTGAAATTACCCTATGATGTCATTGCATAATTATTGATAAAGAGAAGTGAAAGGCTTTCCTAGTAAGTTTGCACAGGTGGGGGTAGATTGTCATCTTCACTGTCTGGATGGTAATCTGATGGAGCAGAGCGCCTGTTGTTTATAGAAACTGCCTGATTTTCATTCCATTCATTTCAGTGGAATAAAAATTAGTCAGTTTCTATAAAGGGTAGGCACCCAGGCAATGAAGATAACAATCTACCCTATGATAACATCTCTAAACTCTTTCTGATAATCCCCCAACTCGCAATCCTGATGTGTACGTACAGCTATGGGATCTGATAATGTGGTCCTGGTGCAGCAGCATTGGGATTGCTGCTCTTCGTGTTGCGGTGCCAGCCGGGAGGCAGGACATTTTGCGGCAGGTGCAGAAGTACCACCCCGCTCGCTAAGTTCGGGTTACCGCCCCCGAAAGGAAGTAGAGCGTGAAATAACCCGCTCCATTTCCTTTCAGGGGCGGCAGTGGAGCAGAAGGGTCGGGAGCGCGGTGCAGCGCTACGCACTGGGACACGTAGTGCTGCCGTGTAGGAGGGGTACTTCCCTTAATTAAAGGGAAGGGCCCAAGCTGCAAACTCTGCAGTGGTGAAAGGGGCCTTCCAAGACCACTGGAGAGTGGGGGTACTGTGCCAACAGCCCGGCATTCAAGCAGAGTGCCTGGTTGCCTGATCGCGGCATGAACTTCGCAGTCAAAGCACCAAAGGGACACGGCAAAATCGATTACATTCTTTTTTCAAAGGCCCACACCTCCCCTTTAACTTGTGGCAGTCTGCCCTGTGCATGGCCCCTGAAGCTCTCGCTGGCATCACCCAGTGCAACTTCAAGGGGCGATACCCAATTTAGGGTCCATGGTGCGAATGGGGTGCTGCGCATGGTGATGACGTCATTGGCGCAGCAGAGCAGGGTGCTATGGGTTACCGCCACCGCTAAACTCCCGCGGAATTTAGCGGGAGTTATTAATGGTGCCGCACACGGGCAAAAATTCGTTTGCACCCCGTTAGTGCCCCAGGAGACATTAACAGGAGGCGCAAACGACCTGAATTTCTAGGCCATCGATTCTTGACTGCTTGTGAGGAAAGGGTCTGACTGATCTGCAGACTAATAGGGAGAGCATGGCCACTCTAGGGTTCTCTGCCGCAGAGACCCCTTGCCAACATTCCGAACAGGCATAGCTTCCATCGTGAATGCTCTGAATGAGGCTCTGAAAAACTTATGCTCCAATCCACAGCAATTTGTCTTGCCTGGACTTACCATGTTAGGGAACCAGACTGAGACAGCCATAATGCATGGCCTCCACAAACCCATTATTGCCCATTCCAATGCAGATGATTGGACATATTTAGGGAGTGCCCAGCAGCAGGTGAATGGTTCAAGCTTGCATGGATGATGGAGATGTCTGTCAAAATGATGCTACATCTATAACACTCAGCTACTTACTCAAATGAGTACAGATGTGTCACATAGCATACAGACCCAGGCAGAACCACATTAATACCCATGATGCCTGTTATTGATGGGCCTTGTACAGACCAGCACAAGGGCCTACTGGGCCACCTTCATCTATAGAGGCAACAATAGACATGCAGCCACCCACATTATTTCCTCTTTCCACTGGGGAAACTCTTAGAAGAAGCACAGAATTAGAAGTGGAGTACACATGTCATAAACTGCCACAAAAGAGGAAGCACTGTGGTAAAACTCACTGAACATACCTGCACAGGATGAATAAACTTGGGTGTCACTCATAAGGGATTATTTTACTAAATTATTCACCGAGCGCAGAACCTCACCCGCCAGCAGTGCTAATCAGGAATCTAGTTGCATGTTTCCCATTGCTTTCCATTCATTCATTTTATAAAATGTTTGCTGCAATGCAGAAGCAGGAGCTGGCCGTGGGAGGAGCCTTATTCACGCAGCCCCAGTGAGGCCATTGGGCCAGGGCTAGGGGCTGCGTGCTTCGGGCCCCTCCCACACAGTTTCGGGCGCCTGGAGCTACTGCACTTGCGCGCCCACTGTAGCGCGCATCTGCAGAGCTCCCGGCACTGTTTTCGGCGCAGGGTCCTAGCTCCGCCCCCTACAGCTCCTGCTGCGCTGCGCTGAGGGCCAGAGGAAGGTGGAGAATACGGAGGGTTTTTTTAGGCGCACTTTGTGGCGCGAAAAACGGGCGTCCAGGTCGGGACTGCGCCGTTCTAGGCGCGGCTCGAAACTTGGGCCCTAGGAGAGGTGACTAAAAGCTTGGTCAAAGAGATAGGTTTTATGCAGGACCTTAAAGAAGGAGAGAGAGGTGAAGAGGCAAAGAGGTTTAGGGTGGGTATTCCCGAGCTTAGGTCCTAGACAGTTGAAGGCATAACATAAGAACATAAGAATTAGGAACAGGAGTAGGCCATCTAGCCCCTCGAGCCTGCTCGCCATTCAAAAAGATCATGGCTGATCTGGCCGTGGACTCAGCTCCACTTACCCGCCCGCTCCCCATAACTCTTAATTCCCTTATTGGTTAAAAATCTATCTATCTATGATTTGAATACATTCAATGAGCTAGCCTCAACTGCTTCCTTAGACAGAGAATTCCACAGATTCACAACCCTCTGGGAGAAGAAATTCCTTTTCAACTCGATTTTAAATTGGCTCCCCCGTATTTTGAGGCTGTGCCCCCTAGTTCTAGTCTCCCCGACCAGTGGAAACAACCTCTCTGCCTCTATCTTGTCTATCCCTTTCATGATTTTAAATGTTTCTATAAGATCACCCCTCATCCTTCTGAACTCCGAGTAAAGACCCAGTCTACTCAATCTATCATCATAAGGTAACCCCCTCATCTCCGGAATCAGCCTAGTGAATCGTCTCTGTAGCCCCTCCAAAGCTAGTACATCCTTCCTTCAGTAAGGTGACCAAAACTGCACGCAGTACTCCAGATGCGGCCTCACCAATACCCTTTACAGTTGCAACAGGACCTCCCTGCTTTTGTACTCCATCCCTCTCGCAATGAAGGCCAACATTCCATTCACCTTCCTGATTACCTGCTGCACCTGCAAACTAACTTTTTGGGATTGTTTCATGCACAAGGATCCTGCAGGAACCGCTGCTCGGGAATCCGTACCTCCACGGCCGAGGTTTTATGTGGCGGTCGGAAGAGAGGGCTGTGGCTGGTGAGGTGACCAGGGTCAGGGACCTGCTCGATGGCGGAGGAGCGGGCTGGATGGCGCCAGACACGCTGGCGCGGCGCCTAAATTCTGCCAACGTCCGCCACGCGGCCGATGCCATCGAGTCGCTAAAAACAGCTCTGGGCCCTGACTCCGTTAGGTGCATCGAGGAGGCTCAAGCACGTGGGGAGATCCCGTCCGAACTGACCCCCGTCCGGACGGAATTCCTCATCGGCGCCAAACCCCGGAACCTCCCTCGGGGGCCGGCGCCTCACAACCTGAGCCGCCTCGGGGAAATCCCCTCCGTGCCTTTCAGTTCCGCGCGGAGGGGTTTCCTGTACGGGCTGCTCCTGCACACCCTCAACTTTGCCATCCTCGCCGGCCGTCCGGACACGCCATGGCGTACCATCTTGCCGTCCGGAGGAGGCGGGGGTCCCCGATGGAGGGCCCTCTACGCAGGGGTCCTCCCACTATTCATCGGGGACTTGGCCTGGAGGGTGGTGCACGGACCAGTGCCGTGCAACAAATTTTTAAGCCGGTTCACGGACTCCCAGGCCGCCTGCAATTTCTGCGGTCTGGAAGAGTCCGTGTTCCATGTTTTTATGGAATGCACAAGGTTGCAGCCCCTGTTCCACTATTTGAAGGGGCTGCTCCTGAAATCCTGGCTGCACTTCAGTCCCACTCTCCTGATCTTTGGGCACCCTGTGCGGAGGGGAGCGGGTAGGTCCGAAGGCCTCCTCGTAGGACTGCTCCTGGGCACGGCCAAGGGTGCCATCAGCCGGTCCAGGCAGCGGGCGGTCGAGGGGGTCGTTCAACCTGACTGCCTGCCTCTCTTCCGCTCTTACATCCGGTCCAGGGTGTCCTTGGAGATGGAGCACGCGGTGTCCACCGGTACGCTCGCGGCCTTCCGCGAGAGGTGGGCACCGGAGGGACTGGAGTGCATCATCACGCCCGGCAACCAAATTTTAATTTGATTTTACGTTTTTTAAGTTTAATTTGTTTTAATTGCCGGTGCTTTTAGTGTCCCCCTCTCCTTTTATAGGGGGCACTGGAAAAAAGGAAAAATTTGATTTTAGTGCCCAAAAAAAAACCACACAAAAAAACCCCCAAAAAAAAACAAAAAAGGGCCTTGTAAATGTCTTGTGTGTGTCATCCAGGTCGGGTGGCACGGATACATGTTTTATGTTTTCGCAGGTAAACTCAAAAGAGTTTCATGCACAAGGATCCTGCAGGAACCGCTGCTCGGGAATCCGTACCTCCACGGCCGAGGTTTTATGTGGCGGTCGGAAGAGAGGGCTGTGGCTGGTGAGGTGACCAGGGTCAGGGACCTGCTCGATGGCGGAGGAGCGGGCTGGATGGCGCCAGACACGCTGGCGCGGCGCCTAAATTCTGCCAACGTCCGCCACGCGGCCGATGCCATCGAGTCGCTAAAAACAGCTCTGGGCCCTGACTCCGTTAGGTGTATCGAGGAGGCTCAAGCACGTGGGGAGATCCCGTCCGAACTGACCCCCGTCCGGACGGAATTCCTCATCGGCGCCAAACCCCGGAACCTCCCTCGGGGGCCGGCACCTCACAACTTGAGCCGCCTCGGGGAAATCCCCTCCGTGCCTTTCAGTTCCGCGCGGAGGGGTTTCCTGTACGGGCTGCTCCTGCACACCCTCAACTTTGCCATCCTCGCCGGCCGTCCGGACACGCCATGGCGTACCATCTTGCCGTCCGGAGGAGGCGGGGGTCCCCGATGGAGGGCACTCTACGCAGGGGTCCTCCCACTATTCATCGGGGACTTGGCCTGGAGGGTGGTGCACGGAGCAGTGCCGTGCAATAAATTTTTAAGCCGGTTCACGGACTCCCAGGCCGCCTGCAATTTCTGCGGTCTGGAAGAGTCCGTGTTCCATGTTTTTATGGAATGCACAAGGTTGCAGCCCCTGTTCCACTATTTGAAGGGGCTGCTCCTGAAATTCTGGCTGCACTTCAGTCCCACTCTCCTGATCTTTGGGCACCCTGTGCGGAGGGGAGCGGGTAGGTCCGAAGGCCTCCTCGTAGGACTGCTCCTGGGCACGGCCAAGGGTGCCATCAGCCGGTCCAGGCAGCGGGCGGTCGAGGGGGTCGTTCAACCTGACTGCCTGCCTCTCTTCCGCTCTTACATCCGGTCCAGGGTGTCCTTGGAGATGGAGCACGCGGTGTCCACCGGTACGCTCGCGGCCTTCCGCGAGAGGTGGGCACCAGAGGGACTGGAGTGCATCATCACGCCCGGCAACCAAATTTTAATTTGATTTTACGTTTTAAAGTTTATTTTGTTTTAATTGCCGGTGCTTTTAGTGTCCCCCTCTCCTTTTATAGGGGGCACTGGAAAAAAGGAAAATTTGATTTTAGTGCCCAAAAAAAAAAAAAGGAAAAAAAAAAGGGCCTTGTAAATGTCTGCTGTGTCACCCAGGCGGGTGGCATGGTTTTAATGTTTTTGTTTTTGCAGGTAAACTCAAAAGAGTTTCATGCACAAGGACCCCCAGGTCCCTCTGCACCACAGCATGTTGTTATTTCTCCCCATTCAAATAATATTCCCTTTTACTGTTTTTTTCCCCCAAGGTGGATGACCTCATATTTTCCGACTTTGTATTCCATCTGCCAAACCTTAGCCCATTCGCTTAACCTATCTAAATCTCTTTGCAGCCTCTCTGTGTCTTCTACACAACCCGCTTTCCCACTAATCTTTGTGTCATCTGCAAATTTTGTTACACTACACTCTGTCCCCTTTTCCAGGTCATCTATGTATATTGTAAACAGTTGTGGTCCCAGCACCGATCCCTGTGGCACGCCACTAACCACTGATTTCCAATCCGAAAAGGACCCATTTATCCCGACTCTGCTTTCTGTTAGCCAGCCAATTCTCGATCCATGTTAATACATTTCCTCTGACTCCGCTAAATGGCCATGCTAAATCAAATGGCTAAATCACAGCCACCAATGGAGGGAAGAAGGGAGTGCAGGTGCGTAAGGGCCATAGTTGGAGAGTTCTTGAAAGTTGGTATGGCTGGAGGAGGTTACAAATATAGGGAGCGTGAGGCCATGGAGGGAATTAAACATGAGAATGAAAATGTTAAATTGAGACATTGGGGAACCGGTAGCCTATGTAGGTCAGCGAGCACAGGGACAGCAGTGGTTTAAGAAAAAGGTTCACCCACACCTTCTCAAGGGCAACTAGGGATGGGCAACAAAATGCCAGCCTTGTAAGCAATGCAATATCCCATGAATAAAAAAGAAGATGGCTTTGTCTGTGATTGAGATGGTGGAAATAGAGAGACCACAAGAGATGGCGAGGTCGAAGGGCTGGCCGTGAATATGAGTTGGAGAGTTTATTTGATTTAGCTCAGAATAATGGTGGAGACTCTACACTAGCTCTTAGCATTTGCAAGTCACCGCAGAAAAATGCTATTTGCAGCAATGCCACTGTAAAAATAACTCCTCCAACTAAAATGAAATGAGGGGGTTGCAGTATGCAGAACAGAAATTTTAGCCCAGGATATTTCAAATTTTCACCAAGAATCTGGTAGTTTTAATGATTTGTTTAGGATCTCAGGTTTTAAGAACCTTAGGGAAATTCAATATTCTCCCTTGAATGAAAAAAAACACATTAAACTGTAATATATGTAGTGACACCATTAAAGAAAGACTTGGATTTATTTGGCACCTTTCACAACCACCAGACATCTCAAAGCCAATGAAGTACCAACAATTTGTTTGTGGTTGACTTTTGAAAATCGTGCACCCTTTTTCAGTGTCCTAAACATCTGCATTTTATGTGTCATAAGAACATAAAAGCATAAGATCATAAGAAATAGGAGCTGGAGCACGGCCCTTGGAGCCTGCTCTGCCATTCAATAAGATCACGACTGATTTTCGACCTCAACTCCACTATTCCTGCTCGATCTCCATATTCCTTGATTCCCCTAGAGTCCAAAAATCTATCTATCTAAGCCTTGACTATATTCACCAATTCAAAGTCCACAGCCCTTTGGGATAGAGAATTCCAAAGATTCACAAACCTCTGATTGAAGAAATTCCTCCTACATAAGAACATAAGAAATAGGAGCAGGAGTAGGCCATTTGGCCCCTCGAGCCTGCTCTGCCATCCTATAAGATCATGGCTGATCTGATCTTGGCCTCAACGCCACTTTCCTGCCTGCACCCCATAACCCTTGATTTCCCTATACTTTAAAAATCTGTCTATCTCCACCTTAAATATATTCAATGACCCAGCTTCCACATCTCTCTAAGGCAGAGAATTCCAAAGATTCACAACCCTCAGAGAAGAAATTCCTCCTCATCTCCGTTTTAAATGGGCGACCCCTTATTCTGAAACTATGCCCCCTAGTTCTAGATTCCCCCATGAGGGGAAACATCCTCTCTGCATCTCCCCTGTCAAGCCCCCTCAGAATCTAATATGTTTCAATCAGATCACCTCTCATTCTTCTAAACGCCAATGTGTATAGGCCCAACCTGCTCAACCTTTCTCCATAAGACAACCCCTTCATCTCAGGAATCAACCTAGTGAACCTTCTCTCAACTGCCTCCAATGCAAGTATATCCCTTCTTAAATAAGGAGACCAAAACTACGCAGTACTCCAGGTGTGGTCTCACCAACGCCCTGTACAGTTGTAGCAAGACTTCTCTACTTTCATACTCTATCCCCCTTGCAATAAATGCCAACATTCCAGTCGCCTTCTCAATTACTTGCTGGATCTGCATGCTAACGTTTTGTGTTTCATGTACAAGGATCCCCAGATTCAACTGTAATGCAGCATTTTGTAGTCTCTCTCCATTTAAATAATAATTAACTTTTTTATTCTTCCTACCAAAGTGGATAACCTCACATTTTCCCACATTATACTCCATCTGCCAAATTTTTGCCCACTCACTTAGCCTGTCTATATCCTTTTGCAGATTCTTTGTGTCTTCCTCACAACTTGCTTTCCCACCTATCTTTGTATCATCAGCAAATTTGGCTACAGTACACTCGGTCCCTTCATCCAAATCATTAATATAGATTGTAAATAGTTGAGGCCCCAGCACCGATCACTGTAGCACCTCACTAGTTATAATTTGCCAATATGAAAATGAACAATAAGGGAGTGAAGGGTTATGGGGAGTGGGCAGGGAAGTGGAGCTGAGCCCAAGATCAGATCAGATCAGCCATAATCTTATTAAATGGCAGAGCTGGCTCGAGGGGCCAAATTACCTACTCCTGCTCCTATTTCTTATGTTCTTATGACCCATTTTTCATGACTCTCTGTTTTCTGTTAGTTAGCCAATCCTCCATCCATGCTAATATATTACCCACAACCCCATGAGCCCTTATCTTTTGTGTGACACCTTAGCGAATGCCTTCTGGAAATCCAAATACACCACATCTACTCATTCCCCTTTATCCATCCTTCGCGTTACATCCTGAAAGAACGCCAGCAAATTTGTCAACTATTCATCTGTTTATCATTTACAGCATCTCAGGAATATAAAACTGTAGACTTGAGTTTTGATTCTTCATTGCATATTATTCTTTTGCTAATTACTTATTTTAATATCCGCAGAACGGAGGTGAGATTTCTCTTTACATGCTAAAATGTATTAAAAGAGTATTGCATTTTTAATTCTAACAAATATAATAAACTTGCATGAATGTAGTTTTTTGAACAGCACCATTGCTGCAATATCAAAGAAAAAGAAAGACTTGTATTTATATAGCGCCTTTCATGACCACTGAACATCTTAAAGCACTTTACAGCCAATTAAGTACTTTTTTTGGAGTGTGGTCACTGTTGTAATGTGGGAAACATAGTAGCCAATTTGCACAGAGTAAATTCCTACAAACAGCAATGTGATAATGACCACATAATCTGTTTTTGTTTTGTTGATTGAGGGATAAATATTGGCCAGGACACCAGGGATAACTCCACTTCAAAATAGTGCCGTGGGATCTTTAACGTCCACCTTCTTCTTTCGTATTGTAGTTGCAAAGCAAATCAAACATCAATATCCAAGTTGGATATCCAGGCCAAAGCTTCTGGTGTAACAGCGTGGATATCTTGTAGGCTGCCTGCAAATTTCCTCTGAGGGCAGTGCTCAATGATGTGCTCCAGGGTCTGATTAGGAGCTCCACAGTCACATGATGGCGATGCTTTAATCTTCCACCTATGGAGAAGGTGGCAGCATCTACCATGACCAGTTCTGAGGCAGTTGATGGTTGTCCACTGTTTGCGAGGAAGGTTTGATCCTACAGGTTGTACCGTGGGCTGCTCTATAAGGAATCCATTCCATATGTCGCAGTTCTTCCAAGCATTTCGCCATCGGTCATCAAGGCTGAGGGGAGATTGCTGAAGGTCTTTGTTGATGGTCCAAAAAGGCCTTCTAGATTTGAGAAGAGTTGGTGGTAGGTTGTTCAAGTCAGCCTGGATCAGAATGTCATTACTGGTGTAGTGGTTCTTTTATCTGGAGACTGCATATTTGCAGTGTAGGTGTGGCGGTGCAATGTTTGCAAGCTTGAGGAGCCAAGGTGTTGGTGACAATAAAAGCGTATCGGTGATAATTCTCATAGTAGAATTCAGCTGGACATCAGCGGATTTGATATGCGGACTTGATAGCTATGTCAGATAGCAGTACTCCGCTATAGAGTACACCGGAATGAGTGTTGCCGTATGGAGGGTTTGAGCATCTGCTCCCCATGCGGATCCGATGAGTTTCTGGATCAAGTTGACCCCTATTCTTTAGTTTCTTCCCAAGGTTCTGGAAATGTTGTCTTTATGACATGGTGCGATCAAGATGACTCCTAACTAGGAGGGTTTTTTGGCATGATTTACCTCAGCACCGCAAAAGGAGACTTTGAAAGCTTGATGGGTGTTGAGATGGAATGTCGAAGTAACAGTCTTTCGCGGGTTTGGCCGGAGTCACCATCAGCGGAAGTAGGCCTCCATCCTCTGTAAATCACTGGTCAGGGTCTCTTCGGTGATGGACAAATTTGGTCAAGGCAATGTCATCAGCGTATATGAACTTGCGGGACTCTGTCAGGTAGATCACTGGTGTAAACGTTGAATAACATGGATGCCAGGACAAAACCTTGTGGGAGTCCATTGTTCAATGTCCTATATCTGCTCTTCTGGGTGCCACACACGGAAACGTCAGTTGCTATGCATTGAGAAGATGGATCGTTGTTCTGCAGGGTAACGTGTTGGAGAGCTTGAAAAGCAAATCCATGCTTCCATACTGTGTCATACACTGCTGACAGGTCCACAAGTGCTATGACAGTCTTGAGCTGGCACTGGAAGCGTCCACCTGAGAGAGCAGGCAGGGCCTAGGTTTAATGTTTCATCTGAAAGACAGCACCTCCGACAGTGCCGCACTCCCTGAGCACTGCACTGGAATGTCAGCCTAGATTTATGTGCTCAAGTCCCTGGAGCGAGACTTGAACCCATAACCTTCTGACTCAGATTCGAGTGTGCTACCCACTAAGCCACAGCTGACACTAAAGTTACAAAGAATGTACAAACCAATGAGCCAATCAGAATGCACTTGTAACATTGTTGCTGAGCCACTTATTAAACAGCTAACAAGGCGCTTAATCTGCAATCTGGCAAACTCCATGAATGCAGCAATGCAGTGCACTTGCCAATAATGCTTGTTGAGCTTTTGAGGGGGAGGGATCTTCACTCTACCCAAAATGAGTGTGAAGTCGGTGGAGCAGCCATACCATCCACCTGCAGTGGACATTGGGAAGCCGGAACCATTTTCAGAGAGGGTGGGAAATCCGTTGGCTCCTATGCTGAGCTGGCCGGCAGGTCAGGCCTGGGGATTGGGAGCCGAGCCCAGAGGGGCCTAGCACAGCATCATTGGGCCACAATATTATTGTGGTGCCAGGAACAGCATGCACGCTCCACCCATTTGTACTTTTTAATTACGAATGGGGTACTAAAACCACATAGGAGCCCAAATTACATAATTAAACGGCCTCCTCCTCAAAACAGATGGACATGATGCATGACCATTTACAGGCCTGTCTGAAAATTGAACAGATGGGCATTGGGTCTCCAAACGGTGGCTGAGGTTCCATTCGGTTTTCAACATCCGTTTATCAGCAAAGAGACGGGCAGCTGGCAGTTGAAAATCACCCCTGATATATCCACAATGCTCTGCATGACCTCAGCCCTGTATTGGCAGGCTTTCTGTTTTATGTAAATAAAATTGCAGCTTTTGCAAAAATGATTGTTTCTGTGGGAGCTCCTTACTGTGTATTTGATATGGTTTACCACCAGTTCACTGCAACATAATCCACTGATTCCTGAAACAGGTGAGTAATTACTGTAAACTGTGAGCAGGCCCAACAGGAGGCATGTGGTGGGAGTGAAAGATTTTGCACAGAAAACATACAATTAAGCTGTGTTTCTGAGATTGAGGATATCTTAAAAGCTCGGATGCATAGTGGTAAACTTTTTATTCTTTTGTACTGTAAGTAGTAAAGTGATTTGAGTCAGGCATGTTGAATAGAAGGAATAATCTCAATGCAGGTTCCGTTTCTTCCGACATCTTATACAGTGATCTATAGCCATAATATAATAGTACATCGGAGAGGATATTAATATAAAAGCAAAATACTGCGGATGTTGGAATCTGAAATAAAAACAGAGAATGCTGGAAATCTCAGCGGGTTAGGCAGCATCTGTGGAGAGAAAAACAGAGTTAACGTTTCGGGTCGATGACCCTTCGTCAGAACTGCCAAATGTTTGAAAAAAGCACATTCTTAAGCACTGAAAGGGGGAGAGGAAGAAAGAACAAAAGGGAAGGTCTGTGATAGGATGGAAGGCGGAAGAGATTAGAGAGACAAAAAGGATGATGAGCCAAATTGAAATGATGACAGAAGTTAGAAAAAGGTTAATCAGGATAGGGTGTGAGCGGTGTAGTAATGACCAGCTGCCATTATAGAACAAAGAGAAAAAAAAGAGAAGAAAGAAAAAAAAAACATAAGATGGGGGGGAAGGAAAGGGACCCAAAGATGGCCAAAGGTTATGCTCTGAAATTGTTGAACTCAATGTTGAGTCCAGAAGGCTGTAAAGAGCCGAAACGAAAGATGAGATGCAGCAAGAACAGTGGGAGAGCTATAGTGGTAGGGGATTCTATTGCAAGGGGAAGAGATGGGCGTTTCTGCGGCCGCAATCGAGACTCCAGGATGGTATGTTGTCTCCCTGGTACAAGGGTCAAGGATGTCTCAGAGCGGCTGCAGGACATTTTGGAGGGGAAGGTGAACAGCCAGTTGTTGTGGTGCATATAGGTACCAACGATATAGGTAAAAAATGGGATGAGATCCTGCAAGCTGAATTTAGGGAGCTAGGAGTTAAATTAAAAAGCAGGACCTCAAAGGTAGTAATCTCAGGATTGCTACCAGTGCCACATGCAAGTCAGAGTTCGAATTACAGGATAGTTAAGATGAATACGTGGCTTGAGGAGTGGTGCAGGAGGGAGGGATTCAAATTCCTGGGACATTGGAACCAGTTCTCGCAGGTGGGACCAGTACAAACCGGACGGTCTGCACCTGGGCAGGACCGGAACTAGTGTCCTAGGGGGAGTGTTTGCTAGTGCTGTTGGGGAGGGGTTAAACTAATATGGCAGGGGGATGGGAACCTTTGCAGGGAGACAGAAGGAAGTAAAATGGGGGCAGAAGCAAAAGATAGAAAGAAGAAAAGTAAAAGTGGAGGGCAGAGAAATCCAAAGCAAAAATCAAAAAGGGCCACATTACAGCAAAAGTCGAAAGGGTGTGTTAAAAAGACAAGCCTGAAGGCTCTGTGTCTTAATGCGAGGAGTATTTGTAATAAGGTGGACGAATGAACTGTGCAGGCAGCTAGTAACGAATATGATACAATTGGGATTACGGAGACATGGCTCCAGGGTGACCAAGGCTGGGAACTCAACATCCAGGGGTATTCATTATTCAGGAAGGATAGACAGAAAGGAAAAGGAGGTGGGGTAGCGTTGCTGTTTAGAGAATAAATTAACGCAATAGTAAGGAAGAACATTAGCTTGGATGATGTGGAATCTCTATGGGTAGTGCTGCGGAATACCAAAGGGCAGAAAACGCTAGTGGGAGTTGTGTACAGACCACGAAACAGTAGTAGTGAGGTTGGGGACAACATCAAACAAGAAATTAGGGATGCGTGCAATAAAGGTACAGCAGTTATCATGGGCGACTTTAATCTACATATAGATTGGGCTAACCAAACCGGTAGCAGTATGGTGGAGAAGGATTTCCTGGAGAGTATTAGGGATGGTTTTCTAGACCAATATGTCGAGGAACCAACTAGAGAGCTGGAGATCCGAGACTGGGTGATGTGTAACGAGAAAGGACTAATTAGCAATCTTGTTGTGCAAGGCCCCCTTGGGGAAGAGTGACCATAATATGGTAGAATTCTTTATTAAGATGGAGAGTGACTAGGGTCCTGAACTTAAAGAAAGGTAACTTCGATGGTATGAGACGTGAATTGGCTAGAATAGATTGGCAAATGATACTTAAAGGGTTGACAGTGGATAGGCAATGGCAAACATTTAAAGATCACGTGGATGAACTTCAACAATTGTACATCCCTGTCTGGAATAAAAAATAAACCGTGGCTCACAAGGGAAATTAGGGATAGTGTTAAATCCAAGGAAGAGGCATATAAATTGGCCAGAAAAAGCAGTAAACCTGAGGACTGAGAGAAATTTAGAATTCAGCAGAGGAGGACAAAGGGTTTAATTAGGAGGGGGAAAGTAGAGTATGAGAGAGAGGAAGCTTGCTGGGAACATAAAAACTGACTGCAAAAGCTTCTTTAGATATGTGAAGAGAAAAAGATTAGTGAAGACAAACGTAGGTCCCTTGTCAGAATCAGGTGAATTTATAATGGGGAACAAAGAAATGTCAGACCAATTGAACAAATACTTTGGTTCTGTCTTCACGAAGGAAGACACAAATAACGTTCCGGAAATATTAGGAGACCGAGGGTCTAACGAGAAGGAGGAACTGAAGGAAATCCTTATTAGTCAGTAAATTGTGTTAGGGAAATTGATGGGATTGAAGGCCGATAAATCCCCAGGGCCTGATAGTCTGCATGCCAGAATCCTTAAGGAAGTGACCCTAGAAATAGTGGATGCATTGGTGATCATTTTCCAACAGTCTATCGACTCTGGATCAGATCCTATGGACTGGAGGGTAGCTAATGTAGCACCACTTTTTAAAAAAGGAGGGAGGGAGAAAACAGGTAACTTTAGACCGGTTAGCCTGATATCAGTAGAGGGGTTGATGTTGGAATCAATTATTAAAGATGAAATAGCAGCGCATTTGGAAAGCAGTGACAGGATAGGTCGAAGTCAGCATGGATTTATGAAAGGGAAATCATGCTTGACAAATCTTCTAGAATTTTTTGAGGATGTAACTAGTAGAGTGGACAAGGGAGAACCAGTGGATGTGGTGTATTTGGACTTTCAAAAGGCTTTTGACAAGGTCCCACACAAGAGATTGGTGTGCAAAATTAAAGCACATGGTATTGGGGGTAATGTACTGACATGGATAGAGAACTGGTTGGCAGACAGGAAGCAGAGAGTCGGGATAAATGGGTCCTTTTCAGAATGGCAGGCAGTGACTAGTCGGGTGCCGCTGGGCTCAGTGCTGGAACCCGAGCGATTTATAATATACATCAATGATTTAGATAAAGGAATTGAGTGTGATATCTTGAAGTTTGCAGATGACACTAAGCTGGCTGGCCATGTGAGCTGTGAAGAGGTTGTTAAGAGGCTGCAGGGTGACTTGGACAGGTTAGGTGAGTGGGCAAAAGCATGGCAGATGCAGTATAATGTGGATAAATGTGAGGTTATCCACTTTGGTGGCAAAAACATGAAGGCAGAATATTATCTGAATGGCGGCAGATTAGGAAAAGGGGAGGTGCAATGAGACCTGGGTGTCATGGTACATCAGTCATTGAAGATTGGCATGCAGGTGCAGCAGGTGGTGAAGAAGACAACTGGTATGTTGTCCTTCATAGCTAGGGCATTTACGTATAGGAGCAGGAAGGTCTTGCTGCAGCTGTATAAGGCCTTGGTGAGGCCTCACCTGGAATATTGTGTTCAGTTTTGGTCTCCTAATCTGAGGAAGGACATTCTTGCTATTGAGGGAGTGCAGCAAAGGTTCACCAGACTGATTCCCGGGATGGCAGGACTGACATATGAGGAGAGACTGGATCGACTGGGCCTGGATTAACTGGAGTTTGGAAGAATGAGAGGGGATCTCATAGAAACATATAAAATTCTGACGGGACTGGACAGGTTAGATGCAGGAAGAATGTTCCCGATGCTGGGGGAGTCTAGAACCAGGGGTTACAGTCTAAGAATAAGGGGTAAGCCATTTAGGACCGAGATGAGGAGAGTTGTTAACCTGTGGAATTCTCTTCCGCAGAGAGTTGTTGATGCCAGTTCGTTATTTATATTAAAGAGGGAGTTGGATATGGCCCTTACGGCTTAAGTGATGAAGGGATATGGAGAGAAAGCAGGAAAGGGGTACTGAAGTGAATGATCAGCGTTGGCGGCAGTCGGGAGCAGCGTCGAGGAGGTCTGTTGGTGAGGTCTATACAAGGCATATTTGTGAAGCTACAGGGAGAAGGCAAAAACGAAGTAGAAAGAAACAGAAAGGTGACGTCACAGCCAAGGGGGTAAGTGATTGGCTGGTGATTGGTGAGTAGTTTTTCTTTTTCTTTCTTTTTTATATCAGTCAGTAATTTTTAGCATTGTTGTTGCCTATCTAAGGATTAAGTCATGGCAGGGGAGCTCGGTCACGTGATATGCTCCTCCTGTACTATGTGGGAACTCAGGGACACTTCCGGCGTCCCTGACGACTACGTGTGCGGGACGTGTATCCGCCTGCAGCTCCTGACAGACCGCGTTGCGGAATTGGAGCGGAGGGTGGATTCACTCTGGAGCATCCACGATGCTGAGAATGACGTGAGTAGCACTTGTAGCGAGTTGGTCTTACCGCAGGAGAAGGGTCCACAGCCAGCTAAGGAATGGAAGACCAGCAGGAAGAATAGTGCAAGGAAGGTAGTGCAGGGGTCCCCTGTGGTCATCCCCCTGCAAAATAGATACACTGCTTTGAGTACTTTTGAGGGGGATGACCCATCAGGGGAGGGCAGCAACAGCCAAGTTCATGGCACCGTGGCTGGCTCTGTTGCACAGGAGGGCAGGAAAAAGAGTGGGAGAGCGATAGTGATAGGGGATTCAATTGTGAGGGGAATAGATAGGCATTTCTGTGGCCGCAACCGAGACTCCAGGATGGTATGTTGCCTCTCTGGTGCAAGGGTCAAGGATGTCTCGGAGCGGGTGCAGGACATTCTAAAAAGGGAGGGAGAACAGCCAGTTGTCGTGGTGCACATTGGTACCAACGACATAGGTTAAAAAAAGGAATGAGGTCCTACGAAACAAATTTAAGGAGCTAGGAGTTAAATTAAAAAGTAGGACCTCAAAAGTAGTAATCTCGGGATTGCTACCAGTGCCACGTGCGAGTCAGAGTAGGAATCGCAGGATAGTGCAAATGAATACGTGGCTTGAGCAGTGGTGCAGCAGGGAGGGATTCAAATTCCTGGGGCATTGGAACTGGTTCTGGGGGAGGTGGGACCAGTACAAACCGGATGGTCTGCACCTCGGCAGGACCGGAACCAATGTCTTAGGGGGAGTGTTTGTTAGTGCTGTTGGGGAGGAGTTAAACTAATATGGCAGGGGGATGGGAACCAATGCAGGGAGACAGAGGGAAACAAAAAGGAGGCAAAAGCAAAAAAACAGAAAGGAGATGAGGAAAAGTGGAGGGCAGAGAAACACAAGGCAAAGAACAAAAAGGGCCACAGTGCAGCAAAATTCTAAAAGAACAAAGGATGTTAAAAAAACAAGCCTGAAGACTTTGTGTCATAATGCAAGGAGTATCCGTAATAAGATGGATGAATTAACTGTGCAAATAGATGTTAACAAATATGATGTGATTGAGATTACAGAGATGTGGCTCCAGGATGATCAGGGCTGGGAACTCAACATCCAGGGGTATTCAACATTCAGGAAGGATAGAATAAAAGGAAAAGGAGGTGGGGTAGCATTGCTGGTTAAAGAGGAGATTAATGCAATAGTTAGGAAGGACATTAGCTTGGATGATGTGGAATCTATATGGGTAGAGCTGCAGAACACCAAAGGGTAAAAAATATTAGTGGGAGTTGTGTACAGACCTCCGAACAGTAGTAGTGATGTTGGGGAGGGCATCAAACAGGAAGTTAGGGATGCATGCAATAAAGTTGCAGCAGTTATAATGGGTGACTTTAATATGCACATAGATTGGGCTAACCAAACTGGAAGCAATACGGTGGAGGAGGATTTCCTGGAGTGCATAAGGGATGGTTTTCTAGACCAATATGTCGAGGAACCAACTAGGGGGGAGGCCATCTTAGACTGGGTGTTGTGTAATGAGAGGGGATTAATTAGCAATCTCGTTGTGCGAGGCCCCTTGGGGAAGAGTGACCATAATATGGTGGAATTCTGCATTAGAATGGAGAATGAAACAGTTAATTCAGAGACCATGGTCCAGAACTTAAAGAAGGGTAACTTTAAAGGTATGAGGCATGAATTGGCTAGGATAGATTGGCGAATGATACTTAAGGGGTTGACTGTGGATGGGCAATGGCAGACATTTAGAGACCGCATGGATGAACTACAACAATTGTACATTCCTGTCTGGCGTAAAAATAAAAAAGGGATGGTGGCTCAACCGTGGCTATCAAGGGAAATCAGGGATAGTATTAAAGCCAAGGAAGTGGCATACAAATTGGCCAGAAATAGCAGTGAACCCGGGGACTGGGAGAAATTTAGAACTCAGCAGAGGAGGACAAAGGGTTTGATTAGGGCAGGGAAAATGGAGTACGAGAAGAAGCTTGCAGGGAACATTAAGACGGATCGCAAAAGTTTCGATAGATATGTAAAGAGAAAAAGGTTAGTAAAGACAAATGTAGGTCCCCTGCAGTCAGAATCAGGGGAAGTCATAACGGGGAACAAAGAAATGGCAGACCAATTGAACAAGTACTTTGGTTCGGTATTCACTAAGGAGGACACAAACAACCTTCCGGATATAAAAGGGGTCGGAGGGTCTAGTAAGGAGGAGGAACTGAGGGAAATCCTTATTAGTCGGGAAATTGTGTTGGGGAAATTGATGGGATTGAAGGCCGATAAATCCCCAGGGCCTGATGGACTGCATCCCAGAGTACTTAAGGAGGTGGCCTTGGAAATAGCGGATGCATTGACAGTCATTTTCCAACATTCCATTGACTCTGGATCAGTTCCTATCGAGTGGAGGGTAGCCAATGTAACCCCACTTTTTAAAAAAGGAGGGAGAGAGAAAACAGGGAATTATAGACCGGTTAGTCTGACCTCAGTAGTGAGTAAAATGATGGAATCAATTATTAAGGATGTCATAGCAGCGCATTTGGAAAGAGGTGACATGATAGGTTCAAGTCATCATGGATTTGTGAAAGGGAAATCATGCTTGACAAATCTTCTGGAATTTTTTGAGGATGTTTCCAGTAGAGTGGACAAGGGAGAACCAGTTGATGTGGTATATTTGGACTTTCAGAAGGCTTTCGACAAGGTCCCACACAAGAGATTAATGTGCAAAGTTAAAGCACATGGGATTGGGGGTAGTGTGCTGACATGGATTGAGAACTGGTTGTCAGACAGGAAGCAAAGAGTAGGAGTAAATGGATACTTTTCAGAATGGCAGGCAGTGACTAGTGGGGTACCGCAAGATTCTGTGCTGGGGCCCCAGCTGTTTACACTGTACATTAATGATTTAGACGAGGGGATTAAATGTAGTATCTCCAAATTTGCGGATGACACTAAGTTGGGTGGCAGTGTGAGCTGCGAGGAGGATGCTATGAGGCTGCAGAGTGACTTGGATAGTTTAGGTGAGTGGGCAAATGCATGGCAGATGAAGTATAATGTGGATAAATGTGAGGTTATCCACTTTGGTGGTAAAAACAGAGAGACAGACTATTATCTGAATGGTGACAGATTAGGAAAAGGGGAAGTGCAACGAGACCTGGGTGTCATGGTACATCAGTCATTGCAGGTACAGCAGGCGGTTAAGAAAGCAAATGGCATGTTGGCCTTCATAGCGAGGGGATTTGAGTACAGGGGCAGGGAGGTGTTGCTACAGTTGTACAGGGCCTTGGTGAGGCCACACCTGGAGTATTGTGTACAGTTTTGGTCTCCTAACTTGAGGAAGGACATTCTTGCTATTGAGGGAGTGCAGCGAAGGTTCACCAGACTGATTCCCGGGATGGCGGGACTGACCTATCAAGAAAGCCTGGATCAACTGGAGTTCAGAAGAATGAGGGGACCTCATAGAAACGTTTAAAATTCTGATGGGTTCAGACAGGTTAGATGCAGGAAGAATGTTCCCAATGTTGGGGAAGTCCAGAACCAGGGGTCACCGTCTAAGGATAAGGGGTAAGCCATTTAGGACCGAGATGAGGAGAAACTTCTTCACCCAGAGAGTGATGAACCTGTGGAATTCTCTACCACAGAAAGTAGTTGAGGCCAATTCACTAAATATATTCAAAAAGGAGTAAGATGAAGTCCTTACTAGTAGGGGGATCAAGGGGTATGGCGAGAAAGCAGGAATGGGGTACTGAAGTTGCATGTTCAGCCATGAACTCATTGAATGGTGGTGTAGGCTAGAAGGGCCGAATGGCCTACTCCTGCACCTATTTTCTATGTTTCTATGTTTCTATGTTCCTTGAGCTTGCGTTAAGCTTCATTGGAACAGCGGAGATGTCCGAGAACTGAGATATCATAGAAATATAGAAATATAGAAAATAGGTGCAGGAGTAGACCATTCGGCCCTTCGAGCCTGCACCACCATTCAATAAGATCATGGCTGATCATTCCCTCAGTACCTCTTTCCTGCTTTCTCTCCATACCCCTTGATCCCCTTAGCCGTAAGGGCCATATCTAACTCCCTCGTAAATTTATCCAATGAACTGGCATCAACAACTCTCTGCGGCAGGGAATTCCACAGGTTAACAATGCTCTGAGTGAAGAAGTTTCTCCTCATCTCAGTCCTAAGTGGACTACCCCTTATCCTAAGACTGTTTCCCCTGGTTCTGGACTTCCCCAACATCGGGAACATTCTACCCGCATCTAACCTGGCCCGTCCCGTCAGAATCTTATATGTTTCTATGAGATCCCCTCTCATTCTTCTAAACTCCATGTATAAAGGCCCAGTTTATCCAGTCTCTCCTCATATGTCAGTCCTGCCATCCCGGGAATCAGTCTGGTGAACCTTCGCTGCACTCCCTCAATCGCAAGAACGTCCTTCCTCAGATTAGGAGACTAAAACTGAACACAATATTCCAGGTGGGGCCTCACCAAGGCCCTGTACAACTGCAGTAAGACCTCCCTGCTCCCATACTCAAATCCCCTAGTTATGAAGGCCAACATACCATTTGCCTTCATCACCGCCTGCTGTACCTGTATGCCAACTTTCAATTACTGATGAACCATGACACCCAGGTCTCGTTGCACCTCCCCTTTTCCTAATCTGCCGCCATTCAGATAATATTCTGTCTTTTCATTTTTGCCCCCAAAGTGGATAACCTCACATTTATCCACATTATACTGCATCTGCCCACTCACCTAACCTGTCCAAGTCACCCTGCAACCTCTTAGCGTCCCCCTCACAGCTCACATCGCCACCCAGTTTAGTGTCATCTGCAAACTTGAAGATATTACACTCAATTCCTTCATCCAAATCATTGATGTATGACTCCACAAGTCATTGCCTGCCATTCTGAAAAGGACCCATTTATCCCGACTCTCTGCTTCCTGTCTGCCAACCAGTTCTCTATCCACGTCAGTATATTATCCCCAATACCATGTGCTTTGATTTTGCACACCAGTCTCTTGTGTGGGACCTTATCAAAAGCTTTTTGAAATTCCAAATACACCACATCCAGTGGTTCGCCCTTGCCCACTTTACTATTTACATCCTCAAAAAATTCCAGAAGATTTGTCAAGCATGATTTCCCCTTCATAAATCCATGCTGACTTGGACCGATCCTGTCACTGCTTTCCAAATGCGCTACTATTTCATCTTTCATAATTGATTCCATCATTTTCCCCACTACTGATGTCAGGCTAACCAGTCTATAATTACCCACTTTCTCTCTCCCTCCCTTTTTAAAAAGTGGTGTTACGTTAGCTACCCTCCAGTCCATAGGAACTGAGCCAGAGTCGATAGACTGTTGGAAAATGATCACCAATGCATCCACTATTTCTCGGGCCACTTCCTTAAGTACTCTGGGATGCAGACTATTAGGCCCCAGGGATTTATCGGCCTTCAATCCCATCAATTTCCCTAACACAGTTTCCCACCTAATAAGGATATCTTTCAGTTCCTCCTTCTCGTTAGACCCTCGGTCCCCTAGTACTTCCGGAACATTATTTGTGTCTTCCTTCGTGAAGACAGAACCAAAGTATTTGTTCAATTGGTCTGCCATTTCTTTGTTCCCCATTATAAATTCACCTGAGTCCGACTGCAAGGGACCTACATTTGTCTTCACTAATTTTTTTCTCTTCACATATCTATAGAAGCTTTTGCAGTCAGTTTTTATGTTCCCGGCAAGCTTCTTCTCTTACTCTATTTTCCCCCTCTTAATTAAACCCTTTGTCCTCCTCTGCTGAATTCTAAATTTCTCCCAGTTCCTCAGGTTTGTGGGAATGGAGTGGGAGTGGAGTGGGAGTGGAGTGGAGAATTAAAGTGACAAGCTACCGGAAGCTCAGGGTCACACTTACAGACTGAATGGAAGTGTTCAGCAAAAGCGGTCACCCAATCTGCACTTGGTCTCCCCAATGTAGAGGAGACCACATCGTGAGCAGCGAATACAGTATACTAAATTGAAAGAAATACAAGTAAATCGCTGTTTCACCTGGAAGGAGTACTTGGGGCCCTGGATAGTGGGAAGGGTGGAGGTAAAAGGGCAGGTGTTTCACCTCCTGTGCTTGCACGGCAAGGTGCCATGGGAAGGGGAGGGGATGCTGGGGGTGACTGCGGAATGGACCAGGGTGTCGTGGAGGGAACGGTCCTTTCGGAATGCTGAGAGTAGAGTGGAGGGGAAGATGTGATTGGTGCTGGGATCATGCTGGAGGTGGCAGAAATGGCGGAGGATGATCCATTGAACATGGAGGTTGGTGGGGTGAAAGGTGAGGACAAGGGGAACCCTGTCGAGGTTCTGAGAGGGAGGGGAAGGAGTGAGAACAGAGGTGCGGGAAATAGAATGGACACGGTCGTGGGCCATATTAACCACAGTGGAAAGGAATCCTCAGTTGAAGAAAAGGGAAGACATGCCAGAGGCACTAGTGTGAAAGGTGGCGTCGTCAGAACAGATGCAACTGAGGCGGAGACACTGGGAGAATGGAATGGAGTCCTTACAGGATGTGGGATGGGAGGAAGGTAGCTGTGGGAGTCAGTGAGCTTATAGTGGATACTGGTCAAAAGCCTATCCCCAGAGATGGAGACAGAGAAGTCAAGGAAGGGAAGGGAAGAGTCGGATATGGACCATGTGAAGGTGAGGGAAGGGTGGAAATTGAATGCAAAGTGAATAAAATTTTCTAGTTCAGGGCGAGAGCAGGAAACGGCACCGATATAGTCATCAATGTATCGGAAAAAGAGGTGAGGGAGGGAACTCGAGTAGGACTGGAACACAGAGTGTTCCACATATCCCATGAAAAGGCAGGCATAGCTAGGACCCATGCAGGTTCCCATAGCAACACCTTTAATTTGGAGAAAGTGAGTGGAATTAAAGGAGAAGTTGTTCAATGTGAGAACAATTTCAGCCAGACGGAGGAGGGTGGTGATGGATGGGACTGGTTGGGTCTCTCTGCTCTGTTTTATTGCTTACAATCCAACTATGGAACTTGCAGATCATTATTCCGCACGGGCCTTTCACAGATCTGTGCTTCAGTATCAGTGCCTAGCTAATACATGGAAAATAGCTTGGTAAAGGATATTTTTATTGAGACCTTTAACTTCAGATTTCTGTATGAATAAGAATATTCTTTATTTCAAGGGGTGAAATCACACTGTGTGATATGAGTGTATGGATTTCACACAACAGCAATATATGACTGGAAGAGTCAGGGTAAAGTCCAATTTTTTCCATTAATATTGTTAAAACGAATTTCTTGATTGTGGCAAATTCAACATCAGACATTTTAAATTTAAAAATAATATTACTGCAAAATCATAAGCACTACTGCTAGAGAGCATGTGAGAAAATGAGCTATTTTCCATTAATTCTAATCATTATGCACGCAGCTTGGGTTGTAAATAATGGAAATCTTATTTAGCTATGAGCGAGGACTAGCTGATAATTGCATCATATATTATGTCCACGGTTTTAGGTTATGAAAGGAGGAATAGTAAGAAGCAAGAGGGATAGAGGGATGTGGCTGGTGACCCATGCAGGGAAGTGGTCAGAGTTTGGTTTGTCTGAGATGAAAGCCATGAGATTAGAGGACATGTGAGATGGCAAGGTTGAGAGGGCAGCCATAAATAGGGATAGGTGAGTTTATATAGAAAGAGAGAATAAGGGTGGACAGGGGTCAATGAGATCACAGGAGACAAGGCAAGGTGAGATGAAAAAAAAAATTGAAATTACTGTGGTTGAGGAGTCTTTAGTACAGTGTCTGAGGTAGGAAAGAACATAAGAACATAACAACATAAGAGCAGGAGTAGGCCATTTAGCCCCTCGAGCTTGCTCCGCCATTCAATAAGATCATGACTGATCTGATCATGGACTCAGCTCCACTTCCCTGCCTGCACCCCGTAACCCTTTACTCCCTTATCGCTCAAAAATCTGTCTATCTCCACCTTAAATATATTCAATGACCCAGCCTCCACAGCTCTCTGGGGTAGAGAATTCCATAGAAGAAATTCCTCCTCATCTCAGTTTTAAATGGATGGTCCCTTATTCTGATAAATGTCCCCTAGTTTTAGTTTCGCCTATGTGGAAATATCCTCTCTGCATCCACCTTGTCGAGCCCCCTCATTATCTTTCATGTTTCGACAAGATATCACTTCACATTCTTCTGAACTCCCATGAGTATAGGCCCAACCTACTCAACCTATCCTCTTAAGTCAACCCCCTCATCTCCGGAATCAACCTAGTGAACCTTCTCTGAACAGCCTCCAATGCAAGTATATCCTTCCTTAAATATGGAATGCAAAACTGTATGCAATACTCTAGGTGTGGCCTTACCAATACCCCGTACAGTTGTAGCAGGACTTCTCTGCTTTTAAGGATGGAAGGTATGTCGGTGAGAAACTCAGTTGAACTTGGGGGTGGGTGGTGGGTGCAGTTGACCTCTCCTCGCTCATCTTGTCCATGAGACCCACTTTCTACTCCCATCAAACTGCTGGATATTATACTATACATAATATTGGGCCCAAGTTTCGGGCCGCGCCTAAAACGCGCCAGAAAGTGCGCCTAAAATAAACTTACCTATTCACCGGCTCCCTGCAGGCCCTCTGGAGCCGGGCGCGGCGCAGCACGAACTGTAGGGGGCGGAGCCAGGTCCCTGCACTGAAAACAGTGCCGGGACCTCTGCACATGCGCGCTACAGTGGGCGCGCATGTGCAGTAGCTCCGGGCGCCCAAAACTGTGGGAGGGGCCCGAAGCACGCAGCCCCTAGCCCTGGCCGAATGGCCTCACTGGGGCTGCGTGGATAAGGCTCTTCCCACCCGACCGGACCCGACCCAACCCCCGCTCTCCCCCCCCCCCCCCCAGCGACCCGTCCTCCCCCCAGACCTCCGCGACTCTCTCTCCACACCCACCCCGGACCTCTGCGACTCTTCCCTCCCCGGACCTCCGTGACTCTTGCCCCCCCCCCCGACCTCCACGACTCTTCCCCCCACCACCCGCGACTCTCCCCCACCCCCCCCCGGACCTCCGCAACTCTATCCCCGCCCCATCCCCCGACCTCCGCGACTCTCTCTCTCCCTCCCCCCCCCAGGACCTCCGCGACTCTCTCCCCCCCCCCCCCCCCGACCTCCATGACTCTCCCCCCCCTCGCCCCCCCGGACCTCCGCGACCCCCCCTGAGACCCGACGCCACTTACCTGTAAATCCAGCACAAGGGCTTGGGTCCGGCCGTTCAGCCTCCTTCTCTCTCCTTCCCTCCCTCCCTCCTCTCTCCTTCCCTTCCTCCTCCTCCCCTCCCTCCCTCCCCTCTCCTTCCCTCCCTCCTCTCTCCCTCCCTCCCTCCCTCCCTCCTCTCTCCCTCCCCTCTCCCTCCCTCCATCCTCTCTCCTTCCCTCCCTCCTCTCTCCTGCCTTCCCTCCCTCCTCTCTTCCTCCCCCCCTCTATCCTTCCCTCCCTCCCTCCTCTCTCCTTCCCTCCCTCCCTCTCTCCCTCCCTCCTCTCTCCTTCTCTCCCTCCTCTCTCCCTCCCTCCCTCCCTCCTCTCTCCTTCCCTCCCTCCCTTCTCCCCCTCCCCCCTCCCTCCACAATTCTCCCCCTCCCCTCGCTGTCAGAAACACAGACACTGACAGACAGAGTGAGAGAGACACACACACAGACAGAAAGAGAGATAGAGACATTGACAGAGACACACTGGGGGGGCCGTCCCAGCACGCTGTTGGAGGACTCCCGGTGCTTCAGTCGGTAAGTAGAAAATGTTTTATTTATTGATTTTTTAAATTTTTTTTATTTTTTATTAATATTTTTTGATTGATTTATTGGTTGATTTATTGATGTATTTATCATTTATTATTGATGATGGCTCTTTATTTGTAAAACTGAAGTGTTTACTGTTTGTAAACTTCCCTTTAAACCCCCCCCCCAATTCCCTACACCTGATTTGTAACCTACGCCTGATTTTCTAAAGTGTAGACAAGGTTTTGTCGAACGTACAAAAATCTTCACTTACTCCATTCTAAGTTAGTTTGGAGAAAGTTTTCACTGCCTAAACTTTGAAAACAGGTGTAAGTGGCCGGACATGCCCCCTTTTGAAAAAAAAATTCTGTTCCAAAGTGAAACTGTTCTAACTGACTAGAAATGGAACAAACTAAATGCCGAGAATTCAAATTTCTAAGATACTCCATTCTAAACCAGTTGTTCCAAAAAAACAGGAGCAACTCAGGCCGAAACTTGGCCCCATTTTACTGTACATGGACCATGTACAGTAGACACCTCAAGTCGCTGGAGAAATACCACCAACGATGTCTCCGCAAGATCCCTGGGAGGCCAGACACACCAACATTAGCATTCTCGACCAGGCCAACATCCCCAGCATTGAAGCACTGACCACGCTTGATCAGCTCCGCTGGGCAGGCCACATAGTTCGCATGCCAGACACGAGACTCCTAAAGCAAGCGCACTACTCGGAACTCCTTCACGGCAAACGAGCCAAAGGTGGACAGAGGAAACGTTACAAGGACACACTCAAAGCCGCCCTGATAAAGTGCAACATCCCCACTGACACCTGGAAGTCCCTGGCCAAACACCGCCCCAGGTGGAGGAAATGCATCCGGGAGGGCACTGAGCACCTCGAGCCTCATCGCCGAGAGTATGCAGAAATCAAGCGCAGGCAGCGGAAAGAGTGTGTGGCAAATCTATCCCACCCTCCCTTACTCTCAACGACTATCTGTCCCACCTGTGACAGGGACTGTGGCTCTCGTATTGGACTGTTCAGCCACCTAAGGACTCATTTTAAGAGTGGAAAGCAAGTCTTCCTCGATTCCGAGGGACTGTCTATGATGATGATGATGATAGAAACATAGAAACATAGAAATGTACAGCGCAGAAGGAGGCCATTTTGGCCCATCGTGTCTGCACCGGCCGACAAAGAGCCGCACGGCCCCTTGTCAGCAGCCCTAAAGGTTACATACAAACCTATGAACAATGACGGAAAGGCAAAGAGTACCCAGCCCAACCAATCCGTCCCACACCACTGCAACACCCCTTATACTGAAAACATCTACGCTCCACCCCCACCGGGGCCATGTGATCTCCTGGGAAGGTCAAAAACCAGATAAAAACCTAGGCCAATTCATGGAGAAAAAATCTGGGAAAATTTCTCTCCGACCCATCCAGGCGATCAAAACTAGTCCAGGAGATCACCTTGGCCATATTCTATTCCCTGCAGTACTTACCATTATATCTGCGCTGACCAACAAAAGGTCATCTAGTCTAATCCCAATTACCAGCTCTAGGTCCATAACCCTGCAGGTTACAGCACTTTAAGTGCCCATCCAACCATCTCTTAAAAGTGGTGAGGGTTTCTGCATCCACCACTCTTCCAGGCAGCGAGTTCCAGATCCCACAACCCTCTGCCTAAAGAAGCCCCCCCTCAAATCCCTTCTCAACATTCCACCAACCACCTTAAAACTATGCCCCCTCATAATAGCCCCCTCCACCAATAGAAATAGACCCTTACTATCCACTATGTCCAGGCCCTCAATATTTTGTACACCTTGTTGAGGTCTCCTCTCATCCTCCTCTGTTCCAATGAGAACAAACCCAGCTTATCCAATCTGTCCTCATAACTAAGATTCTCCATTCCAGGCAGCGTCCTAGTAAATCTCCTCTGCTCTCTCTCCAGTGCAATCATGTCCTTCCTATAATACGGCAACCAGAACTGCACGCAGTACTCCAGCTGTGGCCTAACCAAAATTTTATACAATTTAAGCATAACCTCCCTGCTCTTATATTCTATGCCTTGGTCAATAAAAGCAAGCATTCCGTATGCCTTCTTAATCATCTTATCCACCTGGCCTGCTACTTTCAAGGATCTGTGGACGAGTTCTATGTATCAAAAGAGTTCTGTGGACAAGCACTTCAAGATCCCTTTGTTCATCTATACTTCTAAATGGCCTACTGCTTAATGTGTATACCCTTTCCTTAATAGCCCTCCCAAAATGCATCACCTCACATTTCTCTGAATTAAATTCCATTTACCACTGCTCTGCCCACCTGACCAGTAGATTGATATCCTCCTGCAGCCCACGACTTTCCTCTTCATTATCAACCACACAGCCAATTTTAGTGTAGTCTGCAAACTTCTTAATCATACTCCCTATATTCAAATCTAAATCGTTGATATATAACCACAAAAAGCAGGGGACCCAGTACTGAGCCCTGCAGAACCCTACTGGAAACATTCTTCCAGTCACAAAAACATCCATCAATCATTATCCTTTGCTTCCTACTTCCAAGCCAATTTTCGATCCAACTTGCCACTTTGCCCTGTATCCCATGAACTTTAACCTTCATGACCAGTTTACCATGCGGGACCTTGTCAAAAGCCTTGCTAAAGTCAATATATACTACATCGTACGCACTACCCTCATCGACCCCCTTGGTTACCTCCTCAAAAAATTCAATCAGGTTTGTCAAACACGATCTTCCCTTAACAAATCCATGCTGACTGTCCCTAATTAATCCTTGTCTATCCAAATACAGATTTATCCTGTCTTTCAGGATTTTTTCCAATAATTTTCCCACCACTGAAGTGAGGCTGACAGGCCTGTAATTACTCGGCCTATCCCTTTATCCCTTCTTAAACAAGGGTACTACATTAGCAGTCCTCCAATCCTCCCGCACCATGCCCATATCCAAAGAGGACTGGAAAATGATGGTCAAGGCCTCTGCTATTTCCTCTTTTATTTTGCTCAACAACCTGGGATGCATTTCATCCGGACCTGGGGACATATCTACTTTCAAATCTGCTAAACCCCTTAATACATCCTCTCTCACTATATTTATTTCATCCAGAATATTACACTCCTCCTCGATAGCAGTATCTGCATTACCTCTTTCCTTTGTGAAATCAGATGCAAAGTATTCATTAACAACCCTACCAACATCTTCCGCCTCCACACAAAGATTACCCTCATGATCTCTAATAGGCCCTACCCTTTCCTTCGTTACCCTCTTACTCTTAATATATTTATAGAACATCTTAGGGTTTTCCTTAATTTTACTGGCCAAGAATCTCTCTTAGCATTCCGAATATCCTTTTTAATTTTGACTCTTAACTTTCTATATTCCTCTAAAGATTCTAAAGTGTTTAGCTGTTGATATGTGACATAAGCATCCCTTTTTATCTTAATCCTCCCCTGTAAGTCCCTAGACATCCAGGGGGCCCTGGAATTATTTTTCCCAGCCTTTTTCTTTAAGGGCACATGTTTGGTCTGAACCTTTCGGATCTCCTCCTTGAATGCCTCCCACTGTTCCGACACTGATTTATCCACAAGTAGCTGTTTCCAGTCCACTATGGCCAAATCACTGCTTAACTTAGCAAAATTAGCTTTTCCCCAATTTGGAACTTTTATTCCAGGCCTATTCTTGTCTTGATCCATAACAAACTTGAATCTGACTGAATTATGGTCACTGGCACCCAAATGCCCCCCCATAAATACCCCTTCAACCTGCCCAGCTTCATTCCCCAAAACTAAATCCAAGACCGCCCCCTCTCGTGTTGGGCTTGCTACATACAAACTAAAAAAGTTCTCTTGAATGCATTTCAAGAATTCTGCACCCTCTATACCCTTCACACTAAATTTGTCCCAATCAATATTTGGATAGTTAAAATCCCCTACTATTACTACCCTATGGTTTTTAGACTTCACAGCAATTTGCCTACATATTTGCTCCTCTATCTCCCTCCCCCTGTTTGGGGGTCTATAATACATGCCCAGCAGTGTGATTGCCCCTTTTTTATTTTTCAATTCGACCCATATGGCCTCAGTTGATGATCCCTCTAACATATCATTCCTCCTCACCCTTGTAATAGTTTATTTAATCAGTACTGGAACAACCCCCCCCCTTTTAGCCCCCTCTCTATCTTGTCTAAAAATCCTGCAGCCAACCTATGGTGTTTTGGAATCTGCCAAACCTGCCTCTCTTTCAGTCATGTCTCTGTAATGGCTATAATGTCATACTCCCAAGTGTCTACCTGTGCTCTTAGCTCATCCGCCTTGTTCGCTATACTCCTTGCATTAAAGTATATACCATTGAGCACAGGAAGACCTCCTTGCTTACTACATACTAAGTCCTGTTTCCTCTGTCTTACAGATTCGATTTCTAGATTCTTGCTATCCAACTTCTGCTTTACTTCCTTCCCTTTTGAATTCGTTCTCAGGTTCCCATCCCCCTGCCAAGCTAGTTTAAACTCTCCCCAACAGCACTAGCAAAACTCCCCGCGAGGATATTGGTCCTGGCGCTGTTGAGGTGCAACCCGTCCGATTTGTACAGGCCCCATCTCCCCCAGAAGCGGTCCCAATGCCTCAAGAATTTAAAGTCCTCCCTCCTACACCAATTTTCCAGCCATGTGTTCATCCTCTCTATCCTTCTATTCTTATACTCATTAGCACGTGGCACCGGTAGTAACCCGGAGATTACTACCTTTGAGGATCTACCCTTTAATTTTCATTCTAGCTCCTTAAATTCTTCCTGTAGGACCTCATCCCTCATTTTTCCTATGTCGCTGGTCCCGATATGGACCATGACCTCTAGCTGTTTACCCTCTCCCCCAGGATGCCTTGCGTCCGCTCTGTGACATCCTTGACCCTGGCACCAGGGAGGCACAAAATCATTCAGGAGTCACGTCTACGGCCGCAGAAACGCCTGTCTGTTTCCCTAACTATAGAATCACTAGGGCTTTTTTGTTCTTCGCCCCGCCCCCCTGTGCAGCTGAGCCACCCGTGGTGCCTTGGAATTGGCTCTGGCTGCACTCCCCAGAGGCACCATCTCCTTAACGATACTCAGAATTGAATATTGGTTTGAAAGCGAGATGGACTCACGGGGGGATTCCTGCGCTTCCTGCCTAGCACACTTACTACGTCTGGTGGTCACCCACTTCCCCACCCCCTGCTATTCTTTAAGCTGCGGAGTAACCACCTCCTGAAACATGCTATCCACGTAATTCTCAGCCTCGCGGATGCACCTTATTGACTCCACCTGCTGCTCCAGCTCCGAAACACGGAGCGTGAGCAGTTAAAGTTAGAGACACCTCTTGCACACATGGTTGTCTGGGCTGCGCAAAGCGTCCAGAACTTCCCACATGCCGCAGGATGTGCGCTCCAAGGGGCTGAGTTGCGCTGCCATCCCTCTAGTTAGAGTTATCTAGTTTAAAATCTACTTAAAAAGAAACAGAGAAAAGAGTGCGACTCACCAACTCAACTCACTGACCTCTGAGGTCTCCTAATCTCTCGGCCTCTGAACTACCGACCTCTCCACCTCCGAACTCCCGACCTACTTAAAAAGGAAATAGAAAAAATAGAGAAAAGAGAGCGACTCACCAACTCACTTCAATGACCTGCCGGCCTCCAAACTCCTGGCCTCTGAACTCCCAACTCGCCGACCTCAGGACCTACCGACTCACCAACCTCAGGCCTACCGACTGGGCGACCTCAGGACCTACCTACTCGCTGACCTCAGGGCCTACCTACTCGCTGACCTCAGGGCCTACCTACTCACCGACCTCAGGCCTACCTACTGGCCGACCTCAGGGCCTACCGACTCGCTGACCTCAGGACCTACCTACTCACCGACTTCAGGACCTACTGACTCGCCGACTTCAGGGCCTACCTACTGGCCGACCTCAGGGTCTACCTAATCGCTGACCTCAGGGCCTACCTACTGGCCGACCTCACGGCCTACCTACTCGCCGACCTCAGGACCTACCTACTCACCGACCTCAGGACCTACCTACTCACCGACCTCAGGACCTACCTACTCGCTGACCTCAGGACCTACCTATTCACCGACCTTAGGCCTACCTACTGGCCGACCTCAGGGCCTACCGACTCGCTGACCTCAGGACCTAGCTACTCACCAACCTCAGGACCTACCGACTCGCCGACCTCAGGGCCTACCTACTGGTCGACCTCAGGGCCGACCTACTGGCCGACCTCAGGGCCGACCTACTCGCTGACCTCAGGACCTACCTACTCACCGACCTCAGGGCATACCTACTCGCTGACCTCAGGACCTACCTACTCACCGACCTCAGGACCTACCTACTCGCTGACCTCAGGACCTACCTACTCACCGACCTCAGGACCTACCTACTTGCTGACCTCAGGACCTACCTACTCACCGACCTCAGGCCTACCTACTGGCCGACCTCAGGGCCTACCGACTCGCTGACCTCAGGACCTACCTACTCACCGACCTCAGGGCCTACCTACTCGCCGACCTCAGGGCATACCTACTGGCCGACCTCAGGGCCTACCTACTTGCTGACCTCAGGACCTACCTACTCACCGACCTCAGGGCCTACCTACTCGCTGATCTCAGGACCTACCTACTCACTGACCTCAGGACCTACCTACTCACCGACCTCAGGGCCTACCTACTCACCGACCTCAGGACCTACCTACTCGCCGACCTCAGGACCTACCTACTCATCGACCTCAGGACCTACCTACTCGCCGACCTCAGGACCTACCTACTCACCGACCTCAGGACCTACCTACTCACCGACCTCAGGACCTAGCTACTCACCGACCTCAGGGCCTACCTACTCGCTGACCTCAGGGCCTACCTACTCGCTGACCTCAGGACCTACCTACTCGCTGACCTCAGGGCCTACCTACTGGACGACCTCAGGGCCTACCTACTCGCCGACCTCAGGACCTACCTACTCGCTGACCTCAGGACCTACCTACTGGCCGACCTCAGGGCCTACCTACTCACCGACCTCAGGGCCTACATACTCGCTGACCTCAGGACCTACCTACTCGCTGACCTCAGGACCTACCTTCTCGCTGACCTCAGCACCTACCTACTCGCCGACCTCAGGGCCTACCTACTGGCCGACCTCAGGGCCTACCTACTCACTGACCTCAGGACCTACCTACTCGCTGACCTCAGGACCTACCTACTCGCCTACCTCAGGGCCTAATGACTCACTGACCTCAGGACCTACCTACTCACCGACCTCAGGACCTACCTACTCACCGACCTCAGGACCTACCGACTCGCTGACCTCAGGACCTACCTACTCACCAACCTCAGGGCCTACCTACTCGCCGACCTCAGGACCTACCTACTCACTGAACTCAGGGCCTACCTACTCGCTGACCTCAGGATCTACCTACTCGCTGACCTCAGGGCCTACCTACTGGACGACCTCAGGGCCTACCTACTCGCCGACCTCAGGACCTACCTACTCGCTGACCTCAGGACCTACCTACTGGCCGACCTCAGGGCCTACCTACTCACCGACCTCAGGGCCTACCTACTCGCTGACCTCAGGACCTACCTACTCGCTGACCTCAGGACCTACCTTCTCGCTGACCTCAGCACCTACCTACTCGCCGACCTCAGGGCCTACCTACTCAGCGACCTCAGGGCCTACCTACTCACTGACCTCAGGACCTACCTACTCGCTGACCTCAGGACCTACCTACTCGCCGACCTCAGGGCCTAACGACTCCCTGACCTCAGGACCTACCTACTCACTGACCTTAGGACCTACCGAATCGCCGACCTCAGGGCCTACCTACTCAGCGACCTCAGGACCGACCTACTCACCGACCTCAGGACCTACCTACTGACCAACCTCAGGGCCTACCTACTGGCCGACCTCAGGGGCTACCTATTGGCCGACCTCAGGACCTACCTACTCACCGACCTCAAGGCCTACCTACTCGCTGACCTCAGGATCTACCTACTCACCGACCTCAGGACCTACCTACTCACCAACCTCAGGACCTACCGACTCGCTGACCTCAGGACCTACCTACTCACCAACCTCAGGGCCTACCTACTCGCTGACCTCAGGATCTACCTACTCGCTGACCTCAGGACCTACCTACTCGCTGACCTCAGGACCTACCTACTCACTGACCTCAGGACCTACCTACTCACCGACCTCAGGGCCTACCTACACGTTGACCTCAGGATCTACCTACTCGCTGACCTCAGGGCCTACCTACTGGACGACCTCAGGGCCTACCTACTCGCCGACCTCAGGACCTACCTACTCGCTGACCTCAGGACCTACCTACTGGCCGACCTCAGGGCCTACCTACTCACCGACCTCAGGGCCTACCTACTCGCTGACCTCAGGACCTACCTTCTCGCTGACCTCAGGACCTACCTTCTCGCTGACCTCAGCACCTACCTACTCGCCGACCTCAGGGCCTACCTACTCAGCGACCTCAGGGCCTACCTACTCACTGACCTCAGGACCTACCTACTCGCTGACCTCAGGACCTACCTACTCGCCGACCTCAGGGCCTAACGACTCACTGACCTCAGGACCTACCTACTCACCGACCTTAGGACCTACCGACTCGCCGACCTCAGGGCCTACCTACTCAGCGACCTCAGGACCTACCTACTCACCGACCTCAGGACCTACCTACTGACCGACCTCAGGGCCTACCTACTGGCCGACCTCAGGGCCTACCTATTGGCCGACCTCAGGACCTACCTACTCACCGACCTCAGGGCCTACCTACTCGCTGACCTCAGGATCTACATACTCGCTGACCTCAGGACCTACCTACTCACCGACCTCAGGGCCTACCTACTCACTTACCTCAGGATCTACCTACTCGCTGACCTCAGGACCTACCTACTCGCTGACCTCAGGACCGACCTACTCACCGACCTCAGGATCTACATACTCACCGACCTCAGGCCTACCTACTGGCCGACCTCAGGGCCTACCGACACGCTGACCTCAGGGCCTACCGATTCACCGACCTCAGGACCTACCGACTCGCCGACCTCAGGGCCTACCTACTCACCGAACTCAGGACCTATCTACTCACTGAACTCAGGACCTACCGACTCGCTGACCTCAGGACCTACCTACTCACCAACCTCAGGGCCTACCTACTCGCTGACCTCAGGACCCTACCTACTCACCGACCTCAGGGCCTACCTACTCACCGACCTCAGGACCTACCGACTCGCCGACCTCAGGGCCTACCTACTCGCCGACCTCAGGGCCTACCTACTCACTGACCTCAGGGCCTACCTACTCACCGACCTCAGGACCTACCTACTCACCAACCTCAGGACCTACCTACTCGCCGACCTCAGGGCCTACCTACTCGCCGACCTCAGGGCCTACCTACTCACTGACCTCAGGGCCTACCTACTCACAGACCTCAGGGCCTACCGACTCGCTGACCTCAGGACCGACCTACTCACCGACCTCAGGACCTACCGACTCGCCGACCTCAGGGCCTAACAACTCGCTGACCTCAGGGCCTACCTACTCACCGACCTCAGGACCTACCTACTTGCTGACCTCAGGACATACCTACTCACCGACCTCAGACCTACCTACTCACCGACCTCAGGACCTACCTACTCGCTGACCTCAGCACCTACCTACTCACTGACCTCAGGACCTACCTACTCACCGACCTCAGGACCTACCTACTCACGGACCTTAGGACATCCTACTCACCGACCTCAGGACCTACCTACTCGCCGATCTCAGGGCCTACCTACTCTCTGACCTCAGGGCCTACCTACTCACCGACCTCAGGACCTACCTAATCGCCGACCTCAGGACCTACCTACTCACCGACCGCAGGACCTACCTACTCACCGACCTCAGGGCCTACCGAATCGCCGACCTCAGGGCCTACCGAATTGCCGACCTCAGGGCCTACCGAATCGCCGACCTCAGGACCTACCTACTCACCGACCTCAGGACATCCTACTCACCGACCTCAGGGCCTACCTACTCGCTGACCTCAGGACCTACCTACTCGCTGACCTCAGGACCTACCTACTCACCGACCTCAGGATCTACCTACTCACCAAACTCAGGACATCCTACTCACCGACCTCAGGGCCTACCTACTGGCCGACCTCAGGCCTACCGACTCGCTGACCTCAGGACCTACCTACTCACCGACCTCAGGACCTACCGACTCGCCGACCTCAGGGCCTACCTACTCGCCGACCTCAGGACCTACCTACTCGCCGACCTCAGGACCTACCTACTCGCCGACCTCAGGGCCTACCTACTCGCCGACCTCAGGGCCTACCTACTCACTGACCTGAGGGCCTACCTACTCACCGACCTCAGGACCTACCTACTCACCGACCTCAGGACCTACCTACTCACCGACCTCAGGACCTACCTACTCGCCGACCTCAGGGCCTACCTACTCGCCGACCTCAGGGCCTACCTACTGGCCGACCTCAGGGGCTACCTATTGGCCGACCTCAGGACCTACCTACTCACCGACCTCAAGGCCTACCTACTCGCTGACCTCAGGATCTACCTACTCACCGACCTCAGGACCTACCTACTCACCAACCTCAGGACCTACCGACTCGCTGACCTCAGGACCTACCTACTCACCAACCTCAGGGCCTACCTACTCGCTGACCTCAGGATCTACCTACTCGCTGACCTCAGGACCTACCTACTCGCTGACCTCAGGACCTACCTACTCACTGACCTCAGGACCTACCTACTCACCGACCTCAGGGCCTACCTACACGTTGACCTCAGGATCTACCTACTCGCTGACCTCAGGGCCTACCTACTGGACGACCTCAGGGCCTACCTACTCGCCGACCTCAGGACCTACCTACTCGCTGACCTCAGGACCTACCTACTGGCCGACCTCAGGGCCTACCTACTCACCGACCTCAGGGCCTACCTACTCGCTGACCTCAGGACCTACCTACGCGCTGACCTCAGGACCTACCTTCTCGCTGACCTCAGCACCTACCTACTCGCCGACCTCAGGGCCTACCTACTCAGCGACCTCAGGGCCTACCTACTCACTGACCTCAGGACCTACCTACTCGCTGACCTCAGGACCTACCTACTCGCCGACCTCAGGGCCTAACGACTCACTGACCTCAGGACCTACCTACTCACCGACCTTAGGACCTACCGACTCGCCGACCTCAGGGCCTACCTACTCAGCGACCTCAGGACCTACCTACTCACCGACCTCAGGACCTACCTACTGACCGACCTCAGGGCCTACCTACTGGCCGACCTCAGGGCCTACCTATTGGCCGACCTCAGGACCTACCTACTCACCGACCTCAGGGCCTACCTACTCGCTGACCTCAGGATCTACATACTCGCTGACCTCAGGACCTACCTACTCACCGACCTCAGGGCCTACCTACTCACTGACCTCAGGATCTACCTACTCGCTGACCTCAGGACCTACCTACTCGCTGACCTCAGGACCGACCTACTCACCGACCTCAGGATCTACATACTCACCGACCTCAGGCCTACCTACTGGCCGACCTCAGGGCCTACCGACACGCTGACCTCAGGGCCTACCGATTCACCGACCTCAGGACCTACCGACTCGCCGACCTCAGGGCCTACCTACTCACCGACCTCAGGACCTATCTACTCACTGAACTCAGGACCTACCGACTCGCTGACCTCAGGACCTACCTACTCACCAACCTCAGGGCCTACCTACTCGCTGACCTCAGGACCCTACCTACTCACCGACCTCAGGGCCTACCTACTCACCGACCTCAGGACCTACCGACTCGCCGACCTCAGGGCCTACCTACTCGCCGACCTCAGGGCCTACCTACTCACTGACCTCAGGGCCTACCTACTCACCGACCTCAGGACCTACCTACTCACCAACCTCAGGACCTACCTACTCGCCGACCTCAGGGCCTACCTACTCGCCGACCTCAGGGCCTACCTACTCACTGACCTCAGGGCCTACCTACTCACAGACCTCAGGGCCTACCTACTCGCTGACCTCAGGACCTACCTACTCGCTGACCTCAGGGCCTACCAACTTGCCGACCTCAGGGCCTACCTACTCACCGACCTCAGGCCTATCTACTGGCCGACCTCAGGGCCTACCGACTCGCTGACCTCAGGACCGACCTACTCACCGACCTCAGGACCTACCGACTCGCCGACCTCAGGGCCTAACAACTCGCTGACCTCAGGGCCTACCTACTCACCGACCTCAGGACCTACCTACTTGCTGACCTCAGGACATACCTACTCACCGACCTCAGACCTACCTACTCACCGACCTCAGGACCTACCTACTCGCTGACCTCAGCACCTACCTACTCACTGACCTCAGGACCTACCTACTCACCGACCTCAGGACCTACCTACTCACGGACCTTAGGACATCCTACTCACCGACCTCAGGACCTACCTACTCGCCGATCTCAGGGCCTACCTACTCTCTGACCTCAGGGCCTACCTACTCACCGACCTCAGGACCTACCTAATCGCCGACCTCAGGACCTACCTACTCACCGACCGCAGGACCTACCTACTCACCGACCTCAGGGCCTACCGAATCGCCGACCTCAGGGCCTACCGAATTGCCGATCTCAGGGCCTACCGAATCGCCGACCTCAGGACCTACCTACTCACCGACCTCAGGACATCCTACTCACCGACCTCAGGGCCTACCTACTCGCTGACCTCAGGACCTACCTACTCGCTGACCTCAGGACCTACCTACTCACCGACCTCAGGATCTACCTACTCACCAAACTCAGGACATCCTACTCACCGACCTCAGGGCCTACCTACTGGCCGACCTCAGGCCTACCGACTCGCTGACCTCAGGACCTACCTACTCACCGACCTCAGGACCTACCGACTCGCCGACCTCAGGGCCTACCTACTCGCCGACCTCAGGACCTACCTACTCGCCGACCTCAGGACCTACCTACTCGCCGACCTCAGGGCCTACCTACTCGCCGACCTCAGGGCCTACCTACTCACTGACCTGAGGGCCTACCTACTCACCGACCTCAGGACCTACCTACTCACCGACCTCAGGACCTACCTACTCACCGACCTCAGGACCTACCTACTCGCCGACCTCAGGGCCTACCTACTCGCCGACCTCAGGGCCTACCTACTCGCCGACCTCAGGGCCTACCTACTCACTGACCTCAGGGCCTACCTACTCACAGACCTCAGGGCCTATCTACTCGCTGATCTCAGGACCTACCTCCTCGCTGACTTCAGGGCCTACCAACTTGCCGACCTCAGGGCCTACCTACTCACCGACCTCAGGCCTACCTACTGGCCGACCTCAGGGCCTACCGACTCGCAGACTTCAGGACCGACCTACTCACCGACCTCAGGACCTACCGACTCGCCGACCTCAGGGCCTACCAACTCGCTGACCTCAGGGCCTACCTACTCACCGACCTCAGGACCTACCTACTTGCCGACCTCAGGACCTACCTACTCACCGACCTCAGGACATACCTACTCGCTAACCTCAGGACCTACCTACTCACCGACCTCGGAACATACCTACTCGCCGACCTCAGGACCTACCTACTCGCTGACCTCAGGACCTACCTACTCACCGACCTCAGGACCTACCTACTCACCGACCTCAGGACCTACCTACTCACCGACCTCAGGCCTACCTACTGGCCGACCTCAGGGCCTACCTACTCGCAGACCTCAGGACCTACCTACTCACCGACCTCAGGACCTACCTACTCACCGACCTCAGGACCTACCGACTCGGCGACCTCAGGGCCTACCTACTCACCGACCTCAGGACCTACCTACTCGCTGACCTCAGGACCTATCTACGGGCCGACCTCAGGACCTACCTACTCACCGACCTCAGGGCCTACCTACTCGCTGACCTCAGGACCTACCTACTCGCTGACCTCAGGACCCAGCTACGGGCCGACCTCAGGACATCCTACTCACCGACCTGAGGACCTACCTACTCGCCGACCTCAGGACCTACCTACTCGCTGACCTCAGGACCTACCTACTCACCGACCTCAGGCCTACCTACTGGCCGACCTCAGGGCCTACCTACTTGCAGACCTCAGGACCTACCTACTCACCGACCTCAGGACCTACCTACTCACCGACCTCAGTACCTACCGACTCGGCGACCTCAGGACCTACCTACTCACCGACCTCAGGACCTACCTACTCGCTGACCTCAGGACCTACCTACAGGCCGACCTCAGGACCTACCTACTCACCGGCCTCAGGACCTACCTACTCACCGACCTCAGGACCTACCTACTCGCTGACCTCAGGACCTACCTACGGGCCGACCTCAGGACATCCTACTCACCGACCTCAGGACCTACCTACGCGCTGACCTCAGGACCTACCTACGGGCCGACCTCAGGACATCCTACTCACCGACCTCAGGACCTACCTACTCGCCGACCTCAGGACCTACCTACTCGCTGACCTCAGGACCTACCTACTCACCGACCTCAGGCCTACCTACTGGCCGACCTCAGGGCCTACCTACTCGCAGACCTCAGGACCTACCTACTCACCGACCTCAGGACCTACCTACTCACCGACCTCAGGACCTACCGACTCGGCGACCTCAGGACCTACCTACTCACCGACCTCAGGACCTACTTACTCGCTGACCTCAGGACCTACCTACTCGCTGACCTCAGGACCTACCTACTCACCGACCTCAGGATCTACCTACTCGCTGACCTCAGGGCCTACCTACTCGCTGACCTCAGGGCCTACCTACTCACCGACCTCAGGACCTACCTACTCGCTGACCTCAGGGCCTACCTACTCGCTGACCTCAGGGCCTACCTACTCACCGACCTCAGGACCTACCTATCACCGACCTCAGGGCCTACCTACTCGCTGACCTCAGGATATTCCTACTCACCGACCTCAGGACCTACCTACTCGCTGACCTCACGGCCTACCTACTCACCGACCTCAGGACCTACCTACTCACCGAACTCAGGGCCTACCTACTCGCCGACCTCAGGACCTACATACTCGCCGACCTCAGGACCTACCTACTCACCGACCTCAGGACCTACCTACTCACCGACCTCAGGACCTACCTACTCACTGACCTCAGGCCTACCTACTCGCTGACCTCAGGACCTACCTACTCACCGACCTCAGGACATCCTACTCACCGACCTCAGGACCTACCTACTCACTGACCTCAGGACCTACCTACTCACCGACCTCAGGACCTACCTACTCACAGGACATCCTACTCACCGACCTCAGGACCTACCTACTCGCCGACCTCAGGGCCTACCAACTCTCTGACCTCAGGGCCTACCTACTCACCGACCTCAGGACATACTTAATCGCCGACCTCAGGACCTACCTACTCACCGACCGCAGGACCTACCTACTCACCGACCTCAGGGCCTACCGAATCGCCGACCTCAGGGCCTACCTACTGGCCGACCTCAGGGCCTACCGACTCGCTGACCTCAGGACCTACCTACTCACCGACCTCAGGACCTACCGACTCGCCGACCTCAGGGCCTACCTACTCGCCGACCTCAGGACCTACCTACTCGCTGACCTCAGGACCTACCTACTCGGCGACCTCAGGACCTACCTACTCACCGACCTCAGGACCTACCTACTCGCTGACCTCAGGACCTACCTACAGGCCGACCTCAGGACCTACCTACTCGCTGACCTCAGGACCTACCTACTCACCGACCTCAGGACCTACCTACTCGCTGACCTCAGGACCTACCTACGGGCCGACCTCAGGACATCCTACTCACCGACCTCAGGACCTACCTACTCGCCGACCTCAGGACCTACCTACTCGCTGACCTCAGGACCTACCTACAGGCCGACCTCAGGACCTACCTACTCACCGACCTCAGGACCTACCTACTCACCGACCTCAGGACCTACCTACTCGCTGACCTCAGGACCTACCTACTCACCGACCTCAGGCCTACCTACTGGCCGACCTCAGGGCCTACCTACTCGCAGACCTCAGGACCTACCTACTCACCGACCTCAGGACCTACCTACTCACCGACCTCAGGACCTACCTACTCACCGACCTCAGGACCTACCAAATCGCCGACCTCAGGGCCTACCTACTGGCCGACCTCAGGGCCTACCGACTCGCTGACCTCAGGACCTACCTACTCACCGACCTCAGGACCTACCGACTCGCCGACCTCAGGGCCTACCTACTCGCCGACCTCAGGACCTACCTACTCGCTGACCTCAGGACCTAACTACTCGGCGAACTCAGGACCTACCTACTCACCGACCTCAGGACCTACCTACTCGCTGACCTCAGGACCTACCTACAGGCCGACCTCAGGACCTACCTACTCACCGACCTCAGGACCTACCTACTCGCTGACCTCAGGACCTACCTACTCGGCGACCTCAGGACCTACCTACTCACCGACCTCAGGACCTACCTACTCGCTGACCTCAGGACCTACCTACAGGCCGACCTCAGGACCTACCTACTCACCGACCTCAGGACCTACCTACTCACCGACCTCAGGACCTACCTACTCGCTGACCTCAGGACCTACCGACTCGCTGTCCTCAGGACCGACCTACTCACCGACCTCAGGACCTACCGACTCGCCGACCTCAGAGCCTACCAACTCGCTGACCTCAGGGCCTACCTACTCACCGACCTCAGGACCTACCGACTCGGCGACCTCAGGACCTACCTATTCACCGACCTCAGGACATACCTACTCGCTAACCTCAGGACCTACCTACTCACCGACCTCGGGACATACCTACTCGCTGACCTCAGGACCTACTTTCTCGCTGACCTCAGGACCTACCTACTCACCGACCTCAGGACATCCTACTCACCGACCTCAGGACCTACCTACTCGCCGACCTCAGGACCTACCTACTCGCTGACCTCAGGACCTACCTACTCACCGACCTCAGGACCTACCTACTCGCTGACCTCAGGACCTACCTACTCACCGACCTCAGGCCTACATACTGGCCGACCTCTGGGCCTACCTACTCGCAGACCTCAGGACCTACCTACTCACCGACCTCAGGACCTAACTACTCACCGACGTCAGGACCTACCGACTCGGCCACCTCAGGACCTACCTACTCACCGACCTCAGGCCTACCTACTGGCCGACCTCAGGGCCTACCTACTCGCAGACCTCAGGACCTACCTACTCACCGACCTCAGGACCTACCTACTCACCGACCTCAGGACCTACCGACTCGACGACCTCAGGACCTACCTACTCACCGACCTCAGGCCTACCTACTGGCCGACCTCAGGGCCTACCGACCGTCTGACCTCAGGACCTACCTACTCACCGACCTCAGGAACTACCTACTCGCTGACCTCAGGACCTACCTACTGGCCGAACTCAGGGCCTACCTACTCGCTGACCTCAGGACCTACCTACTCACCGACCTCAGGACCTACCTACTCGCCGACCTCAGGACCTACCTACTCACCGACCTCAGGGCCTACCTACTCGCTGACCTCAGGACCTACCTACTCGCCGACCTCATGATCTACCTACTCACCGACCTCAGGGCCTACTTACTCGCTGACCTCAGGACCTACCTACTGACCGACCTCAGGACCTAGCTACTGACCGACCTCAGGGCCTACCGACTCACCGACTTCAGGACCTACCTACTCACCGACATCAGGACCTACCTACTGGCCGACCTCAGGGCCTACCTACTCACCGACCTCAGGACCGACCTACTCACCGACCTCAGGATGTACCTACTCACCGACCTCAGGGCCTACCTACTCGCTGACCTCAGGACCTACCTACTCACCGACCTCAGGATGTACCTACTCACCGACCTCAGGCCCTACCTACTCGCTGACCTCAGGACCTACCTACTCACCGACCTCAGGACCTACCTACTCACCGACCTCAGGACCTACCTACTCACCGACCTCAGGACCTACCGACTCGGCGACCTCAGGACCTACCTACTCACCGACCTCAGGACCTACTTACTCGCTGACCTCAGGACCTACCTACTCGCTGACCTCAGGACCTACCTACTCACCAACCTCAGGACCTACCTACTCGCTGACCTCAGGGCCTACCTACTCGCTGACCTCAGGGCCTACCTACTCACCGACCTCAGGACCTACCTATCACCGACCTCAGGGCCTACCTACTCGCTGACCTCAGGACATTCCTACTCACCGACCTCAGGACCTACCTACTCACCGAACTCAGGGCCTACCTACTCGCCGACCTCAGCGCCTACCTACTCGCTGACCTCAGGATCTACCGACTCGCCAACCTCAGGATCTACCTACTCGCTGACCTCAGGACCTACCTACTGGCCGACCTCAGGACCTACCTACTCACCGACCTCAGGACCTACCTACTCGCCGACCTCAGGGCCTACGTACTCACCGACCTCAGGGCCTACCTACTCGCTGACCTCAGGACCTACCTACTCGCTGACCTCAGGACATACCTACGGGCCGACCTCAGGACATCCTACTCACCGACCTCAGGACCTACCTACTCGCCGACCTCAGGACCTACCTACTCGCTGACCTCAGGACCTACCTACTCACCGACCTCAGGCCTACCTACTGGCCGACCTCAGGGCCTACCTACTCGCAGACCTCAGGACCTACCTACTCACCGACCTCAGGACCTACCTACTCACCGACCTCAGGACCTACCGACTCGGCGACCTCAGGACATACCTACGGGCCGACCTCAGGACATCCTACTCACCGACCTCAGGACCTATCTACTCGCCGACCTCAGGACCTACCTACTCGCTGACCTCAGGACCTACCTACTCACCGACCTCAGGCCTACCTACTGGCCGACCTCAGGGCCTACCTACTCGCAGACCTCAGGACCTACCTACTCACCGACCTCAGGACCTACCTACTCACCGACCTCAGGACCTACCGACTCGGCGACCTCAGGGCCTACCTACTCATCGACCTCAGGACCTACTTACTCGCTGACCTCAGGACCTACCTACTCACCGACCTCAGGACCTACCTACTCGCCGACCTCAGGGCCTACCTACTCGCAGACCTCAGGACCTACCTACTCACCGACCTCAGGACCTACCTACTCACCGACCTCAGGACCTACCGACTCGGCGACCTCAGGACCTACCTACTCACCGACCTCAGGACCTACTTACTCGCTGACCTCAGGACCTACCTACTCGCTGACCTCAGGACCTACCTACTCACCGACCTCAGGACCTACCTACTCGCTGACCTCAGGGCCTACCTACTCGCTGACCTCAGGGCCTACCTACTCACCGACCTCAGGACCTACCTACTCGCTGACCTCAGGGCCTACCTACTCGCTGACCTCAGGGCCTACCTACTCACCGACCTCAGGACCTACCTATCACCGACCTCAGGGCCTACCTACTCGCTGACCTCAGGACATTCCTACTCACCGACCTCAGGACCTACCTACTCACCGAACTCAGGGCCTACCTACTCGCCGACCTCAGGACCTACCTACTCACCGACCTCAGGACCTACCTACTCACTGAACTCAGGGCCTACCTACTCGCCGACCTCAGGACCTACCTACTCACCGACCTCAGGACCTACCTACTCACCGACGTCAGGCCTAACTACTGGCCGACCTCAGGACCTACCTACTCGCTGACCTCAGGGTCTACCTACTCACCGACCTCAGGACCTGCCTACTCACCGACCTCAGGCCTACCTACTCGCTGACCTCAGGACCTACCGACTCGCTGACCTCAGGACCTACCTACTCGCTGACCTCAGGACCTACCTACTCGCTGACCTCAGGACCTACATACTCGCCGACCTCAGGACCTACCTACTCACCGATTTCAGGACCTACCTACTCACCGACCTCAGGCCTACCTATTTGCTGACCTCAGGACCTACCGACTCGCCGACCTCAGGGCCTACCGACTCGCTGACCTCAGAACCTATCTACTCACTGACCTCAGGCCTACCTACTCGCTGACCTCAGGGCCTACTTACTCACCGACCTCAGGACCTACCTACTCACCGACTTCAGGCCTACCTACTCGCTGACCTCAGGACCTACCGACTCGCCGACCTCAGGGCCTACCGACTTGCTGACCTCAGGGCCTACCTACTCACTGACCTCAGGACCTACCTACTCACTGACCTGAGGCCTACCTACTCACTGACCTCAGGACCTACCGACTCGCCGACCTCAGGGCCTACCTACTCGCCGACCTCAGGGCCTACCTACTCGCTGACCTCAGGACCTACCTACTCGCTGACCTCAGGGCCTACCAACTTGCCGACCTCAGGGCCTACCTATTCACCGACCTCAGGCCTACCTACTGGCCGACCTCAGGGCCTACCGACTCGCTGACCTCAGGACCGACCTACTCACCGACCTCAGGACCTACCGACTCGCCGACCTCAGGGCCTACCTACTGGCCGACCTCAGGGCCTACCTACTCACCGACCTCAGGACCTACCTACTCACCGACCTCAGGACCTACCTACTCACCGACCTCAGGACCTAGCTACTGACCGACCTCAGGACCTACCTACTCACCGACCTCAGGACATACCTACTCGCTGACCTCAGGACCTACCTTCTCACTGACCTCAGGACCTACCTACTCACCGACCTCAGGACCTACCTACTCGCTGACCTCAGGACCTACCTACTCACCGACCTCAGGACCTACCTACTCGCTGACCTCAGGCCTACCTACTGGCCAACCTCAGGGCCTACCGACTCGCTGACCTCAGGACCGACCTACTCACCGACCTCAGGACCTACCTACTGGCCGACCTCAGGGCCTAACTACTCACTGACCTCAGGACCTACCTACTCGCCGACCTCAGGGCCTAACTACTCGCTGACCTCAGGGCCTACCTACTTGCCGACCTTAGGGCCTACCTACTCGCTGACCTCAGGACCTACCTATTCACCGACCTCAGGACCTACCTACTCGCTGACCTCAGGGCCTATGTACTCACCGACCTCAGGGCCTACCTACTCGCTGACCTCAGGACCTACCTACTGGCCGTCCTCAGGACCTACCTACTCACCGACCTCAGGACCTACCTACTCGCTGACCTCAGGACCTACCGACTCACTGACCTCAGGGCCTACCTACTCACTGACCTCAGGATCTACCTACTCACCGACCTCAGGGCCTACCTACTCGCTGACCTCAGGACCTACCTACTCACCGACCTCAGGACCTACCTACTCACCGACCTCAGGACATCCTACTCATCGACCTCAGGACCTACCTACTCGCTGACCTCAGGGCCTACCTACTTGCCGACCTCAGGGTCTACCTACTCATCGACCTCAAGGCCTACCTACTTTCCGACCTCAGGCCTACCTACTCACCGACCTCAGGACATCCTACTCGCCGACCTCAGGGCCTACCTACTCACCGACCTCAGGACCTACCTGCTCGCTGACCTCAGGACCTAGCTACTGGCCGACCTCAGGACCTACCTACTCACCGACCTCAGGACCTACCTACTCACCGACCTCAGCGCCTACCTACTCGCTGACCTCAGGATCTACCGACTAGCCAACCTCAGGATCTACCTACTCGCTGACCTCAGGACCTACCTACTGGCCGACCTCAGGACCTACCTACTCACCGACCTCAGGACCTACCTACTCGCTGACCTCAGGGCCTACGTACTCACCGACCTCAGGGCCTACCTACTCGCTGACCTCAGGACCTACCTACTCGCTGACCTCAGGACATACCTACGGGCCGACCTCAGGACATCCTACTCACCGACCTCAGGAGCTACCTACTCGCCGACCTCAGGACCTACCTACTCGCTGACCTCAGGACCTACCTACTCACCGACCTCAGGCCTACCTACTGGCCGACCTCAGGGCCTACCTACTCGCAGACCTCAGGACCTACCTACTCACCGACCTCAGGACCTACCTACTCACCGACCTCAGGACCCACCGACTCGGCGACCTCAAGACATACCTACGGGCCGACCTCAGGACATCCTACTCACCGACCTCAGGACCTACCTACTCGCCGACCTCAGGACCTACCTACTCGCTGACCTCAGGACCTACCTACTCACCGACCTCAGGCCTACCTACTGGCCGACCTCAGGGCCTACCTACTCGCAGACCTCAGGACCTACCTACTCACCGACCTCAGGACCTACCTACTCACCGACCTCAGGACCTACCGACTCGGCGACCTCAGGGCCTACCTACTCACCGACCTCAGGACCTACTTACTCGCTGACCTCAGGACCTACCTACTTGCTGACCTCAGGACCTACCTACTCACCGACCTCAGGACCTACCTACTCGCCGACCTCAGGGCCTACCTACTCGCAGACCTCAGGACCTACCTACTCACCGAACTCAGGGCCTACCTACTCGCCGACCTCAGCGCCTACCTACTCGCTGACCTCAGGATCTACCGACTCGCCGACCTCAGGATCTACCTACTCGCGGACCTCAGGACCTACCTACTGGCCGACCTCAGGACCTACCTACTCACCGACCTCAGGACCTACCTACTCGCTGACCTCAGGGCCTACGTACTCACCGACCTCAGGGCCTACCTACGGGCCGACCTCAGGACATCCTACTCACCGACCTCAGGACCTACCTACTCGCCGACCTCAGGACCTACCTACTCGCTGACCTCAGGACCTACCTACTCACCGACCTCAGGCCTACCTACTGGCCGACCTCAGGGCCTACCTACTCGCAGACCTCAGGACCTACCTACTCACCGACCTCAGGACCTACCGACTCACCGACCTCAGGACCTACCGACTCGGCGACCTCAGGACATACCTACGGGCCGACCTCAGGACATCCTACTCACCGACCTCAGGACCTATCTACTCGCCGACCTCAGGACCTACCTACTCGCTGACCTCAGGACCTACCTACTCACCGACCTCAGGCCTACCTACTGGCCGACCTCAGGGCCTACCTACTCGCAGACCTCAGGACCTACCTACTCACCGACCTCAGGACCTACCTACTCACCGACCTCAGGACCTACCTACTCACCGACCTCAGGACCTACCGACTCGGCGACCTCAGGACCTACCTACTCACCGACCTCAGGACCTACTTACTCGCTGACCTCAGGACCTACCTACTCGCTGACCTCAGGACCTACCTACTCACCGACCTCAGGACCTACCTACTCGCTGACCTCAGGGCCTACCTACTCGCTGACCTCAGGGCCTACCTACTCACCGACCTCAGGACCTACCTATCACCGACCTCAGGGCCTACCTACTTGCTGACCTCAGGACATTCCTACTCACCGACCTCAGGACCTACCTACTCACCGAACTCAGGGCCTACCTACTCGCCGACCTCAGCGCCTACCTACTCGCTGACCTCAGGATCTACCGACTCGCCAACCTCAGGATCTACCTACTCGCTGACCTCAGGACCTACCTACTGGCCGACCTCAGGACCTACCTACTCACCGACCTCAGGACCTACCTACTCGCCGACCTCAGGGCCTACGTACTCACCGACCTCAGGGCCTACCTACTCGCTGACCTCAGGACCTACCTACTCGCTGACCTCAGGACATACCTACGGGCCGACCTCAGGACATCCTACTCACCGACCTCAGGACCTACCTACTCGCCGACCTCAGGACCTACCTACTCGCTGACCTCAGGACCTACCTACTCACCGACCTCAGGCCTACCTACTGGCCGACCTCAGGGCCTACCTACTCGCAGACCTCAGGACCTACCTACTCACCGACCTCAGGACCTACCTACTCACCGACCTCAGGACCTACCGACTCGGCGACCTCAGGACATACCTACGGGCCGACCTCAGGACATCCTACTCACCGACCTCAGGACCTATCTACTCGCCGACCTCAGGACCTACCTACTCGCTGACCTCAGGACCTACCTACTCACCGACCTCAGGCCTACCTACTGGCCGACCTCAGGGCCTACCTACTCGCAGACCTCAGGACCTACCTACTCACCGACCTCAGGACCTACCTACTCACCGACCTCAGGACCTACCGACTCGGCGACCTCAGGGCCTACCTACTCATCGACCTCAGGACCTACTTACTCGCTGACCTCAGGACCTACCTACTCACCGACCTCAGGACCTACCTACTCGCCGACCTCAGGGCCTACCTACTCGCAGACCTCAGGACCTACCTACTCACCGACCTCAGGACCTACCTACTCACCGACCTCAGGACCTACCGACTCGGCGACCTCAGGACCTACCTACTCACCGACCTCAGGACCTACTTACTCGCTGACCTCAGGACCTACCTACTCGCTGACCTCAGGACCTACCTACTCACCGACCTCAGGACCTACCTACTCGCTGACCTCAGGGCCTACCTACTCGCTGACCTCAGGGCCTACCTACTCACCGACCTCAGGACCTACCTACTCGCTGACCTCAGGGCCTACCTACTCGCTGACCTCAGGGCCTACCTACTCACCGACCTCAGGACCTACCTATCACCGACCTCAGGGCCTACCTACTCGCTGACCTCAGGACATTCCTACTCACCGACCTCAGGACCTACCTACTCACCGAACTCAGGGCCTACCTACTCGCCGACCTCAGGACCTACCTACTCACCGACCTCAGGACCTACCTACTCACTGAACTCAGGGCCTACCTACTCGCCGACCTCAGGACCTACCTACTCACCGACCTCAGGACCTACCTACTCACCGACGTCAGGCCTAACTACTGGCCGACCTCAGGACCTACCTACTCGCTGACCTCAGGGTCTACCTACTCACCGACCTCAGGACCTGCCTACTCACCGACCTCAGGCCTACCTACTCGCTGACCTCAGGACCTACCGACTCGCTGACCTCAGGACCTACCTACTCGCTGACCTCAGGACCTACCTACTCGCTGACCTCAGGACCTACATACTCGCCGACCTCAGGACCTACCTACTCACCGACCTCAGGACCTACCTACTCACCGACCTCAGGCCTACCTATTTGCTGACCTCAGGACCTACCGACTCGCCGACCTCAGGGCCTACCGACTCGCTGACCTCAGGACCTATCTACTCACTGACCTCAGGCCTACCTACTCGCTGACCTCAGGGCCTACTTACTCACCGACCTCAGGACCTACCTACTCACCGACTTCAGGCCTACCTACTCGCTGACCTCAGGACCTACCGACTCGCCGACCTCAGGGCCTACCGACTTGCTGACCTCAGGGCCTACCTACTCACTGACCTCAGGACCTACCTACTCACTGACCTGAGGCCTACCTACTCACTGACCTCAGGACCTACCGACTCGCCGACCTCAGGGCCTACCTACTCGCCGACCTCAGGGCCTACCTACTCGCTGACCTCAGGACCTACCTACTCGCTGACCTCAGGGCCTACCAACTTGCCGACCTCAGGGCCTACCTATTCACCGACCTCAGGCCTACCTACTGGCCGACCTCAGGGCCTACCGACTCGCTGACCTCAGGACCGACCTACTCACCGACCTCAGGACCTACCGACTCGCCGACCTCAGGGCCTACCTACTGGCCGACCTCAGGGCCTACCTACTCACCGACCTCAGGACCTACCTACTCACCGACCTCAGGACCTACCTACTCACCGACCTCAGGACCTAGCTACTGACCGACCTCAGGACCTACCTACTCACCGACCTCAGGACATACCTACTCGCTGACCTCAGGACCTACCTTCTCACTGACCTCAGGACCTACCTACTCACCGACCTCAGGACCTACCTACTCGCTGACCTCAGGACCTACCTACTCACCGACCTCAGGACCTACCTACTCGCTGACCTCAGGCCTACCTACTGGCCAACCTCAGGGCCTACCGACTCGCTGACCTCAGGACCGACCTACTCACCGACCTCAGGACCTACCTACTGGCCGACCTCAGGGCCTAACTACTCACTGACCTCAGGACCTACCTACTCGCCGACCTCAGGGCCTAACTACTCGCTGACCTCAGGGCCTACCTACTTGCCGACCTTAGGGCCTACCTACTCGCTGACCTCAGGACCTACCTATTCACCGACCTCAGGACCTACCTACTCGCTGACCTCAGGGCCTATGTACTCACCGACCTCAGGGCCTACCTACTTGCTGACCTCAGGACCTACCTACTGGCCGTCCTCAGGACCTACCTACTCACCGACCTCAGGACCTACCTACTCGCTGACCTCAGGACCTACCGACTCACTGACCTCAGGGCCTACCTACTCACTGACCTCAGGATCTACCTACTCACCGACCTCAGGGCCTACCTACTCGCTGACCTCAGGACCTACCTACTCACCGACCTCAGGACCTACCTACTCACCGACCTCAGGACATCCTACTCATCGACCTCAGGACCTACCTACTCGCTGACCTCAGGGCCTACCTACTTGCCGACCTCAGGGTCTACCTACTCATCGACCTCAAGGCCTACCTACTTTCCGACCTCAGGCCTACCTACTCACCGACCTCAGGACATCCTACTCGCCGACCTCAGGGCCTACCTACTCACCGACCTCAGGACCTACCTGCTCGCTGACCTCAGGACCTAGCTACTGGCCGACCTCAGGACCTACCTACTCACCGACCTCAGGACCTACCTACTCACCGACCTCAGCGCCTACCTACTCGCTGACCTCAGGATCTACCGACTAGCCAACCTCAGGATCTACCTACTCGCTGACCTCAGGACCTACCTACTGGCCGACCTCAGGACCTACCTACTCACCGACCTCAGGACCTACCTACTCGCTGACCTCAGGGCCTACGTACTCACCGACCTCAGGGCCTACCTACTCGCTGACCTCAGGACCTACCTACTCGCTGACCTCAGGACATACCTACGGGCCGACCTCAGGACATCCTACTCACCGACCTCAGGAGCTACCTACTCGCCGACCTCAGGACCTACCTACTCGCTGACCTCAGGACCTACCTACTCACCGACCTCAGGCCTACCTACTGGCCGACCTCAGGGCCTACCTACTCGCAGACCTCAGGACCTACCTACTCACCGACCTCAGGACCTACCTACTCACCGACCTCAGGACCCACCGACTCGGCGACCTCAGGACATACCTACGGGCCGACCTCAGGACATCCTACTCACCGACCTCAGGACCTACCTACTCGCCGACCTCAGGACCTACCTACTCGCTGACCTCAGGACCTACCTACTCACCGACCTCAGGCCTACCTACTGGCCGACCTCAGGGCCTACCTACTCGCAGACCTCAGGACCTACCTACTCACCGACCTCAGGACCTACCTACTCACCGACCTCAGGACCTACCGACTCGGCGACCTCAGGGCCTACCTACTCACCGACCTCAGGACCTACTTACTCGCTGACCTCAGGACCTACCTACTTGCTGACCTCAGGACCTACCTACTCACCGACCTCAGGACCTACCTACTCGCCGACCTCAGGGCCTACCTACTCGCAGACCTCAGGACCTACCTACTCACCGAACTCAGGGCCTACCTACTCGCCGACCTCAGCGGCTACCTACTCGCTGACCTCAGGATCTACCGACTCGCCGACCTCAGGATCTACCTACTCGCGGACCTCAGGACCTACCTACTGGCCGACCTCAGGACCTACCTACTCACCGACCTCAGGACCTACCTACTCGCTGACCTCAGGGCCTACGTACTCACCGACCTCAGGGCCTACCTACGGGCCGACCTCAGGACATCCTACTCACCGACCTCAGGACCTACCTACTCGCCGACCTCAGGACCTACCTACTCGCTGACCTCAGGACCTACCTACTCACCGACCTCAGGCCTACCTACTGGCCGACCTCAGGGCCTACCTACTCGCAGACCTCAGGACCTACCTACTCACCGACCTCAGGACCTACCGACTCACCGACCTCAGGACCTACCGACTCGGCGACCTCAGGACATACCTACGGGCCGACCTCAGGACATCCTACTCACCGACCTCAGGACCTATCTACTCGCCGACCTCAGGACCTACCTACTCGCTGACCTCAGGACCTACCTACTCACCGACCTCAGGCCTACCTACTGGCCGACCTCAGGGCCTACCTACTCGCAGACCTCAGGACCTACCTACTCACCGACCTCAGGACCTACCTACTCACCGACCTCAGGACCTACCGACTCGGCGACCTCAGGGCCTACCTACTCACCGACCTCAGGACCTACTTACTCGCTGACCTCAGGACCTACCTACTCACCGACCTCAGGACCTACCTACTCGCCGACCTCAGGGCCTACCTACTCGCAGACCTCAGGACCTACCTACTCACCGACCTCAGGACCTACCTACTCACCGACCTCAGGACCTACCGACTCGGCGACCTCAGGACCTACCTACTCACCGACCTCAGGACCTACTTACTCGCTGACCTCAGGACCTACCTACTCGCTGACCTCAGGACCTACCTACTCACCGACCTCAGGACCTACCTACTCGCTGACCTCAGGGCCTACCTACTCGCTGACCTCAGGGCCTACCTACTCACCGACCTCAGGACCTACCTACTCGCTGACCTCAGGGCCTACCTACTCGCTGACCTCAGGGCCTACCTACTCACCGACCTCAGGACCTACCTATCACCGACCTCAGGGCCTACCTACTCGCTGACCTCAGGACATTCCTACTCACCGACCTCAGGACCTACCTACTCACCGAACTCAGGGCCTACCTACTCGCCGACCTCAGGACCTACCTACTCACCGACCTCAGGACCTACCTACTCACTGAACTCAGGGCCTACCTACTCGCCGACCTCAGGACCTACCTACTCACCGACCTCAGGACCTACCTACTCACCGACGTCAGGCCTAACTACTGGCCGACCTCAGGACCTACCTACTCGCTGACCTCAGGGTCTACCTACTCACCGACCTCAGGACCTGCCTACTCACCGACCTCAGGCCTACCTACTCGCTGACCTCAGGACCTACCGACTCGCTGACCTCAGGACCTACCTACTCGCTGACCTCAGGACCTACCTACTCGCTGACCTCAGGACCTACATACTCGCCGACCTCAGGACCTACCTACTCACCGACCTCAGGACCTACCTACTCACCGACCTCAGGCCTACCTATTTGCTGACCTCAGGACCTACCGACTCGCCGACCTCAGGGCCTACCGACTCGCTGACCTCAGGACCTATCTACTCACTGACCTCAGGCCTACCTACTCGCTGACCTCAGGGCCTACTTACTCACCGACCTCAGGACCTACCTACTCACCGACTTCAGGCCTACCTACTCGCTGACCTCAGGACCTACCGACTCGCCGACCTCAGGGCCTACCGACTTGCCGACCTCAGGGCCTACCTATTCACCGACCTCAGGCCTACCTACTGGCCGACCTCAGGGCCTACCGACTCGCTGACCTCAGGACCGACCTACTCACCGACCTCAGGACCTACCGACTCGCCGACCTCAGGGCCTACCTACTGGCCGACCTCAGGGCCTACCTACTCACCGACCTCAGGACCTACCTACTCACCGACCTCAGGACCTACCTACTCACCGACCTCAGGACCTAGCTACTGACCGACCTCAGGACCTACCTACTCACCGACCTCAGGACATACCTACTCGCTGACCTCAGGACCTACCTTCTCACTGACCTCAGGACCTACCTACTCACCGACCTCAGGACCTACCTACTCGCTGACCTCAGGACCTACCTACTCACCGACCTCAGGACCTACCTACTCGCTGACCTCAGGCCTACCTACTGGCCAACCTCAGGGCCTACCGACTCGCTGACCTCAGGACCGACCTACTCACCGACCTCAGGACCTACCTACTGGCCGACCTCAGGGCCTAACTACTCACTGACCTCAGGACCTACCTACTCGCCGACCTCAGGGCCTAACTACTCGCTGACCTCAGGGCCTACCTACTTGCCGACCTTAGGGCCTACCGACTCGCTGACCTCAGGACCGACCTACTCACCGACCTCAGGACCTACCTACTCGCTGACCTCAGGCCTACCTACTGGCCAACCTCAGGGCCTACCGACTCGCTGACCTCAGGACCGACCTACTCACCGACCTCAGGACCTACCTACTGGCCGACCTCAGGGCCTAACTACTCACTGACCTCAGGACCTACCTACTCGCCGACCTCAGGGCCTAACTACTCGCTGACCTCAGGGCCTACCTACTTGCCGACCTTAGGGCCTACCTACTCGCTGACCTCAGGACCTACCTATTCACCGACCTCAGGACCTACCTACTCGCTGACCTCAGGGCCTATGTACTCACCGACCTCAGGGCCTACCTACTCGCTGACCTCAGGACCTACCTACTGGCCGTCCTCAGGACCTACCTACTCACCGACCTCAGGACCTACCTACTCGCTGACCTCAGGACCTACCGACTCACTGACCTCAGGGCCTACCTACTCACTGACCTCAGGATCTACCTACTCACCGACCTCAGGGCCTACCTACTCGCTGACCTCAGGACCTACCTACTCACCGACCTCAGGACCTACCTACTCACCGACCTCAGGATTTCCTACTCATCGACCTCAGGACCTACCTACTCGCTGACCTCAGGGCCTACCTACTTGCCGACCTCAGGGTCTACCTACTCATCGACCTCAAGGCCTACCTACTTTCCGACCTCAGGCCTACCTACTCACCGACCTCAGGACATCCTACTCGCCGACCTCAGGGCCTACCTACTCACCGACCTCAGGACCTACCTGCTCGCTGACCTCAGGACCTAGCTACTGGCCGACCTCAGGACCTACCTACTCACCGACCTCAGGACCTACCTACTCACCGACCTCAGCGCCTACCTACTCGCTGACCTCAGGATCTACCGACTAGCCAACCTCAGGATCTACCTACTCGCTGACCTCAGGACCTACCTACTGGCCGACCTCAGGACCTACCTACTCACCGACCTCAGGACCTACCTACTCGCTGACCTCAGGGCCTACGTACTCACCGACCTCAGGGCCTACCTACTCGCTGACCTCAGGACCTACCTACTCGCTGACCTCAGGACATACCTACGGGCCGACCTCAGGACATCCTACTCACCGACCTCAGGAGCTACCTACTCGCCGACCTCAGGACCTACCTACTCGCTGACCTCAGGACCTACCTACTCACCGACCTCAGGCCTACCTACTGGCCGACCTCAGGGCCTACCTACTCGCAGACCTCAGGACCTACCTACTCACCGACCTCAGGACCTACCTACTCACCGACCTCAGGACCCACCGACTCGGCGACCTCAGGACATACCTACGGGCCGACCTCAGGACATCCTACTCACCGACCTCAGGACCTACCTACTCGCCGACCTCAGGACCTACCTACTCGCTGACCTCAGGACCTACCTACTCACCGACCTCAGGCCTACCTACTGGCCGACCTCAGGGCCTACCTACTCGCAGACCTCAGGACCTACCTACTCACCGACCTCAGGACCTACCTACTCACCGACCTCAGGACCTACCGACTCGGCGACCTCAGGGCCTACCTACTCACCGACCTCAGGACCTACTTACTCGCTGACCTCAGGACCTACCTACTTGCTGACCTCAGGACCTACCTACTCACCGACCTCAGGACCTACCTACTCGCCGACCTCAGGGCCTACCTACTCGCAGACCTCAGGACCTACCTACTCACCGAACTCAGGGCCTACCTACTCGCCGACCTCAGCGCCTACCTACTCGCTGACCTCAGGATCTACCGACTCGCCGACCTCAGGATCTACCTACTCGCGGACCTCAGGACCTACCTACTGGCCGACCTCAGGACCTACCTACTCACCGACCTCAGGACCTACCTACTCGCTGACCTCAGGGCCTACGTACTCACCGACCTCAGGGCCTACCTACGGGCCGACCTCAGGACATCCTACTCACCGACCTCAGGACCTACCTACTCGCCGACCTCAGGACCTACCTACTCGCTGACCTCAGGACCTACCTACTCACCGACCTCAGGCCTACCTACTGGCCGACCTCAGGGCCTACCTACTCGCAGACCTCAGGACCTACCTACTCACCGACCTCAGGACCTACCGACTCACCGACCTCAGGACCTACCGACTCGGCGACCTCAGGACATACCTACGGGCCGACCTCAGGACATCCTACTCACCGACCTCAGGACCTATCTACTCGCCGACCTCAGGACCTACCTACTCGCTGACCTCAGGACCTACCTACTCACCGACCTCAGGCCTACCTACTGGCCGACCTCAGGGCCTACCTACTCGCAGACCTCAGGACCTACCTACTCACCGACCTCAGGACCTACCTACTCACCGACCTCAGGACCTACCGACTCGGCGACCTCAGGGCCTACCTACTCACCGACCTCAGGACCTACTTACTCGCTGACCTCAGGACCTACCTACTCACCGACCTCAGGACCTACCTACTCGCCGACCTCAGGGCCTACCTACTCGCAGACCTCAGGACCTACCTACTCACCGACCTCAGGACCTACCTACTCACCGACCTCAGGACCTACCGACTCGGCGACCTCAGGACCTACCTACTCACCGACCTCAGGACCTACTTACTCGCTGACCTCAGGACCTACCTACTCGCTGACCTCAGGACCTACCTACTCACCGACCTCAGGACCTACCTACTCGCTGACCTCAGGGCCTACCTACTCGCTGACCTCAGGGCCTACCTACTCACCGACCTCAGGACCTACCTACTCGCTGACCTCAGGGCCTACCTACTCGCTGACCTCAGGGCCTACCTACTCACCGACCTCAGGACCTACCTATCACCGACCTCAGGGCCTACCTACTCGCTGACCTCAGGACATTCCTACTCACCGACCTCAGGACCTACCTACTCACCGAACTCAGGGCCTACCTACTGGCCGACCTCAGGACCTACCTACTCACCGACCTCAGGACCTACCTACTCGCTGACCTCAGGGCCTACGTACTCACCGACCTCAGGGCCCACCTACTCGCTGACCTCAGGACCTACCTCCTCGCTGACCTCAGGACATACCTACGGGCCGACCTCAGGACATCCTACTCACCGACCTCAGGACCTACCTACTCGCCGACCTCAGGACCTACCAACTCGCTGACCTCAGGACCTACCTACTCACCGACCTCAGGCCTACCTACTGGCCGATCTCAGTGCCTACCTACTCGCAGACCTCAGGACCTACCTACTCACCGACCTCAGGACCTACCTACTCACCGACCTCAGGACCTACCGACTCGGCGACCTCAGGACATACCTACGTGCCGACCTCAGGACATCCTACTCACCGACCTCAGGACCTACCTACTCGCCGAACTCAGGACCTACCTACTCGCTGACCTCAGGACCTACCTACTCACCGACCTCAGGCCTACCTACTGGCCGACCTCAGGGCCTACCTACTCGCAGACCTCAGGACCTACCTACTCACCGACCTCAGGACCTACCTACTCACCGACCTCAGGACCTACCGACTCGGCGACCTCAGGGCCTACCTACTCACCGACCTCAGGACCTACTTACTCGCTGACCTCAGGACCTACCTACTTGCTGACCTCCAGACCTACCTACTCACCGACCTCAGCACCTACCTACTCGCCGACCTCAGGGCCTACCTACTCGCAGACCTCAGGACCTACCTACTCACCGACCTCAGGACCTACCTACTCACCGACCTCAGGACCTACCGACTCGGCGACCTCAGGACCTACCTACTCACCGACCTCAGGACCTACTTACTCGCTGACCTCAGGACCTACCTACTCGCTGACCTCAGGACCTACCTACTCACCGACCTCAGGACCTACCTACTCGCTGACCTCAGGGCCTACCTACTCGCTGACCTCAGGGCCTACCTACTCACCGACCTCAGGACCTACCTACCCGCTGACCTCAGGGCCTACCTACTCGCTGACCTCAGGGCCTACCTACTCACCGACCTCAGGACCTACCTATCACCGACCTCAGGGCCTACCTACTCGCTGACCTCAGGACATTCCTACTCACCGACCTCAGGACCTACCTACTCACCGAACTCAGGGCCTACCTACTCGCCGACCTCAGGACCTACCTACTCACCGACCTCAGGACCTACCTACTCACCGACGTCAGGCCTAACTACTGGCCAACCTCAGGACCTACCTACTCGCTGACCTCAGGGTCTACCTACTCACCGACCTCAGAACCTGCCTACTCACCGACCTCAGGCCTACCTACTCGCTGACCTCAGGACCTACCGACTCGCTGACCTCAGGACCTACCGACTCACTGACCTCAGGGCCTACCTACTCACCGACCTCAGGACCTACCTACTCACCGACCTCAGGACATCCTACTCATCGACCTCAGGGCCTACCTACTCGCTGACCTCAGGACCTACCTACTCGCTGACCTCAGGACCTACCTACTCATCGACCTCAGGACCTACCTACTCGCTGACCTCAGGGCCTACCTACTTGCCGACCTCAGGGTCTACCTACTCATCGACCTCAAGGCCTACCTACTTTCCGACCTCAGGCCTACCTACTCACCGACCTCAGGACATCCTACTCGCCGACCTCAGGGCCTACCTACTCACCGACCTCAGGACCTACCTACTCACCAACCTCAGGACCTACCTGCTCGCTGACCTCAGGACCTAGCTACTGGCCGACCTCAGGACCTACCAACTCACCGACCTCAGGACCTACCTACTCACCGACCTCAGCGCCTACCTACTCGCTGACCTCAGGATCTACCGACTCGCCAACCTCAGGATCTACCTACTCGCTGACCTCAGGACCTACCTACTGGCCGACCTCAGGACCTACCTACTCACCGACCTCAGGACCTACCTACTCGCTGACCTCAGGGCCTACGTACTCACCGACCTCAGGGCCTACCTACTCGCTGACCTCAGGACCTACCTACTCGCTGACCTCAGGACATACCTACGGGCCGACCTCAGGACATCCTACTCACCGACCTCAGGACCTACCTACTCGCCGACCTCAGGACCTACCTACTCGCTGACCTCAGGACCTACCTACTCACCGACCTCAGGCCTACCTACTGGCCGACCTCAGGGCCTACCTACTCGCAGACCTCAGGACCTACCTACTCACCGACCTCAGGACCTACCTACTCACCGACCTCAGGACCTACCGACTCGGCGACCTCAGGACATACCTACGGGCCGACCTCAGGACATCCTACTCACCGACCTCAGGACCTATCTACTCGCCGACCTCAGGACCTACCTACTCGCTGACCTCAGGACCTACCTACTCACCGACCTCAGGCCTACCTACTGGCCGACCTCAGGGCCTACCTACTCGCAGACCTCAGGACCTACCTACTCACCGACCTCAGGACCTACCTACTCACCGACCTCAGGACCTACCGACTCGGCGACCTCAGGGCCTACCTACTCACCGACCTCAGGACCTACTTACTCGCTGACCTCAGGACCTACCTACTCACCGACCTCAGGACCTACCTACTCGCCGACCTCAGGGCCTACCTACTCGCAGACCTCAGGACCTACCTACTCACCGACCTCAGGACCTACCTACTCACCGACCTCAGGACCTACCGACTCGGCGACCTCAGGACCTACCTACTCACCGACCTCAGGACCTACTTACTCGCTGACCTCAGGACCTACCTACTCGCTGACCTCAGGACCTACCTACTCACCGACCTCAGGACCTACCTACTCGCTGACCTCAGGGCCTACCTACTCGCTGACCTCAGGGCCTACCTACTCACCGACCTCAGGACCTACCTACTCGCTGACCTCAGGGCCTACCTACTCGCTGACCTCAGGGCCTACCTACTCACCGACCTCAGGACCTACCTATCACCGACCTCAGGGCCTACCTACTCGCTGACCTCAGGACATTCCTACTCACCGACCTCAGGACCTACCTACTCACCGACCTCAGGACCTACCGACTCGGCGACCTCAGGACCTACCTACTCACCGACCTCAGCACCTACCTACTCGCCGACCTCAGGGCCTACCTACTCGCCGACCTCAGGACCTACCTACTCACCGACCTCAGGACCTACCTACTCACCGACCTCAGGACCTACCTACTCACCGACGTCAGGCCTAACTACTGGCCGACCTCAGGACCTACCTACTCGCTGACCTCAGGGTCTACCTACTCACCGACCTCAGGACCTGCCTACTCACCGACCTCAGGCCTACCTACTCGCTGACCTCAGGACCTACCGACTCGCTGACCTCAGGACCTACCTACTCGCTGACCTCAGGACCTACCTACTCGCTGACCTCAGGACCTACATACTCGCCGACCTCAGGACCTACCTACTCACCGACCTCAGGACCTACCTACTCACCGACCTCAGGCCTACCTATTTGCTGACCTCAGGACCTACCGACTCGCCGACCTCAGGGCCTACCGACTCGCTGACCTCAGGACCTATCTACTCACTGACCTCAGGCCTACCTACTCGCTGACCTCAGGGCCTACTTACTCACCGACCTCAGGACCTACCTACTCACCGACTTCAGGCCTACCTACTCGCTGACCTCAGGACCTACCGACTCGCCGACCTCAGGGCCTACCGACTTGCTGACCTCAGGGCCTACCTACTCACTGACCTCAGGACCTACCTACTCACTGACCTGAGGCCTACCTACTCACTGACCTCAGGACCTACCGACTCGCCGACCTCAGGGCCTACCTACTCGCCGACCTCAGGGCCTACCTACTCGCCGACCTCAGGGCCTACCGACTGGCCGACCTCAGGGCCTACCTACTCACCGACCTCAGGGCCTACCTACTCACCGACCTCAGGGCTTACCTACTCGCCAACCTCAGGGCCGACCTACGACCTCACGGCCTACCTACTGGCCGACCTCAGTGCCTACCGACTTGCTGACCTCAGGACCTACCTACTCACCGACCTCAGGACCTAAAGACTCGCCGACCTCAGGGCCTACCTACTCGCCGACCTCAGGGCCTACCTACTCAACGACCTCAGGACCTACCTACTCGCTGACCTCAGGACCTACTTACTCGCCAACCTCAGGGCCTACCTACTCGCCGACCTCAGGGCCTACCTACTCACTGACCTCAGGGCCTACCTACTCACCGACCTCAGGACCTACCTACTCACCAACCTCAGGACCTACCTACTCGCCGACCTCAGGGCCTACCTACTCGCCGACCTCAGGGCCTACCAACTCACTGACCTCAGGGCCTACCTACTCACAGACCTCAGGGCCTACCTACTCGCTGACCTCAGGACCTACCTACTCGCTGACCTCAGGGCCTACCAACTTGCCGACCTCAGGGCCTACCTATTCACCGACCTCAGGCCTACCTACTGGCCGACCTCAGGGCCTACCGACTCGCTGACCTCAGGACCGACCTACTCACCGACCTCAGGACCTACCGACTCGCCGACCTCAGGGCCTACCTACTGGCCGACCTCAGGGCCTACCTACTCACCGACCTCAGGACCTACCTACTCACCGACCTCAGGACCTACCTACTCACCGACCTCAGGACCTAGCTACTGACCGACCTCAGGACCTACCTACTCACCGACCTCAGGACATACCTACTCGCTGACCTCAGGACCTACCTTCTCACTGACCTCAGGACCTACCTACTCACCGACCTCAGGACCTACCTACTCGCTGACCTCAGGACCTACCTACTCACCGACCTCAGGACCTACCTACTCGCTGACCTCAGGCCTACCTACTGGCCAACCTCAGGGCCTACCGACTCGCTGACCTCAGGACCGACCTACTCACCGACCTCAGGACCTACCTACTGGCCGACCTCAGGGCCTAACTACTCACTGACCTCAGGACCTACCTACTCGCCGACCTCAGGGCCTAACTACTCGCTGACCTCAGGGCCTACCTACTTGCCGACCTTAGGGCCTACCTACTCGCTGACCTCAGGACCTACCTATTCACCGACCTCAGGACCTACCTACTCGCTGACCTCAGGGCCTATGTACTCACCGACCTCAGGGCCTACCTACTTGCTGACCTCAGGACCTACCTACTGGCCGTCCTCAGGACCTACCTACTCACCGACCTCAGGACCTACCTACTCGCTGACCTCAGGACCTACCGACTCACTGACCTCAGGGCCTACCTACTCACTGACCTCAGGATCTACCTACTCACCGACCTCAGGGCCTACCTACTCGCTGACCTCAGGACCTACCTACTCACCGACCTCAGGACCTACCTACTCACCGACCTCAGGACATCCTACTCATCGACCTCAGGACCTACCTACTCGCTGACCTCAGGGCCTACCTACTTGCCGACCTCAGGGTCTACCTACTCATCGACCTCAAGGCCTACCTACTTTCCGACCTCAGGCCTACCTACTCACCGACCTCAGGACATCCTACTCGCCGACCTCAGGGCCTACCTACTCACCGACCTCAGGACCTACCTGCTCGCTGACCTCAGGACCTAGCTACTGGCCGACCTCAGGACCTACCTACTCACCGACCTCAGGAGCTACCTACTCACCGACCTCAGCGCCTACCTACTCGCTGACCTCAGGATCTACCGACTCGCCAACCTCAGGATCTACCTACTCGCTGACCTCAGGACCTACCTACTGGCCGACCTCAGGACCTACCTACTCACCGACCTCAGGACCTACCTACTCGCTGACCTCAGGGCCTACGTACTCACCGACCTCAGGGCCTACCTACTCGCTGACCTCAGGACCTACCTACTCGCTGACCTCAGGACATACCTACGGGCCGACCTCAGGACATCCTACTCACCGACCTCAGGACCTACCTACTCGCCGACCTCAGGACCTACCTACTCGCTGACCTCAGGACCTACCTACTCACCGACCTCAGGCCTACCTACTGGCCGACCTCAGGGCCTACCTACTCGCAGACCTCAGGACCTACCTACTCACCGACCTCAGGACCTACCTACTCACCGACCTCAGGACCCACCGACTCGGCGACCTCAGGACATACCTACGGGCCGACCTCAGGACATCCTACTCACCGACCTCAGGACCTACCTACTCGCCGACCTCAGGACCTACCTACTCGCTGACCTCAGGACCTACCTACTCACCGACCTCAGGCCTACCTACTGGCCGACCTCAGGGCCTACCTACTCGCAGACCTCAGGACCTACCTACTCACCGACCTCAGGACCTACCTACTCACCGACCTCAGGACCTACCGACTCGGCGACCTCAGGGCCTACCTACTCACCGACCTCAGGACCTACTTACTCGCTGACCTCAGGACCTACCTACTTGCTGACCTCAGGACCTACCTACTCACCGACCTCAGGACCTACCTACTCGCCGACCTCAGGGCCTACCTACTCGCAGACCTCAGGACCTACCTACTCACCGAACTCAGGGCCTACCTACTCGCCGACCTCAGCGCCTACCTACTCGCTGACCTCAGGATCTACCGACTCGCCGACCTCAGGATCTACCTACTCGCGGACCTCAGGACCTACCTACTGGCCGACCTCAGGACCTACCTACTCACCGACCTCAGGACCTACCTACTCGCTGACCTCAGGGCCTACGTACTCACCGACCTCAGGGCCTACCTACGGGCCGATCTCAGTGCCTACCTACTCGCAGACCTCAGGACCTACCTACTCACCGACCTCAGGACCTACCTACTCACCGACCTCAGGACCTACCGACTCGGCGACCTCAGGACATACCTACGTGCCGACCTCAGGACATCCTACTCACCGACCTCAGGACCTACCTACTCGCCGAACTCAGGACCTACCTACTCGCTGACCTCAGGACCTACCTACTCACCGACCTCAGGCCTACCTACTGGCCGACCTCAGGGCCTACCTACTCGCAGACCTCAGGACCTACCTACTCACCGACCTCAGGACCTACCTACTCACCGACCTCAGGACCTACCGACTCGGCGACCTCAGGGCCTACCTACTCACCGACCTCAGGACCTACTTACTCGCTGACCTCAGGACCTACCTACTTGCTGACCTCCAGACCTACCTACTCACCGACCTCAGCACCTACCTACTCGCCGACCTCAGGGCCTACCTACTCGCAGACCTCAGGACCTACCTACTCACCGACCTCAGGACCTACCTACTCACCGACCTCAGGACCTACCGACTCGGCGACCTCAGGACCTACCTACTCACCGACCTCAGGACCTACTTACTCGCTGACCTCAGGACCTACCTACTCGCTGACCTCAGGACCTACCTACTCACCGACCTCAGGACCTACCTACTCGCTGACCTCAGGGCCTACCTACTCGCTGACCTCAGGGCCTACCTACTCACCGACCTCAGGACCTACCTACCCGCTGACCTCAGGGCCTACCTACTCGCTGACCTCAGGGCCTACCTACTCACCGACCTCAGGACCTACCTATCACCGACCTCAGGGCCTACCTACTCGCTGACCTCAGGACATTCCTACTCACCGACCTCAGGACCTACCTACTCACCGAACTCAGGGCCTACCTACTCGCCGACCTCAGGACCTACCTACTCACCGACCTCAGGACCTACCTACTCACCGACGTCAGGCCTAACTACTGGCCAACCTCAGGACCTACCTACTCGCTGACCTCAGGGTCTACCTACTCACCGACCTCAGAACCTGCCTACTCACCGACCTCAGGCCTACCTACTCGCTGACCTCAGGACCTACCGACTCGCTGACCTCAGGACCTACCGACTCACTGACCTCAGGGCCTACCTACTCACCGACCTCAGGACCTACCTACTCACCGACCTCAGGACATCCTACTCATCGACCTCAGGGCCTACCTACTCGCTGACCTCAGGACCTACCTACTCGCTGACCTCAGGACCTACCTACTCATCGACCTCAGGACCTACCTACTCGCTGACCTCAGGGCCTACCTACTTGCCGACCTCAGGGTCTACCTACTCATCGACCTCAAGGCCTACCTACTTTCCGACCTCAGGCCTACCTACTCACCGACCTCAGGACATCCTACTCGCCGACCTCAGGGCCTACCTACTCACCGACCTCAGGACCTACCTACTCACCAACCTCAGGACCTACCTGCTCGCTGACCTCAGGACCTAGCTACTGGCCGACCTCAGGACCTACCAACTCACCGACCTCAGGACCTACCTACTCACCGACCTCAGCGCCTACCTACTCGCTGACCTCAGGATCTACCGACTCGCCAACCTCAGGATCTACCTACTCGCTGACCTCAGGACCTACCTACTGGCCGACCTCAGGACCTACCTACTCACCGACCTCAGGACCTACCTACTCGCTGACCTCAGGGCCTACGTACTCACCGACCTCAGGGCCTACCTACTCGCTGACCTCAGGACCTACCTACTCGCTGACCTCAGGACATACCTACGGGCCGACCTCAGGACATCCTACTCACCGACCTCAGGACCTACCTACTCGCCGACCTCAGGACCTACCTACTCGCTGACCTCAGGACCTACCTACTCACCGACCTCAGGCCTACCTACTGGCCGACCTCAGGGCCTACCTACTCGCAGACCTCAGGACCTACCTACTCACCGACCTCAGGACCTACCTACTCACCGACCTCAGGACCTACCGACTCGGCGACCTCAGGACATACCTACGGGCCGACCTCAGGACATCCTACTCACCGACCTCAGGACCTATCTACTCGCCGACCTCAGGACCTACCTACTCGCTGACCTCAGGACCTACCTACTCACCGACCTCAGGCCTACCTACTGGCCGACCTCAGGGCCTACCTACTCGCAGACCTCAGGACCTACCTACTCACCGACCTCAGGACCTACCTACTCACCGACCTCAGGACCTACCGACTCGGCGACCTCAGGGCCTACCTACTCACCGACCTCAGGACCTACTTACTCGCTGACCTCAGGACCTACCTACTCACCGACCTCAGGACCTACCTACTCGCCGACCTCAGGGCCTACCTACTCGCAGACCTCAGGACCTACCTACTCACCGACCTCAGGACCTACCTACTCACCGACCTCAGGACCTACCGACTCGGCGACCTCAGGACCTACCTACTCACCGACCTCAGGACCTACTTACTCGCTGACCTCAGGACCTACCTACTCGCTGACCTCAGGACCTACCTACTCACCGACCTCAGGACCTACCTACTCGCTGACCTCAGGGCCTACCTACTCGCTGACCTCAGGGCCTACCTACTCACCGACCTCAGGACCTACCTACTCGCTGACCTCAGGGCCTACCTACTCGCTGACCTCAGGGCCTACCTACTCACCGACCTCAGGACCTACCTATCACCGACCTCAGGGCCTACCTACTCGCTGACCTCAGGACATTCCTACTCACCGACCTCAGGACCTACCTACTCACCGACCTCAGGACCTACCGACTCGGCGACCTCAGGACCTACCTACTCACCGACCTCAGCACCTACCTACTCGCCGACCTCAGGGCCTACCTACTCGCCGACCTCAGGACCTACCTACTCACCGACCTCAGGACCTACCTACTCACCGACCTCAGGACCTACCTACTCACCGACGTCAGGCCTAACTACTGGCCGACCTCAGGACCTACCTACTCGCTGACCTCAGGGTCTACCTACTCACCGACCTCAGGACCTGCCTACTCACCGACCTCAGGCCTACCTACTCGCTGACCTCAGGACCTACCGACTCGCTGACCTCAGGACCTACCTACTCGCTGACCTCAGGACCTACCTACTCGCTGACCTCAGGACCTACATACTCGCCGACCTCAGGACCTACCTACTCACCGACCTCAGGACCTACCTACTCACCGACCTCAGGCCTACCTATTTGCTGACCTCAGGACCTACCGACTCGCCGACCTCAGGGCCTACCGACTCGCTGACCTCAGGACCTATCTACTCACTGACCTCAGGCCTACCTACTCGCTGACCTCAGGGCCTACTTACTCACCGACCTCAGGACCTACCTACTCACCGACTTCAGGCCTACCTACTCGCTGACCTCAGGACCTACCGACTCGCCGACCTCAGGGCCTACCGACTTGCTGACCTCAGGGCCTACCTACTCACTGACCTCAGGACCTACCTACTCACTGACCTGAGGCCTACCTACTCACTGACCTCAGGACCTACCGACTCGCCGACCTCAGGGCCTACCTACTCGCCGACCTCAGGGCCTACCTACTCGCCGACCTCAGGGCCTACCGACTGGCCGACCTCAGGGCCTACCTACTCACCGACCTCAGGGCCTACCTACTCACCGACCTCAGGGCTTACCTACTCGCCAACCTCAGGGCCGACCTACGACCTCACGGCCTACCTACTGGCCGACCTCAGTGCCTACCGACTTGCTGACCTCAGGACCTACCTACTCACCGACCTCAGGACCTAAAGACTCGCCGACCTCAGGGCCTACCTACTCGCCGACCTCAGGGCCTACCTACTCAACGACCTCAGGACCTACCTACTCGCTGACCTCAGGACCTACTTACTCGCCAACCTCAGGGCCTACCTACTCGCCGACCTCAGGGCCTACCTACTCACTGACCTCAGGGCCTACCTACTCACCGACCTCAGGACCTACCTACTCACCAACCTCAGGACCTACCTACTCGCCGACCTCAGGGCCTACCTACTCGCCGACCTCAGGGCCTACCAACTCACTGACCTCAGGGCCTACCTACTCACAGACCTCAGGGCCTACCTACTCGCTGACCTCAGGACCTACCTACTCGCTGACCTCAGGGCCTACCAACTTGCCGACCTCAGGGCCTACCTATTCACCGACCTCAGGCCTACCTACTGGCCGACCTCAGGGCCTACCGACTCGCTGACCTCAGGACCGACCTACTCACCGACCTCAGGACCTACCGACTCGCCGACCTCAGGGCCTACCTACTGGCCGACCTCAGGGCCTACCTACTCACCGACCTCAGGACCTACCTACTCACCGACCTCAGGACCTACCTACTCACCGACCTCAGGACCTAGCTACTGACCGACCTCAGGACCTACCTACTCACCGACCTCAGGACATACCTACTCGCTGACCTCAGGACCTACCTTCTCACTGACCTCAGGACCTACCTACTCACCGACCTCAGGACCTACCTACTCGCTGACCTCAGGACCTACCTACTCACCGACCTCAGGACCTACCTACTCGCTGACCTCAGGCCTACCTACTGGCCAACCTCAGGGCCTACCGACTCGCTGACCTCAGGACCGACCTACTCACCGACCTCAGGACCTACCTACTGGCCGACCTCAGGGCCTAACTACTCACTGACCTCAGGACCTACCTACTCGCCGACCTCAGGGCCTAACTACTCGCTGACCTCAGGGCCTACCTACTTGCCGACCTTAGGGCCTACCTACTCGCTGACCTCAGGACCTACCTATTCACCGACCTCAGGACCTACCTACTCGCTGACCTCAGGGCCTATGTACTCACCGACCTCAGGGCCTACCTACTTGCTGACCTCAGGACCTACCTACTGGCCGTCCTCAGGACCTACCTACTCACCGACCTCAGGACCTACCTACTCGCTGACCTCAGGACCTACCGACTCACTGACCTCAGGGCCTACCTACTCACTGACCTCAGGATCTACCTACTCACCGACCTCAGGGCCTACCTACTCGCTGACCTCAGGACCTACCTACTCACCGACCTCAGGACCTACCTACTCACCGACCTCAGGACATCCTACTCATCGACCTCAGGACCTACCTACTCGCTGACCTCAGGGCCTACCTACTTGCCGACCTCAGGGTCTACCTACTCATCGACCTCAAGGCCTACCTACTTTCCGACCTCAGGCCTACCTACTCACCGACCTCAGGACATCCTACTCGCCGACCTCAGGGCCTACCTACTCACCGACCTCAGGACCTACCTGCTCGCTGACCTCAGGACCTAGCTACTGGCCGACCTCAGGACCTACCTACTCACCGACCTCAGGACCTACCTACTCACCGACCTCAGCGCCTACCTACTCGCTGACCTCAGGATCTACCGACTCGCCAACCTCAGGATCTACCTACTCGCTGACCTCAGGACCTACCTACTGGCCGACCTCAGGACCTACCTACTCACCGACCTCAGGACCTACCTACTCGCTGACCTCAGGGCCTACGTACTCACCGACCTCAGGGCCTACCTACTCGCTGACCTCAGGACCTACCTACTCGCTGACCTCAGGACATACCTACGGGCCGACCTCAGGACATCCTACTCACCGACCTCAGGACCTACCTACTCGCCGACCTCAGGACCTACCTACTCGCTGACCTCAGGACCTACCTACTCACCGACCTCAGGCCTACCTACTGGCCGACCTCAGGGCCTACCTACTCGCAGACCTCAGGACCTACCTACTCACCGACCTCAGGACCTACCTACTCACCGACCTCAGGACCCACCGACTCGGCGACCTCAGGACATACCTACGGGCCGACCTCAGGACATCCTACTCACCGACCTCAGGACCTACCTACTCGCCGACCTCAGGACCTACCTACTCGCTGACCTCAGGACCTACCTACTCACCGACCTCAGGCCTACCTACTGGCCGACCTCAGGGCCTACCTACTCGCAGACCTCAGGACCTACCTACTCACCGACCTCAGGACCTACCTACTCACCGACCTCAGGACCTACCGACTCGGCGACCTCAGGGCCTACCTACTCACCGACCTCAGGACCTACTTACTCGCTGACCTCAGGACCTACCTACTTGCTGACCTCAGGACCTACCTACTCACCGACCTCAGGACCTACCTACTCGCCGACCTCAGGGCCTACCTACTCGCAGACCTCAGGACCTACCTACTCACCGAACTCAGGGCCTACCTACTCGCCGACCTCAGCGCCTACCTACTCGCTGACCTCAGGATCTACCGACTCGCCGACCTCAGGATCTACCTACTCGCGGACCTCAGGACCTACCTACTGGCCGACCTCAGGACCTACCTACTCACCGACCTCAGGACCTACCTACTCGCTGACCTCAGGGCCTACGTACTCACCGACCTCAGGGCCTACCTACGGGCCGACCTCAGGACATCCTACTCACCGACCTCAGGACCTACCTACTCGCCGACCTCAGGACCTACCTACTCGCTGACCTCAGGACCTACCTACTCACCGACCTCAGGTCTACCTACTGGCCGACCTCAGGGCCTACCTACTCGCAGACCTCAGGACCTACCTACTCACCGACCTCAGGACCTACCGACTCACCGACCTCAGGACCTACCGACTCGGCGACCTCAGGACATACCTACGGGCCGACCTCAGGACATCCTACTCACCGACCTCAGGACCTACCTACTCGCCGACCTCAGGACCTACCTACTCGCTGACCTCAGGACCTACCTACTCACCGACCTCAGGCCTACCTACTGGCCGACCTCAGGACCTACCTACTCGCTGACCTCAGGGCCTACCTACTCGCTGACCTCAGGGCCTACCTACTCACCGACCTCAGGACCTACCTACTCGCTGACCTCAGGGCCTACCTACTCGCTGACCTCAGGACCTACCTACTCACCGACCTCAGGACCTACCTATCACCGACCTCAGGGCCTACCTACTCGCTGACCTCAGGACATTCCTACTCACCGACCTCAGGACCTACCTACTCACCGAACTCAGGGCCTACCTACTCGCCGACCTCAGGACCTACCTACTCACCGACCTCAGGACCTACCTACTCACTGAACTCAGGGCCTACCTACTCGCCGACCTCAGGACCTACCTACTCACCGACCTCAGGACCTACCTACTCACCGACGTCAGGCCTAACTACTGGCCGACCTCAGGACCTACCTACTCGCTGACCTCAGGGTCTACCTACTCACCGACCTCAGGACCTGCCTACTCACCGACCTCAGGCCTACCTACTCGCTGACCTCAGGACCTACCGACTCGCTGACCTCAGGACCTACCTACTCGCTGACCTCAGGACCTACCTACTCGCTGACCTCAGGACCTACATACTCGCCGACCTCAGGACCTACCTACTCACCGACCTCAGGACCTACCTACTCACCGACCTCAGGCCTACCTATTTGCTGACCTCAGGACCTACCGACTCGCCGACCTCAGGGCCTACCGACTCGCTGACCTCAGGACCTATCTACTCACTGACCTCAGGCCTACCTACTCGCTGACCTCAGGGCCTACTTACTCACCGACCTCAGGACCTACCTACTCACCGACTTCAGGCCTACCTACTCGCTGACCTCAGGACCTACCGACTCGCCGACCTCAGGGCCTACCGACTTGCTGACCTCAGGGCCTACCTACTCACTGACCTCAGGACCTACCTACTCACTGACCTGAGGCCTACCTACTCACTGACCTCAGGACCTACCGACTCGCCGACCTCAGGGCCTACCTACTCGCCGACCTCAGGGCCTACCTACTCGCCGACCTCAGGGCCTACCGACTGGCCGACCTCAGGGCCTACCTACTCACCGACCTCAGGGCCTACCTACTCACCGACCTCAGGGCTTACCTACTCGCCAACCTCAGGGCCGACCTACGACCTCACGGCCTACCTACTGGCCGACCTCAGTGCCTACCGACTTGCTGACCTCAGGACCTACCTACTCACCGACCTCAGGACCTAAAGACTCGCCGACCTCAGGGCCTACCTACTCGTCGACCTCAGGGCCTACCTACTCAACGACCTCAGGACCTACCTACTCGCTGACCTCAGGACCTACTTACTCGCCAACCTCAGGGCCTACCTACTCGCCGACCTCAGGGCCTACCTACTCACTGACCTCAGGGCCTACCTACTCACCGACCTCAGGACCTACCTACTCACCAACCTCAGGACCTACCTACTCGCCGACCTCAGGGCCTACCTACTCGCCGACCTCAGGGCCTACCAACTCACTGACCTCAGGGCCTACCTACTCACAGACCTCAGGGCCTACCTACTCGCTGACCTCAGGACCTACCTACTCGCTGACCTCAGGGCCTACCAACTTGCCGACCTCAGGGCCTACCTATTCACCGACCTCAGGCCTACCTACTGGCCGACCTCAGGGCCTACCGACTCGCTGACCTCAGGACCGACCTACTCACCGACCTCAGGACCTACCGACTCGCCGACCTCAGGGCCTACCTACTGGCCGACCTCAGGGCCTACCTACTCACCGACCTCAGGACCTACCTACTCACCGACCTCAGGACCTACCTACTCACCGACCTCAGGACCTAGCTACTGACCGACCTCAGGACCTACCTACTCACCGACCTCAGGACATACCTACTCGCTGACCTCAGGACCTACCTTCTCACTGACCTCAGGACCTACCTACTCACCGACCTCAGGACCTACCTACTCGCTGACCTCAGGACCTACCTACTCACCGACCTCAGGACCTACCTACTCGCTGACCTCAGGCCTACCTACTGGCCAACCTCAGGGCCTACCGACTCGCTGACCTCAGGACCGACCTACTCACCGACCTCAGGACCTACCTACTGGCCGACCTCAGGGCCTAACTACTCACTGACCTCAGGACCTACCTACTCGCCGACCTCAGGGCCTAACTACTCGCTGACCTCAGGGCCTACCTACTTGCCGACCTTAGGGCCTACCTACTCGCTGACCTCAGGACCTACCTATTCACCGACCTCAGGACCTACCTACTCGCTGACCTCAGGGCCTATGTACTCACCGACCTCAGGGCCTACCTACTTGCTGACCTCAGGACCTACCTACTGGCCGTCCTCAGGACCTACCTACTCACCGACCTCAGGACCTACCTACTCGCTGACCTCAGGACCTACCGACTCACTGACCTCAGGGCCTACCTACTCACTGACCTCAGGATCTACCTACTCACCGACCTCAGGGCCTACCTACTCGCTGACCTCAGGACCTACCTACTCACCGACCTCAGGACCTACCTACTCACCGACCTCAGGACATCCTACTCATCGACCTCAGGACCTACCTACTCGCTGACCTCAGGGCCTACCTACTTGCCGACCTCAGGGTCTACCTACTCATCGACCTCAAGGCCTACCTACTTTCCGACCTCAGGCCTACCTACTCACCGACCTCAGGACATCCTACTCGCCGACCTCAGGGCCTACCTACTCACCGACCTCAGGACCTACCTGCTCGCTGACCTCAGGACCTAGCTACTGGCCGACCTCAGGACCTACCTACTCACCGACCTCAGGACCTACCTACTCACCGACCTCAGCGCCTACCTACTCGCTGACCTCAGGATCTACCGACTCGCCAACCTCAGGATCTACCTACTCGCTGACCTCAGGACCTACCTACTGGCCGACCTCAGGACCTACCTACTCACCGACCTCAGGACCTACCTACTCGCTGACCTCAGGGCCTACGTACTCACCGACCTCAGGGCCTACCTACTCGCTGACCTCAGGACCTACCTACTCGCTGACCTCAGGACATACCTACGGGCCGACCTCAGGACATCCTACTCACCGACCTCAGGACCTACCTACTCGCCGACCTCAGGACCTACCTACTCGCTGACCTCAGGACCTACCTACTCACCGACCTCAGGCCTACCTACTGGCCGACCTCAGGGCCTACCTACTCGCAGACCTCAGGACCTACCTACTCACCGACCTCAGGACCTACCTACTCACCGACCTCAGGACCCACCGACTCGGCGACCTCAGGACATACCTACGGGCCGACCTCAGGACATCCTACTCACCGACCTCAGGACCTACCTACTCGCCGACCTCAGGACCTACCTACTCGCTGACCTCAGGACCTACCTACTCACCGACCTCAGGCCTACCTACTGGCCGACCTCAGGGCCTACCTACTCGCAGACCTCAGGACCTACCTACTCACCGACCTCAGGACCTACCTACTCACCGACCTCAGGACCTACCGACTCGGCGACCTCAGGGCCTACCTACTCACCGACCTCAGGACCTACTTACTCGCTGACCTCAGGACCTACCTACTTGCTGACCTCAGGACCTACCTACTCACCGACCTCAGGACCTACCTACTCGCCGACCTCAGGGCCTACCTACTCGCAGACCTCAGGACCTACCTACTCACCGAACTCAGGGCCTACCTACTCGCCGACCTCAGCGCCTACCTACTCGCTGACCTCAGGATCTACCGACTCGCCGACCTCAGGATCTACCTACTCGCGGACCTCAGGACCTACCTACTGGCCGACCTCAGGACCTACCTACTCACCGACCTCAGGACCTACCTACTCGCTGACCTCAGGGCCTACGTACTCACCGACCTCAGGGCCTACCTACGGGCCGACCTCAGGACATCCTACTCACCGACCTCAGGACCTACCTACTCGCCGACCTCAGGACCTACCTACTCGCTGACCTCAGGACCTACCTACTCACCGACCTCAGGTCTACCTACTGGCCGACCTCAGGGCCTACCTACTCGCAGACCTCAGGACCTACCTACTCACCGACCTCAGGACCTACCGACTCACCGACCTCAGGACCTACCGACTCGGCGACCTCAGGACATACCTACGGGCCGACCTCAGGACATCCTACTCACCGACCTCAGGACCTACCTACTCGCCGACCTCAGGACCTACCTACTCGCTGACCTCAGGACCTACCTACTCACCGACCTCAGGCCTACCTACTGGCCGACCTCAGGGCCTACCTACTCGCAGACCTCAGGACCTACCTACTCACCGACCTCAGGACCTACCTACTCACCGACCTCAGGACCTACCGACTCGGCGACCTCAGGGCCTACCTACTCACCGACCTCAGGACCTACTTACTCGCTGACCTCAGGACCTACCTACTCACCGACCTCAGGACCTACCTACTCGCCGACCTCAGGGCCTACCTACTCGCAGACCTCAGGACCTACCTACTCACCGACCTCAGGACCTACCTACTCACCGACCTCAGGACCTACCGACTCGGCGACCTCAGGACCTACCTACTCACCGACCTCAGGACCTACTTACTCGCTGACCTCAGGACCTACCTACTCGCTGACCTCAGGACCTACCTACTCACCGACCTCAGGACCTACCGACTTGCTGACCTCAGGGCCTACCTACTCGCTGACCTCAGGGCCTACCTACTCACCGACCTCAGGACCTACCTACTCGCTGACCTCAGGGCCTACCTACTCGCTGACCTCAGGGCCTACCTACTCACCGACCTCAGGACCTACCTATCACCGACCTCAGGGCCTACCTACTCGCTGACCTCAGGACATTCCTACTCACCGACCTCAGGACCTACCTACTCACCGAACTCAGGGCCTACCTACTGGCCGACCTCAGGACCTACCTACTCACCGACCTCAGGACCTACCTACTCGCTGACCTCAGGGCCTACGTACTCACCGACCTCAGGGCCTACCTACTCGCTGACCTCAGGACCTACCTCCTCGCTGACCTCAGGACAAACCTACGGGCCGACCTCAGGACATCCTACTCACCGACCTCAGGACCTACCTACTCGCCGACCTCAGGACCTACCAACTCGCTGACCTCAGGACCTACCTACTCACCGACCTCAGGCCTACCTACTGGCCGACCTCAGGGCCTACCTACTCGCAGACCTCAGGACCTACCTACTCGCCGACCTCAGGACCTACCTACTCACCGACCTCAGGACCTACCGACTCGGCGACCTCAGGGCCTACCTACTCACCGACCTCAGGACCTACTTACTCGCTGACCTCAGGACCTACCTACTTGCTGACCTCTAGACCTACCTACTCACCGACCTCAGCACCTACCTACTCGCCGACCTCAGGGCCTACCTACTCGCAGACCTCAGGACCTACCTACTCACCGACCTCAGGACCTACCTACTCACCGACCTCAGGACCTACCGACTCGGCGACCTCAGGACCTACCTACTCACCGACCTCAGGACCTACTTACTCGCTGACCTCAGGACCTACCTACTCGCTGACCTCAGGACCTACCTACTCACCGACCTCAGGACCTACCTACTCGCTGACCTCAGGGCCTACCTACTCGCTGACCTCAGGGCCTACCTACTCACCGACCTCAGGACCTACCTACTCGCTGACCTCAGGGCCTACCTACTCGCTGACCTCAGGGCCTACCTACTCACCGACCTCAGGACCTACCTATCACCGACCTCAGGGCCTACCTACTCGCTGACCTCAGGACATTCCTACTCACCGACCTCAGGACCTACCTACTCACCGAACTCAGGGCCTACCTACTCGCCGACCTCAGGACCTACCTACTCACCGACCTCAGGACCTACCTACTCACCGACGTCAGGCCTAACTACTGGCCAACCTCAGGACCTACCTACTCGCTGACCTCAGGGTCTACCTACTCACCGACCTCAGAACCTGCCTACTCACCGACCTCAGGCCTACCTACTCGCTGACCTCAGGACCTACCGACTCGCTGACCTCAGGACCTACCGACTCACTGACCTCAGGGCCTACCTACTCACCGACCTCAGGACCTACCTACTCACCGACCTCAGGACATCCTACTCATCGACCTCAGGGCCTACCTACTCGCTGACCTCAGGACCTACCTACTCGCTGACCTCAGGACCTACCTACTCATCGACCTCAGGACCTACCTACTCGCTGACCTCAGGGCCTACCTACTTGCCGACCTCAGGGTCTACCTACTCATCGACCTCAAGGCCTACCTACTTTCCGACCTCAGGCCTACCTACTCACCGACCTCAGGACATCCTACTCGCCGACCTCAGGGCCTACCTACTCACCGACCTCAGGACCTACCTACTCACCAACCTCAGGACCTACCTGCTCGCTGACCTCAGGACCTAGCTACTGGCCGACCTCAGGACCTACCAACTCACCGACCTCAGGACCTACCTACTCACCGACCTCAGCGCCTACCTACTCGCTGACCTCAGGATCTACCGACTCGCCAACCTCAGGATCTACCTACTCGCTGACCTCAGGACCTACCTACTGGCCGACCTCAGGACCTACCTACTCACCGACCTCAGGACCTACCTACTCGCTGACCTCAGGGCCTACGTACTCACCGACCTCAGGGCCTACCTACTCGCTGACCTCAGGACCTACCTACTCGCTGACCTCAGGACATACCTACGGGCCGACCTCAGGACATCCTACTCACCGACCTCAGGACCTACCTACTCGCCGACCTCAGGACCTACCTACTCGCTGACCTCAGGACCAACCGACTCGGCGACCTCAGGACCTACCTACTCACCGACCTCAGGACCTACTTACTCGCTGACCTCAGGACCTACCTATTCGCTGACCTCAGGACCTACCTACTCACCGACCTCAGGACCTACCTACTCGCTGACCTCAGGGCCTACCTACTCGCTGACCTCAGGGCCTACCTACTCACCGACCTCAGGACCTACCTACTCGCTGACCTCAGGGCCTACCTACTCGCTGACCTCAGGGCCTACCTACTCACCGACCTCAGGACCTACCTATCACCGACCTCAGGGCCTACCTACTCGCTGACCTCAGGACATTCCTACTCACCGACCTCAGGACCTACCTACTCACCGAACTCAGGGCCTACCTACTCGCCGACCTCAGGACCTACCTACTCACCGACCTCAGGACCTACCTACTCACCGACGTCAGGCCTAACTACTGGCCAACCTCAGGACCTACCTACTCGCTGACCTCAGGGTCTACCTACTCACCGACCTCAGGACCTGCCTACTCACCGACCTCAGGCCTACCTACTCGCTGACCTCAGGACCTACCGACTCGCTGACCTCAGGACCTACCGACTCACTGACCTCAGGGCCTACCTACTCACTGACCTCAGGACCTACCTACTCACCGACCTCAGGACCTACCTACTCACCGACCTCAGGACATCCTACTCATCGACCTCAGGGCCTACCTACTCGCTGACCTCAGGACCTACCTACTCGCTGACCTCAGGACCTACCTACTCATCGACCTCAGGACCTACCTACTCGCTGACCTCAGGGCCTACCTACTTGCCGACCTCAGGGTCTACCTACTCATCGACCTCAAGGCCTACCTACTTTCCGACCTCAGGCCTACCTACTCACCGACCTCAGGACATCCTACTCGCCGACCTCAGGGCCTACCTACTCACCGACCTCAGGACCTACCTACTCACCAACCTCATGACCTACCTGCTCGCTGACCTCAGGACCTAGCTACTGGCCGACCTCAGGACCTACCTACTCACCGACCTCAGGACCTACCTACTCACCGACCTCAGCGCCTACCTACTCGCTGACCTCAGGATCTACCGACTCGCCAACCTCAGGATCTACCTACTCGCTGACCTCAGGACCTACCTACTGGCCGACCTCAGGACCTACCTACTCACCGACCTCAGGACCTACCTACTCGCTGACCTCAGGGCCTACGTACTCACCGACCTCAGGGCCTACCTACTCGCTGACCTCAGGACCTACCTACTCGCTGACCTCAGGACATACCTACGGGCCGACCTCAGGACATCCTACTCACCGACCTCAGGACCTACCTACTCGCCGACCTCAGGACCTACCTACTCGCTGACCTCAGGACCTACCTACTCACCGACCTCAGGCCTACCTACTGGCCGACCTCAGGGCCTACCTACTCGCAGACCTCAGGACCTACCTACTCACCGACCTCAGGACCTACCTACTCACCGACCTCAGGACCTACCGACTCGGCGACCTCAGGACATACCTACGGGCCGACCTCAGGACCTACCTACTCGCCGACCTCAGGACCTACCTACTCGCTGACCTCAGGACCTACCTACTCACCGACCTCAGGCCTACCTACTGGCCGACCTCAGGGCCTACCTACTCGCAGACCTCAGGACCTACCTACTCACCGACCTCAGGACCTACCTACTCACCGACCTCAGGACCTACCGACTCGGCGACCTCAGGGCCTACCTACTCACCGACCTCAGGAGCTACTTACTCGCTGACCTCAGGACCTACCTACTTGCTGACCTCAGGACCTACCTACTCACCGACCTCAGGACCTACCTACTCGCCGACCTCAGGGCCTACCTACTCGCAGACCTCAGGACCTACCTACTCACCGACCTCAGGACCTACCTACTCACCGACCTCAGGACCTACCGACTCGGCGACCTCAGGACCTACCTACTCACCGACTTCAGGACCTACTTACTCGCTGACCTCAGGACCTACCTACTCGCTGACCTCAGGACCTACCTACTCACCGACCTCAGGACCTACCTACTCACTGACCTCAGGGCCTACCTACTCGCAGACCTCAGGACCTACCTACTCGCTGACCTCAGGACATTCCTACTCACCGACCTCAGGACCTACCTACTCACCGAACTCAGGGCCTACCTACTCGCCGACCTCAGGACCTACCTACTCACCGACCTCAGGACCTACCTACTCACCGACGTCAGGCCTAACTACTGGCCGACCTCAGGATCTACCTACTCGCTGACCTCAGGGTCTACCTACTCACCGACCTCAGGACCTGCCTACTCACCGACCTCAGGCCTACCTACTCGCCGACCTCAGGACCTACCGACTCGCTGACCTCAGGACCTACCTACTCGCTGACCTCAGGACCTACCTACTCGCTGACCTCAGGACCTACATACTCGCCGACCTCAGGACCTACCTACTCACCGACCTCAGGACCTACCTACTCACCGACCTCAGGCCTACCTATTCGCTGACCTCAGGACCTACCGACTCGCCGACCTCAGGGCCTACCGACTCGCTGACCTCAGGACCTACCTACTCACTGACCTCAGGCCTACCTACTCGCTGACCTCAGGGCCTACCTACTCACCGACCTCAGGACCTACCTACTCACCGACTTCAGGCCTACCTACTCGGTGACCTCAGGACCTACCGACTCGCCGACCTCAGGGCCTACCGACTTGCTGACCTCAGGGCCTACCTACTCACTGACCTCAGGACCTACCTACTCACCGACCTGAGGCCTACCTACTCACTGACCTCAGGACCTACCGACTCGCCGACCTCAGGGCCTACCTACTCGCCGACCTCAGGGCCTACCTACTCGCCGACCTCAGGGCCTACCGACTGGCCGACCTCAGGGCCTACCTACTCACCGACCTCAGGACCTACCGACTCGCCGACCTCAGGGCCTACCGACTCGCTGAGCTCAGGACCTACCTACTCACTGACTTCAGGCCTACCTACTCGCTGACCTCAGGGCCTACCTACTCACCGACCTCAGGACCTACCTACTCACCGACTTCAGGCCTACCTACTCGCTGACCTCAGGACCTACCTACTCACTGACCTCAGGACCTACCTACTCACCGACCTCAGGGCCTACCTACTCGCCGACCTCAGGATCTACCTACTCACCGACCTCAGGACCTACCTACTCACCGACCTCAGGACATCCTACTCACCGACCTCAGGGCCTACCTACTCGCTGACCTCAGGACCTACCTACTCGCTGACCTCAGGACCTACCTACTCACCGACCTCAGGGCCTACCTACTCACCGACCTCAGGCCTACCTACTGGCCGACCTCAGGGCCTACCGACTTGCTGACCTCAGGACCTACCTACTCACTGACCTCAGGACCTACCGACTCGCCGACCTCAGGGCCAACCTACTCGCTGACCTCAGGACCTACCTACTGGCCGAACTCAGGGCCTACCTACTGGCCGACCTCATGGCCTACCTACTCGCCAACCTCAGGGCCTACCTACTCGCTGACCTCAGGGCCTACCTACTCACCGACCTCAGGGCCTACCTACTCGCCGACCTCAGGGCCTACCTACTGGCCGACCTCAGGGCCTACCTACTCACCGACCTCAGGGCCTACCTACTGGCCGACCTCAGGGCCTACCTACTCACTGACCTCAGGAGCTACCTACTCACCGACCTCAGGAGCTACCTACTCGCTGACCTCAGGACTACCTACTCACCGAACTCAGGGCCTACCTATCACCGACCTCAGGGCCTACCTACTGGCCGACCTCAGGGCCTACCAACTCGCCGACCTCAGGGCCTACCTACTCGCCGACCTCAGGGCCTACCTACTGGCCGAACTCAGGGCCTACCTACTGGCCGACCTCAGGGCCTACCTACTCGCCGACCTCAGGGCCTACCTACTGGCCAACATCAGGGCCTACCTACTCGCCGACCTCAGGGCCTACCTACTCGACGACCTCAGGGCCTACCTACTTGCCGACCTCAGTGCCTACCTACTGGCCGAACTCAGGGCCTACCTACTGGCCGAACTCAGGACCTACCTACTGGCCGACCTCAGGACCTACCTACTCACCGACCTCAGGACCTACCTACTGGCCGACCTCAGGACCTACCTACTCACCGACCTCAGGACCTACCTACTCGCCGACCTCAGGACCTACCTACTCACCGACCTCAGGACCTACCGACACGCCGACCTCAGGGCCTACCTACTCACTGACCTCAGGACCTACCTACTCACCGACCTCAGGGCCTACCTACTGGCCGACCTCAGGACCTACCGACACGCCGACCTCAGGGCCTACCTACTCGCTGACTTCAGGACCTACCGACACGCCGACCTCAGGGCCTACCTACTCGCTGACCTCAGGACCTACCTACTCACCGACCTCAGGGCCTACCTACTGGCCGACCTCAGGGCCTACCTACTGGCCGACCTCAAGACCTACCTACTCGCCGACCTCAGGATCTACCTACTCACCGACCTCAGGACATACCTACTCGCCGACCTCAGTGCCTACCTACTCACCGACCTCAGGGCCTACCTACTGGCCGACCTCAGTGCCTACCTACTCACCGACCTCAGGGCCTACCTACTGGCCGACCTCAGGGCCTACCTACTCGCCGACCTCAGGGCCTACCTACTTGCCGACCTCAGGACCTACCTACTCGCTGACCTCAGGGCCTACCTACTCACCGACCTCAGGACCTACCTACTCGCTGACCTCAGGACCTACCTACTCGCTGACCTCAGGGCCTACCTACTCGCTGACCTTAGGACCTACCTACTCACCGACCTCAGGGCCTACCTACTCGCTGACCTTAGGACCTACCTACTCACCGACCTCAGGGCCTACCTACTCGCTGACCTCAGGACCTACCTACTCGCCGACCTCAGGGCCTACCTACTCGCTGACCTTAGGACCTACCTACTCACCAACCTCAGGATCTACCGAATCGCCGACCTCAGGGCCTACCGAATCGCCGACCTCCTGAACTCGGATTCTCCGGAAGTCACGGACTCTCCCGTTCTCGTCACGGACTCTCCCGTTCTCATCATGATGATGGATATTATTTTTACATTAAATCAGCCTGACCATGATATTGGAAAGACAGACATGCGAACACTTCACAGATCCTCTCATGATCATCAGCTGGATTCTCTTATCACAGAAACTCTAAACATTAAGCCCAGATATTCCCAAAGTGGTGATTTCACCACTTTCAGTAGCAGATTATATTGAAAAAACTACTAGATTTGCTGTAGGTCAACAGCTATACTACAAGGTCATTGTCTATGGTTCTGAGTAGAAAGGATTAGTTATATCAATATAATCTGTTGCAGATCTTCCTATGTTAAATTGATATTGATTTCTTCCATGCGTCCTGCCTCCTTAATTTGTGTCTTCTCTTGTCTATCAATGGCTTAAGTAAGAGTCAAAGTGAGGAGCTCAGATATCTCAATAAGGCCCATCTCATTGGCACCACCTAATAATACCAGTCCTGGTTTTCTATTTCACCCTTGAGATCTGCACATTTTAAAACTTCTTTCGCAGGCAGTTTCCTAAGGCAGACAGTTCTCATGGGTTCTGCTCTACAGCACAATGTCTGAAAGAAGATTTGTCTAAATAATTTGCTGCAGTCAACAGCCACACTGCAAGGTCATTTTCAATGATAATGAGTAGGAATAATGAATGATATAATCTGCTGCAGAAAGCCACATCATTCGCACCTGAACTTGGCATCATTAAAGCAGCAATGTCAAAAATCCAGCTTGACAATGAACAACATTTATGTCAATTCTATGTAAATTTGACATTCCAGAATCAAAAATACAATTACATAACATCAAAAATGAAATTAAAATTCCATCTATTGGATGGCTGCAGGACTTTTAAGCCCCGATTTTAACCTACTTGCCTGGCAAGAAGGGGTTCGTTCAGATCGGACGCAAAAATCAGGTGGCGCGTCCGACCCGAACACACCCTGTTCTTGCTGGACGAGTTAGGTTAAAATCAGGGCTTTACTTTGTGTATTTATTGAAACGTTTACTGGTCTTTTTATAGCAGTCGTATTTTTTTGCAACAGTCGCTGCAGAAAGTTGTGCAGGCTCATGGCTGAATCTAGAATGGTAATTTTGTTATTTTATAATGAGTTCCCCCCTAAAGACAAGGTTGCTTTTAGTGCACAACCATAGTTGCCTGAGAAGGCAGTGGTGGGCCCTCTTCTTGAACCACTCTAAGTTTTGTGGAGATGCTGCTCCCATCATGTTGTTAGATAAGGAATTTCAGCAGTGATGAAGGAATGGCAATACATGTCCTAGTCAGGATGGTGTGCGACTTGTAGATGATGGTGTTCCCATAATATTTGCTGCTCTTGTCCTTCCTTCAGGTAGAAGTTGCAGGGCTGGGAGGTGTTGTTGAAGTAAACTTTGCTACAGTGCTTCCTGTAAATATTACATACTGCAGCTACAGTATACCTGTGGTGAGGGGGTGAATAATGGGTCCAGTGCCTGGGGTGCTGATTAAGCCAAATGCTTTGTCCTGGATGGTGTTGAGCTTCTTGAGTGTTGTTGCACCAACACCCATCCAGGTGAGTGGTGAGTACGCCACCACACTCCTGCCCTGAGACTTGTATACAGTGGAGAGGCTTTGAGGGGGTCAGGAGATGAGTCATTCATCGCAGAGTACCCAGCCATTGCCACCTCTTGTAACCACAGTATTGATATGGCTAGTCCAGTTAAGCTTCTGGTTAGTGTTGATCTATAAAATATTGATGGTGGGGGACTCAGCAAGATGGTACTGTTGAAGCTCAGGGAGAAATGGTTGGGTTTTTTCTTGTTGGAGATGGTCATTGCCTGGCATTATGTGATCCAACTGTTATCTGCCACTTGTCAGCCCAAGCCTGGATGTTGTCCAAGTACAGCTGTAGACTGATATGGACTGTTTCATTATTGGAGGGGTTGTGAATAAATACTGTGGAATCATTAGCAAACAACCCCACTCATCACCTTATGATGTCTTCATACTATGGTGATTGGTCCCTGACAACCATGATCATCTCTTGCAACTGGAGAGTTTTTTCCTTCACTCCATGAATGATCCTGACTGGATCTGCAGGAGTCTGACCTAATCTTCAGCGAGCAGGTTATTGGTGAACATATGTCACTTGATTGCACAATTGATGACTCCTTGCGTCACTTTGTTGATGATTGAGAGGAGGCCAATATGTGGATAATTGGCCTTTTTTGGATTTGACACACCTGGAAAATTTTTCAAATTGTCAATCTGCGTGGAGCCTTTCCTGCGCCTCCTGTGGATGAGGTTGACGGGACTGGCTCTGCAAGGGCCGGGCGTGGAGGTCGTCCTCTCAGCTTACGCCGATGACGTGCTCCTCATGGTAGAAGATCTCGTTGACTTGCGGAGGATGCGTGAGTGCCAGGAGATTTACTCGGCTGCATCCTCCGCCAGGATCAACTGGGAGAAATGTTCCGGACTCCTGGTGGGTCAGTGACGGGTGGACTCCCTGCCGGATTGAGCTCAGGCCTTTTGCCTGGAGCACGACCCATCTCCTCTATCTGGGAGTCTACCTTAGCCCCGACGAGGAAGCCTGGCCAGCGAACTGGCAAGAGCTGGAGGCCAAGGTCGCCGCTCGCCTAGGGCGCTGGACAGGACTGCTCTGAGTGCTGTCCTACAGGGGTCGAGCGCTAGTCATAAACCAGCTGGTGGCCACTATGCTGTGGTACCGGCTGGTCACTTTGACCCCTCCCACTGCGTTTGTTGCCAAGATACAGAAGAAGCTGGTGGACTTCTTCTGGAACAACAGGAAGCACTGGGTCTCTGCGGCGGTCTTGAGTCTCCCGCTTCGGAAGGGTGGTCAGGCGTTGGTTTGTGTCAGCACCTAGCTAGCGACTTTCCATCTTCAGACCCTGCAGAGATACCTTTACGTCGAGCCCCCTCCTAGGTGGCGTGCGCTGGCGACGTATTTCTTCCGCCAGCAGTACAGCCTCAATTACGACACGCAGCTCCTGTTTGTGAGCTTGGGGGGTGTCGGGACTGCCATGCAGGGGCTGCCTATCTTTTACCAGGAACTCATCGGGGTCTGGAACAAGCACAGCTCTCCACCGGCTGGAGTGGCGGCAGTCCTGCAGGAGCCGCTGCTCGGGAATCCGTACCTCCATGACCGAGGTTTTAGGTGGCAGTCAGACGAGAGGGCTGTTGCTGGCGAGGTGACCAGGGTCAGGGACCTGCTCGATGGCGGAGGAGCGGGCTGGATGGCGCCAGACGTGCTGGCACGGCGCCTAAATTGGGCCGACGTCCGCCGCGCAGCCGATGCCATCGAGTCGCTAAAAACAGCTTTGGGCCCTGACTCCATTGGGTGTGTCGAGGAGGCTCAAGCACGTGGGGAGATCCCATCCGAACTGACACGCGTCCGGACGGAATTCCTCATCGGTGCCAAACCCTGAAACCTCCCTCGGGAGCCGGCGCCTCACAACTTGAGCCACCTCGGGGAAATCCCCTCCATGCCTTTCAGTTCTGCACGGAGGGGTTTCCTGTATGGCTGCTCATGTACACTCTCAACTTTGCCATCCTCGTCTGCCCTCCGGACACGCCATGGCACACCATCTTGCCATCCGGAGGAGGCGGGAGTCCCCGATGGAGTTCACTCTATGGGGGAGTCCTCCCATGTTTATCAGGGACTTGGCCTGGAAGGTGGTGCATGGAGCAGTCCTGTGCAATAAATTTTTAAGTCGGTTCATGGGCTCCCAGGCCGCCTGTAATTTCTGCGGTCTGGAAGAGTCTGTGTTCCATGTTTTTATTGAGTGCACGAGGTTGCAGCTCCTGTTCCACTATTTAAAGGGGCTGCTCCTGAAATTCTGGCTGCACTTCAATCCCACACTCCTGATCTTTGGGCACCCTGTGCGGAGGGGAGCGGGTAGGTCCGAGGGCCTCCTCGTAGGACTGCTCCTGGGCACGGCCAAGGAGGCCATCAGCCAGTCCAGGCAGCGGGCGGTCGAGGGGGTCGTTCAACCTGACTGCCTGCCTCTCTTCTGCGCCTACATCCGGGCCAGGGTGTCCTTAGAGATGGAGTACGCGGTGTCCACCGGTACGCTCACGGCCTTCCGCAAGAGGTGAGCGCCGGAGAGACTGGATGCATTATCACCTCCGGCAACCAAATTTGAATTTGATTTTATATGTTTTAAAGTTTAATTTGTTTTAATTGCTGGGTTTTAGTGTCCCCCTCCCCTTTTATAGGGGGCACTTGTAAAATATATGATTTTAATGCCCCCCAAAAAAATCACAAAAAACCCACAAAAAAACAACAACAAAAATTTTTTTAAAAAGGGCAGTTGAAAAGTGTCTGGAGTGTCCCCCAGATCGGGGGGCACTTGATTTAATGTTTACTTTTGTCTTCTAAAAGAGTTGTGGTTAGATGTCAATGGGACAACTGCATTTGGATAGCTTGGCTGGGATAGGGAGGGATGACTAGTTCTGGTGCTCAGATCATACCTCATCTCTTACCTTCCAACTTTCACATGCTCCTTCAAACCAAAAAAAAAGGATAGTCTGGAATGCTGGCAATGGTGCTGTGCAGTGGGAGTTATCAGCTTCACTTAGCATAATGGGATGTCAGACATCTGATTGTTTTCTTGCCTCACCAAGATAGAGAGTTCAATGATGTTGTAGTTGAGAGCCAAACCAATGTAATCTGTCAGTTCAGATGCCCAGGTCTGTACTTCTAAAGACATTTGGCCAATTCTATTCTGTTGGCATAAATAATTGAAAATTGACAAATACACTAAATGACTGTCGTGCTGATTAGAACTTAATGCAATTTGATCAGTTGCTTTTATTGACTATCTCATTAAATAGCTGGAGCTGTGATGGATTGCAACAGAGCTCCAAGATACAGCACTGTGGTTAGTTCCACCATGTCTTCAGTACTGTTAATATCCTCAAAAATTAATAACATCAACTATAGACACAGTGCTTAGATTTTAATGTGAGGCAGAATCTATACTCACTTAAAAGTTCCTCTGAAAATTCAATAAATCAGAAAATTAGGCCTAAATTCTGGTTTTACAAAAATTATGCAAATTATTGTATGCACATTTAGAGCTCATCTGACAGCTCAGTGAGTGTAACTGTCGTTGGGTACAACGCCATACATAGAATTATAGACATTTACAGCACAGAAGGAGGCCATTCAGCTCATTGTGTTTGTGCCAGCCGACAAAGAGCTATCCAGCCTAATCCCACTTTCCAGCTCTTGATCCGTAGCCTTGTAGGTTACGGCATTTCAAGTGCATATCCAAGTACTTTTTAAATGTGGTGAGGATTTCTGCCTCTACCACCCTTTCAGGCAGTGAGTTCCAGACCCCTACCACCCATGCAGTACTCTAGCTGTGGTCTAACTAATGTTTTATACAGTTCAAGCATAACCTCTCTGCTCTTATATTCTATGCTTTGGCTAATAAAGGCAGGTATCCCGTATGCCTTCTTAACCACCTTATCTACCTGTTCTGCTACTGTCAGGGATCTATGGACATGCATTCTGAGGTTCCTCTGATCCTCTACACTTCTCAGTGTCCTACCATTGATTTTATTTTCCCTTGTCTTGTTAGCCCTCCCCAAATGCATTACCTCACACTTCTCCAGATTGAATTCCATTTGCCACTGTTTGGCCCATGGTACGACACTGAAAAGTGTAGCGGAACAAAGGGACCTTGGCGTACAGATCCACAGATCCCTGTAGGTTGCAGCCAGGTCGATAAGGTGGTTAAGAAGGCATATGGAATACTTGCCTTTATAAGTCGAGGCATGGAATACAAAAGCAAGGACTTTATGCTTGAATTGTATAAAGCACTGGTTAGGCCACAGCTGGAGTACTGTGTGCAGTTCTGGGCACCACATTACAGGAAAGATGTGATTGCACTGGAAAGGGTGCAGAGGAGATTTACAAGAATGTTGCCTGGACGAGAATTTTGGCTATGAGGAAAGATTGGAGATGCTGGGTCTATTTTCTTTGAAACAGAGGAGACTGAGGGGAGACCTGATTAAGGTGTATAAAATTATGAGGGGCCTGGATAGAGTGGATAGGAAGGACCTGTTTCCCTTGGAAGAGGGGTCAACAACCAGGGGGTATAGATTTAAAGTAAATGTGGGGGGAAGTTTAGAGGAGATTTGAGGGGAAATGTCTTCACCCAGAGTGTGGTGGGGGTCTGGAACTCACTGCCTGAAAGGATGGTAGAGGCAGAAACTCTCAGCACATTTAAAAAGCACTTGGATATGCATTTGAAGTGCTGTAACCAACAGGGCTAAGAGCTGGGAGGTGGGATTAGGCTGGATAGTTCTTGATCAGCCAGCGTGGACATGATGGGCCGAAATGGCCTCCTTCTGTGCTGTAAATTTCTATGATTCTGTGATATCTTCCTGCAGTCTACAGCTTTCTTCTTCATTATCAACCACAGGGCCAATTTTTATACAATCTGCAAACTTCTTAATCATACCCTCTACATTCAAGTCTAAATCATTGATATATACCACAAAAAGCAAGGGACCTAGTGCTGAGCCCTGCGGAACCCCAGCCTTCCAACCACAAAAGCACCAATTGAACATTACCCTTTGCTTCCTGCCACGGAGCCAATTTTGGATCCAACTTGCAACTTTACCTTGAATCCCATGGACTTTTACTTTCATGACCAGTCTTCCATGTGGGACCTTATCAAAAGCCTTGCTAAAATCCATATACACTACATCAAATGCACTATCCTCATCGACCCTCCTTGTTACCTCCTCAAAAAATTCAACCGAGTTAGTCAGACACAAACTTCCCTTAACAAATCCTTGCTGACTGTCCTTGATTAATCTGTGTCTTTCTAAATGAAAGTTTTCAAAACTTTTTCCAATAATTTTCCCACCACCAAGGTTAGGCTGGCCTGTAATTACTTGGTCTATCTATCCCTTTCTCCCTTTTTAAACAAAGGTACAATGTTAGCAATCCTCCAGTCCTCCGGCACCACACCTGTATCCAGAGAGGATTGGTAAATGATGGTCAGAGCCTCCACTATTTCCTCTATTACAGATCTGGTTTAGCCCAGTTTTGGTCCTTGGTCTGTGCTTAGTTACTCTCAGCTGGGACAGTAGTGGAGATACTAAAATTGGCTTCAGTACTTTTGGCTGGGAATGAGAAAATTAACTAATATTTCCACTCCTGCTCATGTTCAGTTAATCTTCTGGAAAGTGCATGTACAAGATCAGATGAGGGCAAGATTGAGCTTGGCTGTGATGAGCCCTTGGTTGATCAGGCTTACATACTAAAATAGAGTGAGGGAGCGAAAAGCTGGCACTGCTCATGATATCATGCTTCAGCAACAGTCACTGTTTTAATCACCTAACTGCAAAATGATTGCCACATGTTAATGTTTTACTCTACCCCAAATGCAAATTATGGACTAGAACAGAAAATGCTGGAAACACTCAGCAGATCAGGCAACATTTGTTGAACAGACAAGTTAACATTTCAAATATGGATGTTGTTTTCTTCTGGAGTCTGCTCTAATTTGCCAGTTTTCATGCTTCCTTCCCCCACCCCAGCCTATCCTCCACCCTTTTAACTATTCGCACATTGAATTGTGTCTTTTATTTCTTTGATTTCTCTCATTTTTCTCCTATTGTCTCATGCTTGCATCACTTCTGCCAATTAACTATCTCCTGTTTTCCACTTAAGCACTTTACAAGTCATTCAATTACAAGTCACCCTAGTCCACTATGTCACTAACCCAACAAGGCAAATGGGGGATTAAATTGGTCCATGTAGCTCACATTTTTGAGGCACTATGCAGCCAATTAAGACTTGAAACTGGTTAAAGATGAAATTAATGCAATAGTAAGAAAGGACATTAGCTTGGATGATGTGGAATTGGTATGGGTGGAGCTACGGAATACCAAGGGGCAGAAAACGCTAGTGGGAGTTGTGTACAGACCACCAAAAAGTAGTAGTAAGGTTGGGGACAGCATCAAACAAGAAATTAGGGATGCATGCAATAAAAGTACAGCAGTTATCATTGGTGACTTTAATCTACATATTGATTGGGCTAACCAAACTGGTAGCAATGCGGTGGAGGAGGATTTCCTGGAGTGTATTAGGGATGGTTTTCGAGACCAATATGTCGAGGAACCATCGAGGGAGCTGGCCATCCTAGACTAGGTGATATGTAATGAGAAAGAACTAATTAGCAATCTTGTTGTGTGAGGCCCCTTGGGGAAGAGTGACCATAACATGGTAGAATTCTTTATTAAGATGGAGAGTGACACAGTTAATTCAGAAACTAGGGTCCTGAACTTCAGGAAAGGTAACTTCAATGGTTTGAGGTGTGAATTGGCTAAAATAGACTGGCAAATGATACTGAAAGGGTTGACATTGGATAGGCAATGGCAAACATTTAAAGATCACATGGATGAACTTCAGCAATTGTACACCCCTGTCTCGAGTAAAAATAAAACGGGGAAGGTAGCTCAACCGTGGCTAACAAGGGAAATTAAGGATAGTGTTAAATCCAAGGAAGAGGCATATAAATTGGCCAGAAAAAGCAGCAAACCTGAGGACTGGGAGAAATTTATAATTCAGCAGAGGATGACAAAGGGTTTAATTAAGAGGGGGAAAATAGAGAACGAGAAGAAGCTTGCTGGGAACATAAAATTAATGTAGAATTTACCAATATCTCGCAAAGATTCCAGGTACCTTTCCCCTACAAAGGAGAAGAATCCCTTTCTGGGCTTTTAAAATGAGTTTAAAGGGGCAGACGAAGCCTGCGGGGGATAAAAGGGGATGCATTCATGGAGACCCCCCCACCCCCAGTGTTTGGACTCATAGGAAAGGGAATTCAAAATGGACCTAAATTACAGAAGCTTGAGATCCCCTAAACATCTATTGGAAGGAGCATATCAATTTTAAAATTCTACAACATTTTGGCTGCGAAAAGGAGTTACCGAATACAGGAGGTGGGGCCAAATTCATGGATTAAAGATCCCAGACTGTCTGGGGGAACTATTCACCCCCCAAGAGATAATCGAATTACCCAATCAAGCACAATGGAAATCATGGTCAGAAAAACTGGACAATCCTAAAATAATGCAAAACCAGTGATAGCACAATCTCACACCCTAATTGAGTTACTGCTGACAAAGGAGACATTTGAAAATCAATGGACAGACAGTTTAAGCAGAGCCCAAGAGATTTGATGGGAGATAACGGAGCCTTTTTTGGGATATATCTATCCCCCAGTTTTACAAGGAAAGGCTAGCAGAACTCAAAACTAGCAGAACATAGAGGGTGGAACACAGACACAGACACAAGCAGCTGGAGCTGGGGAGTGAAGAAATGGAGTAGTGAAGGAAACTACAAGAAATCGTCAAGGACCGACCGGGCACGAGGCCCACGAAACCGAAGGTTTTCAGCAACCAAATTGACAACCCGGGCCACCACAACCAGCGAAACGACCAACCGAAACCAACTCAGCAAAAAACAACGAATCGACCTTTATTTCCACTCTACAATCTACTTCTGAATGACCAACGGGTGAGAAATTACCAAAAGGGACTAACTAAAACTATTCCTAACCAAAGAAAGTGGGTACTTACCCCAAACATCCAAAACGCAAATTAGCGCATCAACGGACGCACCTCAACCAAAGACTACGCAGTCCGAAGTCCTCTCCTCCGTCCGGGGTGCGGCTCGCCTAGAAGGCCAAGTGTAGCGAACCCCGAAACTGTGATTCACCGGCAACAGTCTAAAGGGATTGGTGAGCATAGCCCCTGAACCCTCAGAGCTATAACTTAGTTAGTTAGGGGAATTGGGAGGGGGGAGGCTGGGATAACTTGTGTAAATGTAGCTGCATTCTCCTTTTTACCCCATTTAGAGTTTAAGCTATATTCTTTTCCCCACAGGCTGTAATTTGACAATTTATTCAATGTGTTGTACCCTTCAGTGTGTATTGGTCTGTGTGTGTGTTATTAAAGGTGTGCCTTTTACTTCTTTTTAAACACAATAAAGCCATACCTACATCCTACCTTGAAACCGATTGTCTGTCCAAGTCTATCACAGTCCCTTCATAATTCCAGTGTCCAGAACCAAGGGTGTGGGAGCGATTCGGAACCGCTCATATAAGGTCAGAAGGGAAAGCTGACCCCCTGCAAACCACCCCTTACACATGGTAGAATTCTTTATTAAGATGGAGAGTGACACAGTTAATTCAGAAACTAGGGTCCTGAACTTCAGGAAAGGTAACTTCAATGGTTTGAGGTTTGAATTGGCTAGAATAGACTGGCAAATGATACTGAAAGGGTTGACAGTGGATAGGCAATGGCAAACATTTAAAGATCACATGGATGAACTTCAGCAATTGTACACCCCTGTCTCGAGTAAAAAATAAAATGGGGAAGGTAGCTCAACCGTGGCTAACAAGGGAAATTAAGGATAGTGTTAAATCCAAGGAAGAGGCATATAAATTGGTCAGAAAAAGCAACAACCCTGAGGACTGGGAGAAATTTAGAATTCAGCAGAGGAGGACAAAGTGTTTAATTACGAGGGGGAAAATAGAATACGAGAAGAAGCTTGCTGGGAACATAAAAATTGACCGCAAAAGCTTCTATAGATATGTGAAGAGAAAAAAATTAGTGAAGACAAACATAGGTCCCTTGCAGTCAGATTTCAGGTGAATTTATAATGGGGAACAAAGAAATGGCAGACCAATTAAACAAATACTTTGGTTCTGTCTTCACAAATAACCTTCTGGAAGTACTAGGGGACCGAGGGTCAAGTGAGAAGGAGGAACTGAAGGATATCCTTATTAGGCGAGACATTGTGTTAGGGAAATTTATGGAATTGAAGGCCGATAAATCCCTGAGGCCTGATAGTCTGCATCCCAGAGTATTTACGGAAGTGGTCCTAGAAATAGTGGATGCATTGGTGATCATTTTCCAACAGTCTAGCGACTCTGGATCAGTTCCTATGGACTGGAGGGTAGCTAATGTAACACCACTTTTTAAAAAGGGAGGGAGAGAGAACATAAGAATTACGAACAGGAGTAGGCCATCTAGCCCCTCGAGCCTGCTCCGCCATTCAATAAGATTATGGCTGATCTGGCCGTGGACTCAGCTCCACTTACAAGAGAAAGCGGGTAATTATAGACCGTTTAGCCTGACATCAGTAGTGGGGAAAATGTTGGAATCAATTATTAAGGATGAAATAGCAGCGCATTTGGAAAGCAGTGACAGAATTGGTCCAAGTCAGCATGGATTTATGAAGGGGAAATCATGCTTGACAAATCTTCTGGAATTTTTTTGAGAATGTAACTAGTAGAGTGGACAAGGGAGAACCAGTGGCTGTGGTGTATTTAGACTTTCAAAAGGCCTTTGACAAGGTCCCACACAAGAGATTGGTGTGCAAAATCAAAGCACATGGTATTGGGGATAATATACTGACGTGGATAGAGAACTAGTTGGCAGACAGGAAGCAGAGAGTCGGGATAAACAGGTCCTTTTCAGAATGGCAGGCAGTGACGAGTGGAGTGCCGCAGGGCTCAGTGCTGGGACCCCAGCTCTTTGCAATATACATGAATGATTTGGATGAAGGAATTGAGTGTAATATCTCCAAGTTTGCAGATGACACTAAACTGGATGGCGGTGTGAGCTGTGAGGGGGACGCTAAGAGGCTGCAGGGTGACTTGGACAGGTTAGGTGAGTGGGCAAATGCATGGCAGATGCAGTATAATGTGGATAAATGTGAGGTTATCCACTTTGGGGGCAAAAACGCGAAGACAGAATATTATCTGAATGGCGGCAGATTAGGAAAAGGGGAGGTGCAACGAGACCTGGGTGTCATGGTTCATCAGTATTTGTGAGTTGGCATACAGGTACAGCAGGTGGTGAAGAAGGTGAATGGTATGTTGGCCTTCATAGCTAGGGGATTTGAGTATAGGAGCAGGGAGGCCTCATCTGGAATATTGTGTTCAGTTTTGGTCTCCTAATCTGAGGAAGGACGTTCTTGCTATTGAGGGAGTGCAGCGAAGGTTCACCAGACTGATTCACTGGATGGCAGGACTGACATATGAGGAGCGACTGGATCAACTGGGCCTTTATACATTGGAGTTTAGAAGGATGAGAGGGGATCTCATAGAAATATATAAGATTCTGATGGGACTGGACAGGTTAGATGCAGGTAGAATGTTCCGATGTTGGGGAAGTCCAGAACCAGGGGACACAGTCTTAGGATAAGGGGTAGGCCATTTAGGACTGAGATGAGGATAATCTTCTTCACTCAGAGCATTGTTAACCTGTGGAATTCCCTGCCGCAGAGAGTCGTTGATGCCAGTTTATTGGATATATTCATGAGGGAGTTAGATATGGCCCTTTCGGCTAAGGGGATCAAGGGGTATGGAGAGAAAGCAGGAAAGGGGTATTGAGAGAATGATTAGCCATGACCTTATTGAATGGTGGTACAGGCTCGAAGGGCCGAATGGCCTACTCCTGCATCTATTTTCTATGTTTCTATGTTTCTATTAGCCAACTAATCCTTGATAAACTCTGAGGGGAAAGCACAGGAGACCATCTTGGTAAAGGGGTTTGCGCGCATGTGCCTAATGACTGCCGGCAGCATGTAAAGCAGGGAAATGATGAAGAGTGTGCAATACTGATTGGAAGCCATCGCTGCTATTTTGCAACTCCACACTCCAGCCAATGCCCTGTTTTAACCTTGCACAGCTTTTAAAACATTTGTTCCTGGGACATGGTTGTTGCTGGCAAGGCCATCATTTATTGCCCATCCCTAATTGCCCTTGAGAATTGCCGCCTTCATGTCCGTGAGGTGAAGATACTCCCACAATGCTGTTTGGGAGGGAGTTCCAGGATTTTGACCCAGCAACTATGAAGGAACAGCAATATATTTCCAAGTCAGGATGATGGGTAACTTGGAGGGGAACTTGGTGGTGATGTTCCCATGCGCCTGCTGCCCTTGTCCTTCTAGGTGGTAGAGGTCACGGGTTTTGGAGGTGCTGACGAAGAAGCCTTGGTGAGTTGCTACAGTGCATCTTGTAGATGATAGACACTGCAGCCACGGTGCGCTAGTGGTGGAAGAAATGAATGTTTAAGGTGGTGGATGGGATGCCTATCAAGCAGGCTGCTTTGTCCTGGATGATGTCGAGCTTCACTCATTCCGGCAAGTGGAAAGTATTCCATCATATCTAACCTGTGCCTTGTGGATGATGTAAAGGCTTTGGGGAGTCAGGAGATGAGACACTCACTGCAGAATACCCAGCCTCTGACCGATCTTGTAGCCACAGTATTTATGTGGCTGGTCCAGTTAAGTTTTTGGTCAATGGTGACCCCAGTATGTTGATGGTGGGGGATTCGGCGCTGGTAATGTTAAGGTGCGATGGCTACACTCTTGCTTGTTGAAGATAGTCATTGCCTGGCACTTGTATGACGGGAATGTTACTTAGCACTTATCAACACCAATTTCCGTCCTTCCCTCACCTTCACATGGTCCATCTCCGACTTCTCCCTTCTCTTCCTTGACTTCTCTATCTGCATTTCCTGGGATAGGCTGTCCACTATAAGTCCACAGACTCCCACAGCTACCTGACTACACTTCCTCCCACGTCGCTTCCTGTAAGGACTCTATTGCATTCTCCAGTTTCTCCATCTCCATCGCATCTGTTCTGACGATGCCATCTTTCCATACACTCTGATACGTCTTCCTTTTTCCTCAACCGAGGATTCCCCTCCACTGTGGTTGACAGGTCCCTCGACTATGTCTGTCCCATTTCCTGCACTTCTGCTCTCACCCCTTCCCCTCCCTCCCAGAACCACAAAAGGGTTTCCCTTGTCCTCACCTTCCACCCCACCAGCCTCCACTTTCAATGGATCATCTTCTGCCATTTCCATCATCTCCAGTGTGATGCTACCACCAAACACATTTTCTGCTCTCTTCCCCTTTCGGCAGTCCGAAGGGGCTGTTCCCTCCATGGTTTACTGTTTAATCACCCCCAACAGCCCCTCTCCTTCTCATTGCGCCTTCCGATGCAAGCGCAGGAGGTGCAAGATCTGCCATTTTACCTCCTCCCTTCCTACTGTCCAGGGCCCCAAAGACTCCTTCCAGGTGAAACATCGATTTACTTGTACTTCAATCAATTTAGTATACTGTATTCGCTGTTCACGATGTGGTCTCCTTTACAATGGGGAGACCAAATGTAGATGTGGTGATTGCTTTGCAGAACATCTCTATTCAGTCTGCAAGCATGACCCTGAGCTTCCGGTCACCTGTCATTTTAGTTCTCCATTCCCACTCTGACCTCTCTGTCCTCGGCCTCCTACACTGTTCTAATGAAGCTCAACAGAAGCTCGAGGAATATCACCTCATCTTTCGATTAGGCACTTCACAGCCTTCCGGACTCAACATTGAGTTCAACAATTTCAGATCATAACCACCGCTTCTATTTTTTCGTAAACAGCTGTAGGTATTGATTCTATTGCCATTTCATCATCATCATAAGCGGTCCCTCGAACGAGGATGACTTGCTCCCACATCAAAAGGGATGAATTCACTGATGTTTCAATGAAGGACCCGATATTGCAGTCCTGAACTCCAGTTGAGGGGGTGGAAGATACCTGTGCGTGGATTTTTTAACATGTGGTGACCACTGCACATCAACCACCAGACGAGCTTGACAGAGCTAGGCCTTTATCCAGTGGCAAGGGTAAACCAGGACGACTGGAGGCCTACTCTGCTGCATGAACCTAGTGCGCACACAAATCACAGTGTGGACTGGCCCGTGCTGGCCCTGGGCCTCAGCTCTTCTGGGCCCCGTACCCTCATTTGCCGCACCACCACCATGATCTCTCGCCGCTCCTTCGCCACAAACATTCACTGCACCTCTGCCACGATCTCTCATTGCTCCTCCACCACAAAACACTCTCCGCACCTCCTCCACGATCTCCCACCACACCTCCGCACCAAACATTCGCCGAACCTCCGCCACGGTTACCCGCCGAATCTCAGCCACAATCCCTCATCGCTCCTCCACCTCGATCACTCGCAGTATCTCTGCTGTGACCTTCCCGCTTCTCCGCTATACCTGGGCCCCACCGATACTCCTGCCCATGCTCCAAACAGCGACTTGGGTCCTAATAACATCACCCAGTCGCCCATCTTGAAATCGTCGCAAACTTGGAGCAGCTCGCGCTGGAAGTTGTAGTGGTATGCTCCAGCTCTTTTATAGCCTGACTTGCGGCTTGTGGAGGTGTTCTCTCGCAGATCAGGGGGCCACGATGCTCCAGGGCCCGCCGCCCCAACTCTTTTATAGCCTGACCTGTGGAGGTGTTCTCTCGCAGGTCAAGGGGTCACTTACACCTCTTATAAACCCATTTTTTTGCTTCTTTACTTATCCTACTACCATCCCCTTTTGCCTTGCACCATTATCGTTTTTGTTCTTTCCTCCCTCCCCACTTTCCCCGCCTCCGTACTTGCTGAAAATCTGTTATATCCCTAACTTTTTCCAGTTCTGATGAAAGGTCATCGACTTAAAACAGTAACTTTGTTTCTCTCTTCATAGATGCTGCCTGACCTGCTGAATATTTCCAGCATTTTCTGTTTTTATATTAGAGAAGCTAGGATTATTCACCTTAGGGCCGAGAAGGTTAAGGGGAAAGTTGATAGAGATGTTCAAGATCCTGAAGGGTTTTGATAGAGTAAATAAGGAGAAACTGTTTATGTGGCAGAAGGGTTGGTAACCAGATGACACAGATTTAAGGTAATTGGCCAAAGAACCAGAGACGACACAAGGAAAAACAATTGGACAGCGAGTTGTTACGATTTGAAATGCACTGCCTGAAAAGGTGGTGAATGCAGATTCAAAAGAGAATTGGATAAATACTTGTAAGGGAAAAATTTGTCGAGCTATGGGGATAGAGCAGGGGAATGGGACAATTTTGATAACTTTTTCAAAGAGCTGGCACAGGCATGATGGGAAGAATGGCCTTCTTTTGTGCTGTAGCTTTCTGTGATTCTGTGAATACCCGCTCTCCTTCCCCCAGAAACTTCCCATGCAAGCATAGGAGATGCAATATCTGTTCATACCTGAAGCATTAACTTATCTGTTCTCTCCGCAGATGCTGCCTCATCTGCTGAGTGCAATTTATGTTTTTGTTTCAGATTTTCAGTATCTGCAACATTTTGATTTTTGCAATATATGTATTAATGGAGTATAGGTCCTTCCCCCCGCCCTTACCACCACCACCCCAAGTGGACTTCGGGCAGTTGTACAGCAGAATGACCTGGCTGGCCAACCAATAAGTCCCGGTGGGAGGCCTGGTCCATTTTTTAAAATCAATATGGCAGCTGTCGCACTTCCAGGGGAGATGGGGCGTGAAAGAAAGCGGCCCAAAATTCTTTCACATCCTATCGCCTAAGAAAACGGGTGAGATGAAGTCCAATTTCTCTCCCGGTGTCATCTGTTTGGTGGTTGTGGGGGTCTATGAAACAAATCGGACTGCCTCAGCCCAATTCCAATTGGGTAAAGTATTGACTTTCAGAGGCCACAGAGCTTGCTGTTATAGGAAATAGTGAGAGTGAAATTCAACTTCATTGGGGCTGCAAAACACCTGTTATACATCCCACGTCTTTTACACTGTTGCTGAAGTTGAATTTCATCTCTAGGTTTTTTATCCTGTGGGTGCAGAACTTGCAGAATGTGAGGCTCAGTCCAGTAGGAAAGTAGCCTCTAGTTCCACCCAAATTATGTTAATGAGGAAACATTCAGGAACATAAATTGTGCCTCTCACATTTTTGGTATGAATACTTTTACTTTGTTAGATTTAAATATCATTCACTTGCCATTTTATATGTAATAAACAATCGTATTTTGTCCCGTACTTGTGTTTAGTTTTTTCAACCATCAGTGCAAGGAGGACATTTGTATAATGAATGGATTCTAATAGACAAATGTTGGCGATTTAGTAGGTATGTTAAGTGCTGTCAGACCTGCATGTGTATAAATAGCATGGATATTCTGTTCAAAGCATATATTTTAAACTTATTTTCTCTTTTGCCAGACCACACCCGAACTGTGGCCAGCCGGGTTTGGAACGGAATGGCCTACTCCTAGGTCTTGAAGATTGTGGTTCTTAGGTAGTGGTGGGAGTGACCTGGAGATGGCTTACCCCATTTCCTCACTCCTAACATTGCAGCAATACTAACAATTCTGAGGGTTTCATTTTAACCTAATCCGCAGGATGGGTTCCTGTCATTCAGTCGTTTTACACCCCGCTCAATTTTACTCTCCATCAGCCCAGGTTGAAGTTACCCCCCGAGAATCACACTTCCTTCTTATACATTCATGGTATGTGCAATTCATCATAAAATGCCAGTCACTATAGAATCTGACAGAGGACCAGCATCAGCTGGGTGTTTGTCATGGTGTTGAGCTGCTGCATGAGAACAATGGGGCCTAGAAGTTTCATGGAGCTAGATTTTAGTTTCAGATTTTCTCTTGTGATGATGCAGAGTTCTGCTGTTAAGTTGATAGGGCAGAAATCCCGGCCTCCCTGGGTCCGTACAGAGTGTGTATGGATCTGGGAAGACATCGCAAAAGCCGATTTTACAATCTGTCAAGCTCTGGCTTAGGCATAGCCTACTTTTACCAGCGTAAGAGTTTTAAAACATACAAAAATACAGTAAAATAAAATTTTAAAAACACATTTTAATGTTAAAAACCCTGTCCACTAAGGTAAGTATATTTTAAACCATAATTTAAAAACTTTTTTAAAAATCGGAAAAATATATATTTTTTCTAAGACATTTATTAACTTCAATTTAAATTAATTTTATATATGTGATGTATTATTTCTATTTTTTATTTGTGTTTGGGTGTTTGGGGGGTGTTTCTCAATCATAATAATGAGAACTCCTACTTACAGGATTCTCATTATTATGAATGAGAAAATACTGTACCTGGATTGGCTGCCCAGTGCCATGTGACTCTAGCTCCAACATATGGACATCCCGACGTGCACGCACTCCGATGCGCAGGGAGAGGAGGCCTCAGGACCGGGATTGCTGATGGGCACAGCAGGAAAAGGTAGGTGCGTATCTTTTATACATTTTTCAGTCGAGCGCCGTGGAAGCAGGGGACCGGGATTTCAGGGCCAACAGGAAAAAGTTTGTTATGGTTTTCTTCTCAGGGTCAAAGTTTCATGGGAAGAGTTTGGATCCGTGCTGTCTGTAGGAGATAGAGGCAGTTAAACAATTTTGGCTGCAGTTGCTTTTGTGTTGTTTTCTGTTGTTGTGTCCTGTAGATCATGTTGAATGCACGCTGTTACTGTGACTCAGTTGATTCTCGAAAATAATGATTTTGGGACATTACATAATGACCTCAGACTTAAACTGAAATGAGTGCAGTATCATTTGGTGGCAACACATTGCATAACTCTAATGCTTATCATATTAACAAATAGCAACAAAATATTTCATTTGTAAGTTAAACAAATAACCCTTTCATAAAGGATTGGTGACTGGTTGTCTATTCAAGCAGATGGATGTAATTACATGGCAAAAATGTTATTTCAGAACTCGTCCCAGCCGGAAGATTATTGTAATAATGAATGGGTCATCGTGATGAGACCTCACATAATCTATCATAATTAGTGTTCCTTTTCTGAGAAAAGAATAAATGTACACTGAGAAACAAATACCATTTAATTTTGTTTAATTAAGCTGAACCAAGCAAACTTTAGAGAACTATAGGATATATATGAACTACAGACAAAAATAAGTTTTGACAAAGTTATAATCTTCTTGTTCATTTAAACATTCATTTAAATGAGAATACTAGACGAGTAACTACTATATATATTGTTACTATTGCTGGTGGGGTGCATATAATTCAGGGAATGCATTGTGGAATAAGCTGGTAACTTCATGTGAATTCTAAAAGATCAGAATTAGAAATCTAATGGGGTTGAAATTCCCATTGCCGGCTGAATTGCAACAAGACCGGCCAGAAGTGCACTCATGCCCAAAGCCCTAGATCCCATCCCAAAATTCACAGTCATCTACATAGTGACCGTGGACCATTGGTGCCTGTAAGGGACACATCAACGGCACCCACCCACCACCACTAGCAGGCAGCAGAGTGGCTGAAAGCTGCTCTGTGCTTGAGGCCCTCCCAAAGGCCAAAGATTAAAAAGATGTAAAGCCTTTCAGCTCTGAAAGGAGCTTTAAGGTGAGATGATTAAGGTAATTTATCTCCACTAGAATTGATTACCTTTTCTTGTTAAAGATTTGGGGTCTTTCAGACTGCCTCAACAGGACTCAAGCCAGTTCTATGGACATACCAGGCCGAATTTTCACAGACACGTTCCCATGACTTAACGGGGGCAAGCAGAAGATCCATTCATGGTCCCTTCCACTGGAAAATGGCTCTCTATGAAAGATGGGATGGAAACCCAGGAGAACCAGGTTCTGCCCCAGTTTCTTCCCCTGCCCCAATTGGAATTACAGGCCATTGAGTTTAGTGAGAAGGGTTTGAGCCAACTATCCAAATCCTTTGATTAAAAATGCATTTGAGTGTTAAACAAGTTACTAACGAAAGTATCTAATAAACCATAGGCAATGTCAATGATGACAGAATTTCTCCCATATTGAAAACTGGATTTTTTTTGATTTCTATAATAATTTGGGACAATTTAATGCTGCATAACATTAATATAACACATTTATATAAATTCCTTTGCCAGTTAAATTAATAGAGGTGCTAAATCAATTTTTCAGATTAACTGTCATTAAAATTGCTGAAGTGAAATTTCATACAAATGTATTAATGTGTTCATTCCTCATATCACAGATCATATTTATACCTCATTTAGTGATTTGGATTTTGTGCCATCATACGTGTCCAACTCACTAATTGTGGTGTGTGGATCTGGCTCCTTGTTGCAAAAGGTTGGACACCTCGATTTAAAGGGAAGATTTTTGTCTTATTGAGAAGCTAAGCAGTCATAGTCTAACAGCCACAACAATTTTCTGTGAGGTTATTTTTATACAATATAAGCTAAGCTTCATACATCCTAATCAAGGCAGCTGGTCAAGGATGAATATGTAGATTGAGTTTGGCTTGATTTATCTTTGGGAGAGCGGGGAGGAATGAGAAAGTTTCCAGATCCTTTTCTCAGGAGATATCAAAGCTTAGAAATCCATATAACCTTGTTTAAAATCTAGAAAGATAACACTATTGAACAGATCACACTGGGCTTGCAGTTCACCACCATTGATTGAATGGTTTCATGCAGGTAGTTTGTTTACGTCATAAATTTTTGGTTTGAACTAGAAACTCATAATCACAATGCTCTATTAAGAGAAACAAACTTCGACCCTTAAAATCAGTAAAATGGTAGATATCTATGTATGAGGAGCGATTTTCCTGAGTTCGCATCCAGGTACACGGGACTGTCTGAGCACAATGAATATCAGAAAATTGGATGGGTTGGAGCGTATGTCTGTAAAGCAACCTGCCCAATTTCCTTCCATTTAAATGAATAGAGGGAAATTGGGTGGATTCCTTTACAGGTGTGCGCTCTGACCCGCCTGATTCTCCAATATTCAATGCACCCTTCAATCCAGCATCATATTGTAACAATGGTCACATGCCAACCATATTTGTACCAGAAAATACTTCAGTTTATAATGGCTCTTCTTGTACATTCTGCACTGTATATTTTAAATAAACTATAAACTAAACATAACTCTTATAGTTTAAAGAGCGGAAAGGATTATTTTTAGCAGGAGACATCTCAGCTAAACATATGTTTGTTCTTGAGTGAGTATTAAGGTTCAACTCATGACTCCTACAGGTTGGCGAACTCACAATCATAATCTGTCATCCTGCAGAGTATGTATTTCCACTGACGGTCCCTGAAAATAATAAGTAAATAGTATGTAAGTAGAGTTGTGATGCTGCTCTATCAAAATAAAATAACAGAAAAGAAAGTAAATGCACAAAAACATTGGGTTAACATCAATACATAGGCAATTTTTTTCATAAAACTGCTTTCACTAAACAGTCTCAGATTAACTAATTTAGTTTGCTCTCCCATCACTGTCAACCCCAGACTTATTGTAAGCTTGCCTTCAAGCAAAAAACCCAGAATTAACTGAATAAGAAACTTGTTCAGAGCAGAACTGAAAACCACAGAAATCTCAGCAATGTATGGAATGGTGCTAAACTGGTACAACACAAATACTGGATCGGAACCAGTGTTGGTGCTGCAACTACTAGTATCGAAGCTATCACTATATTTGTAAAGTCCTTACTCTAGAGCATGAAACCACACGAGGCACATTCCAGGGACAAGGCCACTCTGTGACCTTAGCTCTTTATTACAGGACTCCAGAGGTGATGACCCTGCGTGGGACCTCCCTTTATATACCTGGGAGATCAGGTAAGGAGTGTCTCCCACAAGTTCACCCCCCGTGGTCAAGGTGTGCATCTAAGTTGAGTGTATACTGTAATACAGTGGTGTTACATTGTAGTTACAAACATGACATCACCTTCCCCCACCCCCCCCCAAAGTCTTACTGGGATCATAGGTTTAGTCTTTCAGGTGGTCTACGATCCTTCATGGAGCGCCGAAGTTGGGGCTCTGGTTGTTGGACACTGACGTGAGTGTCTGTCACCTATGGTGATTCCGGCCTGTCCGGGCTGACCTCAGGGACTGTGCATTCCTCTGATTGCTCTTGTTGCACGTTCGCTGGCGGTGTTGTGAGCTCCATCTCATGGTCTTCGTCAGGTTCCTCCGTGTCGATGCTGATCCTTTTTTTTACTTGGTCCAGATGCTTACGGCATATCTGACCATTGTTGAGTTTTACCACGATGACCCTATTCCCCTCTTTGTCAATTACAGTACCCTCAAGCCATTTGGGCCCCATGGCGTGATTGAGGACGAATACAGGATCATTTATTTCTATACATCTCCCCCTTGAATTACGGTCATGGTACTCGTTTTGTGACTTGCGCTTGCCCTCAACTATGTCGGTCAGGACTGGGTGGATGAGGGACAACCGAGTTTTGAGTGTCCGTTTCATGAGTAGCTCTGCGGGCGGGACCCCCATGAGCAAGTGCGGGTGGGATCTATAGGCCAGCAGGAGGCGCGATAGGCGGCATTGTAGGGAGGGTCCTTGAATCCTGAGCATACCTTGCTTAATGATTTGGACTGCACGTTCCGCCTGGCCATTGGAGGCCGGCTTGAACGGCGCAGTCCTGATGTGGTTGATGCCATTGCCTGAAATAAACTCCCGGAACTCATAGCTCGTGAAACACAGGCCATTATCACTAACCAGGATGTCCGGCAAGCCATGGGTTGCAAAGATTGCGCGTAGGCTTTCCACGGTGGTGGATGACGTGCATAAATTCAGGATGATGCACTCGATCCATTTCGAGTACGCATCTACTACAATGAGGAACATCTTCCCCATGAACGGGCCCGCGTAGTCAATGTGAATGCGTGACCATGGCTTGGTGGGCCAGGGCCACGGGCTGAGCGGGGCCTCCCTGGGGGCATTACCCAGCTGGGCACACGTCGTGCACCTGCGAACACAGTGTTCCAGGTCTGAATTGATTCCAGGCCACCAAACGTGTGACCGGGCAATGGCCTTCATCATCACAATGCCTGGGTGCTCACTGTGGAGTTCCCTGATGAATGCCTCCCTGCCCTTCTGGGGCATGACTACCCAGCTGCCACATAGTAGGCAGTCGGCTTGGATGGAGAGCTCATCCATCCGCCTGTGGAACGGTCTGATCTCCTTGGGGCATACTCTATGTGCGGGCGCCCAATCCCCAGTCAGGACACATTTCTTAATCAAGGATAGGAGGGGATCTCTGTTTGTCCAGATTTTGATCTGGCGGGCTGTGATGGGGGAGCCTGTACTGTCAAAGGCATCGACAGCCATGACCATCTCAGCGCTTTGCTCAGCTGCCCCCTCGGTGGGGAGCCAGTGGGAGCCTGCTGAGCACGTCAACGCAGTTTTCATTGCTGGGCCAGTGCCGGATGGAGCAGTTATCAGCAGCTAGCGTGAGAGCCCACCGCTGTATGCGAGCTGATGCGTTGGTATTGATAGCCTTGCTGTCTGACAACAGGGATGTGAGTGGCTTGTGGTCCGTCTCTAATTCAAACTTCCTACCGAAGAGGTACTGATGCATTTTTTTTACACCATAGACACATGCAAGCGCTTCCTTCTCGAACATCCTATAGCCCCGTTCTGCTTGAGAGAGCGACTTGGAGGCATAAGCCACAGGTTGTCGCTGATCCTCAGTATTATCCTGCTGCAACACGCACCCAACTCCATAGGACGATGCATCACATGTCAGAACTAAACATTTACAGGGGTCGTACAGGGTCAGCAACTTGTTTGAACAAAGTAGGTTTTGCGCCCGATCAAAAACCCGTTCCTGACAGTCCCCCCAAAACCAATCGCAACCCTTACGCAGGAGCATGTGTAGCGGCTCCAACAACGTGCTCAAGTTCGGCAAAAAGTTCCTGAAATTGTTCAAGAGTCCCAGGAATGAACGCAGCTCTGATGTGTTGCAGGGCCTGGGTGCTCGTCGAATCGCCTCTGTTTTGGATTCGGTAAGCCGAATCCCATCTGCAGCAGCCCTCTTGCCCAGAAAATCAACCTCAGGAGCTAAGAACATGGATTTAGACTTCTTGAGTCGCAGGCCTACCTGGTCCAGTCGGCATAGCACCTCCTCCAGGTTGTGGAGGTGTTCCTTGGTGTCTCGACCCGTGATGAGGATGTCGTCCTGGAATACGATCGTTCCCGGAATGGATTTGAGCAGGTTTTCCATGTTACGTTGAAAAATCGCAGCCGCTGATCGAATGCCAAACGGGCACCTGTTATACGCAAACAGTCCCTTGTGCGTGGTGATGGTGGTCAGTAGTTTGGATTCGTCGGCCAGTTCCTGGGTCATATAGGCTGAAGTGAGGTCCAACTTGGTGAACAGCTTGCCGCCTGCCAGCGTGGCAAAGAGGTCCTCCGCTCTTGGGAGCGGGTATTGGGCTTGTAGGGACACCCGATTGATGGTGGCCTTGTAGTCGCCACAAATCCTGACAGAGCCATCCGCTTTTAGAATGGGAATGATGGGGCTCGCTCAGTCGCTGAATTCAACAGGTGAGATGATGCCCTCTCGCAACAGCCGGTCCAACTCGGTCTCGATTTTTTCCCACGTCACATACGGCACCGGTCTGGCTTTGTGGTGCACTGGCCTGGCGTCCGGGGTGATGTGTATCACTACTTTAGTGCCTTTGAAAGTCCCGACGCCCGGTTGGAATAGTGATTCGAATTGTTGTAGGACTTGTGAGCACGAACTTCGCTCCACCGAGGACATTGCTTGAACATCCCCCCATTTCCAGATCATCTCGGCTAACCAGCTCTTCCCCAACAGTGCGGGACCATTGCCCGGGACAATCCAGAATGGCAGCTGGTTCACTAACCCATTGTGTGTGACAGCCAACATTGCACTGCCTAGCACCAGAATGATTTCTTTGGTGTAAGTCCGTAATTGTGTCTCAATACGTTCTAATTTGGGTCTACTGGCTTTGAGTGGCCATAGCTTCTCAAATTGCTGAACGCCCATGAGTGACTGGCTGGCCCCAGTGTCCAGCTTCATGTGTACTGGGATACCGTTCAACAAAACCCTCATCTTCATTGGTGATGTTTTGGTCTATGAACTGTGAATATTCACCACATGGACCCGCTGAACCTCGGCGTCCATCAATTTACCCCAAAAGTCATCCTGCCTCACAGAATCCTCTTCTGGTCCATCTGCCTCACATATTAGTCTGGTTGCAGGTTTTCTGCACATTCGAGCTAAATGGCCACTGAGATTGCAGTTTCTGCAGACAAACTGTTGGAATCTGCAAGATGTGGCTGAGTGTTTTCCCCCACACCTCCAGCATGAGTTAAAGTTTCCATTGTTGGGAACAAAGGGACTATGGCCAGAAATTCTGCGCTGTCTGTCCCTTTGACTGCTCTTAAGTACCCTATTAGTGAGTGTCAATGGCCCCATCCCAGGCCGCATTGTCCACTGTGATGGCGTGAACGTCCGTTCAGCCTGCCATTGTCTCTGTTGAGGTCCTGCTCTGGGGTCTATTGCTGCCTGGTAAATGTCGTACTGCCCCTGCCTGCCTGCGGGGCTCTGAGTAGCATTGATGATGTTGACTCCCTGATCCATCGCTGCGTTAGAGGCAGAATTGCGCGCGTAAATCATTTTCGTCTCTTCCTCCCCCACCATGAAAGTCCTTGGTCTCAATTAACTTGCGAAAAATTCCCGCATGACCGATGCCCTTGATAAAGAAGTCCCTTAGCATCTCCCCCCTGCAGGCGTCTGTGAACTTACAGAGGCTGGCCAAACGCCGGAGGTCCGCTACAAAGTCCAGTATGCTCTGTCCTTCACGACGTCGGTGGGTGTAGAATCTGTGTCGAGTCATGTGTATGCTGCTCGCCGGTTTGAGGTGCTCCCTGATTAATTTGCTACGCTCTTCAAAGGCTTTTTGGGTGCCAGTAAGTCCTTCATGAGCGCATAAGTCTTTGGCCCGCAGCTGGTCAGGAAATGAGCCTGTCGCTTGTCGGCCACTGCATCCCCTAGCCAGTCTTTCATAACGAAGCTTTGCTGAAGCCTCTCGACAAAATCGTCCCAGTCTTCCCCAACACAGTACCGTTCCTCTGTGCTCCATTCTCGTGGGTCGTGAATTCCCGTTTCTCGTCGCCAATGTAAAGTCCTTACTCTAGAGCATGAAACCACACGAGGCACATTCCAGGGACAAGGCCACTCTGTGACCTTAGCTCTTTATTACAGGACTCCAGAAGTGATGACCCTGCATGGGACCTCCCTTTATATACCTGTGTGATCAGGTAAGGAGTGTCTCCCACAAGTTCACCCCCTGTGGTCAAGGTGTGCATCTAAGTTGAGTGTATACAGTAATACAGTGGTGTTACATTGTAGTTACAAACATGACAATATTGGTACTGTACAGAGAAATCACATATATAAGGCAATAAGACAACTGCAAGACTATTACAGTCCCAGCCTGAAGGTGGATTGGGTCTGTGATGGATCCGTTGGTCAGGATCACGGCTTGCATGTTGCCGTGGAGCAGGCGGAGGATGGCGACACACTTTTGGGGGCGAAGCTGTCTCCGCAAGATCCTACAAATCCCCTAGGAGGATAGATGCACCAATGTCAGTGTTCTCGATCAGGCCAACATCCCCAGCATCAAAGCACTGACCACACTCAACCAGCTCCGTTGGGCGGGCCATATCATCCACATGCCTGACACAAGACTCCTAAAGCAAGCGCTCTACTCGGAACTCCTACACGGCAAGCGATCCCCAGGTGGGCAGAAGAAACATTTCAAGGACACCCCCAAAGCCTCCTTGATAAAGTGCAATATCCCCACCGACACCTGGGAATCCCTGGCCAAAGACCGCCCTAAGTGGAGGAAGGGCATCCGGGAGGGTGCTGAACACCTCAAGTGTCATCGCCGAGAGAATGCTGAAAGCAAGCGCAGACAGCGGAAGAAGCCTGCGGCAAACCAGTCCCACCCACCGCTTCCCTCAACGACTGTCTGTCCCACTTGTGACAGAGACTGTAATTCCCGTGTTGGACTGTTCAATCACCTAAGAACTCACTTTTAGAGTGGATCAAGTCTTCCTTGAATTTGAGGGACTGACTATGATGATGAGCCTGGAGGTTCTAACTTTAGCCTCTCAGTTTTCCAACAGGCTACAATAGGTCCTGCTTGAATTGTGTCAAGCTCTCAATGGTCAAGAGATTAAATACCAATGCAGCACAGGCCTGTACAGACCAAAAGGTCTCAGGTTCAGTTCCTGGTCTATGATGAGTTAACTGGAGAAGAAGGTGAGGTGCTATAGTTGTCCTATGTACCCCTGGTTAGAGAGCAGAAAGTGAGTCAGAGATCCTGCTCCTAATTCGTATTCAGTGTGTGAACATCAGGTGAGAGCGCACTTGAAATCAGATATAGTATCCTCCAAGGTTGAATAACCTGTCAGCCATCATTGTTTGGAATCTTTCATGCAGAATACCCAGTTAGGCAAGGATGCTGGTATCTGGAACCATTTCCCAACAAGTTGATGCATTCAGGAGAATAAGGCAGAACACTGGGTGGAAAAAATATATCACATTTGAATAGACTAATATTTTTTCTCCCAATTTCTCACTTCCTCTTCAGATGGTAAGGACACATCCACAGCAAGGTTTCACAGTCTATAGTACCAGCCACCTTGCATTTAAGACTCAGATGAGGAAGAATTTCTTCACTCAGAGGGTTGTGAATCTTTGGAATTTTCTACCCCAAACGGCTGTGGATGCTGAGTAATTGAGTATATTCAAGGCAGATAGATAGATTTTTGGACTCTAGGGAAATCAAGGGATGTGGGGATCGGGCGGGAAAATGGAGTTGACATTGAAGATCAGCCATGATCTTATTGAATAGTGGAGCAGGCTCGAGGGGCCGTGTGGCCTACTCCTGATCCTAATTCTTATGCTCTTATGTCTAAGAGACCAATCTTGTATCATTTATGAGCATAGATCATGAACGTCAGTTATCTATTTTATCATGGGGGCATCACAACTGAGCCCAATCCAGTGCTACCCTAACCTTCAGATAATGACCAAGAAAACAGACCTCGATTAAGTCCCCCCCTTTATAGCCCACAAAACACTGACCATTTGTAGCACCCCTGCTACCCCAGATGAAATCAGCTGATTCTGCATTGACTACAGAATGAACTTGTAAGTGTAGAATTTCTGCAGAATTCCCCCAATTTCCCGCCATAACTTTGGTAGAAGATTGGCAGAAACAAAGCAGTTTACACTGTTTCTCCAAGGTTTCTGCCAAAGTTATGGTGAAGATTGGGATAACCCCCATGTAAATTCCAGCTAGGGATCTTCATAATCTTTATGGCTCAGTACCACAGTACCATAATTACCTGCTAGCCTAGCTCTTGTAAGTTTTCGGAATGCTCTATAGTTCAAATAGTTGCAAAATCACTGCAGAATCATGGATGCACTTATTTTACTTGTTCTAATAGTTCCACATTTAGGACCACTATAAAGTTTCCAGAAATCATCATCATAGGCAGTCCCTCGAAATCGAGGAAGACTTGCTTGCACTCTAAAAGTGAGTTCTCAGGTGACTGTACAGTCCAATGTGGGAATTACAGACTCTGTGACAGGTGGGGCAGACAGTGGTTGAAGGAAAGGGTGGGTGGGGAGCCTGGTTTGCCGCACGCTCCTTCCGCTGTCTGCGCTTGGTTTCTGCATGCTCTTGCCGATGAGACTCGAGGTGCTCAGTGCCGTCCTGGATGCTCTTCCTCCACTGTGGTCAGTGTTGGGCCAGGGATTTCCTGGTGTCAGTGGGGATGTTGCACTTTATTAAGAAGGCTTTGAGGGTGTCCTTGAAGCATTTCCTCTGTCTACCTGGGGCTCGCTTGCCATGTAGGAGTACCTGGTGGTACTTCTCCAGTGCTCTTGAGATGTCTGCTGTATCTAGTCCACGTCTCTGAGCCATATAGGAGGTCAGGTATCACTACTGCCCTGTACATAAACTTGGTGCCAGATTTAAGGTCTTGGTCTTCAAATACTCTCTTCCTCTATATTTCCAGAAATATAGAGCCAGGAATTGCCTCGGAATCACTCCTGTTCCCCATCGTAACTTTGCTGGTGTTGTGGCGGAAAAGCTGCACATCTGGCTAAGTTATAGTGATAAAGTTGGAATGGCTCCAAGAAAATTCCTATGCTAGGTTTCCAAAGACTAATTAAAATTTGATCAGATTGCATAAGTAGCTTAACAATTCATCAGTGATCTTCCATGATTAAATGCCAAAATGTAACCATTTGGTTATAACTGGTGATAACTGGTTACCTACTCATAAATCTGTCTTACTTTGTTAACCTCACACAACAGAACAATGTTTAATATGGGGTATGGTAATGAGTCAGTATTTGACTAAAAATTAGAAAATAAGAACATTATTAAAATTATCTAATAATACCAATACCAACCTATTGACAAAACTAAAGGTGGTCGCAGCTCCTCTGATGAAGTAGCCATAATCCTGAATCCACAAATGTCCCTCCTCTTCATACTGCTCAGGCGCATCAGTTGTCAACCTTCAAAGCACACAAAGAAAAAGTTTAGTCCATTATAAAAAAGTACAAGCAAGTGGATGCTGTCATGGAGAATCAAACTAGACAAAAGAAAAGGTTCAGATTAGTGGCAAGACCAGACCCAAACTGTCAAGATCAATGAATGTGAACCTGTTCTCAGTGGAGAAGTTTGTTCACTCCTGCAACTAAATGACAAAATAAACTTTTAACTCAGATCCTAGTTTTCAATCTCACCACTAGAAAATAAAAACAGATCTGGCCAATATGGTAACAATCAAATGGGCCAATTTCAGATTGGTTCAGGTATGTGGGTTTATTCAGCCCTCAGTTTTCTGAGACTATGGGCCCAAGTTTCCACACGATAAAAAACGGGCGCCCCTCCGAGCTGGGCGCCCGTTTTTCGCGCCTAAAACGGCGCCGCAAAAAAAAACTCGCGATTCTGGAGAGCCCTGCAGCTCCTTGACTGTTTGGCACGGCGCCCAGGGGGGCGGAGCCTACACTCGCGCCGATTTTGTAAGTGGGAAGGGGCGGGTACTATTTAAATTTGTTTTTTTCCTGCCGGCGTGCGCGTTGGAGCGTTCGCGCACGTGCAGTGTGAAGGAAACATTGGCACTCGGCCATTTTTGTAGTTCTTTGTAGCTGTTTAATTTTTGAACATTTTTTAATAAAAGCACATTGCCATCAGCACATCAGCACTGAGGCTTCCTGCAGCCTTCTCACTGTCTCCTTCCCCACCCCCCCCGCGGGAACGTCTTCCTCCCCCCCCCCGCTGCGTTCGGGCGGGCGGGCCCGCACTCCCTCCCTCCCGCCGTCTGGAACGTCTTCCTCCCCTCCCCCGCTGCATTCGGGCGGGCGGGCCCGCACTCCCTCCCTCCCGCCGTCTGGAACGTCTTCCTCCCCTCCCCCGCTGCATTCGGGCGGGCGGGCCCGCACTCCCTCCCTCCCGCCGTCTGGAATGGCTTCCTCCCCTCCCCCGCTGCATTCGGGCGGGCGGGCCCGCACTCCCTCCCTCCCACCATCGGGAACGTCTTCCTTCCCCCCCTGCTGCATTCGGGCGGGCGGGCCCGCACTCCCTCCCTCCCGCCGTCGGGAACGGCTTCCTCCTCCCCCCCTGCCGTCGGGAACGAACGAACGAATAATCTTCACTTGCTCCATTCTAAATTAGTTTGGAGTACGTTTTCACTGTGGAAACTTTGAAATCAGGCGTCAGTGGCCGGACACGCCCCCTTTTGAAGAAAACATTCTGTTCCAAAGTAGAACTGTTCTACCTGACTAGAACTGCAGAAAAAAAAATGTGGAGGATTGCGATTTCTAAGATAGTCCGTTCTCCACCAGTTGCTCCTGAAAATCAGGCGCAAATCATGTGGAAACTTGGGCCCGATATGTGTATGCATATGATGACTTCAGGTTGCGTATTTCTTCTGAAGACATTTGCTAATTGTTGTGCCTAATTTACTGATAAGTTTTTAACTGATGATGACTTTTCTGAAATGCTCTTATGTACCAGCTGCCTGATAACACAGTGGACCAGGCAGTCCACACCACTGTGAGTGAGCACAGAGTGTTGGTCTAGCAGAAAACAATTGACAAATTATACCACTGTATGACTAAGTAGTGCTCTTTTCCGCCAAAACTGCTCAGTACTCCAGGATTATCCTGGAATGCAAAGATAACCCCTGATTTGTTTTTTCCACTACCGACTGTTTCCTTTAACCCTTCTCTCCTGCCCAACGCCACCCCCGAACCACTTTGTCACTAAGATTGAAACCATCTGTTCAGTTGCAGCTCCACATCCCTCCCTTCCCCTTGCCCACCAAGCCAAGCTTCCCCAAAGTTCTCCCCTGGCCTAGCCCTGAACTCATACCTTTCTCTAGTTTCTCTCCTATCTCCCCACATGCCCTCTCTGCACTTATCTTGTCCACAATGTGTTGTCGGTTACCAAATCCGTACCCATCTTTCCTGCAATTTCATGTTTCAACCTCCAATCAGGGTTCCACAACTGCCACAGCGCTGAAATGGCCCCAAGCAAAGTCAAAAGTGACATCCTCTGTGACTGTGGCCATGGTGCACTATCCCACCTTGTCCTTCCTGACTGGCTGCAGCCTTTGACATGGTTGACCACTCCATCCTCCTCCAACACCTCTCCTGCATTGTCCAGCTAAATGGGACTAGCCTTGCATGTGTCCATTCTTACCTATCAAGTCATAGCCAGAGAATGTGCTGCAATCGCTTCTCTTATCACCCTCTCACCGTCAACTCTGACGTTCCCCAAGGATCTATCCTTGGCCCCTCCTATTTCTTACCTACATGCTGGCCCTCGGCACCATCATCCAAAGACATGACGCTGGGTTCCACATGTACGCTGATGCCACCCAGCCCTACCTCTCAACCACCTCTCCCAACTCCTCCACTGCCTATGTGTTGTCAGACTGCTTCTCCAAACTGCAGTCCTGGATAAGCCAAAATTTCCTCCAATTAAGCATTGGGAAGACTGAACCCATTGTCGTCATCCCCCAGCATAAACTCCTTATCCTTGACACCAATTCCAGCCCCTCCCTGGCTACTATCTCGGGCTGAACCAGACTGTTCGCATCTTTGGCGTCATATTTGATCATGAGCTGAACTTCTGACCCCATATCCTCTATATCACAAAGACCACCTAGTTACACCTCAATAATATTGCCCGTCTACTTCTGCCTCAGTTCATCTGCTGCTGATCCTCACATTCATGCTTTTGTTACCTCCAACCTTAACGATTCCAATGCTATCCTGGCCTTTTCCCTATCTTCCACCCTCCATAAACTTGAGCTCATCTAGAACTGTACTGCCCATATCCTAACTCGCACTAAATTCTGTTCACCTGTTACCCCTGTGCTCACTGACCTACGTGGTCCACCATTTTAAAATTCTCCTCCTCATATTCAAATTGCCACTCCCTATCTCTGTAACCATCTCCACCCCTACAGCCCTCTGAGAACTCTACGTTCCTCCAACTCTGGCCTCTTGTGCATCCCCCACTTCTTTGCCCTACAATTGGCAGCTGTGCCTCCAGCCATCTAGCCTCTAAGCTCTACAATTCCCTACTTAAACCTCTCCGCCTCTCTCTGCTCCTTTAAGACACTCTTTAAAATCTACCCATTTAATCAAACTGTCCTAATAGCTCCTTCTTTGGCTCAGTGTCATGTTTTGCCTAATTATACTTCTGTGAAGTGCCTTTCGGATGTTTTACTATGTTAAAGACGTTATATAAATGCAAGTTGTTGTTGTTGATTTTTAACAAGATAGCGAGGTAATTTTTGGAAAATTAATTTCCATCCTCCAAAGACACAGGCTTAGAAATTCGGTTGTGCCCTTTATCAGATGCTAAATAGACGCATAATCCTCTCATATGATTGGCAGGAAGCTCGCACTCATTGCGAGCCAAAAATGTAGCACCTACCACATTGAATAATGCGACTGGAGGTGGTGGAAGTGCAAGCAGAAAGTAAGACAGCAATATTCTTACCTTGACAACATTAGTGAGGTCATTGAACTTTTTGCAGCATTGCAGCCATGTCTTTGAAGCTAGCTCCTGAAATTGACTTCCTCAGCAACCTCTTCCCACTGGCAGCAGAATTGTTGCTTGGAGGGTTTTCTGCCCCACCTGCAGGAAGAGGATATCCTTCCTCCTGACAACTGCCTGCTCCAAGGCCTGCCCCCCTGCCTCAGTGATAAGAATTAATCTGGATATTTAGATGAAATATGATGGAGGGTCCCAACAAAATGGTTACATATATTTGCCTTTCAACTGCTGATGAGCCTGTTGTATATTTCTGACATTTTATGTTTTTATTTCAGATTTTTCTTTTCATCTTCATTACTTATGAAGCAGCTCCATCTAGCTCCCAGACATCCTTCATTCCTGTAAATTGTTCTTACTATTTCCATGTTGTGACAACATTACTCCACTGACAACATGCAGGGGATTTTGTTACTGGAAGGATCTTCATGATTTAGGTGCAGGAAAATTCTACACACTATGATCAGTTTTGTTAAGTTGAATATGTTTCTTTTTTTTTTAACTGTTTAGTCTCATTATATGGAGAGTAATGAATACCTGGTAATGTTTAGAGGGCAATAATCTAATTGATGCTTCAGATAACTTTACAATTTGAGAATGAAATCAACGTAATTTATAAACATTGGGCTCAATTTTCCCCGGTGATTTGTGCCGATTGTTTGGCGCGCGCCGCTTTTTTTGGTGTAAGGTAAAAAAACTAAAGTTTCACCAAGGAATGTGTGCCAGCGTAACTGAGTTGGTAATGATTTTTTTTAGGTTAGGTTTTTTTTGTAATGGGGGCATAACCCGATGTCTGCGCCAGTTTTTGTCAATTATGGAAGTTTACCCAAAAAATATTTCTCCTAGGTTGGCGTATCTGACCACTCCCAAAAAACCTTCTGGTGCGTTATGTAAAAGCAGCGCACATTGAAAAATCAGCACAGAAAGACGCCATTGTTTCTCAGCGAAGTTTTGGAGGGAGTCAAGAAGACTTAAATATACCAAATAAAGATTTTTTTTTACCTTTATAACGCAGTAAATGGAAGTTTGATATAATTCTGTAACTTTTCATATTCTTTCAACTGACACGCCACCACGTCTGCAAACAGGGCTGGACGGTCGGAGCGTCGGCCGACAGAATCGGTCCCGTGCCCGGATACAGGGGCTCAGGGCTTGGCTGCAAAAGAAGCCCGGGGGCCGGGAGGGGCGGTGGAAGGCGATCGGAAGACATCAGAAGCCTGCACTATCCATCAAATATAGCCTGGGGGGTTTGGGGGATAGTGGGGCTGTGGAAGGCAATCGTGTCATGCATGTATGCTTGGGGTTACTAGCCACAGGTGGCGCCACTGTCGGAGGTCATTGGGTTGTGCACACGTGTGTGCGGCCCAGGTGTAAAAGGTCAGCCACCTTGTAATGTAATCACTTTGGGCCCTAATAAAGTAGAGCCAAGTTTGTACCTGTTCGGAGTTTACAGTATTCAGTCCATTGAGTTATTGCATACACAACACTTGGCGACGAGGTAACAAGAACCTTCGCATGCAAAAATGAGCACAATTGGAATTCTGGAGCGATTCATGGAGGGAGAAGATTGGGCAGACTTTGTAGCCCGCTTGAACCAGTACTTCGTGGCCAACAAAATGGAGAAAGAGGCAGATACAGTTCAGCGCTGGGAGGTCCTCCTCACGGTTTGCGGTCCGAAAATCTATGGACTCATAAAGAATCTCCTCTCTCCCTTAATTCCAACAGACAAGGACTATGAAACATTGTGTGCTCTGGTACATGACAATCTCAAACCAGATGAAGGCATCATCATCTCAAGATATCGATTCTATACGCATGTTTATTCTGAGGGCCAGGATGTATCGGAATTCGTTGCCGACCTAAGACGTCTAGCTGGACTGTGTAAGTTTGAAACTGCGTTGGGAGACATGCTGCGAGACATCTTTGTAATCGGCATCAACCAGGAGGTGATCTTGCGTAAACTGCTGGCGGCGGAGGCGCTGGATTTGAGCAAGGCCATTGTTGTGTATCTGTAAAGCATGCACTCCCATGTTCTGCCACCAGGGAGCGCATCCTCTGAAGTCCCAAGGGATCCCAGCATCCCTTGGGAGCACTGTATATAAGCCGGCCCCTAAGGCCCGTTCCTCACTCTGGAGTGTCTTAATAAAGACTGAGATCACCGTTACTTTAACCTCCCTGTGTGCAGTCTCATCTATGTGAGGAACACAACAACTGGTGATGAGTATACGAATCCAACGTGAAGATACAGCAAACTGTGGGCATCCTGGAGAAGTTCTTGGTGGGTGAGGACTGGGAAGTCTATGTCGAACGGCTAGACCAGTACTTTGTAGCCAACGAGCTGGACGGAGAAGGAAGCGCTGCAAAAAGGAGAGCGGTCCTCCTCACGATCTGCGAGGCACAGACCTACAGCCTCATGAAGAATCTTCTGGCTCCGGTGAAACCCACAGATAAGTCGTATGATGAGCTGTGTACACTGGTTTGGGAGCAGCTTAACCTGAGGGAGAACGCGCTAATGGCGAGATATCGGTTCTACACGTTCCCGCGATCTGAAGGTCAGGAAGTGGCGAGCTACGTCACCGAGCTAAGGAGACTTGCAGGACAATGTGAGTTTGATAGCTACCTGGAGCAAATGCTCAGAAACTTTTTTGTACTGGGCATTGGCCATGAGACCATCCTACGAAAACTTTTGACTGTAGAGACACCGACCCTCAGTAAGGCCATTGCAATAGTTCAGGCGTTTACGTCCACCAGTGATAACACCAAACAAATCTCTCAGCACACAAGTGCAAGCAATGTTCATAAATTAAGCGGAACTGTGTTTGCGAGCAGAAATGTACAGGGCAGAAACCACAAGTCTGCAACTGCCAGCAGGCCTCAGGTGACCCAGATGACTCAAAGTCTGCAACAAAGGATGAATACAAGGCAATTCACACCTTGTTGGCATTGTGGAGGCTTCCATTTAGCCTATTCATGTCGCTTCAAAGGGTATGTTTGCAAGAGCTGTGGAACAATGGGGCACCTCCAACGAACTTGCAGATGAGCTGCAAGCTCTGCAAAACCTGCTAACCACCCCGTGGCAGAGGAAGATTGGTCCATGGTGGATCAAAGCAATTTAGAGCCTCAGAGAGAGGAGGCAGATGCTGAAGTACATGGGGTGCACACATTTTTGATGAAATGTCCACCTATAATGCTAAATGTAAAACTGAATGGCTTACCTGTAGCCATGGAACACGACACTGGCGCTAGCCAATCCATCATGAATAAAAAGATGTTTGAGAGACTGTGGTGCAACAAGGCATTCAGACCAGCCCTGAGCCCCATCCACACGAAACTGAGAACATACACCAAAGAGCTTATCACTGAACTGGGCATCGCCATGGTCAAGGTCACCTACGAGGGCACGGTGCACGAACTGCCACTCTGGATTGTCCCGGGCGATGGCCCCACACTGCTTGGAAGGAGTTGGCTGGGCAAAATCCGCTGGAATTGGGATGACATCCAAGCGCTATCACATGTCGATGAGGCCTCATGTACCCAGGATCTTAACAAATTTCCTTCCCTTTTTGAGCCAGGCATTGGAAACTTTTCCGGGTGCACTTGGTCCCAGAGGCACGACCCTTTCACCACAAGGCGCGAGCGGTACCTCACATGATGAGGGAGAGAGTGGAAATCGAGCTGGACAGGCTGCAACGCGAGGGCATCATCTCCTCAGTGGAATTCAGCGAGTGGGGCAGCCCGATTGTTCCAGTACTCAAAAGTGATGGCACGGTCAGGATTTGCGGCAATTATAAAGTAAGTATTAATCGTTTCTCGCTACAGGACCAATACGCGCTACCTAAGGCAGGCGACCTATTTGCGACGCTGGCAGGAGGCAAGACGTTCACCAAGCTCGACCTGACTTCGGCCTACATGACGCAGGAGCTGGAAGACTCTTCAAAGGGCCTCACCTGCATCAACACGCACAAGGGACTGTTCATCTAAACAGGTGCCCGTTTGGAATTCGGTCGGCTGCAGCGATCTTCCAGAGAAACATGAAAAGCCTACTCAAGTCAGTACCACGCATGGTGGTTTTTCAGGACGACATATTGGTCACGGGTCGGGACACTGTCGAGCACCTACAAAACTTAGAGGAGGTCCTCCAGTGACTGAATCGCATAGGGCTGCGGCTGAAGAGGTCGAAATGCGTCTTCATGGCAACAGAAGTGGAGTTTTTGGGGAGAAAGATCGCGGCAGACGGCATTCGGCCCACAGACGCCAAGACAGAGGCTATCAGGAACACACCCAGGCCACAGAACGTCACGGAGCTGCGGTCGTTCCTGCGACTCCTCAACTATTTTGGTAACTTCCTACCGGGGTTAAGCACCCTCTTATAGCCCCTACATGTGTTATTGCGTAAAGGTGAGAACTGGGTATGGGGAAAAAAACAAGTAATTGCTTTTGAGAAAGCCAGAAACATTTTATGCTCCAACAAGCTGCTTGTATTGTATAACTCATGTAAAAGACTTGTGTTAGCATGTGATGCGTCGTCGTACAGATTCGGGTGTGTATTACAACAAGCTAATGTTGCGGGGAAGTTGCAACCTGTCGCCTATGCCTCCAGGAGCTTGTCTAAGGCCGAGAGGGCCTACAGCATGATTGAGAAAGAGGCATTAGCGTCTGTGTTCGGGGTAAAGAAAATGCATCAGTACATATTTGGCCTCAAATTTGAGCTGGAAACTGATCACAAGCCCCTCATATCCCTGTTCGCTGAAAACAAGGGGATAAATACTAATGCCTCAGCCCGCATACAAAGGTGGGCACTCGCGCTATCAGCGTATAACTATACCATCCGCCACAGGCCAGACACCGAGAACTGTGCGGATGCTCTCAGTTGGCTACCATTGTCCACCACGGGGGTGGAAATGGCGCAGCCTGCAAACTTGTTGATGGTGGTGCAGCCTGCAAACTTGTTGATGGTCATGGAAGCGTTTGAAAATGATAAATCACCTGTCACGGCCCGCCAGATTAGGACTTGGACAAGCCATGATCCTCTGCTGTCCCTAGTAAAACCTCAGTATTGCATGGGAACTGGGCCAGCATCTCCGTTGAAATGCAAGAGCGAATCAAGCCATTCCAGCGGCGAAAGGAGAAGCTGTCCATTCAGGCAAACTGCCTGTTGTCGGGTAACCGCGTAGTGCTACCCAAAAAGGGCAAGGAGACGTTCATCTCGGATCTCCACAGCACACACCCGGGTATAGTAATGATGAAAGCGATAGCCAGATACCACGTGTGGTGGCCCGGTATCGACTCTGACTTGGAGTCCTGTGTACGGCAATGCAGAGTGTGTGCTCAGTTGAACAACACGCCCAGAGAGGCACCACTAAGTTTGTGGTCCTGGCCCTCCAGACCATGGTTGAGGATCTATGTCGACTATGAGAGCCTGTTTCTCGGTAAAATGTTCCTGGTGATGGTGGATGCTTTTTCAAAATGGATTGAACGTGAAATAATGTCGGGAAGCACCGCCACCGCCACCATTGAAAGCCTGAGGGCCACCCACGGCCTGCCTGACATACTGGTCAGTGACAACAGCCCATGTTTCACCAGTGCCGAATTTAAAGAATTCATGACCCGCAATGGGATCAAACATGTCACCTCGGCCCCGTTTAAACCAGCCTCCAATGGGCAGGCAGAGCGAGCAGTACAAAGAATCAAACAGAGCCTTAAACGAGTCACAGAAGGCTCACTCCAAACCCGCCTGTCCCGAATACTGCTCAGTTACCGCACGAGACCCCACTCACTCACAGGGGTGCCCCCGGCTGAGCTACTCATGAAAAGAACACTTAAAACCAAACTCTCGCTGGTTCACCCCAATCTGCATGATCAGGTAGAGAGCAGGCGGCAGCAACAAAAAGTAAACGATGGTCGCGCCACTGTGTCACGGGAAATTGATCTGAATGACCCTGTGTATGTGCTAAACTATGGACATGGTCCCAAGTGGATCGCGGGCATGGTGATAGCTAAAGAAAGGAGAAGGCTGTTTGTAATCAAACTAGACAATGGACAAATTTGCAGAAAGCACCTGGACCAAACGAGGCTGCGGTTCACAGACTGCCCTGAACAACCCACAGCAGACACCACCTTTTTCGAGCCCACAACACACACCCAAAGGATCAACGACACCACGCCGGACCAGGAAATCGAACCCATCACGCCCAACAGCCCAGCAAGGCCAGGCTCACCCAACAGCCCTCCAGGACCAACAACACGCCAGCCCAGCGAAGGCACAGCCAACACACCAAAACAGACATTTGTACCGAGGCGGTCCACCAGGGAAAGAAAGGCTCCCGACCGCCTTACTTTGTAAATAGCTTTCACGTTGACTTTGCGGGTGAGTGATGTTGTGTATCTGTAAAGCATGCACTCCCGTTTTCTGCCATAGGGAGCGCATCCCCTGAAGTCCCAAGGGATCCCAGCATCGCTTGGGAGCACTATATATAAGCCGGCCCCTAAGGCCTGTTTCTCACTCTGGAGTGTCTTAATAAAGACTGAGGTCACTGTTACTTTCACCTCCCTGTGTGCAGTCTCATCTGTGTTAGGATTCACAATAGCCATCACGATTGCCCAATCATGCATGACGACGGACAAAAGCTTAAAGCAGATATCATTGAAAAATCGGAACTCGGCAAGTACTGTAAACAAGATTGTATTGTTGTTTGGCAGAGCTGCATATGGCAGGGCCTGCCCGACTGCGTACGCGAAACCTGTGGCTGCTCAAAATCCGCCAACGGGAATGAATCCGATATCACCGTGTTGGCGTTGTGGGGGAAATCATCGGCATCATTACTGTCCGTTTAAACTGTATATTTGTAAAGGCTGTTGGAGAGTAGGGCATCTCCAGCGCATGTGTCCACAACTGAGCAAGTGTACTGCGACACACCACGTGGAGGATGATGACCAGTCTCACGCGGATCAGGATATGCAATCCGAGATACCAGAGGATGAAGTGTATGGACTGTATTCATTCCGAACAAAGAGCCAACCGATAATGATTAATGTAAAACTTAATGGTGTGCCGATATCGATGGAATTGGACACGGGTGCAAGTCAATCAATAATGAGCCAGAAGACATTTGACAGGCTGTGGGATACTAAGGCTGTGAGGCCTAAGCTGAGTCCAGTCAATGCCAAGTTGCGTATGTACACTAAAGAACTCAACGGTGATTGGCAGTGCAGTATTCAAGGTGTCGTATGATGGTGCGGTTCACGATTTACAGTTATGGATTGTTCCAGACAATGGTCCAACGCTGTTCGGCAGGAACTGGTTAGAAAAAAATCAAATGGATCTGGAACGAGATCAAAGCGTTGTCATCGGAGGAGGATACTCCATGTGCTCAAGTGCTGAGCAAGTTCCCCTCGTTGTTTGAACCAGGCATCGTCAATTTCACGGGAGCCAAGGTGCAGATCCACGTGGACTCGGATGCAAGACCCGTCCATCATAAAGCTTTGGCGGTTCCGTACATGATGAGGGAGAAGGTCAAAATTGAACTGGACAGACTCCAGCATGAAGGAATCATATCATCGGTCGAATTTAACGAATCGGCCAGCCCCATTGTTCCCGTGTTGAAAAGTGATGGTACTGTCAGGATTTGTGGAGACTACAAAGTTACGATCAACTGAGTTTCGAAACAGGATCAATACCCGTTACCGAAGGCTGATAACCTGTTTGCAACGCTAGCCGGGGGGAAGTCGTTCACAAAATTGGATCTGACATCGGCCTATATGAAACAGGAGCTGGTCAACACGTTGAAGAAACTTACGTACATCAACACTTATAAAGGACTGTTTATCTACAACAGGTGCCCTTTTGGAATTTGCTCGGCTGCAGCCATATTTCAGAGGAACATGGAGAGTCCACTGAAGTCCATCCCCAGAACCGTCGTGTTCCAAGATGACATACTGGTCACAGGTCGTGACTCCGCCGAATATCTGAACAACCTGGAAGAGGTTCTACATTGTCTGGACAAAGTGAGACTCAGACTGAAATGCTCGAAGTGCATCTTCATGGCATCGGAATTCGAATTCCTGGGGAGGAAAATTGCTGCTGATGGCATTAAGCCTACGGAGTCGAAAACCAAGGCCATTAAAAATGCACCCAAGCCTCAGAATGTGACGGAGCTGCATTCGTTCCTTGGTCTACTCAACTACTTCGGTAATTTCTTACCTAGATTGAGCACCTTATTAGAGCCACTGTACGTACTGCTAAGAAAAGGCGACAACCGGGTTTGGGGTGCGTCTCAAGATAGAGCTTTTGAGAAAGCTACTAATCTGCTTTGTTCTAACAAGCTGCTGGTACATTATGATCCATGTAATTGTCTAATATTGGCCTGTCATGCTTCATCATATGGGGTTGGCTGCGTGCTCCAACAAGCTAATAAGTCGGGCAAATTACAACCTGTTGCATATGCTTCAAAAAGTTTGTCAAAGGCAGAAAGAGCCTACAGCATGGTAGAGAAAGAAGCACTAGCCTGTGTGTATGGGGTTAAGAAGATGCACCATATCTGTTTGGTCTTCGGTTTGAACTGGAAACAGATCACAAGCCACTCATTTCATTGTTTTCGGAAAACATAGGTATTAATACCAATGCATCGTCCCGCATCCAGAGGTGGGCGCTGACATTATCTGCGTATGATTATGTCATTCGCCATAGACCTGGCACTGAGAATTGTGCCGATGCATTGAGCCGTCTGCCATTCCCCACACCGGAGGTGGAAACACCACAACCGGCAGACCTACTGTTAGTCATAGATGCTTTTGAAAGTGAAGGAACCCCTGTCACGGCCCAACAAGTTAAGACCTGGATCAGCCAGGACCCGATGTTATCGGTTGTAAAATGTTGTATCCTTAGTGCTGATTGGTGTGCCATACCCAAGCAAATGTGTGAGGAGATCAAGCCTCACATCCGTCACAAAGACGAACTATCCATTCAATCAGATTGTATACTGTGTGGTAATCGTGTTGTTATGTCCAAGAAAGGCAGAAAGAAATTTGCGCATGATCTATATAGCACACATCCTGGTATTGTCATTATGAAAGCCATTGCCAGGTGTCATGTATGGTGGCCTGGAATTAACGCTGATCTAGAATCATGTGTGCATCAGTGCAACACTTGCATGCAGCTTAGTAAAGCACCAGCGGAATCGCTGCTGAGTCTGTGGTCGTGGCCATCTAAACCATGGTCCAGGATCCACATCGACTTTGCAGGTCCCTTCCTGGGAAAGATGTTCTTAGTTGTGGTGGATGCTTATTCCAAGTGGATGAACCTGAACAGTCATGTCATCCAGCACATCCACAGCTACCATTGAGAGCCTTCATGTCATGTTTGCTACTCATGGTTTGCCTGACATCGTTGTAAGCGACAACGGATCTTGCTTCACCAGTATGGAGTTTCAAGAGTTCATGAAACTCAATGGTATCAAACATGTGAGGTCAGCACCATTCAAACCCGCATCCAATGGACAAGCAGAGCGTGCGGTCCAAACCATCAAGCAGAGTATGAAACATGTAATTCAAGGTTCACTGCAAACTCGCTTGTCATGCATATTGCTTAATTACAAGACAAGACCCCCATACGCTTACCGGGGTCTCCCCTGCTGAACTATTGATGAAGAGAGGTCTTAAGACCAGGCTCTTTCTTGTCCACCCTGACTTGAATAATCGTGTCGAATACAGACGTCAAAGTCAGCAGTGGTATCATGATCGCGCTACTGTGTCACGTGACATTTCTATCAATGATCCTGTGTATGTACTAAATTATGGTCAAGGTCCCAAATGGATCTCCGGTACTGTTACGGCCAAGGAGGGTAACAGAGTGTTTATCGTTAAGCCCAAGAATGGGCAGACATGCAGGAAACATGTCGATCAGATATAGCTGCGGCACACGGATGAACCGGAACAGTCTGAGGAAGACACAATCAGTGACCAACCAACCTACCCTCAGTCATCAGAGGACTCCGGTGTCATCAATGAATCTGGACTTTCATTGGTCACTGAATCTGGATTTTCAATCCCTGACGTGGTCATTGCCACTCCCATTCAGATCGGCTACCCAGCCCCCAGTCATAACAGACTCAGAACGCTCACCCAAAGTTGGAGTTGAACTGAGACATTCAACTCGGGAGCGGAAAGCCCCGGAGCATCTCAGTTTGTAAAAAGACCGTTACTAATATCTTAAAGGGGGATATTGTCATGTATGTATGCTTGGTATACTAGCCACCAGGTGGCGCCACTGTTGGAGGTCATTGGGTTGTGCACACGTGTGTGTGGCCCAGGTATAAAAGGCCAGCCATCTTGTAATGTAATCACTTTGGGATCTAATAAAGTAGAGCCAGGTTTGTACCTGTTCAGAGTTTACAGTATTCAGTCTATTGAGTTATTGCATACAGAACAGATCGGAAGGCATCACAAGCCTGTACTACACATGAAATGTAGCCCGGGAGGTTGGGGGGTTGGGATAGGGTGTTCCCGATCACTGCGTCTGCTCAAACCTGGGTGTGGTCCGTACAGACCTGTGGGGAGAGAGAACAAAGAACCTTGTCCCGCCTGCCTGATGTTTTGAGCTTTTTGCAAAGATAAAACTTAAGCATGGGGGCAATACTGACAATGCCATACCATATGTAAGCCTTTTTCATAAAGGTGCTGCGGAGAAGACAATTTATTCGACGTCATCGCATGAGGAACCTCAGAGCCCGTAGGGTGATAAGCAGGAATCCTTACCCACATCGGGTATATCGAGACAGGCATTTGTACCTGCACCTGAGTGATGCAGACTGTGTCAGAAGGCTGCGTTTCCGCAAAGAAGTTGTAACTGAGATCTGTGAATTGGTAAAAGCAGACCCGCAACCTAGAAGCGTCAGGAGGACTGCTTTGTCAGTTGAAGTGAAGGTTGCAGCTGCACTTTCATTCTATGCAGATCGTTCCAGGTCACAACTGGGGATGTGTGCACCATTTCGCAACATGCAACACATGTCTGCATTCGGCAGGTCACTGCTGCACTATATGCCCGGAGGAATGACTACATAAAGTTCCCCAAGACCGCCTAGGCAATGCATGATAGGGCTGTGGGCTTCTCCAGGATTGCTGGTTTCCCAAAGGTACAGGGCGACATTGATTGTACCTACATCACCTTGTGAGCACCTTTGGAGAATTCTGAGATGTACAGCAACAGAAAAGGCTTCCACTCCATTAACGTGCAGCTCGTGTGTGACGACATGCATCGCATCACGTCAGTTGATGCAAGATACCCTGGAAGCACCGATGATGCGTTCATCCTACGCGAGAGCATTATATCTGCCATGTTTCAGCAACAACCAGAAGGGCAGAGCTGGCTACTGGGAGACAAAGGGTACGACCTCGCCACCTGGCTCATGATGCCCCTATGCATAACCCAGACGGAAGCTGACCGGGAATACAATATGTCGCACATTGCGATGCGCAGCATCATAGAGAGGACCGTTGGCATCTTGAAACAGCGTTTCCGATGCCTGGACCATTCCGGAGGCCACTTGCTATACTCCCCTGAGATTGACGGTCAGTTCACTGTTGTGTGCTGCATGCTGCATAACTTAGCCATCATGCGGCAGCAGCAGATGGTAGTAGAAGACCCACCTGCGGTGAGAGTGGCTGATGACGAGGATGAGGATGAGGACAAGGAAGCCATGCAACTACCTGAACCCAGAGCACGATGGTAGAGGAGGGCGGGCAGGCCGTTGTGCCCCTTTAACAATTGCTCGAGCCTTGCACGAGCAACTCATCCGTGAACACTTTGCTGCCTGAAGGCTCAGCGACAACTATTCCACATGGACAATGTTTACTGTTTGGACATGTTCTGTAGTGTTTTGTTATGTTAATGGAACAAAGGATGGAAATAATTCTTGTTTACTTCAAAAGTTGTGTTAATAATCAAACAAATAATGGAAATTATTCTTTTTGAGTTCCAAAAGTTGTGTTAATAATGGAACAAATAATGTAAATGATTCAGTTACAATTTAAAATATATTTTATTCAAAAGTTTATCACTTGTTTATACTTAACTTAACTTTAATAAAAAATATTCTTGTATTAGGCCTTAGAGTTTTCATTTAAGATCACTTACAAACTTTAAGATCACTTGCAAACTTTAGGATCACTTACAAATTGTAAGAGCACTTAAAAACTTTAAGATCACTTACTAACTTTTAAACTTGTTAATTTACATAACTTACAAAAAAATTTTAAGTTGAGAACAACAGTTACAACAGTAACAAAAATAATAACAACAATGACAATAGCAAAGAAAGGCTGCACCCATCTCTCCTCCACCTTATTCTAAGACCGCCCGCTGCGCTTGGTCTTGGTGACTCCACCATCCCTGCCCGCAGGCAGTGGCACAGTGTTTCTTGGGTTGGTACCAAGCTTATTCTTTCTAACATCTCGGGTAATGCACACCCGTTGTTCTGTTGTTGGGGGGGGGGGGGTGTGCGTGGGAGGTGGAGGCAGGTGACAATGTGGAGGGCTCGGCGCTTGGGCCTCTTCAGAGGCTGGTCTGGGGATTGGAATGGGAATGGCAGTTGATTCTGTCAAAGGGCATGGGATCTGGGCGTGTTCACTTATGGCAGCAACTAACTCCAAAATTACCTCCCTCATGTGCCCTGACAGTGTCCCAACTATCTCCAACATTCCCTCCCTCGTGTTCGCCGATAATGTCTCAGCTACCTGTGACATGCCCTCCCTCATGTTAAGGAAAAGTGTGTCAACTACCTGCAACATTTCCTCCCTCATGTACAATGAGAGTGTTTGAACTACTAGCGACATTCCCTCCCTCATGTTCACTGACAGCGCATCAGCTACCTGTGACATTCCCTCCCTCATGTTTGCCGACAATGTCTCAGCTACCTGCGACATTCCCTCCCTCATGTGCACCGACATGGTTTCAGCTGACTAAGATATTCCCTCCCTCATGTTCCTGGACACTGTTCCCATTTCTCGTGAGAGTGTTGCTGCTTCTCCCGAAAATCCCGATACCTCATCACCCACCCCACTGATGGTGTCCAGGAGTGATCACGTAATGTCAATGCTCTCCGCACTCATTGCCATCATCTGAACCACATCTGTTAGATCCTGCACCTCAGGAGAGCATGGTCGAGCTCTCCTTCCCCTCCTCACCCTGGGTGTGGTTCGCTGCATCCCACTAGGACCCACAGCCTCGGACGGTGGGGCCCTGGGTGCCTCACTGCACCCCACTGGAATCCCCAGCCTCGGACGGTGGGAAACCATGAACTGCCCCACCAACACTCGTACCACTACTCAGGGAATGGGCTGGCACCTCAATGGGCGGCACCTGCACCTTCTCAAAAGTGAGTACAACAGCGGGGGCTTCATCCATCCCCTCCTCCTCCCCCTCACCCCCATGCTCTTAGTCTGGAAGGTGGGATTGGAAGATGTTCTCCTCTTCAGGCTCATCCTCGTCTGAATCTTCTTCTGCATCGTGAAGGTTGGCCTCAAGTTCTGCAAAATATAACAGAACAGACAAATGGTAAGCAGCAGAGGAGGGGGCAGGGTGGGTGGCATGAGTAGGCTCACACAGCGCAGGCAGCAGGCTGATTTGAAGGACTATGATGAATGACAGCACATTGCATCAACCGAAGCGTAGCTGATGGAGACATCCCTATGAACCGAAGCATGGCTAGCCCGCGCAATAATTAACATTTAGCAAAGCCAGTCTGTGGAATTTGTAGGACTTACCCTCTCCCTCGAGTGTGGGCCCAGCTTGTGCAGTGGTGGTTGCTTTTCTCCAGGCAGGACCCATCAAAGCAGCGACCCTCTCTTTCAAGGGTGTCAGTGGGTGCAGATTTGCCGGGCCTCCTCCTATTCGAGTTCTTTCCCTTTTGTTGTGTGCCACTTTCCTCCGCAAAGATGAAAATACAATTTTTTAGAGAGGGTGTCTTTTTCCTAGGTGGGACATATACAGCTGGTCACAGTTACATTACAATTGCAATTGCATTGAATAAATGAAAATATTACTTACACTAACTACTTGACCAAGGTCCTGCCACTTCTTTTTGCACTGGCCTCCAGACCTCAGGGTGGTCACCATTGCACAGTAATCTTGTGCAAGTTGGTTTCAGCATTTCTGAATTTCTTTTGGTGGAACTTTTATGTGACCTCTGCTGGTGTGCAGCTCCTGCCATCTGGCCTCAATCACAGTAACTAGTGCGTCCACTTCATCATGTAAGAAATTCTTGGTCTTGGCGCCGTGTTGCATCTTGTATTGTAGCTCCGATTTTTCGAATGATAATTCCAGTTTTCACACAGCACTCAACGTTCTCACACACACAACTGGCTCTTTAAAAAATGTCCGATTGCAGACTGGGAGCTGCACTGCACATGCATGCCCATAGGAATCACACCAAAAATGTCCTTTTTTTCATGCAAGCGCAGAAGGGGCGGCATCGTTTTTTCAGTGCAGACAGTAGGCTCCACTCCCCGAGGCTACAGGACAGGCTGCGCAGCGCCAATTTTGAAAGAATCGAGTGGGGAAACTTGGCACATTTACTTTTGGAGTAGTTCTGGCCTAGAAAAACAGGCGTAACTCTGGCAATACGCCAAAAAACGGCGTTGGGCAAAATTGAGCCCATTATTACTGCCATAAAATTACTCCGTGATATCTTTTTTTTACAGTATATGCATACACTCTGAAATTTCTATTATGGTTTTAAGATGTATTGGGTCCATATTTTACAAGCAACAGCTGTCAGTGCGCTGTCTGTTATTCACATGGAAGTATATTCATACATTAATGGGGATGTGTTGTTCGACTGGAGGCTGGTCTGCTGACTGAGATTGTGGGCTCCACTGCGGGGGTAAACTAGGTCAGAAAGTGGCATGGACCTTTGAAAACTCTAGAAATTGCAAAAATAATTATAGAGAGCTGAAGTAGCACTGCATGCAGGCTGGGTAACCCCCTCTCCCAAAGACAGCCTGCCAGCCCCATGCAAAAGGAAGTACTTGGTCATGGGGATCATGCTAGGGGCACCCTTTTGGTCTGGAGGAGGAATGGGAGGAGGAGCTGAGGCCAGGCAGAGCAGCACGGACTGCTGGAGGAGAGAGGGAGAGGAGGGCAAGGGGGGTCTCCACAATTGCGATGACTTGCTGCATACTCCACAATCTGGCGTTACCACCAGCAATTATGCCGGGGTGTCAATCCTAGGAGCCACAACAGGAGGAAGAGGAGGAGGAAGAAGAGGGGGTGCCGGTTAAGCACCAAAGGGTTCCAGGTAGACAGCACGCAATTGGGAGAGATGCTCACCGACATCTAATTTGAGAAACACCCTCCACAATCAGACTTCAGAGCACTGTTGCCACGTGCCTTGCCGTCTATATCTGAGGATCCATCAAGAAGTCCACCATCTGCACTCAATCCTTTCAACCCCTTCCCCATGAAGAACACAATAAAAAAAAAGACCATGAATTCCACCACTACCTAATTACCATAAACAATGTAGAAATTCTCTTGCCTATTCTGGTGCTTCTTCGAACTGCAACCCCAGTGGCAGCAGCATGTGAGGTGCATGCTGAGATTCTGAAGAGGACAGTTCGGATGTCCTCCTGGGACACCTTCGAGAGGCTGTGGGCCATGATGGCCCCGCCTCAGACTGCACCATCTCAGCACTGGATTGAGCAGTCTGGGTCGCCTGGCTATCAGGCAACTGTAGGGCAATGGTGGAGTGGCAGGTGAAGGAGCAGGAATGCTGCCATCCAGAGAGAGGCTGGTAGGTTCCTGCATGATTCCCACACCACTAGCTCTGGCCATCTGTTCAGCCAGCCTACTGATCTGCTGCAGGACAAACCTCTGGCCAGCTAAGACACTCTGCAAGCCCCTTTCAACCAAGGAGCCCAGAGCCACCCTAGCAGCTGCCTGAGTTTCCATTGCAGCACTTTGCCATTCCATGGAAGCTGCTAGTAGTGCAATGGAAGCTGTTTGGGCTTCCACTGCAGTACTTTGTCATTCCATGCAAGCTTCTATGACTGTAGTGGAAGCTGCGACCTCAGTCATCCGACGCTGCATGATGTTGGGCTGCACAGGTCGCTGGATGGAATTGGCCCACCTCTCCACACTGGAGGATGGTTTCCAGGCTCTGTAGCAAGCCACGGGCCAAGCTGGAGGCAGACTTCTCCATTCTCCTAGCCATGACCTGCAAGCATTTTAGGCATTGCACCAAGCATTTAGTTTGGCAAATCCATCTGGCTCTGTGAGGTCCTCATCTAACTCCTCCACAAAGTACTAGTATTGACCTTGCCCCCACCCCCTGGCAAGATGACGCCTGTGGTGCCACTACCATCTGGCGTGGCTGCTGCCCACTGGTGCCCAATGTGTATAGCTGTGGGGATCCCTGTTGTACACAAGCCTCTAAGTTACGCGGGGTGCCAGTCTCCGAGCTGGTGTCTGCGACAGTGGTAGCGATTGATGGAGTGCCTTCTTCCTCACTCTCCTCCTCATGCTCCGGGGGTTGAGGTGGCACTCCCTCTTCTTCCAGTTTTCCTGGGGGTGGGGGGGGGGGGTGGTGGCGGATGCGAGCTGGCTCTTGCTCCTGGGAGCCTGTAATGATAAAAATCTTAGGGTTAAGGTGCAGCGCTTGTGGCCACTATAGGAAGATGTGTGTGATGAGGTCATATAGAGCTTGTGAGTGAGGATAGGTTTGGGGGATTATCCCCTCCTCTGCCTGTGTGTGCCACTCCCCTCCCGATTACAGCCAGCACTGCCGCTTCAAGGGGAATAATCTCATGGAGTTGTGCTTCCCCTCCCCGGTCAGGTCCTGCTGGTGCCTGTTATGTTCTATCTTGTCCTGGAAGAGGAAGAGTGGTGATTGTCAATGAGTGTATTAGAACATAAGAACATAAGAACATAAGAATTAGGAACAGGAGTAGACCATCTAGCCCCTTGAGCCTGCTCCGCCATTCAAAAAGATCATGGCTGATCTGGCCGTGGACTCAGCTCCACTTACCCGCCCGCCCCCCATAACCCTTAATTCCCTTATTGGTTAAAAATCTATCTATCTGTGATTTGAATACATTCAATGAGCTAGCCTCAACTGCTTCCATGGGCAGAGAATTCCACAGATTCACAATCCTCTGGGAGAAGAAATTCCTTCTCAACTCGGTTTTAAATTGGCTCCCCTGTATTTTGAGGTTGTGCCCCTAGTTCTAGTCTCCCCGACCATTGGAAACAACCTCTCTGCCTCTATCTTGTCTATCCCTTTCATGATTTTAAATGTTTCTATAAGATCACCCCTCATCCTTCTGAACTCCAACGAGTAAAGACCCAGTCTACTCAATCTATCATCATAAGGTAACCCCCTCATCTCCAGAATCAGCCTAGTGAATCGTCTCTGTACCCCCTCCAAGGCTAGTATATCCTTCCTTAAGTAAGGTGACCAAAACTGCACGCAGTACTCCAGGTGCGGCCTTACCAATACCCTGTACAGTTGCAGCAGGACCTCCCTGCTTTTGTACTCCATCCCTCTCGCAATGAAGGCCAACATTCCATTCGCCTTCCTGATTACCTGCTGCACCTGCAAACTAACTTTTTGGGATTCATGCACAAGGACCCCAGGTCCCTCTGCACCGCAGCATGTTGTAATTTCTCCCCATTCAAATAATATTCCCTTTTACTGGCAGGTGTATTTATGTGTGTGTGATGTATCACATGGTTGAAGAGCTGTGAGTTGTGTCTGATGTGTGAGTAGGTGCCTGTGTAGGATGCAATAGTGTGGGCTGCATACAGTTAGATGGTGGATATAGTGTGTTGAGTTTGTGATGCTAGTGGTGGTGCAGTTGTGAAGAAGTGCGTTTGTGAGTTGGGGTCTTACCTTGACCATTCGTATCAAATCGTTAAATTTTTTATGATGCTGTAGCCATATCCTGGGGGCAGTGTTCCTGGCTGTCACCTCCTCAGTGATCTCTTTTCACATTCAACACATTTGTTACTTCTGTGTCCTCCTTACCCCTGCGGGTACAAGACATTCCTCCTCCTCCTCTGCGCCTCCTCCACCAGGACCTCCAGTGCTGCCTCTGAGAACCAGGGAGCCCTCTCCCCCAGTCCCTCAGCCATCCTGATACATGCTGTTGTCTGTCACCAATGCATTCCACATTTTCAATAGAAGTGCGTGTGCGGAGGCTACATATACTATTGCGCGAAAAGTGCTTTAATAAGCGCTTGAGTTTTTGCGCCTCCAGGCATGTTTAAATCATGGTCATCAGCAATCAAAACTGTAGGCTAAAACCAAACTTTTAAACAGGTGTGTCTTATTAGCACAGCACCACTTTGTGCCTGTTTTCACCCTTTCTTCAAAATAGCCCCAATGTGTTTACAGAGCCTTTGAGGGAGTAATTATTGTTCCAACAGACTGATTTAAAAAATGAGAACGTTAAAACTAAGATCAGCCTGTCTGACCTTGTGAACTAGAACACAGATTGTACAGCTAACTGATAAAGGCTATTTATGCCACTAATGTGTAGATTTCTGAGAATGAAAGCCAGTCCAAAAATCTACACTCTTCTAGTCTGTTTAACCTTACTAATGGTAACATTATTTTCTAGCTTGTACAGCTCAGGAGAAATAATGAGGCTAGGACACATACTAAAGGGCATTGTTTGGACAAACTCTGAGGTTGAAGCCATAGTATCAGAGAGATGTCTTCTTTCTCAACATTCACATTTTTAAACAGGCTACTGGAACTAAAGTAATGATTTTCTTAAACATTCCTGTGGAGCCAGAAGGAACAGGAGTGCTCCCCCAACTCCACAGAGCTCATCAGCCCCCATTCCATTCTCCTTCTCTCCCTTTTTAAAAAATACTTGCATTTATGTAGCACCTTATCACAACAACAACAAATACAAATTGTTATCTCCACTCCTCGAATGTTCAAAAGCACTTCACAATTAATTAGTTTTCAAGTGCAGTACTATTATGCCGGAAAAAACAACAGATATTTTGAAACAACTGTGCGATCACTGGCCAGTGAATCTGTTTTTGGTTGTGTTGGATGAGAGAGAAACGCTGGCCAGAACACCTGGAAAATGTCCTGCTGCTCTTCGAAGAGTACCACGGGATCTTTAACAGCCATCTAAATACGGTAATGATGTCAGGCAATTAACATCTCTTCTGAAGGACATGTAGAGGCAAAGCATCATATAGAAAGGTAGAGAGACCAGAGAGTTTCAAAATAAATACAAAATTTGCCTATGTTTGGAAACTTTGTTTGAAATAAAGACGGTCAACTAACCAGCATGAATATGGGCATCTTTTGCTGTATCTGCAGCAGTAGAATTGCCAATCTCGATCCAGAACAGCCTCATAGTATCGACTTTGTACTCCTGCTACAATACCATTGTTTGAACAAGTTTGATACCTGAAAGTAAACATAATGATCAAATGTTATCATTTTCAAAGCATGCTGTAAATAAGTGAGTCTATGCAGGTTAGTTGAACATCAACTTAAGAGCACTTTTGTTACCATCGTATGCAGTTCCACCACTATTTAATGACTTTAGTCTAGTATGTAACACTAACAAGTGAACCCTTGATTGTGATGTCTGATTTTTCAGGGTACACAGACTATATTATTACACAGAACAATAAATCCAAATAAAAGGTTAATGATATTTCACCAGCTGTCTGATAAGTTTTTGTTGTGTATCTGTAAAGCATGCACTCCCATGTTCCGCCACCAGGGAGCTCATCCCCTGAAGTCCCAAGGGATCCCAGCATCCCTTGGGAGCACTGTATATAAGCCGGCCCCTAAGGCCTGTTCCTCATTCTGGAGTGTCTTATTAAAGACTGAGGTCACTGTTACTTTAACCTCCCTGTGTGTAGCCTCATCTGTGTTAGGAACACAATAGTTTTCATTTAAGTATCCAGTGAAAAGAACAAACATGCCAATAATCTGATGTCATCATTCAAATCTAAACAGTAATTTTCTCAGTCTGATTAATGTTAAAAGTATGTAGGGGAGAGTTTCCCGGATTTGTGTCCAGCGCACTGGGTTGTCTGAATGCAGTGAATATCAGAAAATCCATTTGGACAATGCACACATCTGTAAAGAAACTTGCCTGATTTTCTTCTCATTTAAATTAATGGAGGAAAATTGGGCTTTTCCTTGACCGATGTTTGCTCCACTGGGGTAAACTTTTGTCTTCATCGTAATTGAACAGGGCAGACTCAGGAAAATCTCTCCTTTAAGGCTTTTACCCTCCTCAACATGCAGAAATCTTTAAACAAAATCCAATACAACATTTTCAGCATTGTTAAGTAGTTCTTTTAAGTTTCTGTAGCAGCGTGTACTTACATTCATTAATGTAATAAATCAACAAAATGTTTGGCATGTAGTTTGCAGCAGCTTAAATTAAATGGACATGTTTTGCTATATGGTTTTATGGAACAGCAAACAGTTCAGTAGTTGGGAGATTTTGGTTATAAGTAATCAAACTAACAGTTTAATGTACATAAGAAGATCTTTCAAAATCTCAAAGGCTTTTTTTCAGATACAAAAATGATCACATACTGTGTCAAATGAAGAAAATCTATACCTCGTAATGTCCTAGCTTTATGAAACTGGAGGCGGAGATGGAAATGGGGACATGGAGAAACTACTGTTGTTACTACAATAATATATATTTCAGAATAAATATATTTTGGATAAATCAATAAATGTTTATTGATGAAGATTCATTTTTTTTAATTGTGAAACTTATGTGTAGGTGCAGAACACCATCTTTGGAAAAAGAGCATTTGAATGTTGAAAAGACAAACAATAAGACTAGGTAAATCAAGAAATGGTATTTAGGTAATGCTAAAGGACAAGGCAGAAATTAAATTATGCAATGCAATTATTGAACAGCAAGGATTTTTAAAAGGCAGGCCATGCTTGACTAATTGAACTAAATTTTGCAAGGATATTATATAGCGTATAAATAAAGGAAATGCAATAGGTGTTATATATATGGATTTTCAGAAGCATTTGGTAAGATACAACATAAGAGACTTGTTGAAAAAATAAAAACATGTGGTACTAATAGAAAGGACAGTAAAGCCATAGAAATTGTGCAGTAACGATACACTAGAATTAGATCAAACATGAGAGGTTATAATAAAGAAAGGTTCAAAAAATTAGCAGGAACACGGAAGATTAAGGGGGAATTTATAGAGGTTATGAAAGATTTTGGCAGGGTAAAGAGTGAAAGATTGGGACAGACTTTCTTGTTATTGCTCCTGGGCATGTCTGAATCTCCTGGGCACTGTGCATAGAGAGTTGGGCAGGAAGGATTGCACACCCATAATAAAGCCTTTCTGATTTTCCCATCCATTAATGTAAATGAAAATGTAAATGTAAAAAATCAAGAAGGCTCTATTATTGTCATGCAGACTTCCCCATCCAATTGTCATCCGATATGCACAGAAAATCTGCCTGATTGTTTCCACTGGTTTGTGAATCGGTAACAAAATGCATAAATGCAGGATTATTACTAGAATGAAGAGGAAACTTAGAAGAAATGTTTTCATACAGTGTCATTAGAACATGGAATGCTGTACTACAAGTGACTATGAGGCAGAAACTATAACATACTTTAAATGGAATTGGATATGCATTTGAAAAGTAAGAATATAAAAATATAAAAGTATATAGGGAAAGGGCAGAGAAATGGGATTAGAGTAAAAACATTTTAGTTGAGGAGCTAACACCATCACAGACATTATGGGCAAATTGCCTTCTGCTGTGCTGTAATTTCATTGATGCTATGATTATGAGACAGGGAGAGTAAACAGGAGGACAATAAGAAAATAAAAAAGGGATTGGTAACATAAGATCATAAGAAAATAAGAAATAGGAGCAGGAGTAGGCCATATAGCCCCTCGAGCCTGCTCCGCCATTCAATAAGATCATGGCTGATCTGATCTTGGCCTCAACTCCACTTTCTTGCTTGTTCCCCATAACCCTTGACTCTCCTATGGTTCAAGAATCTGTCTTTCTCAACCTTGAATATTCACGACTCTCTGAGAGAAGAAATTCCTCCTCATCTCCATCTTAGATGGGAAATTCCTTATTCTGAAACTATGCCCCCTCGTTCTAGATTCCCCCATGAGGGGAAACATCCTCTCAGTATCTACACTGTCAAGCCCCCTTCGAATCTTATATGTTTCAATAAGATCACCTCTCATTCTTCTAAACTCCAGTGAGGCCCAAACTGCTCAATCTTTCCTCATAAGACAACCCCTTCATCCCAAGAATCAACTGAATGAACCTTCTCTGAATTGTCTCCAATGCTTGTATATCCCTCCTTAAATAAGGAAGCCAAAACTTTATGCAGTACTCTATGTGTGGTATCACAGTCGTAGCAGGACTTCTCTGCTTTTATACTCCATCCCCCTTGCAATAAAGGCCAACATACCATTTGTCTTCCTAATTACTTGCTGTACCTGCAAGCTAACTATTTATGTTTCATGTACGAGGACAGCATTCTGTAGTCTCTCTCTATTTAAATAATATTTTGCTTTTCTATTCTTCCTACCAAAGTGGATAACCTCACATTTTCCCACATTATACTCCATATGCCAACATTTTGCCCACTCACTTAACCAATCTATATCCCTTTGTGGACTCTTTGTGAGCTCCTCACAACTTGTTTCCCCACCTATCTTTGTATCATCAGCAAATTTGGCTGCGGTACACTTGGTCTCTTTATCCAAGTCATTAATATAGATTGTAAATAGTTGAGGCCCGAGCACTGATGCCCATGGCACCCCACGTTACAGTTTTCCAACCTGAAAATTACCCATTTATCCTGAATTTCTGTTTTCTGTTAGTTAGCCAATCCTCTATCCATGCTAATATATTACCCCCAAACCCATGAGCTCTTATCTTGCACAGAAACCTTTTATGTGGCACCTTATCAAATGCCGTCTGGAAATCCAAATACACTGCATCTACTGGTTCCCTCTTATCCACCCTGCTCATCCTCAAAGAACTCCAGCAAATTTGTCAAACATGATTTCCTTTTCATAAAACCATGCTGACTCAGCTTGATTGTATTATGATTTTCTAAATGTCCTGCTATTACTTCCTTACTAATGTACTCCAGCAGAGACCCAATCCACGTCTAGACCAGGATCAAACAGGGCTGTATTATCGCTCCAACCCTCTTCTCAATCTTCCTCACCACCATGCTCCACCTCACAATCAACAAGCTCCCCGCTGGAGTGGAACTAAACTACAGAACCAGTGGGAAGCTGTTTAACTTATGCTGCCTCCAGGCCAGGTCGAAGATCACCCCAACCTCTGTCATTAAGCTGCAGTATGCGGAGGACGCCTGCGTCTGCGCACATTCAGAGGCTGAACTCCAGGATATAGTCAATGTATTCACTGAGGCATATGAAAGCATGGGCCTTACGCTTAACATCCGTAAGACAAAGGTCCTTCACCAGCCTGTCATCGCCGCACAGCACTGCCCTCCAATCATCAAGATCCACGGAGCGGCCCTGGACAACATGGACCATTTCCCATATCTCGGGAGCCTCTTATCAACAAAGGCAGATTCAGCATCGCCTCCAGTGCACCAGCACAGCCTTCAGCCACCTGAGGAAAAGAGTGTTTGAAGACCAGGCCCTCAAATCTACCACCAAGCTCATGGTCTACAGGGCTGTAGTAATACCCGCCCTCCTGTATGGATCAGAGGCATGGACGATGTATAGAAGGCACCTCAAGTCGCTGGAGATATATCACTAACGATGTCGCCGCAAGATCCTGCAAATCTCCTGGGAGGACAGGCGCACCAACATCAGTGTCTTCGACTAGGCTAACATCCCCAGTATTGAAGCACTGACCACACTCAATCAGCTTCGCTGGGCAGGCCACATAGTATGCATGCTAGATACGAGACTCCCTAAGCAAATGCTTTATGCGGAGCTCCTTCACGAGCCAAAGGAGGACAGCGGAAAGGTTATAAGGACACCCTCAAAGCCTCCCAGGTAAAGTGCGACATCACCACTGACACCTGGGAGACCCCGGCCGCAGACCGCCCGAGGTGGAGAAAGTCCATCCGGGAGGGCGTTGAGCTCTTTGAGTCTCGACGCAAGGAGCATGAAGAGGCCAAGCGCAGGCAGCAGAAGGAGCTTGCAGCAAACCAGCCCTACCGACCCCTTCCCCCGATGAATGTCTGTCCCACCCGTAACAGGGTTTGTGGCTCTCGTATCGGACTGTTCAGCCATCAAAGAACTCACTTTGGGAGTGGAAGCAAGTCTTCCTCGATTCCGAGGGACTGCCTATGATGATGACTCCAGCATTTTCCCGAAGACTGATGTCAGGCTAACTGGTCTGTTTTCCCTCCTTTCTGTCTCCCTCCTTTCTTGAATAGGGACGTTACATTTGCGGTTTTTCACAATCCGCTGGGATCTTTCCAGAATCTAGGGAATTTTGGAAGATTACAACCAATGCATGCACTATCTCTGCAGCCATTTCTATTAAGACCTGTCAGCCCTTAGTCCCATTAGTATGCCTAGTACTTTTTTTCTAGTGATAACGATTGTTTAATTTTCTCCCTCCCTTGTGCCCCCTAATTTTCTACTATTATTGGAATGCTTTTAGTGTCTTCTACTGTGAAGACAGGTATAAAATATTTGTTCAAAGTCTCTGCCATTTCCTTGTTTCCCATTATTAATTCTCCAGTCTCATCCTCTAAGGGACCAACATTAACTTTAGTTACTCTCTTCCTTTTTATATTCTTGTAGAAGCTCTTATTATTTGTTTTTATATTTCTTTAGTTTACTTTCATCATCTTTTTTCTCCCTCTTTATTATGTTTTAATCATCGTTTGTTGGTTCCTAAAATGTTCCCAATCTTCTGGCCTCCCTCTAATCTTCGCAACATTGTATGCCTTTTCTTTCAATCTGATACCATCCTTAGCTTCCTTAGTTAGCCACAGATGGTTTATCCTTCTCGTAGATTCTTTGGGGCCATAATTGCCCTTCTCCTTAAGGCCTGTTACCACCGCAAATCGACGACCACGTTGCAGAGTGGAGTGGCCGACGACTTTTGGTAGAATGGCCGCTGCTAGCCCAATTTCCTTCCCAAGGTTTCCCTGCGGTGCCCCAATCCCCCCCTTAGCGCTCCGCTGCTGCTGATCGGTGTTAAGCACGTCATCACTGTGTGCACCGCCGATCTACACGCCTGATGGTGATATTCCCCTCCGGAAATCTTTGGCCCGCCGCGCAGTGCTTTCACCCGGTGATCCAGTGAGGCTGCCTTTTGCTTCCCTGAAAGGGGAAGGCACACTGCCGCTGCCTCCATTTATTTATTTTTTTTCGGCTGACTGCCAGGTCAGCCCAACAATTATGCCTCTGGGTTTGGCCGGGCTGCCATTAGGCAGCCTGACACCCCCTCTTGGGTGCATGGCTGCTGGCCTGGCCAAAGCCTTGCCTCCGTGGCCCAGTGGGACAAAGTTTAAAAAGCGCAAGGCTCTCCCCTTTAAGTGAAGGGGAAGCCGTGGTGATGCGGCGCCGTGATGATGTCATCGTGGCGGTGAATACGAACCGCCCCCAACTTCTGCCCCCAACTTCGACCCTCATTTGCTGTCACTGTCGTGTCTTTGCCCCTCAGGTGTAGTCACTGCCCCCATTATGACCGACTTCCGGAGGAAAACAATAAAAAAACACAAAGAGCGGAATTTCCTGAAAGAGTCAACATGAACCGCAGCTGCGGTAACAAACATCAAAACGGGGTGCGTGTGCCATGTTTAGGACAGGGGGCATATTGTACCCCTTTTACACTGGAATATGTTTGTTGAGAATTACGGGGCCGAAATTGATCAACTCACTGCCCACTGCCGCCGACATTCCTCGCGAAGATCCACCCAGTGCCACTTTCAAGGTGCCCTGGAGCGGGCGGGAGGGGAGAGCCGCCGGGAACCGTCCACTGACGTCAGCGGATGGCCAGGTGGTGCAACAGACCTCCCACCCGCCGAGCTCCCAGATTGATGGGGGCGGGACTCGGCGCCAGAACGGAGGTGGACTGCTGGCTGGAGGCCGGTCTGTCCCCGACGGTAAGTATGAAGAACCCTGTAAAAAAGGTTAGTGAACATTTTATATATATTTTTTCCACAGCGGCTTACCTGGGGATGGGGTCCCCTGAGGGTGTTGCAATAGTTTTTTTTTCCCGATGATATTTTTTTCCAGCTGTTCGACCCTCCGTGGGCCCGACGCCATCCTCGGCGGCACTTGGGCAGCAAGCGACTCTGCCATCGAGAATGAGACCTCCCGCCCGCTGCTGCCCAGATTGGCGGTGTACGTCATTGATTTGCCGCCCGCTGACCCTCAAGGGACGTCAGCGATGAATATCCCGCCCAAACTGTCCAGTACCTTGGCGGCCATCAACAGCACTTTGGGCGTCACTCCTTAAATGTCTGCCACTGTTTATCTACTATCTGACTTTTTAATTTATTTTCCCAGTCCATTTTAGCCAACTCTGTCTTCATATCTTTGTAATTGCCTTTATTTAAGTTCAGGACACTAGTTTGAAACCTAGCTTTCTCACCCTCAAACTGAATTTGAAATTCTAACATGCTATGATCACACTTCCCTAGAGGATGCTTTACTATTTACTATAAGATCATTAATTAATCCTATCTCATTACACATTACCAGACCTAAAATAGCCTGTTCCCTGGTTGGTTTCACAATGTATTGTTCTAAGAAACTGTCCCGAATACACTCTAAAACTCGTCATCAAGATTACCTTTGCCAATTTGATTTGTCCAATCTATATGAAGATTAAAGTTGCCCATGATTATTGCAGTACCTCTCATACAAGCCTCCATTATTTCTTGATTAATACTCTGTCCTACAGTATAGCTACTGTTCAGGGGCCTATAGACTACTCCCACCAGTGACTTCTTTCCCTTGCTATTTCTTATCTCCACCCAAACTAATTCTACATCTTGATCTTCCGAGCCAAGATAATTTCTCACTACTGCACTGATCTCATCCTTTATTAACAGGGGTACCCCACCTCCTCTTCCTTTCGGCCTATCCTTCTGAAATGTCAAGTCCACCTGAATATACAGTTCCCAGCCTTGGTCACATTGCAACCACGTCTCTGTAATGGCTATCAAATCATACCAATTTATTTCTATTTGTGCCGTCAATTCGTCTATCTTGTTATGAATGTTGCATGCATTCAGATAAAGAGCCTTTAATTTTGTCTTTTGACCATAAGCATTTTTCCCTACTCTGACCCTATTTGCTGGTGCACTCTTATGTTTGTACGCTCTGTCCCTTCCTGTCACACTTTGGTTATCATTACCCCTATCGCTACCCTGCACTATTGCCTTGTCCTTTCTCTTTAACTTTCTAAATATCCCCTCACCTGACCCCTCCCCCCATTTTTTCATTTAAAGCCCTACCTACAGCCCTAGTAATTCGATTCGCCAGGCCGCTGTTCCCAGCCCGGTTTAAGTGGAGCCCGTCCCGACGAAAGAGCTCCCTCTTTCCCCAGTATTGGTGCCAGTGCCCCATGAATTGAAACCCCTTCCTCCCACACCAGTCTTTGAGCCACGCATTTAACTCTCTGATCTGCTTGACCCTATGCCAATTTGTGCGTGGCTCAGGTAGTAATCCAGAGATTATTACCCTTGAGATTCTGCTTATTAATTTAGACCCTAGCTCCTCAAACTCCCTGAGCAGTGCCTCATTCTTAGTTATTGGTTCCTACAGGGACCACGCCAACGGGATCCTCCCCTTCCCACTCCAAATTCCTCTCCAGCCACGAGGAGATATCATTAACCCTGGCAGGCAACACAACCTCCAGAACACCCTGTCGCGGATACAGAGAACAGTATCTATTCCCCTGACTATACTGTCCCCTACCACTATCATATATCTTTTTACTGCCCCCACTTGAATGGACTCCTGTACCACAATGCTATCATCAGTTTGCCCATCCTCATTGCAGTCCTTTTCCTCATCCATACAGGTATCAAGTACCTCGTACCTGTTGGACAGGGTCAAGGGCTGAGGCTCCTCCATCGCTACATCCTGGATCCCCATACATAACATAAGAAATAGGAGCAGGAGTAGGCCATACGGTCCGTCAAGCCTGCTCTGCCATTTAATGCGATCTTGGCTGATCCGATCATGGACTCAGGTCCACTTCCCTGCCCGCTCCCCATAACCCCTTACCCTTATCGGTTAAGAAACTGTCTATCTCTGTCTTACATTTATTCAATGAACCAGCTTCCACAGCTCTCTGAGGCAGCGAATTCCACAGATTTACAACCCTCTGAGAGAAGAAATTCCTCCTCATCACAGTTTTAAATGGGCGGCCCTTTATTCTACGATTATGCCCTCTAGTTCTAGTCTCCCCTATCAGTGGAAACATCCTCTCTGCATCCACCTTGTCAAGCCCCCTCATAATGTTATACGTTTCGATAAGATCACCTCTCATTCTTCTGAATTCCAATGAGTAGAGGCCCAACCTACATGCCTGACTCGCAGTCACACCCTCCTGTCCCTAACCATTGATTAGCTCTAAAGTACTATTTAACCTTAAGGGTGTGAATGCCTCCCGGAGCAAAGTGTCCAGTTAACTCTGCCCCACCCTGATGCATCCCAATGTCTGCAGCTCATATTCCAGCTCAACAACTCTGAGCCGAAGTTCCTCGAGTTGTTGACATTTACTGCAAATGTGGTTGCTCGGGACTGCGATGCTCTCCCTCATGCTGCAGTTACGACACATTGCCTGCCCTGCCATCTCTAACCTTGTTTTATTTATTAATTTATTAAAGCTTTTATTCAATTGATATTTTAGTTTTATTGTTTAATTATTTTATCTGCTCTAAGTTATAATTTAGTAAGTACACATCATAGGCAGACCCTCGAAATCGAGGAAGACGTGCTTCCACTCTAAAAGTGAGTTCTCAGGTGACTGAATAGTCCAATATGGGAATTATAGTCTCTGTCAAAGGTGGGACAGACAGTCATTGAAGGAAAGGGTGAGTGGGGAGCCTGGTTTGCTGCACACTCCTTCCACTGCCTGCGCTTTGTTTTCTGCATGCTCTCGGCGACGAGACTCGAGGTGCTCAGCACCCTCCCGGATGCTCTTCCTCCAATTAGGGCGGTCTTTGGCCAGGGAGTCCCAGATGTCGGTGGGAATGTTGCATTTTATCAAGGAGGCTTTGAGGGTGTCCTTGAAATGTTTCCTCTGCCCACCTGGGGCTTGCTTACCATGTAGGAGTTCCGAGTAGCGTGCTTGCTTTGGGAGTCTTGTGTCGGGCATGTGGACAATGTGAACAATCTAGCAAGTTATACTTTCTCAGCACTTAATTAAACCCCTTCCCCAACTTAGACAGCAAACAAAAGCTGTTATACTCACTAACCAATTACCTACCTACTCTCCTGTGACATAACGCTTTGATTTTTTTCCCGTCACGCTCTTTATTCAGCTCCACTTGCTGTGCTCCCACTCAGCCTCACTCCTCCGGTCTCAGACTCCTTCAGTACCACTTCAGAACACCAGAATTTCATTGCAGATGTTAGCAATATCTATACGTGATTTTATATTAAATATGCAGTCCTGGGAAAGTGGCTTGCAAACATAAGCAATGAGATTCATGCATCACACTTTGTTTATATTTGTTGACACCAATTTATGAAAATAAACTTGCCATGAAAAGATAATTGGGGATCTGACAGCGGCTTGCAAGACCCACAGAAATGTTAGTCCCTGATGCCATCGGAGGTTGCCAGTTTTGTATTTGTCAATGCCACTGATAGAGAGGAGCTGTGTGCCTACCATCGACCGCAGCCCTTTAATATAAAACTCCTCTATGAGAGATGGTGATGGTATTACAGTAGGCAAACCCAAGTTACAACTATATAGGTAATTCTATTTTCTTTCATACAGTTATAACATGTTCAAATAGCTTGCTTCAGACTTGTTCGCCTGGATTTTCCAATACAGCCACAGTTTGGACCCGAATGACCGGTACATGGTTTTAATGTTATGTGCGATTTACACCCAATTTTCTGCGGTTAGCTCATTTGCATAGCTTCAGTTCAAATTAGGACTGGTGCATGGTGCGGCCCCTTATTCTAAGACCGTGCCCTCTAGTTCTAGTCTCCCCTATCAGTGGAAACATCCTCTCTGCATCCACCTTGTCAAGCCCCCTCATAATGTCATACGTTTCGATAAGATCACCTCTCATTCTTCTGAATTCCAATGAATAGAGGCCCAACCTACATTCCTGACTCGCAGTCACACCCTCCTGTCCCTGACCATTGATTAACTAAAGTACTATTTAACCTTAAGGGTATGAATGCCTCCCAGAGCAAAGTGTCCAGTTAACTCTCCCCCTCCCTGAAGCATCGCAATGTCTGCAGCTATACTCCAGCTCAACAACTCTGAGCCGAAGTTTCTCGAGTTGCAGACATTTACTGCAGATGTGGTTGCTCGGGACTGCGATGCTCTTCGCCAACTCCCAAATGCTGCTGTTACGACACACTGCCTGCCCTGCCATCTCTAACTTTGTTTTATTTATTAATTAATTAAATTTTTTATTCAATTGATAATTTAGTTTTATTGTTTAATTATTTTATTTACTCCTCTATGAGATCCATCATCATCATCATAGGCAGTCCCTCGGAATCGAGGAAGACTTGCTTCCACTCTTAAAATGAGTCCTTAGTGGCTGAACAGTCCAATACAAGAACCACAGTCTCTGTCACAGGTAGGACAGATAGTCGTTGAGGGAAAGGATGGGCGGGACAGGTTTGCCGCACGCTCTTTACGCTGCCTGCGCTTGATTTCTGCATGCTCTCGGCGATGAGACTCGAGGTGTTCAGCGCCCTCCCTGATGCACTTCCTCCTCTTAGGTTGGTCTTTGGCCAGGGACTCCCAGGTGTCAGTGGGGATGTTGCACTTTTTCAGGGAGGCTTTGAGGGTTTCCTCTGCCCACCTTTGGCTTGTTTGCCGTGAAGGAGTTCCGAGTAGAGTGCTTGCTTTGCGAGTCTCGTGTCTGGCATGCGAATGATGTGACCTGCCCAGCGGAGCTGATCAAGTGAGGTCAGTGCTTCAACGCTGGGGATGTTGGCCTGAACGAGGATGCTAATGTTGGTGCGTCTGTCCTCCCAGGGGATTTATAGGATCTTGCGGAGGCATCTCTGAGAGATGGTGATGATATTACTGTAGGCAATCCCAAGTTACAGCTATATAAGTAATTCTTTTTTCTTTCATACAGTTAGAACATGTTCAACTAGCCTGCTTCAGACTTGTTGGCTTGGATTTTGCAATACAAGCACAGTTTAGACATTGATGATGAGATTCAACACTGCCTCCAGTGCGCCAGTGCAGTCTTCAGCCGCCTTAGAAAAAGAGTGTTCGAAGACCAGGCCCTCAAATCTGCCACCAAGCTCATGGTCTACAGGGCTGTAGTAATACCTAACCTCCTGTATGGCTCACAGACATGGACCATGTACAGTAGACACTTCAAGTCGCTGGAGAAATACCACCAACGATGTCTCCGCATGATCCTACAAATCCCCTGGGAGGCCAGACACACCAACATTAGCGTCCTCGACCAGGCCAACCTCCCCACCATTGAAGCACTGACCACACTCGATCAGCTCCGCTGGGCAGGCCACATTGTCCACATGCCAGACACGAGACTCCCAAAGCAAGCACTCTACTCGGAACTCCTTCACAGCAAACGAGCCAAAGATGGGCAGCGGAACCGTTACAAGGATACCTTCAAAGCATCCCTGATAAAGTGCAACATCCCCACCGACACCTGGGTGTTCCTGGCCAAAAACTGTGTTAATGAATATGTGCGATTTACACCTAATTTTCTGCGGTTAGCTCATTTGCATAGCTTCAGTTCAAATTAGGACTGGTGCATGGTGCAAAAATTTTCATGCAAGAGAAATACAAAGGGAATGGGACTTTCATGTTTTGGTATCTTTTCACCATTTTTCACGAAAAAGATTTTGTAAAGAATTACTTTAACAGTTGTGTTTTAAAGCATGATTTATTCGTGCCAGTTATAAAAGGGGTCTGAGGCATTAGGTAGTTAAGATGCTAATGCACTGGTTTTAGCAAGTCTTCCTCGATTCCGAGGGACTGCCTATGATGATGATGATGATGCACTGGTTTTAAAGTAGTTTTCCAATCGATTGTAAATAAACAAATCATTAGCCTGTCTTGGCAATAAAACCACCCATTGTATTGGAAAGTCTTTGATTCTGTTTGCTGGGTATGAACAGCAAGAGATAAAACATTGAGACATACACAGGCAGGGAGGCTATTTGAAACAGGAAGGCTGTGAAGGCATTCCGGCTTGTTAATGGGAAAGCTGTGGGGGCTGTTGCTGAGAAAAAGCGATTAGAAATGCTGAAGGATAATTAGAATCCATTTGTTTAAGTCATTTAAGATGGCCCACTGTGGAGTACTGTAGTGTGTTTTCTATTTTCTATTATAATGGAAAAGTAAATTGTACAGATTGCATTAAATTTGTTTTAAAGCCAGCCTTTATTGCCCATCCCTAATTGCCCTTGAGAAGGTAGTGGTGAGCTGCTGTCTCGGACTACTGCAGTCCATGTGGTGAAGGTACAGCACTGCCCCCCAGTCATCAAGATCCACACGCAGCCCTGGACAATGTGGACCATATCCCATACCTCGGGAGCCTCTTATCAACAAGAACAGACATTGATGACGAGATTCATCACCGCCTCCAGTGCGCCCGGGCAGCCTTCGACCGCTTGAGGAAAAGAATGTTTGAAGACCAGGCCCTCAAATCTGTCACCAAGTTCATGGTCTACAGGGCTGTAGTAACCCGCTCTCCTATATGGCTCAGAGACATGGACCATGTACAGTAGGCACCTCAAGTCGCTGGAGAAATACCACTAACGATGTCTCTGCAAGATCCTACAAATCCCCTGGGAGGACAGACTCACCAACATTAGTGTCCTCAACCAGGCCAACATGCCCAGCATTGAAGTACTGACCACACTCGACCAGCTCCGATGGGCAGGCCACATTGTTCACATGCCAGACACGAGACTCCCAAAGCAAGTGCTCTATTCAGAACTCCTTCATGGCAAATGAGCCAAAGGTATGCAGATGAAACGTTACACGGACACCCTCAAAGCCTGCCTGATAAAGTGCAACATCCCCACTGATACCTGGGAGTCCCTGGCCAAAGACCAACCTAAGTGGAGGAAGTGCATCCGGGAGGGCACTGAGCACCTTGAGTCTCATTGCCGAGAGCATGCAGAAATCAAGCGCAGGCAGCGGAAAGAGCGTGCGAAAAACCAATCGCACCCATCCCTTCCCTCAACGACTATCTGTCCCACCTGTGACAGGGACTGTGGTTCTCGTTTTGGACTATACAGCCAACTAAGAACTCATTTTAAGAGTGGAAGCAAGTCTTCCTCGATTCCGAGGGACTGCCTATGATGATGAAGGTACTCCCACGATGTTTTTAGGGAGAGAGTTCCAAGATTTTGACCCAGCAACTATGAACGATCAGCGATATATTTCCAAGTCAGGATGATGTGTGGCTTGGCGGGGAACTTGGTGGTGTTCCCATGTGCCTGCTGCCCTTGCCCTTCTAGGTGGTAGAGGTCACGGGTTTGGGAGGTGCTGTAGTGCATCTTGTAGATTGTACTCACTGCAGCCACGGTGCACCACTGGTGGAGGGAGTGAATGTTTAAGGTGGTGGATGGGGTGCCAATCAGGGCTTTGCCCTGGATGGTGTCGAGCTTCTTGAGTGTTGTTGTTGCTGCACTCATCCAGGCAAGTGGAGAGTATTCCATCACACTCCTGACTTGTGCCTTGTAGATGGCGGAAAGGCTTTGAGGAGTAGGAAGGTGAGCTGCAGAATACCCAGCCTCTGACCTGCTCTTGTAGCCAAGTGAATCTGCTCATAACCGCTGTTCCGTATGTTTACCTTACTTTGAGATAAAGCAATGTAATGATTTGTATGTGATTTTTACTCACCATGTGCTTGTTTGGTCTGCCTTCGGAGAGATTGAGGAAGCACATGTGAAAGACATGAATATTCTATCCAGATCACTAAGGGATTCTTTTGTTACATCCTTGGATTACGCTATTGTACTGTGAGTCAAGTCCCCTAACAGACAGTCAGACCACATGAGACTATTGCCACTGAACCTGGGAGAGTATCTGCAGCAGAGTCAATTTTTTTAATAGAGGCAATTAAATGGGAGAGGGGGGCAGAATTCTTCAGATAAGTTCAGAAGGCATCTCAATGCATTATTTGCCTTTGCCAGACCAAAATTAAGGGGGAAAAAACACAATGGCCCGAAATTTGTGACACGGATGATGGCTGTAATGTATTTGCTTCATGGGTCCTTTGCTTAAAAATTCATCTCAACCCATTATTATTAAGAACTAGTTGGTTTATTAGCAAAAGGTTTAACAATCACACTACACATTACCAGTTCATCCATCATCATCATAGGCAGTCCCACGTATCGAGGATGACTTGCTTCCACGTCAAAAAGGGATGAGTTCACAGGTGTTTCAATAAAGAACCTAATATTCCAGGTCCCGAACTACATCTTGAAGGGTGGAAGATGGCTGTGCGTGGATTTTTTTAACGTGTGGTGACCGTTGCACACAAGCCACCACGTGGGCTTGACAGAGTTGATCTTGGTTCAGTGGCAAAGATTAACCAAGACGACTGGAGACCAGCTCTGCTGCACGGACCTAGTGCGCACACATATCATAGTGAGGACTGGCCTGTGCTGCCCCTGGGCTCATGCCTCTTCTGGGCCCTGAACTCACACCTCTCCTGGGCCCCGATCACGTCGCTGCACAATCTTTCACCACTCCTGCGCCCCAACCTCAACATTCCTGCTGTAGCTGCCCACGCTCCAATCACACTACACATTACCAGTTCATCCACCGGGTTCACAACCACCTGCTACATCATGGATTCCCCAAACCCAACTGGCTGGGGTTTTACTGAGTCTTGTGAACATCACGTGACTGGCTAAGCCACTCCCACTCAACAACTCTACAACTATTTTTGTAAAACTTTTAAATCAAGTGCCCCCTTTTAAGGATTCCAAAACCCAAAAATTAACAATTAAACATTAAAGGGAACCTTGTCAATTCAAATTAAATTAAGATTTTGTTCCCTGTTGTAATGATGCACTCTAGTCCCTCTGGTGCCCAACTCTCGTGGAAGGCTGCGAGTGTATCGGTGGACATCGCGTGCTCCATCTCCAGGGACACCCTGGTGCAAACATACAACAGCCCTACAACTCTTTTGTTGTGAACAAAAATATACATTAAATCAAGTGTCCCCTTATTAAAGGGGAGGGGGGGGGACATTCCAAACAGTTTACAAGTGCCTTTTTTTTTGTGGGGTTTTTTGTACTTTTTTTTGGCACTAAAACCACAAATATATACTAGTGCCCCCTATAAAAGGGGAGGGAGACACTAAAACCGGCAATTGAATAAATTAAACTTTAAAACATATAAAATCAAATTAAAATTTGGTTGCCGGGGGTGATGATGCACTCCAGTCCCTCCGGCGCCCACCTCTCGCAGAAGGCCGTGAGCGTACCGTGGACACCGCGTGCTCCATCTCCAAGGACGCCCTGGTGCAAACATACAACAGCCCTACAGACCTGTGAGCATCCTCACAGGTGCATACATTACAATGGTGAACTTGTCAGCGTTTGCTGTCATTCTGCCTTTGAGACTGATCGCAACTTTGGGATTTGGTACATGCATAGGTGCATACGGAAATCCCAAAAGTTGAGGTGAGTCATAAACTGCTCTGAAACAGGCTGAGCTGTTAAATTCCCCACTAAAAGTTAGACCCAAACAGATTAGGTGTAACTGGGGTTTTGACAGCGTCATTATTGCTGAAGAAATGTTAAGGGCCTGGAAAATTTACTTACATTTTGTGCAGAGTGAAATTTGCCCATTTTAATTAAAGTTTAAATTTTTAAGAAACTTTTCAAAAAAATATTTTAGTTTTTTTTTAAGTTTGTTCATTTTTATTTCAGGTTTGCCTTTTCCCCATGTGAGAACCTCAATCTTTGTTTTGCTCTCTAACATTTTTAAAACGTTAGAATTTTAAGAGCTTACTTACTTCCTTATTCGCGGTCTGTGAGAATTCTGCATTTTGATTGGCTGCCTAGACAGCCTGTTGATGTCACAGCAGATTGCACAAGGGAATCCCTACTAACTTCTGCTGATTTGAATTGAAGGTCGGAAAATCCAAAGTTCTCGATACAGGGATCGTGAGATTCTAGTGCAAAGCTTACTCCGGGGCCAGCGGCGAATGACTTTGCTTTGCTGCTGACCACAAATTCTGGGGCAATATCTACAACAACAACAACTTGTATTTATATAGCACCTTTACCGTAGTGAAACGTCCCAAGGTGCTTCACAGGAGTATTATGAGATAAAAAATTTGACACCGAGCCGCATATGGAGAAATTAGGGCAGGTGACCAAAAGCTTAATCAAAGAGGTAGGTTTTAAGGAGCGTCTTGAAGGAGGAAAGATAGGTTTCGGCAGGGAAGACCAGTGCTTAGGGCCTAGGCAACAGAAGGCACAGCCACAAATGGTTGAGCAATTATAATCAGGGATGCTCCAGAGGGCAGAATTAGAGGGGTGTCAATATCTCAGGGGGTTGTGGGGCTGGTGGGGATTAGAGATAGGGAAGAGCGAGGCCATGGAGAGATTTGAAAACAAGGATGAGAATTTTGAAATCGAGGCATTGCTTAACCGGGAGCCAATGTAGGTCAGTGAGCATTGGTGAGCGTGACTTGGTGCGAGTTAGGACACCGGCAGCCGAGTTTTGGATCACCTCTAGTTTTGGTAGGGTAGAATGTGGAAGGCCAGACAGGAGTGCTTTGGAATAGTCAAGTCTAGAGGTAACAAAGGCATGGATGAGGGTTTCAGCAGAGCATGAGCTGAGGCAAGGCGGAGACAGGCGATGTTACGGAGGTAGAAATAGGCAGTCTTAGTTATGCTGCGGATATGTGGTCAACAGCTTATTTCGGGGTCAAATATGCCACCAAGATTGAGAACACTGTGGTTCAGCCTCAGACAAATGTTAGGGAGAGGGATGGAGTCAGTGATTAGGAACGGAGCTTGTGGGGGGGGACCGGAAACAATGGCGTCGGTCTTCCCAATATTAATTTGGAGAAAATATTTGCTCATCCAGAACTGGATGTCGGACAAGCAGTCTGATAATTTGGAGATCGAGGAGGGGTCAAGAGAAGTGGTAGTAAGGTAGAGCTGGGTGTCATTAGCGTACATGTGAAAACGGATGCTGTGTTTTCACATGATGTCGCCAAGGGACAACATGTAGATCAGAAATAGGAGGGGGCCAAGGATAGATCCTTGGGGGACACCAGATATATTGATATGGGGGCAGGAAGAGAAGCCATTGCTGGTGATTCTCTGTCTACGGTTAGATCGGCAAGAATGGAACCAGGCAACTGCTGTCCCGCCCAACTGGACAACGGTGGAGAGGTGTTGGAGAAGGATAGAGTGGTCAATCATGTCAAAGGCTGCAGACAAGTCAAGAAGGACGAGGAGGAATAGTTTTCCTTTGTCACAGTCACAAAGGATGGTTAGCGGTAGAGAATAGAAGTCGGGGTCTATCTTTACATTCCAGGATGATTCTGGAATAGTGAGCAATTTTGGCAGACAAAAGCAGGACCCGATAATGCTTTATGTGGTCCAGCCAGATATACTGGTGAATGGCTAATCCAATTATCCGCCATATCCGTTCAAGTCTGCGTCCCTTGGACTTACGGGAGCAAAGACCAGGGTTGTACTGGGGGAACAGCCAGGGTGAGAGGGAGTAAGTATGAGTCTGCAAACAAGTGACCGAGCAGCCCAGCTCGCATCCGTTGCTACATGTGGTTGCAAGGAGGATGGCCTTCTGTGCCACGCCATATCACCACTCCCACATGTTAACATTCCAGGAGGTGGAGCTTAATTTAAGGACACAGTGGATCATTATTGTCACTGGATATGCTAGCCCTAAACTGCAGGGCCCTTGCAGTAGATGGCACAGCTCTGTATCTATCTGTTGCCCCAGGCATTGCCACAGATATGGCTAGTGACATCTTGGCAGACATGACATATCAGAATATGCTGCCTGTTGATCACCCTGGTATATCTGCTTTCTTGCATGTCAAGGAAGCATTCAACATTGAAGTTAGTCAGAAATTCAAATATTTTAGTGATGCCATTGGATCTGCTGTCCCAGCTTCCTTTGGGAAGAGCAGCCTCCACATGCACTAATTGTTTGCCAAAACAAAGTCTTATCTACTTGGCAGTTGCAGATGTGAAGGCTCCAGAAGGTGGGCACAAAGCGAACACCTCTCATGAAGTTAACCAGCCACTGAACCTGAGAAGGTATCTACAGCAAATTTAAATTTATAATAGGGAAGTGACCAAATAAAGGGGGTAGAAAAATGTGAACAAATGGCATAAAGCTTCATTGAGAACCCATGTGCTGGTAGAAAAAAAACTAAAAAGAGGAAAAACAGTCAAAAATTAGTGCAAATATTGTAGAATCAATGGGCCCAATTTCCCCATGAGTTGCACCGTGTTTTTTGGTGTAACTTGATTTTTCTGGTGGATCTTTTTAGTTGCAAATATAGCCATTTAATCTGCGCCAGTGTAAGTGAGTTAGGTTTTTTGGTTAAGTCAGTTTTTTTTTCAAAGGGGCATTCCCAGCCACTTACACCATTTACGCCAATTTGGCCAGAAAAAAGTTGTACTAAACTAACTTAGGGCAGCGTATGTGTCCACTTTTGTCCGCACAGAAAGACCTTACTTACAGTTAAGGAATCGGTGCAAGTAACTACATTTAAAGCACCACCAAGCACCAAACAAAGCACAAAAAGTAATAAGCAATTAATTAACAAATAAAATAGAAGGAACCCTGCCCCTAAAGCACCAAGACCAAAGTAATAAGCAATCAGTAAATAACAAATAAAAAAATAGAAGGAACCCTGCACCTAAAGCACCAAAATCAATCAGTAAATAACAAATAAAAAATAGAACTCCTACCTTAGGGAACGCAACGGGCCGCCGATGACGGAGCCCTTTCGGCCAGGACTAGGGACGGTGTGCTTCGGCCCCTCCCACACAGCCTGCAACACGTGTTTGCAGAAACGGCCTGCCATGAGCTACTGCACATGCGCGCAGACTCTAGCGCGCATGTGCAGAGGTCCCGGCACTGTTTTCAGTGCGGGGACCTGGCTCTGCCCCCAATCCATTGGGCCACGCTGCACCACGATGGCGGAGAGGCTGGGGAGCGGCCAAAATACGGAGGCCTTTTTTCGGCGCGCTTGGAGGTGGGCAAAAGCGGCGCATCTCGAGTGAGGGCACCAGAAAAAGAGATTAGGTAAATTTGGGCCCAATGTACTTACACGTGCCCTTAAATCAGCTACCACCACAGCTTATTTTCTAGTAATACTGAATGCTGATTTCAGAATGGCATCCTTTAGAACAAAGTCCTGCAAGCCCAAACATTGGGAAATATCATGCAAAATATCTCCACCCTATACGGATATTTAAAGAAGCAACTGCCTGTTCAAGCTGGCACTTCCTATACTGCTGGATTCCTGGAAATTATGTGTGATGCAATGTGGGTGGTGTTACAGCTTGGAAAAACACTGGGCCACTTTCTGCTGCCAGCTGTCTGATTTACACCACTACATTGGGTAGCCAGCAGCTGTTACCTCTGTTGGAAAGATAGTAAGAGAGACAACATGTGAGGTTGCTTGTAAGTGTATCGCGATGCTCCGTTATTGGTGTGTTTATATTGAAGAATTGTTTCCACTGGTTGCAGGTGTGTGTCGGTATTAGAGGTCACAGATCTGGACACTTTGTGAGTGGTCTGCTTTATTTCTCAGGACATTATACTTTCAGGCCCCCAGAAATTTACAAAAAGCAAACTCTAAAAACATTTAAATCATGTAAAGCTTAGAACTGTATATCTGAGTGAACTCCCTCAATTATTATATGTTGGACATTTAATGATTGGGATGTCACATAGAAACATAAAGACATAGCAATTAGGTGCAGGAGCAGGCCATTCAGCCCTTCGAGCCTGCACCGCCATTCAATAAGATCATGGCTGATCATTCAACCTCAGTACCCCTTTCCTGCTTTCTCTCCATACCCCTTGATCCCTTTGGCCGTAAGGGCCACATCTAACTCCCTTTTGAATATATCTAACGAACTGGCCTCAACAACTCTCTGTGGTAGGGAATTCCACAGGTTAACCACTCGCTGATTGAAAAAGTTTCTCCTCATCTCGGTCCTAAATGGCTTACCCCTTATTCTTAGATTGTGACCCCTGGTTCTGGAACTCCCCAGCAATGGGAACATTCTTCCTGCATCTAACCTGTCCAATTCGATCAGAATTTTATATGTTTCGATGAGATCCCCTCTCGTTCTTCTAAACTCCAGTGAATACAAGCCCAGTTGATCCAGTCTCTCCTCATATGTCAGTCCTGCCATCCCAGGAATCAGTCTGGTGAACCTTCACTGTATTCCTTCAATAGCAAGATCGCCCTTCCTCAAATTAGGAGACCAAAACTGAACACAATATTCCAGGTTTGGCCTCACCAAGGCCCTGTACAACTGCAGTAAGACCTCCCTGCTCCTATACTCAAATGCTCTAGCTATGAAGGCCAACATGCCATTTGCCTTCTTCACCGCCTGCTGTATCTGCATGCCAACCTTCAATGACTGATGTACCATGACACCCACGTCTCATTGTATCTCCCCTTTTCCTAATCTGTCACCATTCAGATAATAGTCTGTTTCTCTGTTTTTACCACCAAAGTGGATAACCTCACATTTATCCACATTATACTGCATCTGCCATGCATTTGCCCACTCACCTAACCTATCCAAGTCGCTCTGCAGCCTCATAGCATCCTCCTCGCAGCTCACACTGACACCCAACTTAGTGTCATCCGCAAATTTGGAGATACTACATTTAATCCCCTCATCTAAATCATTAATGTACAATGTAAACAGCTGGGGCCCCAGCACAGAACCTTGCGGTACCCCACTAGTCACTGCCTGCCATTCTGAAAAGTACCCATTTACTCCTACTCTTTGCTTCCTGTCTGCCAACCAGTTCTCAATCCATGTCAGCACACTACCCCCAATCCCATGTGCTTTAACTTTGCACATTAATCTCTTGTGTGGGACCTTGTCGAAAGCCTTCTGAAAGTCCAAATATACCACATCAACTGGTTCTCCCTTGTCCACTCTCCTGGAAACATCCTCAAAAAATTTCAGAAGATTTGTCAAGCATGATTTCCCTTTCACAAATCCATGCTGACTTGGACCTATCATGTCACCTCTTTCCAAATGCGCTGCTATGACATCCTTAATAATTGATTCCATCATTTTCCCCACTACCGATGTCAGGCTGACCGGTCTATAATTCTCTGTTTTCTCTCTCCCTCCTTTTTTAAAAAGTGGGGTTACATTGGCTACCCTCCACTCCATAGGAACTGATCCAGAGTCAATGGAATGTTGGAAAATGACTGTCAATGCATCCACTATTTCCAAGGCCACCTCCTTAAGTACTCTGGGATGCAGTCCATCAGGCCCTGGGGATTTATCGACATTGAAAGTAAAGGTGAGAAGTAGGCTTGAAAGAGGTTAGGTGGATGTGGGTGGTGAGGAACACAAGAAGGTGCTCAGAGACAGTCATACTGACAATCAACATCACAGAAGTTGGTGAGGTCGAAGCGGTGGTAGGAGATATGAAAGGACAGGTATAGGGAGAGCTTCTATTGCTACACTTCTGTTTCCCTCTCTCTTCATTTTTGTCTTTCACTATTATTGTAATTTTATTACTGTAATAGTAACTTTACACAACTAAAATAAATACTTAAATCATTTTCAAACTATAAAATTCAAAAAACTTTATTTACATTTCTTTCCCATTCTCTATTCTTCTCTCATATTTTTTTATTATTCTAACTTTAATTTAACTTAATTTCTATCCAATTGACTTTATACTATCCAATTTACTCTATTTCTATCCAATTTACTCTATTCTAAAGTTACATTCCCTTACTTTTCTGTGTCTCATGGGCTCTGCAAATAATTTTGGAGGTCGGAACATTATCAAATAGATTTGACACACCTTGGCTAAAATCCATCTCCAAAGGGCTTTTTTTAGCTGATAACGTAGTAAAAATCTAAAGATTGCTATGGTCATAACATTACCAGGGCAATTGTTGCAATGTCAATCCTTGAAAGGCTGCAGTGAAACAATCTATCACATTTCTGACCCAGGAGCTTGCTACTTAAAAGAGCAGAATATAATGACAATCACAGATTCATTCTGTCTTGTTCTTTTAACTTCAGTGCCAATTTCTCATTTTCCAATATTTTGAACTTCTAGGCTTATTCATTCCAATTTGAATTAAGAATCGCAAAAACTTGTTTTTTTTTAAGACTGATTTGTCATTTGGTTACCACACATGCATGAAATTTCCAAGAAAATTTAATTACAGGAACATTCCAATTATGTTCTTGACAGCAGCGGCATTTGTCTAAGTGAAAATGACATACTCATGATGTTTCATCTAGCCATTATGAACAATTACAGTAAATCCCCATTGGCATTTGTCAACCGTTGATCCCTACTATTTTTGAGGTAGTTTCTAAGTGTCTGGCTGTGTCCTATGACCACTTTCCGTGCAGTAAATCGTTCACTTTTGCCATTAAATGGATTCCCCAAAATGTGAAATAATCGTTCTGTCAAGCAAGTGAAATTACCGTACATTGAGCAAGCACTTTACGGTATGGATTTTATTACTGATTCCCTGGAACAATACTGCTCATAATACCATTTGTAAGAGCAAATCTATGGACTTACTTGTAAACAAGGATGAAAATGTTGAACTTGACACACTAGAACATGGGAGCCAATGAAGTTCGTGTATGTGTGCACCTGTGAGTATGCTCACAGGTTTGTAGAGCTGTTGCATCCCCAATGGAGTGCACTCTAAGCGGGAGTCCTCCCACTATTTATCGGGGACTTGGCCTAGAGGGTGGTGCATGGAGCAGTCCCGTGCAATAAATTTTTAAGCCGGTTCACGGGCTCCCAGGCCGCCTGCAATTTCTGCGGTCTGGAAGAGTCCGTGTTCCACGTTTTTATGGAGTGTGCGAGGTTGCAGCCCCTGTTTCATTATTTAAAGGGGCTGCTCCTCAATTTCTGGCTGCACTTCAGTCCCACACTCCTGATCTTTAGGCACCCTGTGCGGAGGGGAGCGGGTAGGTCCGAGGGCCTCTTCGTAGGACTGCTCCTGGGCACGGCCAAGGGTGCCATCAGCCGGTCCAGGCAGCGGGCGGTCGAGGGAGTCGTTCAGCCTGACTGCCTGCCTCTCTTCCGCGCCTACATCCGCGCCAGGGTGTCATTAGAGTTGGAGCACGCGGTGCCCACCGGTACGCTCGCGGCCTTCCGCGAGAGGTGGGCACCGGAGGGACTGGAGTGCATTGTCATCCCCTGCAACCAAATTTTAATTTGATTTTATTTCTTTTAAGGTTTAATTTGTTTTAATTGCCAGGTTTTAGTGTCCCCCTCCCCTTTTATAGGGGGCACTTGTAAATTATATGATTTTAATGCCCAAAAAAAAAATCACAAAAGGAAAAAAACCCACAAAAAAACACCAAAAAAAAACAAAAAAAAAGAGGGCAACTATAAGTGTCTGGTGTGTCCCCCAGATCAGGGGGCACTCGATCTAATGTTTATTTTGTACTCCCTAAAAGAGTTGTAGAGCTGTTGCATCCCCAATGGAGTGCACTCTAAGTGGGAGTCCTCCCACTATTTATCGGGGACTTGGCCTGGCGGGTGGTGCATGGAGCAGTCCCATGCAATAAATTTTTAAACTGGTTCACGGGCTCCCAGGCCGCCTGCAATTTCTGCGGTCTGGAAGAGTCCGTGTTCCATGTTTTTATCGAATGTGTGAGGTTGCAACCCCTGTTCCATTATTTGAAGGGGCTGCTCCTCAATTTCTGGTTGCACTTCAGTCCCACACTCCTGATCTTTGGGCACCCTGTGCGGAGGGGAGCAGGTAGGTCCGAGGGCCTCCTCATAGGACTGCTCATAGGCACGGCCAAGGGTGCCATCAGCCGGTCCAGGCAGCGGGCGGTTGAGGGGGTCGTTCAGCCCGACTGCCTGCCTCTCTTCCATCTGCGCCAGGGTGTCATTAGAGATGGAGCACGCAGTGTCCACCGATACGCTCGCGGCCTTCCGCAAGAGGTGAGCGCCGGAGGGACTGCAGTGCATCATCACCTCCGGCAACCAAATTTTAATTTGATGTTTTTTGTCTAAAGTTTAATTTGTTTATCGTACTGGTTTTATTGCCCTCCCTCCTTTTAGCCAGGGGTCACTTGTATAATTTGTGTTTTTAGTGCCCTCAAACCCCTCGCCCCCCAAAAAAAACAAAAAGCAAGGGGGTACTTGTTTGAAAGTGTTTGGTGTGCGCCCCCACCCCCTAACTTTAATCGGGGGCACTTGACTTTGTTGTAGAGCTGTTGCATCCCTCAATGCAGAAGTCCTCCCTTTATCTATTAGGGACTTGGCCTGGAGGATGTTGGACGGGGCAGTCCCGTGCAATAAGTTTTTAAGTCGGTTCACGAGCTCCCAGGCCGCCTGTAATTTCTGCGGTCTAGAAGTCAGGGGGCACTTGTATAATTTGTGTTTTTGGTGCCCTCAAAAAAAAGAACAAAAAACTAAATAAAAAGCAAGGGGGCACTTGATTTAAGGTTTTGGAGGCTGCCACCACCCCTCTTTTTAACCAGGGGGCACTTGATTGGTTGCAACAAAATAGTTGTAGAGCTGTTGCATCCCCAATGGAGGGCTCTCTATGCGGAAGTCCTCCCTTTCTCTATAAGAGCATAAGAACATAAGAAATAGGAACAGGAGAAGGCCATACTGCCCCTCGAGCCTGCTCCGCCATTTAATATGATCATGCCTGATCTGATCATGGACTCAGCTCCACTTCCCCGCCCTCTCCCCATAACCCCTTATCTCCTTATCGTTTAAGAAATTGTGTATTTCTATCTTAAATTTATTCAGTGTCCCAGCTTCCACAGCTCTCTGAGGCAGCAAATTCCACTGATTAACAACCCTCCGAGAGAAGATATTTCTCCTTATCTCTGTTTTAAATGGCCCCTTATTCTAAGATTATGCCCTCAAGTTCTAGTCTCCCCCATCAGTGGAAACATCCTCTCTGCATCCACTTTGTCAAGCCCCCTCATAATCTTATACGTTTCTATAAGATCACCTCTCATTCTTCTGAATTCCACTGAGTAGAGGCCCAACCCACTCAACCTTTCCTCATAAGTCAACCCTCTCATCCCCGGAATCAACCTAGTGAACCTTCTCTTAACTGCCTCCAAAGCAAGTACATCCATTTGTAAATATGGAAACCAAAACTGCATGCAGTATTCCAGGTGTGGCCCCACCAATACCTTATATAGCTGTAGCAAGCCTTCCCTGCTTTTATACTCCATCCCCTTTGCAATAAAGGCCAAGATACAGTTGGCCTTCCTGATCACTTGCTGTACCTGTATACTATCTATTGTGTTCCTAACACAAATGAGACAGCACATAGGGAGGTTAAAGTAATAGTGACCTCAGTCTTTATTAAGACACTCCACAGTGAGGAACAGGCCTTAGGGGCTGGCTTATATACAGTGCTCCCAAGGGATGCTGGGATCGCTTGGGACTTCAGGGGATGCGCTCCCTGGTGGCGGAACATGGGAGTGCACGCTTTATAGATACACAACATCACTCCCCCCGCAAAGTCAAAGTGAAAACTATTTACAAGGTGAGGCGGTCGGGAGCCTTTCTTTCCCTGGTGGACTGCCTCGGTACAAATATCTGTTCTGGTATGTTGGCTGTGCCCTCGCTGGGCTGGCGTGTTGTTGGCTGCTGGGTGAGCCTGGCCTTGCTGGGCTGTTGGGCATGATGGGTTCAATTTCCTGGTCCGGAGTGGTGTCGTTGATCCTTTGGGTGTGTGTTGTGGGCTCGAAAAAGGTGGTGCCTGCTGTGGGTTGTTCAGGGCAGTCTGTGAACCGCAGCCTCGTTTGGTCCAGGTGCTTTCTGCAAATTTGTCCATTATCTAGTTTGACTACAAACATCCTACTCCCTTCATTAGCTATCACCGTGCCCCTGATCCACTTGGGACCATGTCCATAGTTTAGCACATACACAGGGTCATTCAGATCAATTTGCAGTGACACAGTGCGCGACCATCGTTTACATTTTGTTGCTGCCGCCCGCTCTCTACCTGATCATGCAGGTTGGGGTGAACCAGCGAGAGTCTGGTTTTAAGTGTCCTTTTCATGAGTAGCTCAGCCGGGGGCACCCCTGTGAGCGAGTGGGGTCTCGTGCGGTAGCTGAGCAGCACTCGGGACAGGCGGGTTTGGAGTGAGCCTTCTGTGACTCGTTTGAGGCTCTGTTTGATTGTTTGTACTACCCACTCTGCCTGCCCATTGGAGGCTGGTTTAAACGGGGCCGAGGTGACATGTTTGATCCCATTGCAGGTCATGAATTCTTTAAATTCGGCACTGGTGAAACATGACCCGTTGTCACTGACCAGTATGTCAGGCAGGTCCTGTGGATGGCAAACATGGCCCTCAGGCTTTCAATGGTGGCGGTGGTGGTGCTTCCCGATATTATTTCACATTCAATCCATTTTGAAAAAGCATCCACCACCACCAGGAACACTTTACCGAGAAACGGGCCTGCATAGTCGACATGGTGCCTCTCTGGGCGCGTTGCTCAACTGAGCACAGACGCTGCATTGCCGTACACAGGACTCTAAGTCAGAGTCGATACCGGGCCACCACATTTGGGATCTGGCTTTCATCATTACAATACCCGGGCGTGTGCTGTGGAGATCCGCGATGAACGTCTCCCTGCCCTTTTTGGGTAGCACTACGCGGTTACCCCACAACAGGCAGTCTGCCTGAATGGATAGCTCGTCCTTTCACTGCTGGAATGGCTTGATTAGCTCTTGCATTTCGACGGGGATGCTGGCCCATGCAGTACACAGTTTTTTACTAGGGACAGCAGAGGATCTTGGCTGGTCTAAATCCTAATCTGCCGGGCCGTTACAGGTGATTTATCATTTTCAAACGCTTCCATGACCATCAACAAGTCTGTGGGCTGCGTCACCATCAACAAGTTTGCAGGCTGCGCCATTTCCACCCCCGTGGTGGGCAATGGTAGCCGACTGAGAGCATCCGCACAGTTCTCGGTGCCTGGCTTGTGGCGGATGGTATAGTTATACGCTGATAGCGCGAGTGCCCACCTTTGTATGCGGGCTGAGGCATTAGTATTTATGCCCTTGTTTTCAGCGAACAGGGATATGAGGGGCTTGTGATCGGTTTCCAGCTCAAATTTGAGGCCAAACAGGTACTGATGCATTTTCTTTACCCCGAACACACACGCTAATGCCTCTTTCTCAATCATGCTGTTGGCCCTCTCGGCTTTAGACAAGCTCCTGGAGGCATAGGCGATAGGTTGCAACTTTCCCGCAACTTTAGCTTTTTGTAATACACACCCGACTCCGAACCAATGTCCTAGGGGGAGTGTTTGCTGGTGCTGTTGGGGAGGATTTAAACTAATATGGCAGGGGGATGGGAACCAATGCAGGGAGACAGAGGGAAACAAAAAGGAGGCAAAAGGCAGAAAGGAAATGAGGAAAAGTGGAGGGCAGAGAAACCCAAGGCAAAGAACAAAAAGGGCCACCACTGTACAGCAAAATTCTAAAAGGACAAAGGGTGTTAAAAAAACAAGCCTGAAGGCTTTGTGTCTTAATGCAAGGAGTATCCGGAATAAGGTGGATGAATTAACTGTGCAAATAGATGTTAACAAATATGATGTGATTGGGATTACGGAGACGTGGCTCCAGGATGAGCAGGGCTGGGAACTCAACATCCAGGGGTATTCAACATTCAGGAAAGTTAGAATAAAAGGAAAAGGAGGTGGGGTAGCATTGCTGGTTAAGGAGCAAATTAAGGCAATAGTTCGGAAGGACATTAGCTTGGATGATGTGGAATCTATATGGGTAGAGCTGCAGAACACCAAAGGGCAAAAAACGTTAGTGGGAGTTGTGTACAGACCTCCAAAAAGTAGTAGTGATGTTGGGGAGGGCATCAAACATGAAATTGGGGTTCGTGCAATAAAGGTGCAGCAGTTATAATGGGTGACTTTAATATGCACATAGATTGGGTTAACCAAACTGGAAGCAATACGGTGGAGGAGGATTTCCTGGAGTGCATAAGGGATGGTTTTTTAGACCAATATGTCGAGGAACCAACTAGGGGGGAGGCCATCTTAGACTGGGTGTTGTGTAATGAGAGAGGATTAATTAGCAATCTCGTTGTGCGAGGCCCCTTGGGGAAGAGTGACCATAATATGGTGGAATTCTGCATTAGGATGGAGAATGAAACAGCTAATTCAGAGACCATGGTCCAGAACTTAAAGAAGGGTAACTTTGAAGGTATGAGGCGTGAATTGGCTAGGATAGATTGGCGAATGATACTGAAGGGGTTGACTGTAGATGGGCAATGGCAGACATTTAGAGACCGCATGGATGAACTACAACAATTGTACATCCCTGTCTGGCGTAAAAATAAAAAAGGGAAGGTGGCTCAACCGTGGCTATCAAGGGAAATCAGGGATAGCATTAAAGCCAAGGAAGTGGCATACAAATTGGCCAGAAATAGCAGTGAACCCGGGGACTGGGAGAAATTTAGAACTCAGCAGAGGAGGACAAAGGGTTTGATTAGGGCAGGGAAAATGGAGTACGAGAAGAAGCTTGCAGGGAACATTAAGACGGATTGCAAAAGTTTCTATAGATATGTAAAGAGAAAAAGGTTAGTAAATACAAACGTAGGTTCCCTGCAGTCAGAATCAGGGGAAGTCATAACGGGGAACAAAGAAATGGCGGACCAATTGAACAAGTACTTTGGTTCGGTATTCACTGAGGAGGACACAAACAACCTTCCGGATATAAAAGGGGTCGGAGGGTCTAGTAAGGAGGAGGAACTGAGGGAAATCCTTATTAGTCGGGAAATTGTGTTGGGGAAATTGATGGGATTGAAGGCCGATAAATCCCCAGGGCCTGATGGACTGCATCCCAGAGTACTTATGGAGGTGGCCTTGGAAATAGTGGATGCATTGACAGTCATTTTCCAACATTCCATTGACTCTGGATCAGTTCCTATGAAGTGGAGGGTAGCCAATGTAACCCCACTTTTTAAAAAAGGAGGGAGAGAAAACAGGGAATTATAGACCGGTCAGCCTGACATCGGTAGTGGGTAAAATGATGGAATCAATTGTTAAGGATGTCATAGCAGTGCATTTGGAAAGAGGTAATATGATAGGTCCAAGTCAGCATGGATTTGTGAAAGGGAAATCATGCTTGACAAATCTTCTGGAATTTATTGAGGATGTTTCCAGTAGAGTGGACAAGGGAGAACCAGTTGATGTGGTATATTTGGACTTTCAGAAGGCTTTCGACAAGGTCCCACACAAGAGATTAATGTGCAAAGTTAAAGCACATGGGATTGGGGGTAGTGTGCTGACATGGATTGAGAACTGGTTGTCAGACAGGAAGCAAAGAGTAGGAGTAAATGGGGACTTTTCAGAAAGGCAGGCAGTGACTAGTGGGGTACCGCAAGGTTCTGTGCTGGGGCCCCAGCTGTTTACACTGTACATTAATGATTTAGACGAGGGGATTAAATGTAGTATCTCCAAATTTGCGGATGACACTAAGTTGGGTGGCAGTGTGAGCTGCGAGGAGGATGCTATGAGGCTGCAGAGCGACTTGGATAGGTTAGGTGAGTGGGCATATGCATGGCAGATGAAGTATAATGTGGATAAATGTGAGGTTATCCACTTTGGTGGTAAAAACAGAGAGACAGACTATTATCTGAATGGTGACAGATTAGGAAAAGGGGAGGGGCAAAGAGACCTGGGTGTCATGGTATATCAGTCATTGAAGGTTGGCATGCAGGTACAGCAGGCGGTTAAGAAAGCAAATGGCATGTTGGCCTTCATAGCGAGGGGATTTGAGTACAGGGGCAGGGAGGTGTTGCTACAATTGTACAGGGCCTTGGTGAGGCCACACCTGGAGTATTGTGTACAGTTTTGGTCTCCTAACCTGAGGAAGGACATTCTTGCTATTGAGGGAGTGCAGCGAAGGTTCACCAGACTGATTCCCGGGATGGCGGGACTGACCTATCAAGAAAGACTGGATCAACTGGGCTTGTATTCACTGGAGTTCAGAAGAATGAGAGGGGACCTCATAGAAACGTTTAAAATTCTGACGGGGTTAGACAGGTTAGATGCAGGAAGAATGTTCCCAATGTTGGGGAAGTCCAGAACCAGGGGACACAGTCTAAGGATAAGGGGTAAGCCATTTAGGACCGAGATGAGGAGGAATTTCTTCACCCAGAGAGTGGTGAACCTGTGGAATTCTCTACCACAGAAAGTTGTTGAGGCCAATTCACTAAATATATTCAAAAAGGAGTTAGATGAAGTCCTTACTACTAGGGGAATCAAGGGGTATGGTGAGAAAGCAGGAATGGGGTACTGAAGTTGCATGTTCAGCCATGAACTCATTGAATGGCGGTGCAGGCTAGAAGGGCCGAATGGCCTACTCCTGCACCTATTTTCTATGTTTCTATGTTCTATGTTACAACGATGCATCACATGCTAGCACATGTCTTTTACACGGGCTATACAATACAAGCAGTTTGTTGGAGCACACAATGTTTCTGGCTTTCTCAAAAGCAATTACTTGATTTTTTTCCCCATACCCAGTTGTCACCTTTACACAATAACACATGTAGGAGCTCTAAAAGGGTGCTTAACCCCAGTAGGAAGTTACCAAAATAGTTGAGGAGTCCCTGGAACGACCGCAGCTCCGTGACATTCTGTGGACTGGGCGCGTTCCTGATAGCCTCTGTCTTGGCGTCTGTGGGCCGAATGCCGTCCACCGCGATCTTTCTCCCCAAAAACTCCACTTCTGTTGCCATGAAGACGCATTTCGACCTCTTCAGCCGCAGCCCTACGCGATCCAGTCGTTGGAGGACCTACTCCAGATTTTGTAGGTGCTCGACGGTGTCCCGACCCGTGATCAATATGTCGTCCTGAAAAACCACTGTGCGTGGTACCGACTTGAGTAGGCTCTCCATGTTTCTCTGGAAGATCGCTGCAGCTGACCGAATTCCAAACGGGCATCTGTTGTCGATGAACAGTCTCTTGTGCGTGTTGATGCAGGTGAGGACCTTTGAAGACTCCTCCAGCTCCTGCGTCATATTGGCCGAAGTCAGGTCGAGCTTGGTGAACGTCTTGCCTCCTACCAGCGTCGCAAATAGGTCGTCTGCCTTAGGTAGCGGGTATTGGCCCTGTCGTGAGAAACGATTAATAGTTACTTTATAATCGCTGCAAATCCTGACCGTGCCATCACTTTTGAGTACTGGAACAATCGGGCTGGCCCACTCGCTGAATTCCACTGGGGAGATGATGCCCTCACGTTGCAGCCTGTCCAGCTCGATTTCCACTCTCTCCCTCATCATGTGAGATACCGCTCGCGCCTTGTGGTGAATGGGTCGTGCCTCTGGGACCAAGTGGATCCACACCTTCACCCCGGAAAAGTTTCCAATGCCTGGCTCAAAAAGGGAAGGAAATTTGTTAAGAACCTGGGTACATGAGGTCTCATCGACATGTGATATCGCTCGGATGTCATCCCAGTTCCAGCGGATTTTGCACAGCCAGCTGCTTCCAAGCAATGTGGGGCCATCGCCCGGGACAATCCAGAGTGGCAGTTCATGCACTGTGCCCTCGTAGGTGACCTTGACCATGGCACTGCCCAGGACAGTGATAAGCTCTTTGGTGTACGTTCTCAGTTTCGTGTGGATGGGGCTCAGGGCTGGTCTGAATGCCTTGTTGCACCACAGTCTCTCAAACATCTTTTTACTCATGATGGATTGGCTCGCTCCAGTGTCCAGTTCCATGGCTATGGGTAAGCCATTCAATTTTACATTTAGCATTATAGGTGGATATTTCGTCGAAAATGTGTGCACCCCGTGTACTTCAGCATCTGCCTCCTCTCTATGAGGCTCGAAATTGCTTTGGTCCACCATGGACCGATCTTCCTCTACCACGTGGTGAGCAGGTTTTGCAGAGCTTGCAGCTCATCTGCAAGCTCGTTGGAGGTGCCCCATTGTTCCACAGCTCTTGTAAACATACCCTTTGAAGCGGCCTGAAAAGGCTGCATGGAAGCCTCCACAACGCGAACAAGGTGTGAATTGCCTTGCATTCATCCTTTGTTGCGGACTCTGAGTCATCTGGGTCACCTGAGGCCTGTTGGCAGTTGCAGACTCGTGGTTTCTGTCTGCCCTGTACATTCCTGTTCACAAACACAGTTCCAGTTAATGTATGAACATTGCTTGCACTTGTGTGCTGAAAGATTTGTTTGGTGTTATCACTGGTGGACATAAACACCTGTGCTATCGTAATGGCCTAACTGAGTGTCGCTGTCTCTACAGTCAAAAGTTTTCATAGGATGGTCTCGTGACCAATGCGCAGTACAAAAAAGTCTCTGAGCATTTGCTCCAGGTAGCCATCAAACTCACATTGTCCTGCAAGTTGCCTTAGCTTAGCAACGTAGCTTGCCACTTCCTGACCTTCAGATCGCTGGCACATGTAGAACCGATACCTCGCCATCAGCACGCTCTCCCTTGGGTTAGGATGCTCCCGAACCAGTGTACGCAGCTCCTCATATGACTTATCTGTGGGTTTCACTGGAGCCAGAAGATTCTCCATGAGGCTGTAGGTCGGTGCCCCGCAGACCGTGAGAAGGACCACTCTCCTTTTTGCAGCGCTTCCTTCTCCGTCCAGCTCGTTGGCTTCAAAGTACTGGGTCTAGCCATTCGACATAGGCTTCCAATTCCTCACCCTCCGAGAACTTCTCCAGGATGCCGTTTGCTGCATCTTTGCGTTGGATTCGTATACTCGTCACCAGTTATTGTGTTCCTAACACAGATGAGACTGCACACAGGGAGGTTAAAGTAATAGTGACCTCAGTCTTTATTAAGACACTCCAGAGTGAGGAACAGGCCTTAGGGGCCGGCTTATATAAAGTGCTTCCAGGGATGCTGGGATCCCTTGGGACTTCAGGTGATGTGCTCCCTGGTGGCGGAACATGGGAGTGCATGCTTTACAGATACACAACACTATCCTTTTGTATTTCATGCACAAGTACCCCCAGGTCCCGCTGTACTGCGGCACTTTGCTATCTTTCGCCATTTAAACTTGCTCTTTGATTTTTTTTCTGTGAAAGTGCATGAACTCATACTTTCCAACATTATAGTCCATCTGCCAAATTGTTACCCACTCACTTAGCCTGTCTATGTCCTTTTGCAAATGTTTTTTTGTCCTCCTCACACATTGCTTTTCCTCCCATCTTTATATCATCAGCAAACTTGGCTATATTACACTCAGTTCCTTCTTCCAAGTCGTTAATATAGATTGTAAATAGTTGGGGTCCCAGCACTGATCCCTACTAGTTACTGGTTGCCAACCAGATAATGAACCATTTATCCCGACTCTCTGCTTTCTGTTAGTTAGCCAATCCTCTATCCATGATAATATATTACCCCCAACCCCGTGAACTTTTATCTTGTGCAGCAACCTTTTATGTGGCACCTTGTCAAATGCCTTCTGGAAATCCAAATACACCACATCCACTGGTTCCTCTATATCCACCCTGTTCGTTGCATCCTCAAAGAACTCCAGTAAATTTGTCAAACATGACTTCCCCTTCATAAATCCATGCTGACTCTGCTTGACCAAATTTTGCTTTTCCAAATGTCCTGCTACTGCTTCTTTAATAATGGACTCCAACATTTTCCCAACCACAAATGTTAGGCTAAGTCTATAGTTTCCTGCTTTTTGTCTGCCTCCTTTTTTAAATAGGGATGTTACATTTGCAGTTTTCCAATCTGCTGAGACCTCTCCAGAATCCAGGGAATTTTGGTAAATTACAACCAATGCAGCCACCATCTATTGGGGACTTGGCCTGGAGGGTGTTGGATGGGGCAGCCCCGTGCAATAAGTTCTTAAGTCGGTTCACGGGCTCCCAGGCCACCTGTAATTTCTGCGGTCTAGAGGAGTCCGTGTTCCATGTTTATGTTCAGTGTGTCAGGTTGCAGCCCCTCTTCCAATATTTGAAGGGGCTGCTCCTCAAATTCTGGTTGCAATTCAGTCCCACATTCCTGATCTTTGGGCACCCTGTGCGGAGGGGAGTGGGCAGGGCGGAAGGCCTCTTCGTAGGATTGCTCCTGGGCACGGCCAAGGGGGCCATCAGCTGGTCCAGGCAGCGGGCGGTCAAGGGGGTTGTTCAACCCGACTGCCTGCCTCTCTTCCATGGTTACATCTGAGCCAGGGTATCCCTGGAGATGGAGCATGCGGTGTCCACTGGTATGCTCGCGGCCTTCCGCGAGAGGTGGGCGCCGGAGGGACTGGAGTGCATCATCACCTGCGGCAACCAAAATTTGATTTGATTTAAGTTACTGCCAAAGTGAATTTGTTTATTGTATCGGGTTTAGTGCCCCCCCCCCCTTAATCAGGGGGCACCAGTATAAATTGTGTTTTTGGTGCCCTAAAAAAAAAACATGGGGGCACTTGAATGAAAGTTTCTAGAGTGTGACCCCCCTTTTATCAGGGGGCACTTGTTTATTGCCTTCAACAAAATAGTTGTAGAGCTATTGCATCCCCCATGGAGGGCTCTCTATGCAGAACTCCTCCCTTTATTTATTGCGGACTTGGCCTGGAGGGTGTTGGACAGGGCAGCCCTGTGCAATAAGTTTTTAAGTCAGTTCATGGACTCCCAGGATCCCTGCAATTTCTGCAGTCTGGAGGAGTCCGTGTTCCATGTCTATATTCAATGTGTGAGGTTGCAGCCCGTATTCCAATATTTGAAGGGACTGCTCCTCAAATTCTGGTTGCACTTCAGTCCCACGCTCCTGATCTTTGGGCACCCTGTGCGGAGGGGAGCAGACAGGTCGGAAGGCTTCCTCGTAGGACTGCTCCTGGGCATGGCCAAGTCGGCCATTAACAGGTCCAGGCAGTGGACCATTCCGCCCGACTGCCTGCCTCTCTTCCGCAGCTACATTTGCGCCAGAATGTACCTGGAGATGGAGCACGCGGTGTCCACCGGTATGCTCGTGGCCTTCCGCGACAGATGGGCACCGGAGGGACTGGAGTGCATCATTTCAACAAGGAACAGAATTTTAATTTGATTTGTTAAGGTTCCCTTTAACGTTTATTTGTTTATTTTGTGGGTTCTAGTGCCCTTACCAAAGGCATTTGGCTTAAAGTTATAATTTAAAAGAGTTGTAGAGCTGTTGCATTGTGAGTGGGCTTAGCCAGTCGCTTGATGTTCACAAGACTCAATAAAACCCCAGTAAGTTGGGTCTTGGTCATCCACGATAAGGTATGCAGTTGTGTGCCTAGTGGATGAACTAGTAATTGTTAAACAAGAATAAGGAAACCTTTGTTAATAAACCAACAATTCCTAATAGCAATGTGTTGCTATGAATTCTTAAGCAAAGAATCCATAAAGCAAATATATTACAAAATGGCGATGAGAATGGGAGTTTCTTCATGAAGAAACTTTGGTGGAATTCATTTTATGAGAAGGCAAATACAAGTGGAGCACAGCAAGAGGATATACCGGCAGTGTGGTTCCCGAATGAGAGTCTGGCAGTACCATTTCTTTTTGTGAGTAGTGAACAGTGTTGAACTGACAATAAAGCTTGTGGAGAGCTATGTGGAATCATTGAAAAACAATTCAAGATTATTGAGAGTGATTAACGGTAATTAAGCTAAGCTAAGAAGGCAATATGGAGGTGACAACAAGTTGTCAGTAATTTGGGAGCTTTTGACAAGAATAAGGAATCTTTTAGATCCTACAGTGAAAGATTGCAAATGTTTTTTTAAAGCTAATGACATCAATGAAGTCTCAGCAGGTGTGGCAAGTTCGCAATTAAGCTGTTCAGGAGATGATGAAAACTATTCTGTCAGTCATGATTGGAGCAGAGGACTATAGTATCTTAGTGAATTTTTTAATCCTGAGAAAGGTTAAGGATGCTTCATTCTCAGACATATTACAGATATTGGTGAATCATTTTGATCCACGGCCTTTAGAAATAGTGGAGAGCAACAAGTTTGCAATGAGAAACCAAAAGCCTGATGAATACATTGTTGCCATAAGAAAATTATCTCTACACTGCAATTTTGGAGGATTCCTAGACAGGGCTCTCGGAGATAAATTTGTATATGGACTAACAGATGAATGCATCCAGTCAAAATTATTAGATATGGTTAATCCCTCTTTTGAGAAAGCTTGCAAGATAGCCACCTCCATGGAGATGGCGGAGAAAAATATTAAACAATTTCACCCATTACCATCAGTAGTAGCAGTTCACAGCCACCGGGGCTATAGAAACTCAGAAGAGGGTGGGCCCTAGTCAGAGGAAGAGTTATGTAACCAACAAGAATCGATGTCATAGGTGTAATAGCAACCATACCGCACAACAGTGTTGATTCAAATGGGCAAGATACTACCAGTGCCAAGTAAGGGGACACATTGCAGCCGCATGTAAATCCAAAGACAGGCCCAACGATAATGAAAGACTTCACTGGGTGGAAACCAATCAGAACAGTGAAGGCTTTGGTGTATGTGCAGTGAAGGGCAAGGCAATACGTTTCTTATGTCAGGATTTCAGAACGTTAGTACTGATTAATTATCAATGGATTAATATGATAATTGATACAGCAGCTGAATGCTCAATAATGAGTCAGGATGTGTATTACAAGAATTTCAGGGGCATACCACTAAAGGCAAGCCCAGCGAAGCTGAAAACAAATTTACTGCAGACGCTTGGACCAATAGAGTGTATAGTACAATACCATGGGCAACAAGTAAGGTTATCTATTATTATAGCGAAAAAGGTCAATCGGCCGACATTTATGGGCTTCGTTTGGATTGGTACAGCCATCTGTGGTACAGAAATGGTTAAGTCTCAGCTAGATACTGTGCTGGAGAAATATGCTAACATGTTTCAGGACTCATACGAGGGCATCAAGGGATACAATACACATATTCAGATTAGGTTGGATGTCAAATCTATTCTTAGTAGACCAAGGCCGGTACCATATGAGTTAAAATGGCAGGTTGAGCAAGAGCTTGATAAATTGGAGAATATGTGAGTTTTAGTGAAGACTGATAGTTCTGAAGGCAGACAAAATGGTATGTTTCTGTGGAGATTATAAAATTACCCTGAATCGAGCAGTTGATGAGGAACAGTACCCTTTACCGACATCACAGGACTTGTATGCAGAACTGGCAGGAGCCAAAGTCTTCACAAAACTGGATCTCTCCCATGCCTATGCTCAACTCCATGTTGACAAGGATAGTCAGCAGTATCTGACATTCAGACATTCAGCACACACAAAGATTTATATTCATACACTAAGTTGTCTTATGGTATCAAGTCCTCACCAAAGATATTTCAGGCTATCATGGATCAGATCTTACAGGGAATAAATCACTGTTTGTGCAATCTAGATGGTGTGTTGATAGCCACCGACCATAATCTGAAGCTGAAGAGGAGTAACTGTGCATTTATACAGCGTGATGTGGTTATCTAGGATTGCGGGTAGATGAAAATGGTCTCCAACCAGTTAAAGAGAAAATGCAAGCTATCATGATGGCTCCAGAACCGAAAAACATTACTGAATTACAATCGCACAATATTATGCTCGTTTCCTTCCTGGAGTAGCAACCGTGCTCGCACCACTCCATTATTTATGAAAGAACGGTATGTGTTGGATATGGGACAAAGAGCCACAGAATTCATATGACACATGCAAGCGATACTTGCGCAGTAGTGCTCTTCTCGTCCATTATGATCTGACTCGTGAACTAAGACTAGCCTGTGATACCTCTGGATATGGTTTGGGAGCAGTGATCAGCCATGTTATGAATGATGGACAGTAAAAACCGGTTGCCTTTGCATCGTGTACGCTCAACAAAAGCAAACAGAATTATGCCCAGATTGGGAAAGAGGCTTTGGCAATTATATTTGGTATTAAAAAGTTTACCAGTTACTAGCCAATTCACGCTAGTAACCGATCACAAACACTTACTAGCTATCCTCGGCCCAAAGGCGGCAATTCCATCTATGGCAGCTTCCAAGATGCAAAGATGGGCTATTTTATTGTCTCAGTATGATTACAGGATCGAGTATCATATGTTGAAGCAGAATGCACTGGCCTTTCAAGGCTGCCTCATGAAGATTCTGAATTTGACCGCGTTCAGGCAATCTTTACTCTAGATGTCGTTGATGAGGATTTTCCTGTCACCACCTCTGTTATTGCAGAGCACACACAGAAAGATGCCACGGTACAGCAGGCCTATGAGCACAACCTGTGAGGGTGGTCTGTAGATCAGATGCATTTAGATGAGGGGATAAAGCCCTTTTATCAGCATTGGCATGAATTATCATGTAAGCAGGGATGTCTAAAATGAGGCCTGGGAGTAGTCATTCCCAGTGCACTATGGGCCAAAGTCTTGACGGAACTTCACGGTGAACATACTGGCATCGTGGGCATGAAAGTGGTGGCCCAAAGTTTTGTTTATTGGCCTGAGTTGGATAAAGACTTAGAAGTATTAGTAAGTAAGTGTACTATCTGTCAAGACATCAGGACCATGCCAGCTAAAACACCGCTGCAAACAAGGACTTGGCCAATGAGACCATTCCAAAGAATACATATTCATTTTTACGAGAGGGGCAGTGATAATTTTCTAGTTCTAATCGATAGCCATTCAAAATGATTGGAAGTACGGCATGTGGGGTCATCTTCGACTACAGTGCATGGATGAATTACGGGATATTTTTGCATGCCATGGCTTGTCCGAAGAAATGGTGTCAGATAATAGGTCGCAATTTCGGTCCACGCAATTTGAAAATTTTGCCAGACTCAACGGTATCAAACACACGTTGGCAGCACCTTATCATCCTGCTTTGAATGGTGCAGCTGAAAGGTTGGTCAGGATTGTCAAGGAGGCTTTGCTGAAACAAATTCTACAGACTGGTCATCAGTGAGCATGAAGCATAGGTTAACGAATTTTATTTTCAACTACAGAACTACGCCCCATTCTCCAGCAGGATACACACCTGCTGAATTATTGATAAAGTGTAGGCTGAGGACGCATCTTAGTTTATTGCAACCGAACTTATCTGATAAGGTAGAGAAGACACAATCGGTGCAGGAATGTCATTTTCATTCTGATATTAAAGAACAGTGCTTTCAGAAGGGTGATCAGGTCAGAGTTCTCAGTTGAAAAGGGCAAGTCCATGCAAATGGTACAATTATTCGGGTATGTGGCACCAAAGAGTACTTGGTCAAAATTGGTGAATACATCAGGAAGTTTCATGTGGATCAAATGTTTCTAGCGAGTGATGTACCTTCGGTACCACGAGTAGATGAGTATGAATCTGACTTGGACGATGATCATTGTGAGTTGGCAGGTCCAAGTACTTCAACAGACATAACGGTCATAACGTCTATATCCCCACCAACATAGATGCAGCCGACTGAAGACGGTTCTGCGAGTATGGGACGATTTTGCAGAGACAGTGGCTGCGATTTCCCCTACCTTGGCAGGAGATGGTGATGGCGAGTGATGACCATGCTCCTGTGACAATCCTGGCCAAAAAGGAGAGTTTACCATTCAGGGCCTGGTTAGGCACGCTCTGCGCGTTTCCCGCGCCAATTAATGGGAGCGGGAGATACGACTCTTGCCGGTTTATTTAAAGGGGCCATGGCCCCGTTTGCTGACAATTCATTTCCCACTGGTTAGTCTGCTGTGAGTTAGTGCAGGTGTGAGTTATGTCAGCAGTAAGACAAACATCAGCACACTTCAACGATGACTGCCTCCATCATCTTGTGGAGGGAGTGAGAGGACGTAGGGAGATTCTGTTCCTTGCGGATGGCAGGAAGAGGCCGCCTCAACAGACAAAGGCATCATGGCTACAGGTAGCCCAGGAGATATCAACTACATCAGTGGTGCCTCGCACTTGGGTACAGTGCCGCAAAAGGTTCAATGATCTTCTGAGATCTGAAAAAGTGAATATAAAGCAACACTACCTTGATACTGCTATGTCTGTCATCACATCCCCACCACTATGCATTGCTAACCATACTCCTGCACAACATTACTCACCCCAAAATCCTTGGACCTTAATCCATCCATCTCTCTCTATTGACCTTATCAGGTCCCCCATCTTACTAAACATCCCTCATACTCAGCCTCATCATAATGCAAGGATAACAAGTAACAGGACAAAAGGAGGCAACTTGGTATCACCAAGTCGCTCCATCAAAGGCCCCCTGCAAAGCTGTATCCCATTCCATAAATGATGTTCATTCCATTGGTCTTATTCAACCTTCTCTGCTTTCCCTCCTTGCAGGAAAAGATTGCACACAATAAGAGGGAGAGAGAGAGAATGGGAGGAGGCCCTCAATCCATGTATCATCTGACCAATGCGGAGGAGGCAGCAATGGACATAGCTGGAGTGGTGGAGGTTCAAGAAGTGGGGGACGGCGAGAGTGGCTCAATAGAAGAAGCTGGTGACAGAATTATTATTCACACAGTTGCACAGATGCCTTTCATCATTCATTCACATGGGGTGTGATGAGAACATAGAAATTAATGGTCATGATGTGTATAATGGTAGACATCTCAGTTTTGTAACTCATGCCTTTGCTCTCCCACAGGTCCATCTGGAGCCACCCCTCCCACTGACCAGGAGGAGCCTTCTGCCTCTGAGGGTGCAGCATCACCTCAGACAGCACAACCCAGCACCAGCACAGATATGTACACCTTGGTGGGTCCATCGCGACATAGAGTAATGTTGTCAGCTGGTGTCTCACAGATCACATGTGAGCCACAACAGATAGTGGAGACAGTGACAGCAGTGGAAACTCCTCGTCGGAGTGTGCAAGAGTCTCCTAGCTCTGCTCGGCTGCATGCAGATGCTGAGCCTCGGAGGCCATCGAGGAACAGGGCGATCCTGGAACAAGTGCAAGAGGCTGTGACTGGTTTTGCAACCGCGGTGACTACAAGCGTGAAGAGAGTGGAGCAGTCCATCTCCAATATGAGCACCACCATGGCGCACTCAATGACAAATATAGTTTCCTCCGTGGATTGGATGGCCACCTGCATTGAGGAATCACATATAATGACAACAGGATTTCACTTCTGAATAGATGGGCATCTATGGAGGAGAGAAACCAGAGGCTCATAGACGTCCTCTGTAGGAGGGATGTCAGTATAGACATGGGCCCTCATGGCCCCACTGAAGTGCAGCAAGGTGCTCTCCAGCTCCTTGCTAGCAGGGAAGTGCAGGTGGCCCCTGAGAGGGATGATGGTGGGAGGCACATGGAAGTGGGGGCTCCTCGCCAAGCGCTATCACTTCTACCCCCTTGCCAACCCCTCAGTCAGAGCTCCAAATGCCTTCTCGAACAGTGATGGCTGAGTCTGCCCCTGCACAGTTGCAGGAGGAGCAGACTTTGGCAGGGTGCTCACAGGTTCAAAAACCCAGAGGATGACTGCCAAAGGCGTCTAAGCAGGCGCAGCAGGAAGGTGAAGAGGCTGCCTCTACCTCTGCTGAAGCTACAAGGATAGCACCACATAGAATCACCTGGAAAAGAAAGATCCCACACAAGGGTATTCACTTGGGTGTTTTGCTCATTACCACTATGATGTTTGTACTTTATGCACCAATGTTATTAAATCATTTATTTACCACACGTTGCAGTAGCAGACAAATGTGTTTGATGGAATGGAGGGGGTCGAGTGGTCAGTTAGGGCTGATTTGACATTCAACAATGCTGGTGGGGATGCAAACAAGGGACTATTCAGTGTTTCTTTGTTTCATGATGTTGCTGTGGAGCCATGCCAACAGATGGCCACATGTTGCAACCAAATGTTTGACCTTCCCAAAGCTAGTTGGACCTGGCATGTATGATGGCATCAAACAGGAAATTAGGGATGCATGCAATAAAGGTACAGCAGTTATCATGGGTGACTTTAATCTACATATTAATTGGGCTAACCAAACTGTAGCAACATGGTGGAGGAGGATTTCTTGGAGTGTATAAGGGATGGTTTTCTAGACCAATATGGTGAGGAACCAACAAGAGAGCAGGCCATCCTAGACTGGGTCTTGTTTAATGAGAGAGGATTAATTAGCAATCTTGTTGTGCGAGGCCCCTTGGAGAAGAGTGACCATAATATAGTAGATTCTTCATTAAGGTGGAGAGTGACACAGTTAATTCAGAGACTAGGGTCCTGAACTTAAAGAAAGGTAACTTCGATGGTATGAGATGTGAATTGGCTAGGATAGACTGGCAAATGGTACTTAAAGGGTTGACGGTGGATAGGCAATGGCAGACATTTAAAGATCACATGGATGAACTTCAACAATTGTACACCCCTGTCTGGTGTAAAAATAAAATGGGGAAGGTGGCTCAACTGTGGCTAACAAGGGAAATTAGGGATAGCACATATGCATAAATGATTTTATGGTGGTTGCACACCAGCTGAATGTTTAGCGAGTAGAAACCCTTTCAGTTCACAAAAGCGTGCGGATTGTGATGGGGTGCCCTGATGGCCACGTGTGCAGTCAATCATTCCCTGCACCCATGGGAAGCCAGCCAGAGTCAAAGTCAAAGCCGATCGCCCTTAGTCACACTGGCTTGATCCATGGTAAACTTTATCTAGTTGCGCGACTTGTGAAACAGGGTGATCTGTGAGATGCACCTATGCGCGGCAGACTGGGAAATGTCGCTAATGTCTGCGGCAGATGCCTGGAAGGAGCCTGAGGTGAAGAAGTTGAGGGCGAGAGTGACTTTGGCTGCCACTGGCAATGGGTGTCCACCCCTTCCTCTGGATTGCAGGTCTTCCTCCAGCACTGCGCTAAGGTTGGTGACCACCTGGCGTGATAGCCTGAGTCTCCTTCGGCACTGCTGCTCCGTCGTGTTCAAGTACTTCATCCTCTGCCTATAGACACTGTGCTGGGGGTAGTGCCTCCGGCACGGCACATCCCTGCGATGGTGCCCTCTGCCCTGTGCAGCATGAGGTGGTTCAGGGGAGGGTTGGTGCTCTTGTTGTTGCTGCTGGTGTGGCTGGTTCTGCTGCTCCTGCAGCTGTTCCTCATCAGTCTCCGAGGACCAAGATGAGAGAGCATAAATCACCCCCATCGTGATTGTTCTTCTGCCAGATCCAGTTGAGTTGGCAGAACCAACCTGGCACTGGTCAGAAAGTTTCTTACAAGCTTACAGTGAACAGAGTTCTCTACAAAACACTCCAACCTGTATGAGGCTCAAAGTACTCGTTCTAATGCTGAAGCCTGCAGCTTCTGACACTGAAATGTGAACAGCTGTGAAACGGTACCTTAAATAGCACTTTTGCAGCTGTCACTTATTGAAAGCAATGGAATCATAGAGAACCAGACTCCATATACCTGGCGTGAAACCCGAGGGACAGCAGAGTCATCAAAAGGTTGGTAAAATTGTGTGCCTGCTTTTAAGCCTCTAAAATAGCATTTAAGTACCTTTTAATGATGTTAATTACCTGTCCCGCCACATGCTGTAATCCAAACGTCGACTTGACAGGTGAGAAACTCACACGGAGGCGGGTTCAGAGCAGGATCCTGACCCACTATCAATCAAAGCCTTTTTGACAGCGGACCCACCTCCAAACCTACACTCGCAGGGCTGCGAAGATTCCGGCCTCTGTATCTTTCAAGGGGGGAGGTGGAATTGGAGTTCAGTTGAGAAGATCAATGAGATAATGCAAACCAACGAATATTAAGATCGTGGAAAGAAAGCCAACACTAGTGGGCCAAAATTGCCCCTTCCGATAAGGCCTCTGACCGCCTGAAAGTGGTGGTCAAGGGGTGGCGCGGAAAAGCCGCCGACTCTCCGTGCAGGGACCACCAGTTTGTAAATTGACCTTCCTCAGGAGCGGAGCGGTGTCCGAGACCTCGCCGCCCGTTTTCCTGTCGCGGCATGCACGCGCTGACCGCTTACCATCTGGCGGGGACCCCGTCGCGAAATTGCCCCTTACCTGAAATTGCCCTGCCAGTGCTGCAGGCCAGTGGCCCCGACAGCTCTCTCTGTGAATGGCGGCAAGGCTGCCCTTAAAGGGGAGGTCGCGCTGCCGTCGACGACAGGTTGGGCCGACAATTATGGCCACGGGATCGGCCGGGCCGCCAACAGGCAACCTGGCACCCCCTCTTGGGTGCACCCCATTTTGGGAAGAGGTGAATTTCTACCCCGAGGACTGATGTACGTGTTTCAAGAAAACGCAAGAGGACACAGGAAGATAGAGGTCAGGAATCCCTGCCACACGCCCTGAAAACAAAAAATCCCCAAGTTGGTCTCCTGAATCAAATAAGAATGTAGAAAATGGGCATAGTTAGCCAATTGCAATGAAATGGAGGTTGGAGCAGGAGGAAGCTAAATGCTTACAATAAGATACCCAGGCTCAGCTGTCGAATTTGTAAAACTGTAATCATAATAAGTAATCTTCAAAAATATTGTATAAATACCTTGCTTCTAAAGAAGGGGAAGCAGGTATGCACCTGTGAGTAAGCTTACAGGTTTGTTGAGCTGTTGTATTGTGAGTGGCTTAGCCAGTTATGTGATGTTCACAAGACTCAATAAAGCCCCAGTCAGTTGGGTCTAGGTCATCCACGATGAGGTATGCAGTTGTGAGCCCAGTGGATGAACTGGTAATGTGTAGTGTAATCGTTAAACCTTTGTTAATATACCAACTAGTTCTTAATAGCAATGCGTTGCTATGAATTCTTAAGCAAAGAACCCATGAAGCAAATACATTACAGTTATGAAAGGACACACTGATGGGAGTGTGGCATTTTAGTACAGATGAAAAAACAGGTTGCAGTGTTTTGAATGAGTGGAAGCTTGTGGAGATTCATGTGTGGAAATCAGTTATCATGGTGTCGGAGAATCAAGCCTTGAAGTGATGAAGGCATGAAGTAAAGTTTCAGCAACAGAATGGAAGAAATAAAGACAGAGGTGGCCAATATTGCAGAGGTGGAAGAAAGTAGGGGGTAGAAATTGCCCACCACCCGAAATGGGGTGCACGTACCCTGTTTCAATGTTTTTTTACCGCAACTGTGGTTGAGGTCATCTCTTGAGCGAAATTCCGCTCTTTGTTTTTTTTATTCGGATCCGGAAGCCGCTTTTAATGGGGCCGGTGCCTACATGAGAGGGGCGGATACGCAGCGGTGGCAACACCTGAGGGGCGGAAGTTGGGGACGGTGCGGAGTGACCGCCGCGATGCCATCATCACGGCGCTGTGTCACCACGGCTCTCCCCTTCACTTAATGGTGAGAGCCTTCGCGATTTTAAAACTTCGGCCCACTGGGCTACCAGGGAGGGTTTCGGCTGGGCCAGTGGCCTGGCACCCGAGAGACGGCCCGGCCGAACCCAGGCATGGCAGTCGGACAACAAAAAAACATGGTGGCAGCAGCAGCAGCAGTGCGTCTTCCCCTTTAAGGGAAGTTGCACCGCCATTGCAGAAGGTCAAAGCCTCACTGGACCACCGGGAAAAAACAGATTTTGGCACCGCCGGGCGGGCCGAAGATTTTCAGAGGGGAATGTCGCCGTAGGGGCTGGTAGATCAGCGGTGCGCACAGTGATGACGTGCTTACTGCAGATCGGCAGCAGCGGAGCGATGGGGGGCTGATCAAGGCACCGCCGGAAAACCTCGGAAGGGCAATTGGGCTAGCAGCGGCCGCCACTCCACTCCGCAGCATGGCCGCTGATTCGCGGTGGTAACAGGCCTTAAGGAGAGGTGCAATTCCAGCCTCTAGGTTTTGTAACAAAGCGGGTGTAGATGAGGAAGCTGAGTTTGGATCAACCAGGACACTAAAGTTACATTTCACTTTCTAATTCAGCTTGAGATGGCAGTCAGGGAATTAAGGCTAAAGACATGCAGGTGGCTGACCAGGGTCTTGTGGACTTAAACTGGAATATGTTTTGGCTCATTCAGGTCTTGGTCTTGATATCAGTGAGGGAAGTTGAGACTGTGGCAACAACCTTTGACTTAATAGAAGTGGCGGAGAGGTAGACCTGGGGTCATCGACACACAATCTCAGATTATGGGCTCAATTTTCCCCAGTGATTTGTGATGTTTTTTTGGAGCAGGCTGCTTTTTCTGGCCTAACTTAAAAATCCACAGTTTCCCCAATCAATTTGCACCAGCATAACTCATTTAGTTACATTTCTTTTAGGTACGTTTTTTTTCATCCAAAGTGGGTGTAACCAGACACCTGTGCCAATTCTGGCCATTTAGGGAACTTTGGCCAGCTGATAGTTACTCCATTTCTGCTTCGGCCAGCGTATGTGGCCTCTCGAGAAAACCGTTGCAGAGAGTTAAAGAAATCGGCGTAGATAAGTAAATTGGAGGCCATTTGGCCTGGGATAGGGGCGGGAAGTGGAGCGGACCGGGACCAGCACTCACTCGGGACCGGAGAGGCTCGGCGGGGGAGGGAGTAAACTGACCGGCACTCACTCAGGGCCACAGCAGACCAGGAAGGCACGCACTCGGGGGCCACAGCGGACCGGGACCAGCACTCACTTGGGACCGGAGAGGCTTGGCGGGGGAGGGAGGGAGCAAACTGACCGGTGCTCACTTGGGGCCCACAGCGGACCAAGAAGGTACGCACTCGGGGCCCACAGCAGACCAGGAAGGCATGCAGTCGGAGGCTGGCCACAGCGGACCGAAAAGGAACCTCACTCAGGGACTAGAGAGGCTCGGCGGGGGAGGGATCGCACTGACCAGCACACACTCGGGGCCAGAGCGGACCAGGAAGGCACCTCACTCGGGGACTGGAGAGGGTCGGAGACAGCCGATCTGAAGGCTTGGTGCCCGGGGAGGGGGAAGGGGGAGGGAGAGAGAGGTCACAAGACTCAAGGGGCGGGGGGGAGAGAGGAGAGCTCTACTGCGCATGCGTGGCCATTTCAGCGACGTCAAGAACGTGAGTTTTTTTCCCCCGTGCATGCGCAGAAGATCCAGCTGCGTTTTTCGCTGCAGACCGCAGGCTCCACCCCCCGAAGTGACTGGCCATGCTGCGCGGGTCTGGATTACAGCAGAAACATCGAGAAAAGTTTGGACATGTTTTTCTGGCGCATTTCTGGACCTAAATATGTGGCGCAACTCTGGCACTATGCCAGAAAACGGGCTTGGGGAAAATTGAGCCCAGAGTTGCTTTGGAGGCAGTTCAGAGAAGGTTCACTTCGTTGATTCCGGGGATGAGGGGGTTGATTTATGAGGAAAGGTTGAGTAGGTTGGGCCTCTACTCATTGGAGTTCAGAAGAATGAGAGGCGATCTTATCGAAACGTAAAAGGTTATGAGGGGGCTTGACAAGGTGGATGCAGAGAGGATGTTTCCACTGATGGGGGAGACTAGAACTAGAGGGCATGATCTTAGAATAAGGGGCTGCCCATTTAAAACAGAAATGAGGAGAAATTTCTTCTCTCAGAGGATTGTAAATCTGTGGAATTCGCTGCCTCAGAGAGCTGTGGAAGCTGGGACATTGAATAAATTTAAGACAGAAATAGAGAGTTTCTTAAATGATAAGGGGATAAGGGGTTATGGGGAGCGGGCGGGGAAGTGGAGCTGAGTCCATGATCTTATTGAATGGCAGAGCAGGCTCGAGGGGCAGTATGGCCTACTCCTGTTCCTATTTCTTATGTTCTTATGTTCTTATGTCACCGAGCAACAGAATGTAGATAATGAATACTAGCTTGGAATATGATTTGAGTTTCTGAAACGGATTCCCCCAAAACAGCATGATTTCCCTAAACAGTGATTTCCCCAAATTAATTTCCCTGAGACAGAAAGCGGGGAATTTGGGGAAATCACTGTATCAGAAGGTGGGTAGTGGTGTTCCACAAGGATCAGTGCTGGGACCACTGTTGTTCACAATTTATATTAACGATTTAGACTTTGGAATCAAAAACATAATTTCTAAATTTGCGGATGACACCAAATTGCGGATGATAGTCAATACTGCGGAGGACTGCAACAAATTACAGAGGACATTAACAAACTTGCAGAATGGGGATATAATTGGCAAATGAAGTTCAACACAGATAAATGTGAGGTATTATATTTTGGTAGGAAGAATAGGGAGGTCACTTATTACTTGGAGGGTACGAGTCTAGGTGGGATAGAGGAACAAAGGGATCTCGAAGTATAAATATACAAATTACTAAAAGTTGTGACACAGGTTAGTAAGGCCATAAAAAAAGCAAACCAAGCACTAGGGTTTATTTCAAGAAGTATAGTATTGAAAAGTAGGGAAGTTATGCTAAACCGTAACAAACCTTGGTTAGACCACATTTAGAGTGCTGCGTACAATTCTGAGCGCCATATAAAAAGGATATAGAGGCACTGGAGAAGGTGCAGAGATGATTTACAAGGATGCTACCAGAAATGCGAGGGTATACATATCAGGAAAGGATGAGCAGGCTGGGTCTCTTGAAAAAAGAAGGCTGAGGGCCGATCTAATAGAGGTCTTTATAATTATGAAAGGTTTTGATAGAGTGGATACAGAGAGAATGTTTCCAATTGTGGGGAAGAACATAGCTGGAGGCCATCTATATAAGATAGTTACCAAGAAATCCAATCGGGTATTCAGAAGAAAATTCTTTACCCAAAGAGTGGTGAGAATGTGGAACTCGCTACCACAGGGAATGGTTGAAGCGAATAGTATGGATGCATTTAAGGGGAGGCTAGACAAGCATATGAGGGAGAAGGGAATAGAGGGTCATGCTGATAGATTTAGATGAGGAATCACGGGAGGAGGCTCGAGTGGAGCATAAACGCCGGCATGGATTGGTTGGGCCGAATGGCCTGATTCTGAGTCATATATCCTATGTAATCCTATGTGAATTGTAACAAAGTGAATGGTACTGGAACAATAAGTTCTTTGTTAAAATTATCAAAAAGAGAATTTCACCTCCGAACATGTTTGCAGTTGCACAAATGTAATTGAAGTTGGCATCAAAAATCTCCAGTTATTTTTAAATCTACAATATACAATACTACATCTATATGGGAGTTGGGTGCAGAACATTGATGTATCAATGCATGGCAGATGGATAAGGATTTATCCCCATGATCCTCTACACAGTGAGTTCTCAACTTGGCTAGGTTGCTTAGAGGAGCAAATATGCTTCACTATAGGGACTAAGGGGAAATCAAAATGTGTATCAACCTGCAGTACTTTCATCTAACTCCTTGCAGCTAGTCACAGAGGCCTGGGCACAGGTCACCTGCTCACACTCAGTGACAGAATGATGTGGGAGGAAAATTGGGAGGTGGGGGGAGGGAATGAAAGGGAACTATAAAAATTGTGGAGCAAGAGAATATATTTTAATATTGCAACATGAATAATCTGGACTTTGACTATATTAAAAGTTATTATATTTTACTTAGGCTGAGAACTAATGAAAATTGTAACCTGCCTTTTCAGGCCATGTTTCCCACATTACAACAGTGACTACACTCCAAAAGTACTTCAAGGGCTGTAAAGTGCTTTCAGACATCCGGTGGTCGTGAAAGGCGCTCTATAAATGTAAGTCTTTCTTTTTAATCCAAACACTGATTATTCCATAGTTTTAATTCATTGCCCCTTTTATAAATGATGGTATTAAAAATGGAAATAAATGAAAGGAACTTTATTACAATAAAACCATCAGTGCTTTGAAATATTAAAATTTACGGAATTACTTTAGTAAATTGGGTCTGTTCCCTAATTGACTAAGTTGGTGTTGTTCGTTCAGTGGTGCTAGCATTTATCAGTGTTAAATGTAATTCATCATGCATAGAGCCACGAACACTAATCAAAGTATCCTTATCACCCTGATTTCAGTAATCATAGAAATTTACGGCACAAAAGGAAGCCATTCGACCAATTGGGCTGGATTCTGGACTTTTTGGATTTCGGGGCATTAAAGTTAGCGCCTGAAAATAGTTTGCACCTTCGACTGCAAGTTTCGGCGAAAAAGTAAGCTGGAGGAGCACTAAGTCAGGTATTGCACAACGGACTTTGTGCGCCCGAGCCGAAACTTGTGTCGTTAAAGGAGGAGACCAATTTGCGCATGCGCAATCTTTTTCTGTTCAATGATGTTGCGGGTGGCTGCGTGGCTCTCATTAAAGCGCTGCTCGGCTTCTGTGGTGGAGTTCCAGAGTGGGGTCATGAGCCAGGTGGCCAGGCCATATCTTTTGTCCCCAATCAGCCAGCCCTGCCCTTGTCTTTGTCGCTGAAACATTCGTGGCACAGTGCTCTCATGCAAGATGAAAGCATCATATATGCTCCCTGGATAGCGGGCATTCACTGTGAGGATCCACTGAGTGTGGTCGCAGACCAGCTGTACTTTAGGGAGTGATATCCCTTTCGGTTTCTGAAGCATTGTATAATGGTGCTCGCAAGGTGACGTGTGTGCAGCCTGCAAATCGTCCAAACCTCAGAAACCTCTCATTCTGGCTGTCCCTGCTCATTGGGAACTTTATGAAGTCCATTCTGCATGCGTACAATGCCCTTGTCATATTCAGCGTGCTGCAAAATGCTGCATATATCCCCTGCTGATGCCTGGAAGGAACCAGAGGCATAGAAGGTCATCGCCACTGTCATGTATGCATGCTTGGAGTTACTAGCCACCAGGTGGCGCCACTGTCGGAGGTCATTGAGCTATATGCACGTGTGTGCGGCCCAGATATAAAAGGCAAGCCATAATGTATTGTAATCACTTTGGGCCCGAATAAAGCAGAGCCAGGTTTGTACCTGTGTTAGTTTACAGTATTCAGTCTATCGAGTTATTACATACATAACATTTGGCGACGAGGTAACATAAGAACTTTCGCATGCAAAAATAAGCACAATTGGAATTCTGGAGATATTTGTGGAGGGAGAGGTCCGGGCAGATTTTGTAGCTCGCCTGAACCAGTACTTCGTGGCCAACAAAATGGAGGGACCCACTGACGCAGTTAGGCGCAGGGCGATCTTCCTCACGGTTTGCGGTCCGAAAATCTATAGACTCATAAAGAATCTTCTCTCGCTTGCAAGTCCAACAGACAAGGATTATGAGGATTTGTGTGGTCTGGTACGTGACCATCTCAAACCAGAAGGCGGCATCATCATCTCATGATATCGATTCTACAAGCACGTTTGTTCTGAGGACCAGGATGTGTCGGAATTCATTGCCAACCTAAAACGTCTAGCTGGATTGTGTAAGTTCGAAAACGAGTTGGGAGACATGCTGCGAGACTTCTTTGTAATCGGCGTCAACCACAAGGTGATCCTGCGTAAGCTACTGGCGGCGGAGAAGCGAGATTTGAGCAAGGCCATCACGATTGCCCAGGCATGCATGACGACGACACTCAACTACTTCTGTAATTTCTTACCTAGATTGAGCACTTCATTAGAGCCACTGCACATGCTGCTAAGAAAACTGGGTTTGGGGTGCATCTCAAAATAGAGCTTTTGAGAAAGCTATTAACCTGCTTTGCTCTAACAAACTGCTGGTACATTATGATCCGTGTAAGCGTCCCGTATTGGCCTGTGATGCTTCGTCATATGGAATTGGTTGCGTGCTCCAACAAGCTAATGAGTCAGGTAAACTACAACCTGTTGCGTATGCTTCTAAAAGTTTGTCAAAGGCAGAAAGAGCCTACAGCATGGTAGAAAAAGAAGCATTAGCCTGTGTGTATGGGGTTAAAAAGATGCATCAGTACCTGTTTAATCTTCAGTTTGAGCTGGAAACAGATCACAAGCCACTCATTTCATTGTTTTCGGAAAACAAAGGTATCAATACCAATGCATCGTCCTGCATCCAGAGGTGGGCACTGACATTATCTGCCTATGATTATGTCATTCGCCATAGACCTGGCACCGAGAATTGTGCCGATGCACTGAACCGTCTGCCGTTGCCCACACCAGAGATGGAGATGCCACAACCTGCAGACCTACTGTTAGTTATAGATGCTTTTGAAAGTGAAGGAACCCCTGTCACGACTCAACAAGTTATGACCTGGACCAGCCAGGACCCGATATTATTGGTTATGAAACATTGTGTCCTGTTGGCGCTGGTAGGCTGTAGGTCTGCCTATAGGAGCTGGCATATCTCTGCCAGCACTTCTTTTCGAAAGCGCAGCCTTCTAATGCACGCGCCTCAGTGATGTGGAGGTATGAGCGATGTTCCCTGAAAACCCGTGAGGGGTAAGGCCTCCTCCCCGTACATCTGTGACCTCTTCGATTCCATCGCCCAACATTGCCAAGAATCCTTCTTCCAGCTTGAAGCCGTCTGCCAATAGCAACCAGCGTGATTTGCTGGCGAACTAGTATTGCCCCCATTGAAATCTCTCACTGACTTTGTAAGCAAAGTGTCATGGCACATAAAAGTGCCGTTTGCAACTTGGAGCCTCACGCAGCGTTCTATCCACAACTGCAGCAGTCACTGACAACTGCGATATAAGATCCTCCAGCCTCCGTTTAAAAATGCTGCCAATAGCACTTGCTGCACCCTGGGACCACCTGGTTCTTTCAGGCATTTCCTGGGGCGGGCGTTAAATGATGCATTAAGGCCGCAAGGTCCATCTGGGGTGCTAGTGCAGCCTTGCACGATGATTGACCTCATAATCACGCTGAAAATGGAGGCGGGGCGGTAACTTTTTGCGCAGGTGCAAACCAATAGCCGAATCTTCCGGCTGGGCGCTAAATCCTGGACACCCGGCATCATGGCCAACAACAGGATTTAACGCCCCGCCAGGCATGAGCCAGCTGAAAAAGAGCTATGCAGCCTAATCCCACATTCCAGCTCTTGGTCCATACCTCTGTAGGTTGTGGCACTTCAAGTGCATATCCAAGTACTTTTTAAATGTGATGAAGGTTTCTGCCGCTACCACCCTAACAGGCAGTGAGTTCCAGACCCCCACCACCCCTCTGGTGAAAAAAGTTCTTCTCAACTCCCTTCTAATCCTTCTACAAATTACTTTAAATCTATGCCCGCTGGTTATTGACCTCTCTGCTAAGGGAAATAGGTCCTTCCTATCCACTCTATCTAGGCCCCTCATAATTTTATACATCTCAATTCAGTCTCCCTTTAGCCTCCTCTGCTCCAAAGAAAAGAACCTCAGCCTAACGAATTTTACCTCACAGTTAAAATTCACCAGTCCTGGCAACATCCTCGTAAATCTCCTCTGTATTTTCTCTAGTGCAATCACATCTTTCCTGTAATGTCGTGACCAGAACTGTATGCAGTACTCTAGCTGTGGCCTAACTAGTGTTTTATACAATTCAAGCATAACCTCCCTGCGCTTAGGGGCCGAAATTGCCCACTGCTGGAAACGGGGTGCAACTACCCTGTTTCTGTTGTTTTTACTGGCGCGGTGGATGCGGTGGCCTCTTGAGTGAAATTCCGCTCTTCGGCTTTTTTTTTCCAGATGCATTGCAAAGTCCTTCTGTTCCTCTACACTTCAGTATCCCCTACCAATTATTGTCTATTCGCTTGCCTTGTTAGCCCTCCTCAAATGCATCTCACACTTTCTCGAGATTGAATTCCATTTGCTACTTTTCCGCCCACCTGACCATTCCATTGATATCTTCCTGCAATCTACAGCTTTCCTCCTCACTATCAACCACACGGCCAATTTTTGTACCATCTGCAAACTTCTTACATTGAAGTCTAAATCATTGATATATACCACAAAAAGCAAGGAACCTAGTACTGAGCACGGCAAAACCCCATTGGAAACAGCCTTCCAGTCACAAAAACACCTGTCGATCATTACCCTTTGCTTCCTGCCACTGAGCCACTTTTGGATCCAACTTGCCACTTTCTCTTGAATCCCATGAGCTTTTATTTTTCTGACCAGTTTGCCATGTAGCACCTTGTCAAAAGCCTTACTAAAATCCATGTAGACTACATCAAATGCGCTACCTTTATCGACCCTTCTTGTTACCTCCTGAAAAAGTTCAACCAAGTTAGTCAGACATAAAGGACCAAATCCATGCTGACTGTCCTTGATTAATCTGTGCCTTTCTAAATGATGATTATTACTGTGCTTCAGAATTTTTCCAATAATTTTCCCACCACTGAGGTTATGTTGACTGGCCTGTAATTACTCGGTCTATCTCTTTCTCCCTTTTTAAACAACGGTACAACATTACCAATCCTCCAGTCATCCGGCATCACACCTGTAGCCATTGAGTATTGAAATATGGTCAGAGCCTCTGATATTTCCTCCCTTACTTCTGTTAACAGCCTGGGATACATTTCATCCAGACCTGGCAATTTATCTGCTTTCAAAGATGTTAAACCCCTTAATATTACCTCTCTCACTATGTTTATCTCATCTAATATTTCACATTCTTCCTCCGTAACTGCAATGTCTGCGTAGTCCCTTTTTTTTGTGAAGGCAGACACAAAGTATTCATTAAGAACCATACCCACGTTTTCTGCCTTAACATACAAGTTACCTTTTTGGTCTCTAATAGGGCCTACCCTTTCTTTAGTTATCTTCTTACTTATTATTTATTTATAAAACATCTTTGGATGTCACATCCACATCACTTCACATTATTGTACCTTTTGTTGAATAGATATCGAAGTGCTCCTTTAAAGGAAACTGTTATGTCTGTTATTGCACTTATGAATGACGCCACGAGGCAATGTGTTGTACTCAAACTGTAGTGACCTTGGTCCTTTATTCGTAACTCCAGAATCAGGCACAAGCATGGTGAGCAGCCTGTTATACTGGACCCTACACACCTATGCAGGTAATCCTCAGGTCTCCCACCGGTGTGCCCTCTGGTGGACAGCCTCTGCCACAGGGGCAGGAAACTCCGGTCTCCACCAGATGCACCCTCTAGTGGTGCCAGCATAGTATATACACAGTGTAAAACTTATTGATAGTACATCAGGTAACAAGTCTCCATCTTATGCAACTAGACAGTGACTACACAGAGAGAATATCTATAGTCTGCATATATAACATCACTCTCCCCCAAGTCCTTTGTGCCGATTACCTTTGCACTATGTGCTCTGGTTTATCTCTCCCCAGACTTAAGTGCCAATATCCCTTGCACCTTGTCTGTGCTTTGGCTTGGCTCTCTCCCTGTTAACCCCCAAGTCCTTTTGTCACAACGTTGGGTAGTGGTTACCAGTTTAGATGGTTCAATGATGCAGTGGAGGTTCCAGTGGATTCTGGGTGTGATCCATGTGTGTGTCCATGGCTACACACATCCATTTCCCCCCCTCCCCCACAGCGAGATCATGCAGCAGGCCCGTTACATTAACATACAGGATCAGACACAGTGCAATTACAAAGAAAGGAAGTTACATTTTATATCGTGACACCTTGGTTCAGTGACTTACATTCATTACGTTTTGCGGTCGTGCGCCAGGATTGGGTAGATTGCATTCATGGTTCAGTCATGGTAAGTACTGAGGTAGCAGTACAGATATGCGAGGACGCAGGTTCCAGAGCAACCGGATGGGGTCCTAGTCATCTGATAGTGGGGCTGCGCCCCCTGCTAGTGGGGTGGGCCTGGTTCACTCACCGAGCCAGGACTCAGGGCCTTTGCCGTTGCCTAGTGATGGGCAGAGCCACCAATGTGTGTGGCCTCCCTGTCCTCCTTTGAGGGCTGCAGAATCTTCTGCCTGCTCTCTAACGGTGTTGGGAACCTGGCTGTTCCAGGTCCCGTTTGGGGAACTCGCTGGTTCTGACCTTTAGCTCCTGGACATGACCGAGATAGCGACTGGTTCTGGGGGTTGCGCCATCTCCACCCGGGTGGTGGGCAACAGCGGCCAACTGCGCGTATTGGCGCCGTTTTTGTTTCCAGGTCCGTGTCGAATAGTACCATCGGGCGCCTGCGGTGTGGGATAGACCTGGGGCAGGATATCAGGATCAGTGCCTTCACCCTCCTGAGGTCGCTGGTCTATAACTTGTGGGAACACCTGGGGCAGGGCATCAGGATCAGCGCCTTTATCCTCCCAAATTCGCTCGCTTGCTACTTTTGGGGACACTCTATTCCCGACATCTCGTAACAACATTTTGTTCTTTACATTAGGACTGGTACCGACATCTCGCAACAACATTTTGTTCTTTACATTAGGAATAGTACCGAAATCTCGCAACATTTTGTTCACAATCTTAATTGGTTCGTTACATTGATTGCCATACATACAATGTCTCTTTAAGTTCAGTTGGTTGCAGGTCTCCTTTAAGAGAACCCTGCTGGCTTTACCCCAATCAAATCCTTTGTTAGACACCACGTGTTGGTCCCTCAGTGTTGCACCTCGTGATATGGCCGCGGCCATATTTTTTTCAGCCACGCTGCCCCTCGCTGCAGCTGGGACGCCATCTTGCCTCTGTCCTCGAGGTCGACTGCCTTGATCCTTCTCTCCCGCGATTCTGCCACAAAAGCTGGAAGAGTGCCTGTGAATTCGATCTTCCTCCCCAGGAGTCCTGTCACTGGAGCTAGGAAGGTATTTTTAGGTCGTTCCGGTCAGATCATTGCAGTTGTGATGGACGGTCTGTGCCTCAGGTGCTGCGCTGGTCTGTTCTCTGGTGCCTGGCCCAAGTGAAGGTGAGGTTTTTCTCTGCCTCTGAGCACGGGGGACATCGATTGCTGGAATGAAGAGGTCTTCCCATTTCCACTGGATCTTCCCCATCCACCTTCTTCCGAGTAGTGTTGGACCATCACCTGCAACAATCTACAGAGGTAATTTGTGCAACACGCCATTATGGATTACACTTACATCCGCACTACCAAGGTCTGGGATCAGCTCCTTGGTGTCGGGGCGCAACTTTTCCCGTACTGGAACCAGCTCGGGTCGTTTTTCATTCCATAGCCTCTCAAAGGCAGCCTGGCTCATCAAAGACTGGTTCGCTCCCGTGTACACTTCCATGAAGACCGGAATGCCGTTTATCTCGCTTCCATCTTCACTGGAGGACAATCGGTGGTGCAGCTATACACTCCATACACTTCTTCTTGGGGCTGAGCTGCCTCTCTGGCCAAATCATCATACTCCCCGCTGGATTCAAAGTCATCCACCGAATCCTCTGCTAGACGGTGAGTCGTATTTCTTTTACACATACGCTGGAGGTGGCCCTTCGTGTTACAGGCTTTGCATATGTACTCAGCAAACCTACACTGGTGAGCCCTGTGGCTTCCTGCGCAACGACAGCATGGTGCTACTCTATTAGCACCCCTCGGCGGTCTCCGAGTTCTGGAATCCTGAGGTCTGTGCTCTCTGCCCTGAGCAGAGCCACGTTCTACAGTCTTGCCTGTGAAAGGCAGCATTCTGTGTACAGTACTTGCCGGGTTTGAGTCCACAGGATGAATAATTTGCTTGGTGCTACAGGTCGAGGTCATGAACGCCTGACTGATACTGATGGCCTTCTGCAGGTTGACTGTGATGTCGGCAGATAATAGCTTGTGAAGGAGGCCCCCGTGGCCAATTCCCATAATGAAGATGTCTCGCAATGCTTCATTGAGGTGCGTGTCGAAATCACAGCATATTTTGCAATCTCCTGGCCCTCAGGTCTGCATTGAGTGTAGAATCTGTGCCTGGCCGTGAGGGTGCTCTGTTTTGGTTTTAGTTGGTCGCGAATTAGTTCAGTCAGCTCATCGTATGTCTTATCCTTGGCCTTCGTGGGTGCCAGCAGGTCCCTGACGAGGCGGTAGACCTCGGGCCCACAACTGGTCAGCAGTATAGCCTTGCGCTTCTCCGCCAATGAGTCCTTCTCCCTGCTAGGTCGTTTGCCATGAAATATTGCTCAAGCCTTTCCGTGAAGGCATCCCAATCATCATCCTCTGCGAAGTCTTTTAGTGTGCCAAAGTTAGCCATAATCGCGTGAAAGTCCGTATTCTCGTCGCCAGTTGTTATGTCTGTAATGCACTTATGAATGACTCCACGAGGCAATGTGTTGTACTCAAACTGTAGTGACCTTGGTCCTTTATTTGTAACTCCAGAGTGAGTCACAAGCATGGTGGGCAGCCTTTTATACTGGGCCCTGCACATCGATGCAGGTGACCCTCAGGTCTCCCACCGCAGTGCCCTCTGGTGGCCAGCCTCTGCCACAGGGGCAGGAAACCCCGGTCTCCACCAATTGCACCCTCTAGTGGTGCCAGCGTAGTATATATACAGTGTAAATCTTATTGATAGTACATCAAGAAACAAGTCTCCATCTTATGCAACTATACAGTGACTACACAGAGAGTATATCTATAGTCTGCATTTATAACAGAAACCATCAATGCAATACAATTAATTAACAAATAGATATTACAATTGCAAGTTTTAAAAATCACACCTCATCAAGCGCTTCAAGTGAAAGAAAAGGTAGTATTAGTAAAAGATGACAGCATGGTCTCCTAACTTGAGGAAGGACATTCTTGCTATTGAGGGAGTGCAGCGTAGGTTCACCAGACTGATTCCCAGGATGGCGGGACTGACATATCAAGAAAGACTGGATCAACTGGGCTTGTATTCACTGGAGTTCAAAAGAATGAGAGGGGATCTCATAGAAACGTTTAAAATTCTGATGGGTTTAGACAGGTTAGATGCAGGAAGAATGTTCCCAATGTTGGGGAAGTCCAGAACCAGGGATCACAGTCTAAGGATAAGGGGTAAGCCATTTAGGATTGAGATGAGGAGAAACTTCTTCACCAAAGAGTGGTGAACCTGTGGAATTCTCTACCATAGAAAGTTGTTGAGGCCAATTCACTAAATATATTCAAAAAGGAGTTAGATGTAGTCCTTACTACTAGGGGGATCAAGGGGTATGGCGAGAAAGCAGGAATGGGGTACTGAAGTTGCATGTTCAGCCATGAACTCATTGAATGGCGGTGCAGGCTCGAAGGGCCGAATGGCCTACTCCTGCACCTATTTTCTATGTTTCTATGTTTCTATATATACAACAAAAAATGCTGTATAAGTTACAGCAGAGTATCAGTCTCCATCCTCCCCCTGTCGACTTTACAGTTTTAAGTAAAATAGTTTTGCATCTGTGCCTTTAACAACGCACCTATAGCCAGAATTGTGAATAGAAATGTGTAGGGGGATGCTACAGGATTATCTTTCTTTCTTTCTGGGTCTCTGAATGTCTTGTGAATCAAATTATCTCTCTCTGGAATTCTGCCCTTTCTCTCTTTCTTTCTTTCTAGATCTGCTCTATTAGTGCATCTCTTTCTCTCTGCCTATCTGTCCTCATTTGTTTCTGAGCGTAAAATCTGTTCTTTATTCTCTCTCTTGCTGACTTTCCACTTTACTCAACCAGACAGACTCGCACACAAAGAATGATGGCCCAATGCACAGAAAAAAAAGAGTTCTCAGGATACTGAATCTCATGAGCCATCTTTGCCCCTCCAGTGTAGAGGTCACTCCCCAAAAAGTAGCCACTACTGAAAGTATGTATCCAAATCTATTTGGCTTCACTCATGAGCAACAGCCACTTGGATATAATACCAGAGGGCTCTTAGCACTTGTGGAACTCCACTGCAGGACATGTCACTGTCTTTGAAATAGGAACAGTGTAAGGAGAAAACTAGAGGAGAAAGAAATGGAAAAGTGCATAAGAGTTCTTCATGTACACTGCATTTTACTGTAGTTAACCATTAAACCATTAAAAGTGTCCATAAAATGTGTAACTTCTCAGTTAAAAAAAAATCCTTAAATGCCGAGGTCAGAAAGGACAAATGTACTTCAAACTTTCCAGTACAGGCAGATTTCCATGTGTTATATAAGTCACACTCATTTTACTTGCATAACCTTCGATCATAGAACAGGAAGAAACCTGTCAGTACCTGTGAGACTAGGACGCAGGACTCTTGCATAAACGTCTTGCATAAGCATGGCTGTTTGATGTTTTCAAGAATATTTAAGCCCAGGAATTCAATGCGGACATGCCAACTGCTTCTAATTTGAAGTTCATCAGTTTCATTCAGTAGAATAACTGGCCTGGTTCCTAATCATACGCAGCAGTCTGATAACTATTTGATTACTTTAATGAAGGGCTTAATAAACATATCTGCAAAAATAAAACAGAGGTCATGTAGAGGAAAGCAATATAATTACCATTCAAGTCCAGCTTGGTTAATATCATCCCACCAGCATTCTGTCACCTGTCCCATACCCACGGTTGTTGGACTGCATTCGAAATTCCAAACTCTGTCAGAGCCTTCCTCTTTTTCGAAGTAACTCTGTATCCCTATCAAAGCTTCCCCCGGCTGACACTGGAAGTTGAAACCTTGCCTATAAAGATTGATCCAATGCACCTCAGGTGGCGGATAATTCTGACCATAAACCACAATGATCAGGACTATAAGCAAGTAAGCACTTTTAAGATGCATTTCTGCAGTCTGGATGCACTGTCTGAGACTTTGTTGCGTCCACTATTTTATATGGGATGTAACATTTGGCAAACAGATGTTTCCAAGCCTGAATCCAAAATTTTTTATCATCTGACGTGAAAGTATGCATACGCTTCAAATCTAATACCCAGATTGTGAAACTGATGATATTCTTTTTAAGGTGGACTATATATTTTTATTTTCTGCTATGAAGTCAAATTATGTTCTTATATAAATTTGCAATAAACATAAGAAATAGGAGCAGGAGTAGGCCATATGGTCCCTCGAGCCTGCTCCGCCATTTAATACGATCATGGCTGATCTGATCATGGAGTCAGCTCCACTTCCCTGTCCGCAATCCATAACCCCTTATTCCCTTATCGTTTAAGAAACTGTCTATTTCTGTCTTAAATTTATTCAATGTCCCAGCTTCCACAGCTCTCTGAGGCAGCAAATTCCACAGATTTATAATCCTCTGAGAGAAGAAATTTCTCCTTATCTCAATTTTAAATGGGCGGCCCCTTATTCTAAGGTTATGCCCTCTAGTTCTAGTCTCCCCTATCAGTGGAAACATCCTCTCTGCATCCACCTTGTCAAGCCCCCTCATAATCTTATATGTTTCGATAAGATCACCTCTCCAATGAGTAGAGGCCCAATCTAGTCAACCTTTCCTCATAAGTCAATTCACTCAGCTCTGGAATCAACCTTGTGAACCTTCTCTGAACTGCCTCCAAAGCAAGTATATCCTTTCATAAATATGAAAACCAAAACTGCACGCAGTATTCCAGGTGTGGCCTCACCAATACCCTGTATAGCTGTAGTAAGACTTCCCTGCTTTTATACTCCATCCCCTTTGCAATAAAGGCCAAGATTCCATTGGCCTTCCTGATCACTTGCTGTACCTGCATACTAACCTTTTGTGTTTCATGCACAAGTACCCCCAGGTTCTGCTGTACTGCAGAACTTTGCAATCTTTCTCCATTTAAATAATAACTTGCACTTTGATTTTTCTTGCCAAAGTGCATGACCTCACACTTTCCAACATTATACTCTATCTGCCAAATTTTTGCCCACTCACTTACCCTATGTCCTTTTGCAGACTTTTTGTGTTCTCCTTACACATTGCTTTTACTTCCATCTTTGTATCGTTGGCAAACTTGGCTACGTTACACTCAGTTCCTTCCTCCAAGTTGTTGATATAGATTGTAAATATTTGGGGTCCCAGCACTGATCCCTGTGGCACCCCACTGATTACCAATCCGAGAATGAACCATTTATCTCTACTCGCTGTTTTCTGTTCATTAGTAAATCCTCTATCCATGCTAATATATTACCACCAACCCCGTAAAGGAAAATTTAGAGCTTCAACAGAATATATTGGCCACAAACAGTACATTTCACCTGACCACCAATACTGATGAGTGGTATTGCAAATATTACCAGCAACACAGGGATCACCAGCATTCTCCTTCAATCATGAACAGAACCATTTGAAAGTTTAGAATGACAGGAAAATCTGAAGCAGAAGTTTGAAATTGTATTGTGTGATATTAGAGTATGAAGGTATGAAATTCCTTCGCCCACTATTTTAATGGCGGCACCGACCCAAAACAGGTAATTTCAGTCCATCTGCATTCTGTAGCACATTTCAGTGGTCCTACTATGTTCCTCCTTTCCAAATGTTCGAACATTGCATATTGAAGTTGCTTCTGATTTAAACCTGAAAACAATTTGAGGTGCAGTAGTAACAGGCCCAGAATATACTGAGAGATGGTGGTCATCTTTATGTCAGGTTTGTGCCACTGAACTGAATTCGACCTACAGTGTTATCATGATTAAGTTTTGCTAAATACATTCTTAAAAGCCATGGCCCCCAAATTCTTGAATCTTCAAAGCGGTGATTTAGGTATGTGGCGGGGGGTGGGACTTATCCCTGCCAAAATCCTAGGAGACTATTCATAGTATGCATTATGTAATGGGAGGAATGAATTTGTATTCATTGTCCTCCTGCTGCTGAATTTCCCAATGAATCACAATGGGAGGAGGGTAGCATTGACCACAGATGAAGGCGATAAATTGGACAGGCCCCAAAAACCGGCATGGGGATCACGATGCGGAATTAACCCATGCCCGTTGCTTCCGATGCAGGCAGCACACCAACTTTGTGCTGCCTGCTAATTTACATGATTGTAGCATGCAGTCAGCGTTAAGTGCACTGTTGAGTGACTGAGCATCTGAGCAGGGGACGCAGAAATGTGAGAGGCCATCACCAGTTAAAGCTAGCCTTCACTTCTTAAAGAGGATGTGCATTGTGGCTGGGGAAGGTGTTGGAAGTCGTTGTGGAAGACATTTTGAACTGGAAGAAGACATAATCATGGCACAACAAGAGAAAGAGCATGCTCCAAGATTTTCTGATGCTGCACTGGAGTCTTAGTGGAGGGGGTTGAGAGGAGGAGAGATGTGTTCTATCCACAGGAGGCCCTCCAGACAAACTCTGTGAAGGCAGTGGGACCAGATAGACATGGCGGTCAATGCCAGGAGTCGAGCCCCGAGGACCTGGATGCAGTTCCTCAAAAAGGTCAATGACCTCATAGAAATGGTCAAGGTCAGTGAATGTATCATCAAATGCCATATCCCACTAACTGTAGCATTTGCCTCAACAACTGCTCAGTGCACTGCACCCCTATCACTCACCTGCCAACAATCTCTGTCAATCAGGCCTCATGCCTAACATTAATAGCTTCACCTCATCCGCACACGCTTAGCACTGCTGCAAGCTTCGCATCCACATCTCATAGCTTGCACACACAGCCAGCTATTCAATCATGACAGCCACAATACAGCACACTGACTGACACACTTCCCTCTCTCATGCAGGATGAGATGGTGCATAAGCTGAGGGGAAGCGGGTGCTAAACGACGGGAGACAGGCGTGGCTGCATTTCCTTAGCCCCATGGAGGAGACGGTGCTCGGCATCATTGGAGCGGCCATTGCTGAGGCCATGGCCAGCAGCAGGGCTGAAACCATAGAAGATGATAGTATCCTCATACCTAATCCTTCTTACATCCCACTTATCCCTCATCCCACAATCTCTTCTGATTTACAAGCTGCAGATGCCGAAGTGGTGCAGTCTAAAGCCAGGCCTTCTAGGCTCAGAGCTGCTCAAGGTCATCCTGCAAGGCCATCTGCAGTCTCCCCCACTGAAAATCAGCAGCTTTCCACCATCCATGCCGCAGCCACTGGGTTAGCACTGAGATAGCCACAAACTGCAATGAGATAATGACTAGATAATCTGTTTTAATGATATTGGTTCAGGGATAAATATTGGCCATGGCACCAACAACAACAACTGCATTTATATAGCACATTTAACAGCTACAACTTTCATTTATATAGCACTTTAACAGCCATAACTTGTATTTATAAAGTGCCTTTAACATAGTAAAACATCGCAAGGCGCTTCACAGAAGCATTATCAAATAAAATTTAACACCGAGCCATATAAGGAGATATTAGTACGGATGACCAAAAGCTTGGTAGGTTTTAAGGAGCGTCTTAAAGAAGGAGAGATAGAGAGGCAGAGAGATTTAAAGAGGGAATTCCAGAGTTTAGAACCTAGGCAGCTGAAAGTACGGCTGCCAATGATGGAGCAATTAAAATAGGCAATTAGAGGAGCACAGAGGTCTTCGAACCTGTAGGGCTGGAGGTGGTTATAGAGATAGGGTGGGACGAAGCCATGGAGGGATTTGAAAACAAGGCTGCGACTTTTGATGAGGTGTTGCAGGACCAGGAGCCAATGTAGGTCAGCGAGCACAGGGATAATGGGTGAACGGGATATGTTGTGAGTTAGGATACAGGCAGCAGATTAAAACATCCCAAGGTGATTCACAGAAGCATTATCAAATAATATTTAATACTGAGCCACATAAGGAGATAGTAGGACAGGAAAATTTGGTCAGAGAAGTAGGTTTTAAGGAGGATCTTCAGGGAGGAGAGAGAGCTAGATAGGCAGAGGTATAGGGAGGGAGTTCCAGAGCTTAAGGCCTAAGCAGCTGAAGGCACAGCTGCCAATGGTGGAATGCGTAAAATCCGGGATGCGCAATAGGCCAAACAGGGAGATCTAGCTAAGTCCTCTTTGAAATATTGCCATTGGATCTTTCACATATATCTGACAGGTAAAACACTGGTTTAACTTCTCATCTCCCTCAGTACGTCAGCCTAGATTATGTGGGTTCTAGAGTGGGACTTGAACCTACAACAGTCTGATGCCCATTTGGGAGCGGTTACTGAGGCGAAGTAGGGCTTCCTGTGCCCGGTGCGGAAGTCCTGTCCCAAACACAAAATTGGGGATACCGCCCCCAAGTAGAAGTGGAGTGCAATGTTGAGCACTCCACTTCCTCTCGGGGGCGGGACCGGGGTAGGAAGCGCACAAAGTTTTCAGCGTTGCACGGAGCGTGCGTTGCTCTGGCACGAGCACAGATCCCACACGTAAGAACATAAGAAATAGGAGCAGGAGTAGGCCATTTGGCCCTTCGAGCCTGCTCCACCATTTAATAAGATCATGGCTGATCTGATCTTGGGCTCAGCTCCACTACCCTGCCCGCTCCCCATAACCCTTCACTTGCTTATTTTTCAAAAATCTGTCTATCTCCACCTTAAATATATTTAATGACCCACTCTCCACAGCTCTCTGGGGCAGAGAATTCCACTTATTTACGTCCCTCTGAGAAAGGAAATTCCTCCTCATCTCAGTTCTAAATGGGCAACCCCTTATTCTTAAACTCTGATCCCCAGTTCTAGATTCCCCCACGAGGGGAAACATCCTCTCTGCACTTACCTTGTCGAGCCCCCTCAGTATCTTATATGTTTCAATAAGATCACCTCTCATTCTTCTAAACTCCAATAAGTATAGTATAGGCCCAACCTGCTAAACCTTTCTTCATAAGTCAATCCCTTCATCTCAGGAACCTTCTCTGTACAGCCTCCAATGCAAGTATATCCCTCCTTAAATAAGAAGACCAAGTGGCCGAAATTTACCTTCGCCCGAAATGAGTCGCACCTTCCACTCCTAAAGTGTATTTTCCGTCGCTCTGGATGAGGTTGCCTCTTTTATTAAATTCAGCTCTTTGTCCTTTTTTTGCAGTGGACTGGAAGTTGGTCATAATGGGGGCGGAAGTGGGACGGTAAGTACTCCAGAGGGACGGCATCACCACCGCTGTCAGTCAGCGGCGGAGCGGAGATGATGTCATGACGCGTGTGCGTCACCACACTCTCCCCTTCACTTAAAGGGGAGAGCCTTCGGCACTTTGAAACTTCGGTCCACTATCCCGCGGGCATATTTGTCGGCCGTGAATCGTGGATTTTTGCAGCTAAATTTCACGGGAGGTGCAATGGAGGTGCAGGAGATTGGCGGTGCGCTCTTTAATGACGCACTTAGGACAGTCAGCAGCGGAGCGGATGTCGGAACCGCTAGAAAAATCCTGAGCTGATTTTCACTGGTGTCAGCCATTGGACCGGAAGTTGGCAGCCACTCGACTCTGCCGCCTGGCCGCGCTTTCTGGCGGTAAGAGGCCTTTTTGGGGAGCTGAATTTCGGCCCTTTAGATGTGGCCTCACCAATATCCCTGTACAGTTGTAGCAGGACTTCTCTGCTTTTATACTCTATCCCCCTTGCAATAAAAGCCAACATTCCATTTGCCTTCCTGATTATTTGCTGTACCTGTATACCAACTTTTTTGTGTTTCATGCACAAAGACCCCCAGGTCCCTATGTACTTGAGCATGTTGTAAATTCTCTCCATTTAAATAATAATTTGCTTTTTTATTTTCCCTGCCAAAGTGAATAACCTCACACTTTCCCACATTATATTCCATCTACCAAATGTTTGCCCACTCACTTGGCCTACCTATAATCCCTTTGCAGATTCTTTGCATCCTCCTCACAACTAGCTCTCCCACCCATCTTTGTATCATCAGCAAACTTGGCTACAATACACTCGGTCCCTTCATCCAAGTTATTAATATAGATTGTAAATAGTTGAGGCCCCAGCACCGATCCCTGCGGCATCCCACTTGTTACTATTTACCAACCGGCAAATGACCCATTTATCCCGACTCTCTGTTTTCTATTAGTTAGCCAATCCTCTATCCATGCTAAAATATTACCCCCACACCTTCCATGAGCTCTGCAGTGGGGCGAGGGGCTACCACTACACCACTGGGGATGCAGGATGCCGTAGCCTTAGCCCGGCACAGAAGTGGAGTGCCGGGCTGCACTATTGTGGCACGAACCCCACAAAATCATAAAGGAAAGGCCGGACCGTGAGGCGGGTGCGACATCGCCCGCAGTGACCTCACGGGGCACTACCTAATTTACGCTCCAGGGCGAAGATGGGTCAATACGGATGGCTATTACATCATCATCGCCAGCGCAGCGGCCTGGGACGCTACTGGCGTGAGCGGGGCGCTCCCCTAACTCCCGTGCAATTTTGCAGGAGGTGGTAGCGCCCCCCCACCCCGGGCAAGGCATCTTTTACTCCGCGTTAGCACACCCCGAGAGCGCTAACTGGAGATGCAAACGATGCGAATTTCTCCCCTTTACATTTTTCTTCCACCTTTTTATCACTTTCAGGCAATCATTTTGTGAAAGTGATCGTTTGGCCATATTTTAAAAAAACGACAGGTTGCTGATTAGTGAATATAGAACTAGAAGTTACAAGGACCTTGGTAACTGTAAAAATTGCACAGCAGTGTCTTTTTTCACAGTGACCTTTCTGATCATGCCCCGTCATTTAAGCTGTCAGCTCTGGCAGTTCTATTAATAACTGACAAGTTGATTTGAATTAATTGGAAATATGAAAAAAGTAAGAATGTTCCAGTTTAGAATCAGAAGCTATGGTAAATTACTGTAATAAAAGAGCGAATCCACTGTAAAATTGATCAAATATTATATAGATCTGGAGATGTTCGATGTTCTTTTGTGTGTGACTTTGTAGTTGAAAATGTGCTGGTGGATTTAATGAATGGATTCCTGGAATCTTGTCTTCTGTTAGGATGGGACTTCAGAATATTTTGGGTTATCTGGGAGCTTTCAGACTCCAGACACGTGACTTGCTCTATATATAGGTGATGGCATAAGGATGTGGATATCCATAAAACATTAAATGTTTGAAAGAAAGGAGTCTGTTCTGCCCTTCATATCTGTGTTGGCATTTTGCTAGAGCAATCTAAAATGAATTCCACTGTCCTGCTCTTTCACCATAGTTTGATGTCCTCCTCCTACTTAAATTTTTAACTTTTGTTGAGGCGTTGCTGGACTGGATGCCAATGTAGGTCAACGAGCACAGTGGTGATGGGTCACTGTAACTTCTAGTTCTATATTCACTAATCAGCAACGTGTCATTTCATTAAAATATGGCCAAATGATCACTTTCACAAAATGATTGCCTGAAAGTAATAAAAAGGTGGAAGAATTAAAAGGATGCAATGGTCTTTAAGTCAACTATTCCTTTTGACAAAGCATTCCAACCACCAATGACTCTGTGCATAAAGACATTTCTCCGAAACTCTTTCCTCAGCTGCTCAGTGACAATAGCCTCGAATTTAACGTGGGCGAGTTTCGGGTGGGCAGTGTATGGGGCAGACAGGAGTACACCACAAAGTCCTCCCCATAGGCTCAATTTTCCCCAGTGATTTGCGGTGTTTATTTGGCACGCGCCACTTTTTTTGGCTTAAGTTAAAAAATGTAAGTTTCCCCAAGGAATGTGCGCAGCATAACTCAGTTAGTTACGATTTTTTTTAAGTTAGTTTTTTTTTTGCGTCATTGTAACCTGATGTCTGCGTCAGTTTTTGTCAATTATGGAAGTTTGCCCCCACACAATTTCTCCTCGGTCGGCGCATGTGACCACTCCCGAAAAAACTTCTGGTGAGTAAAGAAAAAGCAGCGCACATTGAAAAATTGGTACAGAAAGACGCCATTGTTTTTCAGCCAGCGATGTTTTGGAGGGAGTCAAGGACATTTAAATATGCAGAATAAAGATTACATTTGTTTACCTTATAATGCAGTAAATGGAAGTTTGATGAAATTCTGTAAGTTTTCATATTTCTTCACACGTCACCACCAAACGTCTGCAAACAGGGCTGGAGGGCCGGAGTGTCAACCGGCGGAATCGGTCCCACACCCGAACACAGGGTCTCGGGGCTCGGCTGCAAAAGAAGCCGGGGTGGGGGGGAGAAGGTGGGGGGCTGTGGAAGGTGATCGGAAGGCATCAGAAGTCTGCACTATGCATCAAATGTAGCCCGAGGGGTTGGGTGGGAGGGGGGTGGGAGGGGAGATTCCCGATCACTGCACCTGTGCAGACCTGGGTGTGGTCCATACAGACCTGTGGAGAGAGAACAAAGAACCTTGTTCTGCCTGCCTGCCATTTTGAGCTACTTGCAAAGGTAAAATTTAAGTATGGGGGCAATACTGACAATGCCATACCATGTGTGAGCCTTTTGCATGATGGTGCTACGGAGGAGACAATTGATTCGACGTCGTCGCATGAGAAACCTCAGAGCTCATAGGGTGATGGACAGGTGTCCTTACCCACATCAGATATATCGGACAGGTGTTCGTACCTCCACCTGAGTGATGCAGGCTGCGTTTCCACAAAGAAGTTGTAACTGAGATCTGTGAGTTGGTGAAAGCAGACCTGTAACCTAGAAGCGTCAGGAGGATGCTTTGTCAGTTGAAGTGAAGGTTACAGCTGCACTTTCATTCTATGTCTCCGGATCGATCCAAGCTATAACTGGGGATGTGTGCACCATTTCTCAACAGGCAACACACGTCTGCATTCGGCAGGTGACTGTTGCACTCGATGCCTGGAAGAATGACAACATAAAGTTCCCCAAGACTGCCCAGGCAATGCGTGACAGAGCTGTGGGCTTCTCCAGGATTGCTGGCTTCCCAAAGGTACAGGGCTGCATTGATTGTACCCACATCACCTTGCGAGCACCTTTGGAGGATTTTGAGATGTACAGGAACAGAAAAGGCTTCCACTCCATTAACGTGCAGCTCGTGTGTGACGACATGCATCACATCTTGTCAGTTGATGCAAGATACCCTGGGAGCACCGATTAATGCGTTCATCATACGCGAAAGCATTATATCTGCCATGTTTCAGCAACAGCCAGAAGGGCAGAGCTGGCTACTGGGAGACAAAAGGTACGGCCTCGCCATCTGGCTCATGATGCCCCTATGCTTAACACGGACCGGGCATACAACATGTCACACATTGCGACGCGAAGCATCATAGAGAGGATCATTGGCATCTTGAAACAGCATTTCCGATGCCTGGACCATTCCGGAGGCCACTTGCTATACTCCCCTGAGATTGTCAGTCAGTTCACAGTTGTGTGCTGCATGCTGCATAACTTAGCCATCATACGGCAGCAGCAGATGGTAGTAGAAGACCCACCTGCAGTGAGAGTGGCTGAGGAAGATGCAGATGATGAGCAGAAGGACAAGGATGAGGACAAGACAGCCATGCAACTACCTGAACCCAGAGCACGACAGTAGAGGAGGGCGGGCCATCGTGCCCCTTTAACGATAATAAGAACATAAGAATTAGGAACAGGAGAAGGCCATCTAGCCCCTCGAGCCTGCTCCGCCATTCAATAAGATCATGGCTGATCTGGCCGTGGACTCAGTTCCACTTACCTGCCCTCTCCCCGTAACCCTTAATTTCCTTATTGGTTAAAAATCTATCTATCTGTGATTTGAATACATTCAATGAGCCAGCCTCAACTGCTTCCTTGGGCAAAGAATTCCACAGATTCACAACCCTCTGGGAGAAGAAATTCCTTCTCAACTCGGTTTTAAATTGGCTCCTCCATATTTTGAGGCTGTGCCCCCTAGTTCTAGTCTCCCCTACAACCTCTCTGCCTCTATCTTGTCTATCCCTTTCATGATTTTAAATGTTTCTTTAAGATCACCCCTCATCCTTCTGAACTCCAACGGGTAAAGAACCAGTCTACTCAATCTATCATCATAAGGTAACCCCCTAATTTCTGGAATCAGCCTAGTGAATCGTCTCTGTACCCATTCCAAAGCTAGTATATCCTTCCTTAAGCAAGGTGACCAAAACTGCACACAGTACTCCAGGTGCGGCCTTACCAATACCTTATATTGTTGCAGCAGGACCTCCCTGCTTTTGTACTCCATCCCTCTCGCAATGAAGGCCAACATTCCATTCACCTTCCTGATTACCTGCTGCACTTGCAAACTAACCTTTTGGGATTCATGCACAAGGACCCCCAGGTCCCTCTGCACCATAGCATGTTGTAATTTCTCCCCATTCAAATAATATTCCCTTTTACTGTTTTTTTCCCCCAAGGTGGATGACCTCACACTTTCCGACATTGTATTCCATCTGCCAAACCTTAGCCCATTCGCTTAACCTATCCAAATCTCCTTGCAGCCTCTCTGAGTCCTCTACACAACCCGCTTTCCCAATAATTAGCAATCTCATTGTGCGAGGCCCCTTGGGGAAGAGTGACCATAATATGGTGGAATTCTGCATTAGGATGGAGAATCAAACAGTTAATTCAGAGACCATGGTCCAGAACTTAAAGAAGGCTAACTTTGAAGGTATGAGGCGTGAATTGGCTAGGATAGATTGGCGAATGATACTTAAGGGGTTGACTGTGGGTGGGCAATGGCAGACATTTAGAGACCGCATGGATGAACTACAACAATTGTACATTCCTGTCTGGCGTAAAAATAAAAAAGGGAAGGTGGCTCAACCGTGGCTATCAAGGGAAATCAGGGATAGTATTAAAGCCAAGGAAGTGGCATACAAATTGGCCAGAAATAGCAGCGAACCCGGGGACTGGGAGAAATTTAGAACTCAGCAGAGGAGGACAAAGGGTTTGATTAGGGCAGGGAAAATGGAGTATGAGAAGAAGCTTGCAGGGAACATTAAGACGGATTGCAAAAGTTTCTATAGATATGTAAAGAGAAAAAGGTTAGTAAAGACAAACGTAGGTCCCCTGCAGTCAGAATCAGGGGAAGTCATAACGGGGAACAAAGAAATGGCGGACCAGTTGAACAAGTACTTTGGTTCGGTATTCACTGAGGAGGACACAAACAACCTTCCGGATATAAAAGGGGTCGGAGGGTCTAGTAAGGAGGAGGAACTGAGGGAAATCCTTATTAGTCGGGAAATTGTGTTGGGGAAATTGATGGGATTGAAGGCCGATAAATCCCCAGGGCCTGATGGACTGCATCCCAGAGTACTTAAGGAAGTGGCCTTGGAAATAGTGGATGCATTGACAGTCATTTTCCAACATTCCATTGACTCTGGATCAGTTCCTATGGAGTGGAGGGTAGCCAATGTAACCCCACTTTTTAAAAAAGGAGGGAGAGAGAAAACAGGGAATTATAGACCGGTCAGCCTGACATCGGTAGTGGGTAAAATGATGGAATCAATTATTAAGGATGTCATAGCAGTGCATTTGGAAAGAGGTGATATGATAGGTCCAAGTCAGCATGGATTTGTGAAAGGGAAATCATGCTTGACAAATCTTCTGAAATTTTTTGAGGATGTTTCCAGGAGAGTGGACAAGGGAGAACCAGTTGATGTGGTATATTTGGACTTTCAGAAGGCTTTCGACAAGGTCCCACACAAGAGATTAATGTGCAAAGTTAAAGCACATGGGATTGGGGGTAGTGTGCTGACGTGGATTGAGAACTGGTTGTCAGACAGGAAGCAAAGAGTAGGAGTAAATGGGGTCTTTTCAGAATGGCAGGCAGTGACTAGTGGGGTACCACAAGGTTCTGTGCTGGGGCCCCAGCTGTTTACACTGTACATTAATGATTTAGACGAGGGGATTAAATGTAGTATCTCCAAATTTGCGGATGACACTAAGTTGGGTGGCAGTGTGAGCTGCGAGGAGGATGCTATGAGGCTGCAGAGTGACTTGGATAGGTTAGGTGAGTGGGCAAATGCATGGCAGATGAAGTATAAGGTGGATAAATGTGAGGTTATCCACTTTGGTGGTAAAAACAGAGAAACAGACTATTATCTGAATGGTGACAGATTAGGAAAAGGGGAGGTGCAAAGAGACCTGGGTGTCATGGTACATCAGTCATTGAAGGTTGGCATGCAGGTACAGCAGGCGGTTAAGAAAGCAAATGGCATGTTGGCCTTCATAGCGAGGGGATTTGAGTACAGGGGCAGGGAGGTGTTGCTACAGTTGTACAGGGCTTTGGTGAGGCCACACCTGGAGTATTGTGTACAGTTTTGGTCTCCTAACCTGAGGAAGGACATTCTTGCTATTGAGGGAGTGCAACGAAGGTTCACCAGACTGATTCCCGGGATGGCAGGACTGACCTATCAAGAAAGACTGGATCAACTGGGCTTGTATTCACTGGAGTTCAGAAGAATGAGAGGGGGCCTCATAGAAACGTTTAAAATTCTGATGGGGTTAGACAGGTTAGATGCAGGAAGAATGTTCCCAATGTTGGGGAAGTCCAGAACCAGGGGACACAGTCTAAGGATAAGGGGTAAGCCATTTAGGACCGAGATGAGGAGGAATTTCTTCACCCAGAGAGTGGTGAACCTGTGGAATTCTCTACCACAGAAAGTTGCTGAGGCCAGTTCACTGAATATATTCAAAAAGGAGTTAGATGAAGTCCTTACGACTAGGGGAATCAAGGGGTATGGTGAGAAAGCAGGAATGGGGTATTGAAGTTGCATATTCAGCCATGAACTCATTGAATGGCGGTGCAGGCTCGAAGGGCCGAATGGCCTACTCCTGCACCTATTTTCTATGTTTCTATGTTTCTATGTTTCTAATCTTAGTGTCATCTGCAAATTTTGTTGCACTACACTCTGTCCCCTCTTCCAGGTCATCTATGTATATTGTAAACAGTTGTGGTCCCAGCACTGATCCCTGTGGCACACCACTAACCACCGATTTCCAACCAGAAAAGGACCCATTTATCCCGACTCTCTGCTTTCTGTTCGCCAGCCAATTCTCTATCCATGCTAATACATTTCCTCCGGCGCCGCGTACCTCTATCTTCTGCAGTAACCTTTTGTGTGGCACCTTATCGAATGCCTTTTGGAAATCTAAATACACCACATCCATTGGTACACCTCTATCCACCATGCTCGTTATATCCTCAAAGAATTCCAGTAAGTTAGTTAAACATGATTTCCCCTTCATGAATCCATGCTGCGTCTGCTTGATTGCACTATTCCTATCTAGATGTCCCGCTATTTCTTCCTTAATGATAGCTTCAAGCATTTTCCCCACTACAGATGTTAAACTAACCGGCCTATAGTTACCTGCCTTTTGCCTGCCCCCTTTTTTAAACAGAGGCGTTACATTAGCTGCTTTCCAATCCGCTGGTACCTCCCCAGAGTCCAGAGAATTTTGGTAGATTATAACGAATGCATCTGCTATAACTTCCGCCATCTCTTTTAATACCCTGGGATGCATTTCATCAGGACCAGGGGACTTGTCTACCTTGAGTCCCATTAGCCTGTCCAGCACTACCCCCTTAGTAATAGTGATTGTCTCAAGGTCCTCCCTTCCCTCATTCCTGTGGCCTGCAAATTTTGGCATGGTTTATGTGTCTTCCACTGTGAAGACCGAAGCAAAATAATTGTTTAAGGTCTCAGCCATTTCCACATTTCCCATTATTAAATCTCCCTTCTCATCTTCTAAGGGACCAACATTTACTTTAGTCACTCTTTTCCATTTTATATATCTGTAAAAGCTTTTACTATCTGTTTTTATGTTTTGCGCAAGTTTACCTTCGTAATCTATCTTCCCTTTCTTTATTGCTTTTTTAGTCATTCTTTGCTGTTGCTTAAAATTTTCCCAATCCTCTAGTTTCCCACTAACCTTGGCCACCTTATACGCATTGGTCTTTGATTTGATACTTTCCTTTATTTCCTTGGTTATCCACGGCTGGTTATCCCTTCTCTTACCGCCCTTCTTTTTCACTGGAATATATTTTTGTTGCGCACTATGAAAGAGCTCCTTAAAAGTCCTCCACTGTTCCTCAATTGTGCCACCGTTTAGTCTTTGTTTCCAGTCTACTTTAGCCAACTCTGCCCTCATCCCACTGTAGTCCCCTTTGTTTAAGCATAGTACGCTCGTTTCTGACACAACTTCCTCACCCTCAATCTGTATTACAAATTCAACCATACTGTGATCACTCATTCCGAGAGGATCTTTTACCAGGAGATCGTTTATTTTTCCTGTCTCATTACACAGAACCAGATCTAAGATGGCTTGCTCCCTTGTAGGTTCTGTTACATAATGTTCTAAGAAACAATCCCGTATGCATTCTATGAATTCCTCCTCCAGGCTACCCCGTGCGATTTGATTTGACCAATCGATATGTAGGTTAAAATCCCCCATGACTACTGCAGTTCCTTTTTCACATGCCTCCATTATTCCCTTGATTATTGCCCGCCCCACCGTGAAGTTATTATTTGGGGGCCTATAAACTACGCCGACCAGTGACTTTTTCCTCTTACTATCTCTAATCTCCACCCACAATGATTCAACATTTTGTTCATTGGAGCCAATATCATCCCTCACAACTGCCCTGATATCATCCTTTATTAACAGAGCTATCCCACCTCCTTTCCCTTCTTGTCTATCTTTCTGAATCGTCAGGTACCCCTGTATGTTTAATTCCCAGTCTTGGTCACCCTGCAACCATGTTTCTGTAATGGCCACCAAATCATACCCATTTGTAATGATTTGTGCCGTCAACTCATTTACTTTATTTCAAATGCTGCATGCATTTAGGTAGAGTGTTTTCATCCTAGTTTTTAAACCATGATTTTTAGTTTTGACCCCTCCTGCAGCCCCTTTATATTCAGTGGCCCTTTTTGTTTCTTGCCTTGGGTTTCTCTGCCCTCCACTTTTACTCATCTCCTTTCTGTCTTTTGTTTTTGTCTCCTTTTTGTTTCCCTCTGTCTCTCTGTATTGGTTCCCATCCCCCTGCCATATTAGTTTAACTCCTCCCCAACAGCACTAGCAAACACTCCCCCTCGGACATTGGTTCCGGTCCTGCCCAAGTGCAGACCGTCCAGTTTGTACTGGTCCCACCTTCCCCAGAACCTGTTCCAATGCCTCAGGAATTTGAATCCCTCCCTACTGCACCACTGCTCAAGCCACGTATTCATCTGTGCTATCCTGCGATTCCTACTCTGACTAGCACGTGGCACTGGTAGCAATCCCGAGATTACTACTTTTGAGGTCCTACTTTTTAATTTAGCTCCTAGCTCCTTAAATTTGTCTCGTAGGACCTCATCCCTTTTTTTACCTATGTCGTTGGTACCAATGTGCACCATGACAACTGGCTGTTCTCCCTCCCTTTTTAGAATGGCCTGCACCCGCTCGGAGACATCCTTGACCCTTGCACCAGGGAGGCAACATACCATCCTGGAGTCTCGGTTGCGGCCGCAGAAACGCCTATCTATTCCCCTTATGATTGAATCCCCTATCACTATCGCTCTCCCACTCTTTTTCCTGCCCTCCTGTGCAACAGAGCCAGCCACGGTGCCATGAACTTGGCTGCTGCTGCCCTCCCCTGATGAGTCATCTCCCTCAACAGCACTCAAAGCAGTGTATCTGTTTTGCAGGGGGATGACCACATGGGACCCCTGCACTACCTTCTTTGCACTACTCTTCCTGCTGGTCTTCCATTCCTTAGCTGGCTGTGGATCCTTCTCCTGCGGTAAGACCAACTCGCTACACGTGCCACTCATGTCATTCTCAGCATCGTATATGCTCCAGAGTGAATCCACCCTCAGCTCCAATTCCGCAACGCGGTCCTTCAGGAGCTGGAGGCGGATACACTTCTCACACACGTAGTCGTCAGGGACACCGGAAGTGTCCCTGAGTTCCCACATGGTACAGGAGGAGCATAACACGTGACCGAGCTCTCCTGCCATGCCTTAACCCTTAGATACCCTTAAATTGGCACAACAATGTTACAGTTTACTTACTGATATAAAAAAGAAAAAGAAAAGCTACTCACCAATCACCAGCCAATCACTTACCCCTTTGGCTGTGACGTCACCTTTTGATTCCTTTCCACTTCTTTTTTGCCTTCTCTCCCCGCTGTAGCTGCACCGGTATGCCTTTTATAGGCCGCTCCGACGCTGCTCCCGCCTCTTGCCAACTGCCGCTGCCTGTGGAACACCCACTGGGCCTTTTATAGGCCGCTCCGACGCTGCTCCCGCCTCTCGCTAACTGCCGCTGCCTGTGGAACACCCGTTGGGCCTTTTATAGGCCGCTCCGACGCTGCTCCCACCTCTCGCCAACTGCCGCTGCCTGTGGAACACCCACTGGGCCTTTTATAGGCCGCTCCGACGATGCTCCCGCCTCTCGCCAACTGCCGCTGTTGTTCGAGCCTTGTACCAGCAACTCATCAGTGAACACTTGGCTGCGGCAACTATTCGACGTGGACCATGTTTACTGTTTGGACCTGTTCCGTAATGTTCCAACATTCCATAGACTCTGGATCAGTTCCTATGGAGTGGAGGATAGCCAATGTAACCCCACTTTTAAAAAAAGGAGGGAGAGAGAAAACAGGGAATTATAGACTGGTCAGCCTGACATCGGTAGTGGGTAAAATGATGGAATCAATTATTAAGTATGTCATAGCAGCGCATTTGGAAAGAGGTGACATGATAGATCCAAGTCTGCATGGATTTGTGAAAGGGAAATCATGCATCACAAATCTTCTGGATTTTTTTGAGGATGTTTCCAGTAGAGTGGACAAGGGAGAACCAGTTGATGTGGTGTATTTGGACTTTCAGAAGGCTTTCGACAAGGTCCCACACAAGAGATTAATGTGCAAAGTTAAAGCACATGGGATTGGGGGTAGTGTGCTGACGTGGATTGAGAACTGGTTGTCAGACAGGAAGCAAAGAGTAGGAGTAAATGGGTACTTTTCAGAATGGCAGGCAGTGACTAGTGGGGTACTGCAAGGTTCTGTGCTGGGGCCCCAGCTGTTTACATTGTACATTAATGATTTAGACGAGGGAATTAAATGTAGTATCTCCAAATTTGCAGATGACACTAAGTTGGGTGGCAGTGTGAGCTGCAAGGAGGATGCTATGAGGCTGCAGAGTTACTTGGATAGGTTAGGTGAGTGTGCAAATGCATGGCAGATGCAGTATAATGTGGATAAATGTGAGGTTATCCACTTTGGTGGTAAAAACAGAGAGACAGACTATTATCTGAGTGGTGACAGATTAGGAAAAGGGGAGGTGCAACGAGACCTGGGTGTCATGGTACATCAGTCATTGAAGGTTGGCATGCAGGTACAGCAGGCAGTTAAGAAAGTAAATGGCATGTTGGCCTTCATAGCGAGGGGATTTGAGTACAGGGGCAGGGAGGTGTTACTAGAGTTGTACAGGGCCTTGGTGAGGCCACACCTGTACAGGGCCTTGGTGAGGCCACACCTGGAGTATTGTGTACAGTTTTGGTCTCCTAACTTGAGGAAGGACATTCTTGCTATTGAGGGAGTGCAACGAAGGTTCACCAGACTGATTCCCGGGATGGCGGGACTGACATATCAAGAAAGACTGGATCAACTGGGCTTGTATTCAGAAGAATGAGAGAGGATCTCATAGAAACGCTTAAAATTCTGACGGGTTTAGACAGGTTAGATGCAGGAAGAATGTTCCCAATGTTGGGAAAGTCCAGAACCAGGGTTCACAGTCTAAGGATAAGGGGTAAGCCATTTAGGACTGAGATGAGGAGAAACTTCTTCACCCAGAGAACCTGTGGAATTCTCTACCACAGAACGTTGTTGAGGCCAATTCACTAAATATATTCAAAAAGGAGTTAGATGTAGTCCTTACTATTAGGGGGATCAAGGGGTATGGCGAGAAAGCAGGAATGGGGTACTGAAGTTGCATGTTCAGCCATGAACTCATTGAATGGCGGTGCAGGCTCGAAGAGCCGAATGGCCTACTCCTGCACCTATTTTCTATGTTTCTATGTTGTGTTGTGTTAATGGAACAAATGATGGAAATAATTCTTGTTTACTTCAAAAGTTGTGTTAATAATCGAACAAATAATGGAAATTATTCAGTTATAATTTAAAATAATATTTTATTCAAAATTTAACAAATTTGTTCATACTTAACTTAACATTAATAAATATATTCTTGTATCAAATTTTAAAGTTTTCACTTAAGATCACTTACAAATTTTAAGATCGCTTAAAAACTTTAAGGTCACTTACTAACTTTTAAACTTGTAAATTTACATAACTTACAAAAAACTTTTAATTTGAAAACAGTTAAAACAGTAACAACAATAACAAATACAACAACAACAACAGCAGCAAAGAAAGGCTGCACCTATCTCTCCTCCACCTTATTCTAAGACCGTCCTCTGCGCTTGGTCTTGGTGACTCCACCCCTGCCCGCAGGCGGTGGCACAGCGTTTCTCGGGTTGGTACCAAGTTTATTCTTTCGAACATCTCGGGTAATGCACACCTTGTTGGTGGCGGGGGGCAGGCGGTATTTGGAAGGCCCGGTTTCGACGTCTTCACAGGCTGGTCTGGGGATTGGAGTGGGAGTGGGAGTGGCAGTTAATTCTGTCAATGGGTGCGGGGTCTGGGCGTATTCCCTTATTGCAGCAGCTAACTCCAAAATTCACTCCCTCATGCGCCCTGACAGTGTCTCAACTACCTCCAACATTCCTTCCCTCATGTTCGCCGACAATGTCTCAGCTGCCTACGACATTCCCTCCCTCATGTGCACCGACATGGTTTCAGCTGACTGAGATATTCTCTCACTCATGTTCCCGGACAGCGTTCCCATTTCTCGTGAGAGTGTTGTTACTTCTCCCGACAATCCCGATACCTCATCACCCACCCCATTGATGGTGTCCAGGTGTGATCGTGTAAGGTCAATGCTCTCCGCACTCATTGCCATCATCTGAACCACATCTGTTAGATCCTGCACCTCAGGAGAGCGCTGTCGAGCTCTCCTTCCCGCTCCCCCCCACCCTGGGTGTGGCTCGCAGCATCCCAGTGGGACCCGCAGCCTCGGACGGTGGGGCCCTGGATATGGCAAGCTGCACCCCACTGGAATCCCCAGCCTCGGACGGTTGGAAACCATGGAATGTCCCACCAACACTCAAACCACTACTCAGGGAAGGGGCAGGCACCTCAATGGGCAGCAGCTGCACCTCCTCCAAAGTGAGTACAACAGTGGGGGCTTCATCCATCCCCCCCCCCTTCCCCCTCACCCCCATGCTCTTGGTCTGGAAGGTGGGATTGGAAGATGTTCTAGTCTTCAGGCTCATCCTCGTCTGCATCTTCTTCGGCATCATCAGGGTTGGCCTCAAGTTCTGCAAAATATAACAGAACAGACAAACAGAGGAAGGGGCAGGATGGCATGAGTAGGCTCACACAGCGCAGGCAGCAGGCTGATTTGAAGGACCACGATGAATGACAGCACATTGCATCAACGGAAGCGTAGCTGAAGGAGACATCCTCAGGAACTGAAGCATAGCTAGCCTGCACAGTACTTAACCTTTAGCAAAGCCAGTCTGTGGAATTTGTAGGACTTACCCTCTCCCTCGAGTGTGTGGGCCCAGCTTGTGCAGTGGTGGTTGCTTTTCTCCAGACAGGACCCATCAAAGCAGCAACCCTCTCTTCCAAGGGTGTCAGTGGGTGCAGATTTGCCGGGCCTCCTCCTGTTTGAGTTCTTTCTCGTTTGTTGTGTGCCACTTTCCTCTGCAAAGATGAAAATACAACTTTTTAAGAGAAGGTGTCCTTCTGCTGGGTGGGACATATACAGCTGGTCACATTTACATTACAATTGCAATTGCATTGAAAAAATGAAAATATTACTTACACTATCTACTTGACCAAGGTCCTGCCACTTCTTTTTGCACTGGCCTCGGGATGGTCACCATTGCACAGTAATCTTATGCAAGTTCGTTCCAGCTTTTCTTCATTTCTTTTGGTGGAACTTTTATGTGACCTCTGCTGGTGTGCAGCTCCTGCCATCTGGCCTCAATCACAGTAACTCGTGCCTCCACTTCATCCTGTAAGAAATTCTTGGTCTTGGCGCCGTGTTGCATCTTGTATTGCAGCTCCGATTTTTCGAATGATAATTCCAGTTTTCACACAGCACTCAACGTTCTCACACACACAACTGGCTCTTTAAAAAATGGCCGATTGCAGACTGGGAGCTGCACTGCACATGCATGCCCATAGGAATCACACCAAAAATGTCCTTTTTTTCATGCAAGTGCAGAAGGGGCGGCTTCGTTTTTTCAGTGCAGATAGTAGGCTCCACTCCCCGAGGCTACAGGACAGGCTGCGCAGCGCCAATTTTGAAAGAATCGAGTGGGGAAACTTGGCACATTTATTTTTGGAGGAGTTTTGGCCTAGAAAAACAGGCGTAACTCTGACAATACGCCAAAAAACGGCTTTGGGCAAAATTGAGCTCCACGAGACCCAGCCCATTTTAACTCCGGGGCCTCGTTTAAATTTGTCTGGACTGTCCCCCACCCGAAGTTGAGGGCGGGGGAGTGATGTAAAAGCTGGCAGGAGCGGGAAATCGGGCGGGAGGTCAGAGATCTAAAGCAACAGTCTCAGGCATAAGGTAAATGCTGGCAGTGGGTGGAAAGGTCAGGGCTGGAAGTAGCCCAAAGATTCCTTGCGGCACCATTTTAACTCGAAATCTCGGGACACCTGCACAACTCCAAGTGACAGGCAGATCCGACATATGCTGACATTTTTTTTTTTACAGCGCAGTGAATTTTTGGCACACACTGTAAGCTCCGCCCCCCGAGATGGACTCTGGTAGGGCGGCACTAAAAATAGCTTCCAGTCCGGGGAAACTGCCGGGTTTTTTTTAGTGCTGAGGTTGGTGAGAAAAACGTTTGCAAAGGTAAGTGGACGCCATAAATCTTTATTGGGGAAAATAGGGGCCTAGGTTCCCTGTCCTCTGTCCCGTCACAAGCAGGCCCAAACGCCTCTTCCCCACGACATCCTCTATCGCTGGTGGCTACAGGGCGGTAACTTAGGGAAACAGGGCCCTGTGGCAAACTCCACTACCTGCAGAAAGAAATTTCACAGAGGTTTTCCTCAGTCCAGGACAGAGCCAATTGTAAATGGCCTGTGGAAAGAACAGCTGGATTGAAAAAAGAGTCTTTTCCTCTTGCATGTTTTCTTAAGTTTTATCTCTGCTAAATATATGTGAATTGAAATATTATACAATACCCCAACTTATCAGGCAATGTGAAGGACTCTTTCTATGCTGTGGCACATTCTCATTAGAAGGAGAGAGGATGTTTCCACTCATGGGGGAATCTAGAACTAGGGGGCATAGTTTCAGAATAAGGGGCGTCCATATAAGACTGAGATGAGGAGGAATTTCTTCTCTCAGAGGGTTGTAAATCTGTGGAATTCTCTGCCCCAGAGAGCTGTGGAGGCTGGGTCATTGAATATATTTAAGGTGGAGATAGACAGATTTTTGAGAGATAAGGGAATAAAGGAGTATGGGGAGCGGGCAGGGAAGTGGAGCTGAGTCCATGATCAGATCAGCCATGATCTTATTGAATGGCGGAGCAAGCTCGAGGGGCCAAATGGCCTATTCCTGCTCCCATTTCTTATGTTCTTATTAGACTGAAACTGCCTAACCTCATTTCACAGCCAGCAGACAGAGACAATTAAATCTGGGCTGGATTGAATCTGCATCAATGGGTGAAAGACAAGTTTCTAAACAACGACACTACCCACTTCCCTCATAACAGTGCTTTTATTTCATCTGGTCTCGAACCTTATTTGTAGTAGTTAATGTAATACTCTGTCCTCCAGTCCCGTGTTCACAGTCCAGTGAAAATAATTGCTTGCATCTACGTTATAATTTCTTGCAGCATTTTAGAAACTGGGTTATGGGAAAGGACAATTCCTTTAAAAAAACATTCAGAAGTAGTACTTCTGTGAACTTCGACAATCCCCGCTGTAACTTTAGCAGAAGATCCCTGTAAATCCCGGAGAAACAGTGTAAATGGCAATTTACACCATTTCTCCAGGGTTTCCACCGAATCTCTGCCAAAGTTAAAGCAGGAGATCCGTAACAGCCCCATAGAAATTCTATCCCATAGTTCAACCGCCTCCAGCTCTACAACCCTCCGCGAACTCTGCTTTCCTCCATCTCTGGCCTCTTGTGCACCCTGCCTTTCTTCACATCACTACTGGCGCTTTCAGCTGCCCTAAGCTCTGGAAATAATATTGATTACTAACCAAATAAAAAGGTCAATGTGAAAATACAGCTGCCTCGTTTTCTGGCGAATAGTGTTGCGAATCATTTTACAGTTATTTGCAGTACTGCCATTAAGAAAACTTACGCTTACAATTTATAACGGCAGATTCCACTGGCGTCTTCCAACAAGATTGAGCCGATAATATAAGGAGGACATACAGCCCCCAAAAATCTGTACTTGAACCTAGTTCCTGAAGTATTGGGGGGAAATTTTAATTCCAAAAAATGGGTGGGTTGGAGTCGGCTGGGAGCTTAAAGAGTTATGAAACTGAAACCCGACCCCAACCCGCCCACTTCTGGTTTTAACGATGGCGGGAAGGGGACAGGCAGCCAACCCGGTACTTGGAGGCGGGGCACCCATTTAAATATTCAAAGTTAATCCCAGGAACCCGCCAGCTAAAGGAAGGTGAGGACTGTTGGATCCAGGAGCTAAGTGCCTTTCCACTTACCTGCTTGATCCAACATCCCTGCCTCAGCCATCCCCTGTGGTTGGACACTCACGCCCGTGAAGCCTCCGATCCCGATCCGACCCCTGGCCTCTGATCTCCCCCACCCGAGGCCTCTGAAAATCCTCCGACCTCCACTTCTGAGGCCTTAATCACCTTTCCAGCCTCCGACCTCCCTCCTCCAGCCAAAGGTCATCTACCCGGCCTCACCCCTCCAATCCCAATGCTCCTCCGGCCCCCGATCGTCATCCAGCCCCAACCACAGCGCCCCCCACCCCCCCCACCCCCCTAAGCTTCTCTGGTCCGTGATCATCCTCCCACTCTCAATTCACCCGCCGCCCCCCGATCCTCCTCCCGCCCTGATTCACTCCCAAACCTCTTCCAGCCCGAATTCACAACCTTCCCCCATCCCCCCCTCCTCCCCCCCCCCCCACCTCGATCATCTTCTGGCCCCGGCCACATCCCCGATCATTCTCCAGCCCCGATTCACTCCCCCCCCCACCCTGATCATTCTCCAGCACCAATTCACTTCCCCCCCCACCCCGATCATTCTCTAGCCCCGATTCACTCTCCCCCGCCCCTACCCCGGTCATTCTCCGGACCCAATTCACTCCCCCCCCACCCTGATCATTCTCCAGCACCAATTCACTTCCCCCCCCCACCCCGATCATTCTCCAGCCCCGATTCACTCTCCCCCGCCCCTACCCCGGTCATTCTCCGGACCCAATTCACTCCCCCCCCACCCCGATCATTCTCCAGCCCCAATTCACTTCCCCCCTCCATCCCGATCATTCTCCGGCCCCGATTCACCTTCCCGTGCAAGCACAGGAGATGCAATACGTGCTCTTTTACCTCCTCCCTTCCCTCTGTCCAGGGCCCTAAACACTAATCCCAGGTGAAACCACAATTTACTTGTACGTCTTGCAATTTAGTATACTGTATTCACTGCTCATGCTGGGGACTCCTCTACGTTGGGGAGACCAAATACAGATTGGGTGACCGCTTTGCGGAACACCTCCGTTCAGTTCGTAAGTGTGACCCCGAGCTTCCTGTCGCCTGTCGCTTTAATTCCCTGCTCCCACACTGACCTGTCTGTCCTCGACCTCCTACACTGTTCCAACTGACCTTAATGTAAGCTTGAGGAACAACAACAACAACTTGTATTTATATAGCGCCTTTAACGTAGTGAAACGTCCCAAGGTACTTTGCAGGAGTATTATGAGATAAAACAATTTGACACCGAGCCGCATATGTAGAATTTAGTGCAGGTGGCCAAAAGCTTGGTCAAAGAGGTAGATTTTAAGGAGCGTCTTAAAGGAGGAAAGAGAGGTAGATAAGCAGAGAGATTTAGACAATGAGTTCCAGAGCTTGGGGCCTGGGCAACAGAGGAACGGCCACCAATGGTTGAGCAATTATAATCAGGGATGTTCAAGAGGGTAGAATTAGAGGAGCGCAGACATCTTGGGGGGTCGTGGGGCTGGAGGAGATTACAGAGATAGGGAGGGGTGAGGCTGTGGAGGGATTTGAAAATGTGGATGAGAATTTTGAAATTGAGGCGTTGCTTAACCGGAAGCCAATATAGGTCAGCGAGTCAGGGGTGATGGGTGAGCGGGACTTGGTGCGAGTTAGGACACGGGCAGTTGAGTTTTGGATCACCTCCAGTTTATGTATGAGAGAGGCCAGCCAGGGGTGCGTTGCAATAGTCAAGTCTAGAGGTAACAAAGGCATAGAAGAGGGTTTCAGCAGTGGATGAACTGAGGCAATGGCAGAGACGGGCGATGTTATGGAGGTGGAAATAGGCGGTCTTAGTTATGCTGCGGATATATGGTCGGAAGCTCAAGGTTCTGATGAAAGATCATTGACTTGAAAAGTTAACTCAGTTTCTCTCCACAGATGCTGCCTGACCTACTGAGATTTCCAGCATTTTGTTTTTATTTCAGATTCCAGCATGCGCAGTATTTTGCTTTTATATTAGTGTTTAATTCACTACCACTTCTCTTCTAGGAATGCCCACCTTTAAGAATTTCTGCTCTTCCCTCAGATGGGATCACTGCCTTAAGAATCTGTTACATCTCAAACTTTTGCAGTTCTGAAGAAGGGTCACAGACCAGAAACGTTAACTCTTGTTTCTCTCCACAGATGCTGCCTGATCTGCTGAGATTTCCAGCAAGACTCACACTCACACTGGTGCATATGTTGCACCTCACATGCCACCAAAAACAATGTGACAGCAGAACTTTTATATTAAATTTTACAGTATATGGAGCCCGGACTAGGAATTATGATCACCTTTTTCTGTTTCAAATACAAGAAAGCACAAATATTATTCTGTGCTTAACATGCCCAAAATTATTTTCCTTTTTAATGGAATAGTTCTGTTTCAGTGCACCACCACCTATTTATATCTATTAAAAAATGTCAGGGTGTTGGGGTGGCAGTTCAGACTGGGGGCGGGGTGGACTACAAAATAACTGTCCTGTTACTCCACACAAACAGCAAGTGCCTCATTAAATTTGCACTTGGAACAGTGGGAGTGCACATATCAGTGTTAAATTCTACCTATCCACATGAACATTTTGTCAGCATCTTCTCCTTAAAAAGCTTCACTCTGTGTTTTGGAACAAGTGTGGTAACCAAAAGTTGGGAATGCTGATCAGCAGCAAGGATACTGTAACATATGCTATACATCAGTCAAAAGGCTTATGGAAATAATTTCCAGTTGACACAATGCCAAAAGCAAACTCTTCTGTGTGTAGTACAAATGGAGGGCTCAGCATACTTGATGGAACATAAAGATCTAACATAAATATATCAATTCAATTCTCTTTAGCAATATGGGGCAGGGGTGTATAATTTGTTGAAAATGTGAGGCAGTATTAATTTTGGGTATTGTACATTATATCAGATTAAATTTTTACGGAATTTGGGCACAGAAAAAATGTCACCTTATGAATGTTTTCATTTTCCACAGTCAGTCTTGTAGAAGCTGACTTGTTTCAGGCCCAGGGGCCGAAATTTACCTCGGCCTGAAACAGGTCGCACCTTCAGCTCCTGAAGTGTTTTTTCCACCACTTCGGATGAGGTCAACTCTTTCGGTAAATTCAGCTCTTTGTCGGGTTTTTTTTTGCAGCAGACCGGAAGTTGGTCATAATGGGGGCGGAAGTAGGACGCTAATTACTTTAGAGGGGCGGAAGTGGAGGTGGGACAGAGACTCCACTGCTGTCAGTCAGCAGCGGTGCGGAGATGACATCATGACACATGTGCGTCACCATCCTCTCCCCTTCACTTAAAGTGGAGAGCCTTCGGCATTTTGAAACTTCGGTCCACTGGATCACCAGGGAGGGTTTCGGTCGGGCCAGCGATCTGGCACCCAAGAGGGAGTGCCAGGCTGCCTGTTGGCGGCCCGGCCGAACCCGCGGGCATAATTGCCGGCTTGACCTGGCAGTTGGCAGACAAAAAAAACCATGGTGGCCGCGGCAGTGCACCCTCCCCGTGAAGGGCCTCTGCACTGCCATGGCTCATATACTGAAAGCAAGGTGCACCAACAGAAAAAGCTGTCGGGGGCACCGTGCGGTGGATTAAAGATTTTTGGACTTAAATTTCGCAGGAGGTGTGATGGAGGTGCGGGAGATCTGCGGTGCGCCCTTTGATGACGCACTTAGGGTGGTCGGCAGCATCGGGGCAGAAGTGGAGACCGCCAGAAAAATGCCCGAGCTGAATGTCGCTGGCGACGGCCACTGGACCGGAAGTCGGCAGTCGCTCGACTCCGCCGCCTGGCCGCTGCTTTCTGGTGGTAAGTGCCCTTTTTGGGGAGCTGAATTTCAGCCCCTCTGTCTTCATATAAACTATTGATAGTTAATTAAAAGAACCAAGCTGCAACTAGCTCAACTCACTGAAAAATAGTAGGCTCCGTTGACACTGGAGTTAGGATTGATTTAGCTCAGCCCTAACACTCAGGAGATTAAACACTTTTTGAAGATTCCATGTAAATGTTCATGGTCCATTGGAAAGGAGCAGGCTTGATTATTCCATGCTCTTATATTCTTATATTTTTGTGCAGTAAGAAGCTGGGCTTACGCAGTTAAGGTTTAGCTCAGTGAAATAGAGGGCAAATGGGGTCCAGGCATTTAAAGGGGCAGAAGTACCTTGAAGGTCAAGGGAACTGCAGCAGGGACTGAGGTCCACAAAGGTAAGTGAGTGGGGACCAAGATGGATAGAGAAAAAAAAGAAAGAATTTGCATTTATATAGTACCTTTCATCACCTCAGGATGTTCCAAAGCACTTTATAGGCAATTAAGTACTTTTTAAAGAGTCATCACTGTTGTAATATAGGGAAACGCAGCAGCCCTTTTGCACACAGTGTGCTGAAAGATTTGACGGTGGCGAGGGATTTGTTGAGAGTGGTGTGGAAGGGGTTGAAAGGAGTAATGTGAGATGTTGTTAAGAGAGCTTGAGAGATGGGGAGCTGTACTCACCATCACTGCTCTTGTGAGGTCATTGAATCCCTTTCTACATTGACCCTTGTTCTGGGGGTGATGCTGCTGGCACTGACCCTGTCAACCATCTCTGCCCAGTCATCCTGAAGATGCTCCTGCAGGAACAGCACCTCCCTCCTTGCCCTCACCTCCTCCACTGGAACCTCAGGGAGGCATCTGAAAACCTGGGGGCAACCCCGCGACTCATTTCAGAGCTTTCTCTCCTTGCAGTCGCATAAGAGTGAAATGTGAAAGCAGAGAATGCAACCTTGCATTAGGAGATGCTTTCCCGCCCGACAGAGGCCTTGGTGGCCCGCTGGAAATTGTGCTGCAAAATAGGGCGGGTTGCCCCTTTCTCAACGCAATCGAGTGGGCAGCCGTCAATTACATTAAAATGAGGCCTGGAGTTCGAATCGCCCTGGTCTCATACTGGCAACATCATGGGGGCTTGCACTCACCCTGCCCCGCCTCCTGCCTGATTCACACCCCGAGTTAAAATTAGGGTTTATGTCTCTCTGTGCCAGACAACTGTTAGCAATTAGAATGCTTATATTTTTCTGTCAACATAATAGGTGATAATTAGGCTATTCAAACTGTCAACACAACACAAATAATAATCAAGTAAGATAATAAAAGGCTGTTTGCTTCAAATTTCAACATTGATTGAAAAATGAACTCAATTATATGAGACCTAGATTCTCCTCTGACTTTCTACCTTTTGTGGGACAGATTCGGGGAGTTAAACAGAATAAAATGCTTTTTTAAAGGCCACTGCCTCAAATTCATTTCAAAAACAATCGCATCTGCATTCTCCATCCAAAATCCTTCCGGATCAATTAAAGCCCGCCACGAGCCTGCTCTGTCGCATTTAAACAGCGGGAGAGTGGCCTCCCCCTTCACCCCATTCCCCTTCATTGCCATCCCAAACATGTGCTAAATATTTACGGTCATATGAGAAGGATACCACACTGAGGGGGCCATTTTATGTGTTGCTACTGAAGTTTGGTGTTTCTTCATTTGCATAGTGATCTTTTTAATACTTTAGGGTTTGTGTCATGACTTTGGCTGCTACTTTTTCTCAGTTCTGCTCTATGTTCTGCTTTTCACTCTAACAAGTCTTTTTCAATTGGAATCCTGTTATTTTGATGTTATGAAGAGAAGGAGGTTGAGCACATGGAGGGGGCTAGGTTGAAGGATGTAGAATCAAGCATTACCAAACATATCCCTCACACATAGACACTCACTCACAGACCAAGGAGATTTTACGTTAGTGATAGAGAATTCAAACAGGCTGCATTTAGACAGGCTGTGAAAATTCACAGACACCAAGTCAGAGATGCTACGTGAGTGGGAGCATGTTGCATTAAGTCATCAATCAACTCGACATTTTAGGACCTTGGGTAGCGAGCCAATTAAAAGGTTAAAAGACTATTAATTGAGCCAATAAGGTCAAAGAAGGCGAGTTCTTTTCTGTAAATTGATCCAGGTATAAGTACAGCCATTTTGACCATGTGGTCTCAGAAGGACAAAGACCTGGCTTAAAGCCAAGAGCTTGTTACTGCGGCCAAAATAAAGTGACATTAAAACTACAATCGGAGTTTGTATTTCATTGGAAATTAAGAGATCTAACAATTTTGGTGTCACGAACAGGATCGCTGAGGAAAGAAACTGAATTTTGGACATCGGACCTACAGACTGAGGTAAGGACTCCTCTTTATAAAAGTCCTCGGTCAAAAGTCTAAATTCGCCTCTCATTCTAGGCGATTCTGAAAGCCTCCGGTTTGCGAACCCTCCGGTTGGTAGTCGGCTCGAGGTCCCATAGATGTCTAACTTCGGCGGTGTGTTAGTTAATTAATCACCGACCTATTGATCGGCTAGAAAGCCTACGACTCGAGACTCCAGTAAATAAATCAGTATTATGGCAGCAGGAGATAAGAGCAAAGAACTACCTACAACTGTTAAAGGTGGGCAGGCACCACCTGAGGTTTCGCTAGATGAAATCCTTGAACAGTTGAAAGAATACATAGAGCAACAATTCAACTTATCTAAAACCTGTATTAAGATCGAACAAAAGTACGGAACCTCCAAAGGACAATGGTCCTTGGGCGAGATTAAAAGGGTCTAGGGAAAAACGACCCGTATGAGAAATAAAGAGCGAATCAGATGGTCCCTAGCGGTTATGGGACAGATTCGAAAGCGGAATGAAATTATAATGTGTTCCCAACATGATCGAGAACTGACCAGTACAAAGGATCAATTGCAAGCTGTTTGTGCACAGCTGCGACAGAAAAAACTTGAACTTGAAAAGCTGGAAGCGGAAGTTAAAGATCTTAAAGGTGAAATTAAAGAATGGAAAAAATCATTAGGTCAAGAGACAGTAATAGAAAAAGGAAAATGTATCGGTCAATTCCCAGGGTACCCATGTTTGGATAAATTAAAAGCGCAAACCCGAAGACACGACCGAGGAATAGATACGGATTCTGAATCCTCCGACGATACAGGATCGGAGGATGAAGAATTAGGGGTGCGCTTTGCCCCGTTTAAAAAAAGACGAGTTGTGGTCAAATCAGAAGAGACTGCGGATGAGGGCGGAACCAAAAAAACGAAGAAAAGGCTGTATAAAAAATACTTATTTCATGATCCGGCAGACCCAGAGAACATTGATAAATGGTCCAAGGAGTTGCCCAATCCAAAGAAAGGGGGAGTAAAAACGTGGGACCAATTGGACCGCTTAAGAAATATATATCAACTTCATCCCTGGGACGGAGTGCAAATTTTGACCATAATGGTGCCAAAAACACAGGGAAGAAAATTGCACGACAAGGTAGAAGAAACTTTGGGGCAGGATGAGCAAGAATTAGACGCAGGATGGGAGGCGATTAAACACTGGCTGCAAGCCTTCAGTCCAGCTAAGACAGACTGGGGAAAAATTGCAGCCTGCCAACAGAAAGGAACAGAGGAGGTCCTGGAGTATGACGAGCGGTTTAGATGCACGTGGCTAGAACATTCGGGTATGAATAATACGGATGAGGAAATGGATGAACAAGTGTTTGGACCCCTGAAAGCAGCTTTCGTGGCAGGTCTAAAGCCAGAACTGTCCAAAATGCTTAAGGTAGTGTTACCGGACTGGGAAGGTAGAGGAACTACCTTTGCAGCATTGGTGGATCGATGTAACCAATTAGATCGGGATATGGGAGCTAAAGTCCGAGCTGTACAGGCTATGGGATGGAAATCCCAGGATTCCGATAAACAGTCATTAGGAAAGTTACCCGGAAAATGTCATTATTGTGGGAAAGAAGGTCACTGGGCCAAGACGTGCAGGGCAAAACAGAAAGGTCGTGGCTGGGGAAGAGGACGCAGCCAGGGATACAATTCAGCCAACAAGCCAGGCTTGTCACAAGATAACGACCTCAGAGAAGCATTTAAGCGACTGACAATACAACAACAGAAGGAGTTACTTGGGATAGCAAAAAATGATTAGCGCCCACCCTGGTCCACCTCCTCGCACTAATACAACAAAGGGGAAATGGGCTATATATAACTGTGAGGGTGGGCGATAAGGATGTGGACTGTCTTTTAGACACAGGGGCGGAATTAACATGATCACCCCTACAATATGGAGATTATTTTGCCGTTGGATGGTAGGGCACGTACAGCCTATGGAGTTAGGGGCCATAAAATGGAAATTAAAAGGACAACACCGGTACTTATAGGGCTGGGTCCACATGAACTAACCATGCCGGTCTGGATAGGCCCAGTAGATCAACCCCTTTTGGGAATGGACGTTCTAATCCAAATAGATTCATCGTTGCATTTCGAGGATGATCAGGTGACATGGTCAATTAGAACTTTGAAGAAAGAAGAATTGAAGGAACACCCGATATGGGCTAAAGATAAGAACGATTGTAGCCTACTCCAGATGGAGCCTGCGTCATTTACCGGGGCTAAGCCTCCATGCACTAAACAGTATCCCATCAGTCCAACTGCCATCGCAGGAATCTTACCGGTTATTCAGCAATTGGAGAAACAAGGGGTGCTTATTAAAACACATAGCTCCTCCAATAGCCCCGTGTGGCCGGTACAGAAATCTAATGAGACTTGGCGTTTGACTGTCGATTATAGGAAAGCTAACCAGTGTATTGATCAAAAAGCTCCTTTGGTCGCAGATCCCTCCACCATTTTTAATGCCCTCAAACCGGAACATAAATATTTCTCGGTTATAGATATGGCCAACGGATTTTGGTCGGTGCCTCTGGCACCGGAGGTTCGACAGTGGTTTGCTTTCACTGTCCAAGGACAACAGTATACTTGGACCCGGTTACCACAGGGTTTCCACAACAGCCCTACGGTATTCCACATGGCTTTACAAAGCCATTTGCGAGAATTATCTCCCCTGTCATCCACAGTCATCCAATATGTAGACGATATCCTGCTAGCTTCAAACACGGAAGACCAGCATGAACAAGATTTACGAGCTTTGCTGGGCCACCTTCGGCTGAAAGGACATAAAGCCAGCATCGACAAAGCACAAATATCCCAAGAAGAGGTTGTATACCTGGGACAAAAGATTTCACAAGGAAAGAAAGAACTTACCCATGATAGAACTGCAGCCATTCGGGCTGCTAAAAACCCACCACTATTCAGGAACTAAGGTCTTTTTTGGGATTGTGTAACTTTAACAGAAATTGGATTGACTCCTTCACACAGCTTGCTTAGCCATTGAATGATATTTTAAAGGGGAAACGTGCCTCTAAAGAAGCCATCACCCTCACTAAGGAACAGCAAGAGGCCTTCCTGAGTTTGAAAAAGGCTTTGTGTTCGGCACCGGCTCTGGGAATCCCCAACAGTGGTAAGCCATTTACCCTGTTTATCCATGAGAAAGAAGGATATATGACAGCTATACTGACATAAGAACATGGGGATCGGCAAAGACCTATTGGCTATTATTCGGCAAAACTGGATGCGGTAGCCCTCGGATGGGGAAGTTGCCTAAGGGCTATGGAAGCTACATGTCGAGCGGTAATGATCACTGCGGGTCTAGTCCTCGACCAAAAGCTGATTGTCAAGTGTTCCCACACCGTACACGCTTTGCTGTCTATGAATAGAATGTCTCAGGTGACGGCAGCTAGATGGACCCGCTGGACAGCAGTTTTGGAAGCTCCTAATCTCCATATCATCCGGGCCAGCCCGGTTAATCCCGCAACTATGCTCCCGATGTCAGAATCGAGGGAGCAAGAGGGGGGGAGAATGTGAAGAGCATGACTGCGTGGAGATTTTAAAAGAAACAGAAGAAGCAGCCTTAGCAGCAGAGGAGCCTCTGCACAACCCAGACTTCATCCTGTTTACAGATGGTTCCTCCTTTGTTGACAATGGTACCAGAAAAGCAGAATGGGCAGTTACAACCTTATATGAGGTAGTGGCAAAAGGATGTTTACCCTCAGGAATGTCAGCACAACAGGCCGAGTTACGGGCCCTGTCAGAAGCATGTCGAATAGCAGAAGGACAGACAGCTAATGTCTACACAGATTCGCGTTATGCTTTTGGAGTCGCTCACGACTTTGATCTGTTATGGCGGAAAAGAGAATTCCTCACTGCTGCTGGTACACCTATCCGAAATGGAAAAGAAGTCCGAGACTTACTGGAGGCCATAGAATTACCTCAGGAAGTGTCCATCCTGAAGTGTAAGGCCCATACCAAGGAAAATACCACAAAAGCACAGGGAAATGCCCTAGCCGACCAGGCAGCTAAAGATGCCGCCTCACAGGGCGTTCCTCCAGAAGAACCAACACAGATGTGCAGATTGAAAGCACTCAGGATTCTGACACGAGACCTTCAAACAATGCAAGGCGAGTGCTCCCGAGTGGAAAAATGGACATGGATTGAGGCACGAATTAAGCTATGTGAAGATGGTGTCTGGAGACAAAGAGTTACCGACAAGCCAGTCGCGCCACAAGCGCTTATGCCTTTTTTAGCCCAACAGATCTACTCGTGGGGCCACTTGGCCTCACAACAGATGACGGCACAGTTCCAGAAAAGCTGGTGGGGTCGGGGATTTAAAAAACATGCCCAGCTGGTAAAAGACCGCTGTGTGGTCTGCCAGAAAAATAATTCTGGACCCATCACGGTAATGCCCCAACTGAGGCCCCCTGCCCTTGTCGGACCATTCCAGCATCTGCAGGTTGATTATACATCTCTTCCTTCATGCCAAGGATACACTAACATTCTTGTCATGGTCGACAGATTCTCTAGATGGGTAGAAGCTGTCCCAACTAAAAGAGCCACAGCCAATCACACTGCAAAGGTCTTGTGTAAGGATTACATTCCCCGATGGGGAGTCCCGAGTAGCATTGACTCAGATCAGGGAACACACTTCATAGGTGCTGTCTGCCAAGAAGTCTGTAGGTTACTGAACATTACGTGGGATTTACACTGTCCTTATCATCTACAATCATCAGGACAAGTAGAACGAATGAATCGAACTCTGAAACAACAGCTTGCCAAATATCACCAAGAAGGAACACCATGGCTCCAGGCACTACCAATAGTGCTATGTAGCATTAGGGCAACCCCGAACAGAACTACAGGTCTAAGCCCATTTGAAATTATAACAGGAAGACCCATGTCGCTGCCAGGAACTTTCGATTTAAGGAAAGCTGATGTTCACTTAATGAGTGACACTTTGTTATCATACTGTCAGAACCTAACCAATGCTATTAGTTCTGTTTCCCGACAGGTATCGGTAGCTTGGGGTAATCCACCCGAAGGAGGACACGACATCATCCCGGGAGTCTGGGTGTATGTGAAAAAGTTGCATAAAGAACGTTTGGGTGCCAAGTGGGAGGGACCTTATCAAGTGTTATTGACCACCCAGGCAGCTGTTAAAGTCCAAGGAAAGAAAACCTGGATCCACGTCTCACACGTTAAACGAGCACCTGTAACTGAAGCTGAAATCTAATAAGGACAATTACTTTTTGCGAAAATGTATAAATTTACTGTATTATTGATTGTAGGTATTCTAGGCATAGGCCTACTTCTTACTAGCCAACCCTCTGCACCAAAGGGAAATAGTAGGGCAGCAAGAGAATTACATGTAAATACCTTTTTATATATGTCATACATTTATGCCAAACAAGGTAACATTTCTCGTTGTTGGGTGTGTGCGCATATTCCTATTCACTCAAAGGGAGGGATTCCCTTGAGGCCAGTTCCCTTGAATATCTCGGAAATGGCTGAGTGAATAATTAATCAAAACAAAACTGGGCACGTAAATGGAAGTCAGCAGGTTACAATCTGACTACCTTTGAAGGGGGATACCAACCGTGCTACAATAATTCCAAACGGCCCCCACTTTTTGTGATCACTAATACAACGGGAATAGGAAGACCGGGGGAATCGGTCTGTCTGATTAGAAACATCAAAGGAGGCCAAAATATGGGGTATAGTAACTGCTCCCGGAATTATAATATAATCAAGCCATGGAACCGTCCAAACTGGGCCGATGTGGGAATTTTTAACGTAACGGGGATTATGAATAAAACAGATGGAAAAGCCTGGACAGGCCCCGGAGTGTTGCTGACAAAGAAACAGCTAACATTCATTGCCTATAATGGCACCTATTGGGTGTGTGGCCACAAGGCCTACCCTTGGCTCCGCAGAATTGGACGGGATCCTGCTATTTAGCCTACATTGTGCCTTATATGTATCATATAAAGTCACTGTCGGAACATTTACACCGTCCTAAGAGAGCTATCACAGAAACAGAGAGGTTCTTTGCCATTCTGATCCCCAGGTATGGGACCGCCAGACTGGCAAGGGAATCCATTAACATGGCATCCGTTGTGGAACGGGTATCCAATGATACCTGAGGCCCTAGTTAAAATCAATTCAGAAATGCTAGCAATCCGCACAGTAGCCCTACAGAATAGACTGGCCCTTGACTACATCCTGGCTGAAAAGGGAGGTACTTGCGCCCTACTCGGAACTGAGTGTTGCACATATATCCCAGATAGCTCCGAAGAAATTACCCACTTAGCGGAGCATATCCAAAAGGAGGTAGAAAAACTTAAGCAACCCCCATCATTCACTTTGTGGAGTGGAGCCACTGAATGGCTAGGTTCAATAGGAACTTCATTGGTGGAAGGTTTAATTCTATTTGTTGTAATTATTTTACTTTTATATTGTTTGTTTATGTTGGTTAAATGTTGTTGTGACCAGGCGGCTGTAGCTGCTGTCCCACGTGTGAGACACCTTGCAGGTCCCAGCAGACCATCTGTACGTGGCACAGGGGTATGTTATGCTTAAGGGAATGTTGTTTACTGGTTGAATTAAGATATTGATTTGGATTAAATTGGAATAAGGTTAATTAACCTACTAAAACCAGACTTCCATTGTGGCCACGATGGAACTCGGGTTGGTGTAAATTTGTGTGGAAGCTACTAGTCCGGACATGTGGCGAAACACATCAACAAATTTTAGAAGGAAACTCTATTAACATGTATGAAATTATTTTGTAGAATGTTTAACCAGTGATACCTGATGTTTTCTGATTCAGTTTGTGAAAGAATCAAAGGGGGGATTGATAGAGAATTCAAACAGGCTGCATTTAGACAGGCTGTGAAAATTGACAGACACCAAGTCAGAGATGCTATGTGAGTGGGAGCATGTTGCATTAAGTCATCAATCAACTCGACATTTTAGGACCTTAGGTAGCGAGCCAATTAAAAGGTTAAAAGACTATTAATTGAGCCAATAAGGTCAAAGAAGGCGAGTTCTTTTCTGTAAATTGATCCAGGTATAAGTACAGCCATTTTGACCATGTGGTCTCAGAAGGACAAAGACCTGGCTTAAAGCCAAGAGCTTGTTACTGCGGCCAAAATAAAGTTACATTAAAACTACAATCGGAGTTCGTATTTCATTAGAAATTAAGAGATCTAACAGTTAGCATCCCCACAGCAGGAGAAGGGTGGACAAAAAGAAGACGAATCAGCACAGGACAGAACTGACAGAGCTAGGTGACTTTATTTCATAAGTTAAAGTTACCAAATAAAGTCACTTTACATTTGCCTGTTCTCTGCACTCCACCGCACAGCCTGACAAAGCCCTTTGTTTTCTAACACTTCTGCCAAGATCCTTCATAAGACAGAAGTTTACATTTCCCCTGCCATCACCCAACTCTCAAAAGCTAAAAGCATACACAGCAATGAAATCACAACTCTATGTGATCAATCTGTCTTTACTTTAAACAGCAACATTCACGAGGATGTGCCAACAAAATCCACTCGCTCTATCTACAACCACTTCCTAACACCTGACCATCCTTTGTGCTGATTTAATTACGCTACTATTTCCTAATCGACTACTCCCACCAGATTCTCTCTGAGTGAGATGAGATTCAGCAGTGGGTGGCTGGGAAAATTCCTCCAGAGTCTTAGAGAGCTAAGGTGACTCTAGTCTCCTATCATGGAGGGACCAGCTTCCAGCAGCCTGTTTCTGGTGTTCCCACATGTAAATTCAGCAGGCTCAATGCCACTCTCTGAAGAGACAGCAACATCTGCAGCCACTCCTTGCAGCGTACTGGTGCTGGGCACAGGCTCAGAGGTGCTACTGGTTGGTGTCACGCAAATCAAATAATCCCCATGAGGTCTTGGAAGCCCTGTTTGAGTGTGGCGTTCAGGCATTTATTGAACATAGGAACAGGAGTCGATTATTCAATCTCTAAAGCATGTTCCGCCATTCATGGCTAATCTGTACCTCAACTCCATTTACACACCTTTGTTCCATATACCTTTATATCTTTACCTAACAAAAATCTATCAATCTCTGTTTTCAAATTTTCAAGTTGACCCAGCATCCACTGCCTTTTGGAGGAACATGTTATGTCTCAAATAAAGCAATGTGACTGAGTACTGTAGACTTGAGTAAGTGTGACCTTAGTCTCTTTATTCTGACTCCAAAGTGCTGGCACAGTATGGGAGGCCTGCTTATATGCAGTGCTCCCAAGGGATGCTGGGATGCCTTGGGACTCCAACAGATGCGCCCTCTGGTGGTGGTAGACTGCTGGTTACAAGGTGTTGCATACATAACAGAACGAGTTCCAGATTTCCACCCTTTGTGTGAAAAAGTGCTTCCTGATTTCACTTCGAAATGGACCAGCTCTAATTTTAAGATTGCACCTTCTTTGTTCTGGATTCCCCCACCAGAGGAAATAATTTCTCTTTAGCTACCCTATCAAGTACATAAACTAAATCAGGGTACCGATAAGCATAAACCCTGAGAGATTACATTCAGGATATTTGACTGCACACTGAATACTGGCTTGCAGTGTAAATTATACCGTTGCTTTCACCTGCACTGACCTCTTTTCAAAAGTAATTCATTGTCCGTGAATCATTTTGGGGCATTCTGGCGTGAAGGATACTATATAAATGCAAATTGTTTGCTTTCCTTCCCTTTCTTACAAAGTGTGTTTCCCCCACACTGTTTTTGCAGCACAGCTTTTAACTTGGTGCAGCTGCAGATTAGTTACATACACAAATTCAAGACTGTTGTGAAAATTGGCCTTTGTGGTTGATCAAACAAATGATGTGGCAATAAATACAGAAAATGTTGGAAATACTCAGCAGGTCAGGCAGAATCTCTGGAGAGAGAAACAGAGTTAACGTGCAGAATTTCCACATTGCGGTGCATGTGGGTTTGGGAGCGGGTCAGCACTCAGCAGTTGAAAGCACGGAAATTGACAGCATGTCAGGAACCCGCCGCCATCTGCTAAACTGGGGCACGTTTCAAAGCATGCCACTGACCCGCTCGGGAGAGGCGGACGACCTCATTGAGGTAGTTAACTGCTCGTTTTGAGACCCTTAACAACCTTGTTAATGTGAGGTTTCAACTTTACCTGGTTGCACTTAGGATTCACAGACCTCGGGAAGCTCACCTGTGAAGTGGAGGAGTGTCCATTGTGCTACTTCATTAAGTGACAGCTGGAAAAAGCACATAAAGACACACAGATTACACCGGCTTCCTTGCCCAGGGGAAAGGCTCTTGCTTACACCATTTTGTGCTGATATTTTGCTTCCGGGACCTTGCAGGTGATTTCTACAACCTCGGAAGTCACTCTCACTACATTCCATGATTACATCTGCTCTCCAGTTTACCCGGCATCGATCAGATCAGCAAGGGTGCTACTTATGCTGTCTCACCTTGAACCTTAGATTCAAGCCAAGATGAGCCCCAGCACCAATAGCACCAGCAGCAGCCACAACACCAGCAGCACTCTCCTCAGCGACCTGATGCTCCACAGGAGAGAGGGGATCAGCACAGGGCAGGAAACCTGTATGGCTGTTTCAATTGATGTAATTGAGTGAAACGTACAGTGCAGACCGCACTGTTGAAAGCTTCGGGATGGCGACCTGCTACACAGCCCGCTGCTCCCGCCCCGACTCCACCGTAAAGATTCTGGCCAACATTTCAGGTCGATGACCTTTCATCAGAACTAGAAAAAGTTATAGATATAAACTTTAAGCAAGGAAAAGGGGAAAGGAAGGGGAGGAAAGAACAAAAGGTAAGGTCTGCGATAGGGTGGAAGGCAGGAGAGATTAAATGACAAAAGTGATGATGGTACAAGACAAAAGGGGGTGGGAATGGGATAAATAAAGAAACAAAAGATGGGTCTAGAGGAGATGTAAATGGCAATAGCAGAATCACTACCAAAAGTTGATGAAGTTTAGGATAGGCTGTCAACCAATATCTACTATAAGCCCACCGACTCCCGCAGCTACCTTGACTACATTTCCTCCCTGTAAGGACTCTATTCAATTCTCCCAGTTTCTCCGTCTCCGTTGCATTTGTTCTGACAATGCCACCTTCCATACCAGTGCTTCCAATATGTCTTCCTTTTTCCTCAACCGAGGTTTCCCCTCCACCATGGTTCCTTAAAACCTGTTACATCTCTAACTTATTCCAGTTCTGATAAAGGATCATCGACCTGAAACGTTAACTCCCTTTCTCTCTCCATGGATGCTGCCTGACCTGCTGTGTATTTCCAGCATTTTCTGTTTTTATATCCGATTTCCAGCATCTCAATGTTTTTGTCTTTGTAATTATGTGGCAAGCTTCTTTAAAAATAGATGACAGAAATCCTGCCATAGGACAAAATTACACAAGAATTGAAATGATAATCCACCATTTCTTTTTTTTCTATCAAAAGCCATGTAGATAGTATTAAATTCTAATTCCTAATAAGGAATACGGCTCTTCCGGCCTAATTTAAACACCTTTAAACAAAAAAATAATAATTTACTGTTGTATAAGGTTAATGTCTAACTCTAATTTGTGTCTGGTGTTAGAAGTATAACACATGGCAAAGTGGCTGTGGAATGCTTTGGAATGTTCGAAGATTGTGAAAAGTGCTATATAAATGCAAGTGGTTTATTTCTATACACTCAACTTAACACATATATAATAATAATGGACAGCTCATGTAGCGTTTCATCATGAATGCATGTGTGACTAACAAACAAAGAAGTTAGACTGCTATAACCCTTTATTAAATCACTTTTGGACTATTTGGTTCAAAAATGAAATGCATGAGGTCTCCAGGGAGCGGGGTGCACAGTGTCCCTTTCTGACAGTGGTCAAGTGCTATAGTTTCCAGCAGCGTGCAGCAGGCGGGCATCCTAGATAACCCCATAGTGACCTGGGTGTTCCATGCAAATGAGGTGCTCTACCACTGACTTTAAAAACTCTAGGCAAGGTCAGCACTGGTAGATGCAATCTCAGTGGTAGTGCCAGGATTGTGGTCCACAGATTATCAGGGCTAGTGTCCCTGTACTATTTTAGTGCAATGTTTTAACATTTATTTTTGAATTCTCTGCCCTTTGCTATCCGCTACCTGTTTTCTTTATGGTTTATCATTCTTCATTTATCATCTTGTATTGTAATTTTTAAACAAAACAATAAACACTCCATTTTAAAAAATATTTTTCTCCTCTTCTCTCCCTGGCCAAGAAAGGCAAATGAGTGATTGGCAGGCAGCCTTTGCGAATGATGATAGGAAAGGGATGAGAGTAACCTGGGAGCAACTTTTCTTGTTTTGCTTCCCTATGTGGAGATGCTTAGACTTTGCTTAGTGCCTCCACAGAATAGTTCAACTCCAATTAGGAACCCACTGTTGGAAGATTGAAGTAGCTCACTCTACCACTGTGCAGTGCAGGAAGTGACTGTTCACAATCTGTAATTTTCTATTTTTTCCCCCTCAATTTTTTTCTCCTTTTCTCCTTAAGGCACTGAGGTATGACTCCATGGAAACAGACCAAGCTGGATGAAGACAAGAGCAGAAATGTAAAACTTCGGCAAAACATTGACAAACTGGAACATCATTCTGTTCAAATGAATGAGCTCATCATATCTGAATGAAATGATAGAAACAAAGACCAACATGAGCTCATTACAAGGAAGAATAAATCATTTGAGAAAGAACTGCAGGGCTGTCTGAACACAAACAATGTAGCCTTGTGGAACCTTGCCCAAGTGGTCATCCTTCATGTACATGAGACTATGAGCATCAGAGGGACGTGACCATCAGGGCCAAACCCAATCTTGTTCCATCTGATATCCACACCGCAATGGTCACTCAATTGTGATCAGAAGTGGGAACCCTGGCTGCTTTTTCTTTTCCCTTGCCAGCCCAGGGGAGCTGGGGTCAATTGTAACAAATGTATTGTTGCCCCAGTTGATAGCAGCTAACTCCAAAGATCAGGGATCACATCTGGGATCTTCATGATCTGTATAGCTGTTGCACCAGGCAATGCATTAACCTGCTGATCCATCAGAGGAGCTATCCTAAAGTTTTATAGCAATTGGAGAAATTCCAATAGTATCTTCTAGTGTGAAAATAATCAGACTTTTATTGCATCTTGGTGCCTAAACTGGTTGTGCAGGATCATTACAATGTAGTGCAGGATTTTATGAGATACTGAAAAACATCTTTGATTAATCGACAGGATTTTGCAATTACTGTCACTTCTTGGCTGGTGTAAGCTTCTGACCATCACATTTTCCATTACAATCTGGAGCACGAAACATGTTTTCCATCACTCTGCAGCTGCTGGATGATAGCTTGTAAAATTCTACCAAAATTCTACCAATTAATAATAAACAGTTGCCTCCATATCAAAGCATACCTGTTGCAAACACGGGATTCCAAGATATTAAACATTCCTGTCTGTTGTGCAGAATTTCTCATCCAAATATAACATTTAGATGCAAAATCCTGATCTTTGCGCAACATATTCTATATTCCATAAATATCTCAACATACACTGTCACATTTGTATATGTATTTCACAAATCAAATTCTTTTTCTGTGAAATGTTTGTTTTTGTGGAGTATTTTCTGTCCTTGGGTAGATTGAATTCGCTGTAACAGTGTGAAGTTGTGGGCTCTAAAGCTTCACAGAGGTCAGAAGTGAAGCCTCAAAAAATGACATCTCGGAACAGGAGGACAAAAACTCCACTCTCGGGCAGGAGCTGCTGTGGGGGAACAAACAAATGTGCCTTAAAATTGACAATCTGGACAACTGATCACAAAGGAACAATCTTTGCTATTTGATGTGCCAGACGGAGCCAAATGGAGGAAAAGATCATTCTCCTTTAGGAATTCCTTGGGATTTCTTTGGATGTGAGGCAGTCAACCTGACAATAACAGGACATAGTTTCCTTTGTTAGATCATTTTATCAAAAAAGTGAATATAAGTTAAAAGGCGTGTAATGCTGGGGAAAGCATTAACAGGCCATTAATCTATTCTGAGGATTGCTTCTATCCAAAAAACAGTGTTACAAAACTTTGCAAAAAGTATTTAGAAAAGGCCATATTGAGGTCTTAAAAATTAGTGCAGAACTACGCTGGGTGGGAGAGAATTGCTGAGAATATTTATCTACAAGTCAGCGCTGGAGTCAGTGATGTCAGGAAAAGCTAAGAGGGCAAAATGCTGGAGGTGGGCTGTGTCTTGAGGGGAAAGGTACCAACAGTTTTCCTGGCCTGGGACATTCTTATGGCCGAGCTGCAGCCCCAGCACAGGCCCACCCCTCTCGCAGAGCCTTCTGCTGTGATTGGGGGAAACAGAAACAGAAGCAGTGCTGTAGGCTTGCGAGGCCTGCAGCTGGGCTCCTGGCCATGAGCATTAAGGCCTTCTGGCTGTGACTGTAAATTAGCAGCCAGAGACCCAAAGCCAAAAGAACACTCTGGGACATTACTGCCAGAACTTGCCTCTTGGATCCATGGGATGCTGAACTGAGGTACAACAAAGAGGGAAATGTTGTTGTAATTTCGATCCAGGAAATGATGGCACAATGAAGTACACTATGGCTCTTTGAAGGAAAGTGAAAGATGGACATACGGTTCCTCAGAGGTATATGCTGGAACCCTGGCTGATGACACCTGCACAACCCTTATTTCCCAGTAAAGCACATCAACTGCGAGGTACACATGTTAACCAGGGACATAACTGAGAAAACATTTGGGATGTTAAAACAATGCTTTAGAAACTTGAATCAATCAGAGGGAACCATAAATAACCCGCAGATGAGTATGTAAAGTGATTGCTGTGGTTAGAAGCATCCCTGGACTTGAATAACGAAGAGCTGCAAGCCAGGAAAGAGCAGAAGGATGATGGGGCAAAGCGGCAGACTAATCACTGCAGACGCTGAATTGGGCACTATTACTTTCTTTTGGACACATTTACATTCACTGAATTGCTATTTGCTGTTCTCATATATTTCACAAGATCACAAGATAAATACAGATGAGAAAGGCCATTAGGACCATCTTAGCTCAGGCATCCATCCAGAAAGTTCCCCCCACCCCCCCCACCATCGCCATCCGACTGACTTAAATGATTCTAAGGCTTTCACTTCTACTACCCTAGCCTTCTAGCCTAATTGGGAGTCTATTCCCAATTGAGAGTGGATCTCATATAAACATATACAATTCTGACGGGACTGGACAGGTTAGATGCAGGAAGAATGTTCCCGATGTTGGGGAAGTCCAGAACCAGGGGTCACAGTCTAAGGATAAGGGGTAAGCCAGTTAGGACCGAGATGAGGAGAAACTTCTTCACTCAGAGAGTTGTTAACCTGTGGAATTCTTTACTGCAGAGAGTTGTTGATGCCAGTTCGTTGGATTTATTCAAGAGGGAGTTAGATATGGCCCTTACGGCTAAAGGGATCAAGGGGTATGGAGGGAAAGCAGGAAAGGGGTATTGAGGTGAATGATCAACAATGATCTTATTGAATGATGGTGCAGGCTCGAAGGGCCGAATAGCCTACTCCTGCACCTATTTTCTATGTTTCTATTCCAAGTGTTGATTAATCTTTTTGTGAAAAAATTCTTCTTGAGATCAATCCTGAGTTTGTCCTTCTCCATTTTGAATCCATGTTCCCTTCTCCGACCACCATGGTTTACCTAAGAGTAAAGCTCCATAGTTACCTTCTCTATACTGTTTATTTTATATACTCTGCAAGGTCTCCCCTCAGTCACCTTCATTCAAGGCTAAATAAAGCACTTCAGTTTCTCCAGTCCTCTGGCAGCAGCTTCACTGTTCTTTTCCACATCAGCTCCAGAATCTGAATGTTTCCTTTGTGTGATTTAAAAAGTGAGAGACTGCCCCAGGGGACCTTGCTGCAATAACATCAAGGTTGCCAGAGAAAGCTCATCCCATAAATCTGTCGTTGTTCTGGTTCACACTGACTGAGAATCTGCTGGAATCATCGAAAACTAAGGCAGGACCTAGATATGCTGGGCCTCATCCTTGTCCCTGTCTGGTGTCAGAATCTCTTACAAGGCTATTGATATAAGGGGAGGGGGTGAAGATTCCAAATGTTGGAGGTCCCACGCCCCGGGCTTTCTTTAGGACCAAGCGTGATGGTCAGCACAGGTACGTCTGGTTATGCGCTGGCCGATCGAGGGGCAGACATGGGGCCCATTTGAGGGGGGGTCCAGACTGGGACCATGGCCTGAACCCCTGACGATCTGGCCTGCCAATTATTGTTTACATGTTTTTGAGCTGCCCCTTTGTAATAGGACTGCAGAAGCATCTATTTGTTTCTGGACGCGCTTATTTGCACTGTGTTTTTGGCTGATTGGCACTCTATTATCACATGACCTGATTGCTGATTGGTCCCCTTGGAGGATAAGCCACACCCAGAAGTTTCTCTGGAATGCGTAATTGGAATCGCCCAGCCCAAGATCTGAATGACTTTGCAAAGTATAATTCGAGCCATTCTGACTTCGGAACTCCCCTGCAAGCAGTCACAGAGAGGATAGAGCTTCCAGTGGTGGTGGTTTGGGTTGTCGCATCTCAGCACTTACACCAAGGTATTGCGGAAACACCAGTTTCCGATGATGTTGTCTTCAACACTGATCACAATACTACATAGCACTTTTCACCTCAAAAATAACTTCCGCTTTCAACAATGCTTCCTTTTCCTTGTCTAATTGGTCTATATTTTTCAATTGTGTCCACTTTCCTCATTTATTTTAACTATAAAACAAAAAATTGTTGCAGAGATCTGCATGTATTTTATTAGGTATATATTTGGATAATTGATGCTTTTTTTTCCACTCAATGAAATATTAGCAGCATGAGGAATATATTTATAGCAAATAAATGTTAGGAAAGAACTTGCAATTATATAGCGCTTTGCATGACTGTAAAGTGCTTTACACTCAATTAAGTACTTTTTAAAAGCGTAATCACTGTTGTAATGTAGGAAATATGGCAGACAATTTGTGCGCAGCCAGGTTCCGCAGACAGCAAAGAAATAATGACTAGATAATCTGTTTTTAGTGATGTAAGTTGAAGAATAAATATTGGTCAGGATATCAGAGAGAGCTCCCCTATTCTTCTTCGAATATTGTGGTGGGGTTTTTTACCTACACCTGGGAGGGCAGAGAGGGCCTTGGTTTAACATCTCATTCAAAAGACGGCACCGCTGCCAGTGCAGCACTCCCTTAGTACTGCACTGAAGTGTCAGCCTAGATTATGATAGCAAGTCTCTGGAGTGAGGCTTGAACCCACAAGCTTCTGAAACAGAGTTGAGAGTGTTACCACTTTCTCAAGGGCAGTTAGGGCTGGGCAATAAATGCTGGCCTCGCCAGTGTGCCCACATCCCGTGAATGAATAATATAAAAGCCACCGCTGAATTTTGTTTTAGTGTATTTGTTTATTTTGTTTTACCTGCATGTTTTCCCCTTGTGTGCCGTGAACTATTTGGCCTTCTAAGTTGAAGAAGTACTGTTGGTGGGTGAATGCATATCCAGACTGGCCTGCTGCTGAGAATGCAGAAGGCCCACTACCTGCATCTGTGGCTAACACTGATGTACCCACATCAGTGCCAGGAGTCTCCAGTGCTGAAGTTGATATGGGCTTATGGTTGTCAGAGACAACACCTACTGTCACTTGTGTAGGGCTCTGCGATGACATGTCATTACTGGAGGGCATCTATTTGAAAGACTAATTGATTTGTGTAAGCCTTCTGTGACGTCTCTGAATCCCTTCCTCATGGTACCTGTATCCAACAGTTGAAATTGGCTGTGACGGATTGGAGATCTGCCCTGTTTCTGTTCGTAACAGTCTATGGGGCTACATTTATTACATTAAAGGTGCTATATAAATGCAAGTTGTTGTTGTTGTTACTTGGCCAGGAATGCTTTTCCGGGCATCACAAGAAAAGTCCATGCCTCTGTTGCCCCGGGCTCCCCACACACTGCACAACTTTATCTTCTGTTGTTACTGACTTTTGCTTTTGCTAATCTTATTTCTTGATAAACTTGGTTTATAGTTGGTAGCCTGAGATATTCAGGTTATCAGAGTGTTATTTGTTTGCCAGTCAGAACAATCAGGAGATTACGAGGCCTTGTACTATTTTCAGTAAGATAACCAGCAATATAAGGATTTTATTGTTCACCCCAGGCATGCTACATTAATATATTGCACATATAGTTATTGCATTTGAATTCTAATTAGGTGTCTTCCTTGTTGAAAAATCAGTCAAAATTCTGCTCACAATACCTTTCCATTCACAACCTGGATTACATCCTCTTTCTTCCCCATTTTTTGAAACATGAAATGTTGTATCAATCGTCAGAATATCAACAGCGTTGTTATATTACATTAATTTGTCACCGAAGTGCAATCATGCATATTATGCACTTGATATTCACACTGTCTCTGTCACAAATGGGAGGAAATGAATACATTTCTGGAAAGCATTATTTTGATATTTTGACAGAAATAGTGCAGTTTGTTTTGTTCCTAGATAGCTATTGGCAGTTTACAAAAACAACATAATGGGGATTTCATTGACCCCAAATTGATTGGGCGTTTTTGATACTTTTAGTGTACAATCTGGGAGTGTTTTGTTTCATCCAACGTATTATCCAGTGGCAGAAGGTGACATTACCATTCTCCACAGTCACTGTCCTAACCCTTAGAATTGAAACTATTGAATTATATACAAATACAGGGCATTCTGGTGCTTCAGTTTTCTTCTCCTTCCCATTACGTTGTTCTGGAGTTGTTTTTGGAAGACCACCCATTTGAAATGGCATTTATTCTCTGATTCAAACAGTGAGTATTAACTCCATTCGTTAAATCTATCATTGAGCACTGGCTTCATGATAAAGTACAGGTACTTCTTTTAAACTTTATAAATGCAGGTTGGAGGGTCTAACAAAAATGACAACTAAATATAGTTTGTGGAAAAGGTCATTGTGAGCAATCCCTCATCAGTTCTACACCGGGGAATATCACATTCTTTCGAACACAGTCCGTTTTGAAGAATTGGTAATTCAGTATGGGTTGTATTAAAAACCCAATCTGTAGTTAGTGCAGGAGTTATTACTAAATCTCTGTTTTTATTGTGGATTATCGAGGTGAGGGATATCAGTGCTGAGGTGTAGAACACGTTCTATTTCAGCTATCAAGTGTCGGCATCAAGCAAGCACTTCCAGTCAGGTATAACACAGGGCTAGATACAGAGTAAAGCTCCCTCTACACTGTCCCATCAAACACTCCCAGGGCAGGTACAGGGGGTTAGATACAGAGTAAAGCTCCCTCTACACTGTCCCATCAAACACTCCCAGGGCAGGTACAGCACGGGGTTAGATACAGAGTAAAGCTCCCTTTACACTGTCCCATCAAACACTCCCAGGGCAGGTACAGGGGATTAGATACAGAGTAAAGCTCCCTCTACACTGTCCCATCAAACACTCTCAGGGCAGATACAGGGGGTTAGATACAGAGTAAAGTTCCCTCTACACTGTCCCATCAAACACTCCCAGGGCAGGTACAGGGGGTTAGATACAGAGTAAAGCTCCCTGTACACCGTCCCATCAAACACTCCCAGGGCAGGTACAGGGGGTTAGATACAGAGTAAAGCTCCCTCTACACTGTCCGATCAAACACTCCCAGGGCAGGTACAGCACGGGGTTAGATACAGAGTAAAGCTCCCTCTACACTGTCCCATCAAACACTCCCAGGGCAGGTACAGGGGATTAGATACAGAGTAAAGCTCCCTCTACACTGTCCCATCAAACACTCTCAGGGCAGATACAGGGGGTTAGATATAGAGTAAAGTTCCCTCTACACTGTCCCATCAAACACTCCCAGGGCACGTACAGCACAGGGTTAGATACAGAGTAAAGCTCCCTCTACACTGCCCTCCCTCAGTCCCAACCCAAGACGAGTGCTTCCCATTGCACTAGTGTGACACTTCCATTTCCACACCAGTCATACTGAAGGATTTTGTTAGTTAATGCTGACTAAGGGGCAGCTTTGCACTTTGACCCCTGGCCTACTCCTTGCACTCTCGACCTGTCAGGTGGTGCAGGCTCGAAGAGCCGAATGGCCTACTCCTGCACCTATTTTCTATGTTTCTATGTTTCAGCTTTAGTTATGAGCGAGAGTCTTAGAACTAGCAGCCCCTAAAAAGGCAGTGTTATCTGCTTGGAGGAGGGACAGGGAAATAAATGTAAGAGTTAAGTAGGTGAATAGTTAAAGTAACAGTTTACCAAACTTTAGCTTTAAACTGCCCTGACTCATATTCTAATTTTAAATTATCTGATTTCAGAGTAACACTCTCATTGTCATAACTCTTCTTTCTTGCCTCCCCTCCATTTCTTTTATCGATATTGTTTTCCTTCCAAATTGAAATTGATAATACTTTGTGCAATTTCCTCTATTTGTTTCACGCTAATGTGTTATTTTTTGGAATTGATCTCACAAACTTGCAAAATTCAATAAAAGTACAAAAGATAGAATGAATGTGGTATGTTACTAGGGATAAGAAGGTGGCTTCCTCTCCATACCTTTTACAATGCAAGATTTCAGAACGTGAAACATAGAAACATAGAAAATAGGTGCAGGAGCAGGCCATTCGGCCCTTCAAGCCTGCACCACCATTCAATATGACCATGACTGATCATGCAACTTCAGTACGCCACCCCTGCCTTCTCTCCATAACCCCGATCCCTTTAGCCGTAAGGGCCACATCTAACTCCCTTTTGAATATATCCAACAAACTGGACTCAACAATTTTCTGTGGTAGAGAATCCCACAGGTTCACAATTCTCTGGGTGAAAATGTTTCTCCTCATCTCGGTCCTAAATGGCTTATCCCTTATCCTTAGACTGTGACCCCTGGTTCTGGACTACCCCAACATCGGGAACATTCTTCCTGCATCTAACCTGTCCAGTCCCGTCAGAATTTTATATGCTTCTATGAGATCCCCTCTCATTCTTCTAAATTCCAGTGAATATAAGCCTAGTCGATCCAGTCTTTCTTCATATGTCAGTCCTGCCATCCTGGGAATCAGTGTGGTGAACCTTCGCTGCACTCCCTCAATAGCAAGAATGTCCTTCCTCAGATTAGGAGACCAAAACTGTACACAATACTCAAGGTGTGGTCTCACCAAGGCCCTGTACAACTACAGTAAGACCTCCATGCTCCTATACTCAAATCCGCTCGCTATGAAGGCCAACATGCCATTTGCTTTTTTTACTGCCTGATGTACCTGCATGCCTACTTTCAATGACTGATGTACCATGACACCCAGGTCTCGTTGCACCTCCCCTTTTACTAATCTGTCACCATTCAGATAATAATCTGCCTTCCTGTTTTTGTTACCAAAGTGGATAACCTCACATTTATCCACATTATGCTGCATCTGCCATGCATTTGCCCACTCACCTAACCTGTCCAAGTCACCCTGCAGTCTCTTAGCATCCTCCTCACAGCTCACACTGCCACTCAGCTTAGTGTTATCTGTAAACTTGGAGATATTACATTCAATTCCGTCGTCTAAATCATTATTATATATTGTAAATAGCTGGGGTCCAAGCACTGAACCTTGCGGTACCCCATTGGTCACTGCCTGCCATTCTGAAAAGGACCCGTTTATTCCCACTCTTTGCTTCCTGTCTGCCAACCAGTTCTCTATCCACGTCAGTATATTACCCCCAATACCATGTGCCTTAATTTTGCACACTGATCTCTTGTGTGGGACGTTGTCAAAAGCCTTCTGAAAGTGCAAATATACCACATCCACTGGTTCTCCCTTGTCCACTCTACTAGTTACATCCTCAAAAAATTCTAAAAGATTTGTCAAGCATGATTTCCCTTTCATAAATCCATGCTGACTTGGACCGATCCTGTCACTGCTTTCCAGATGTGCTACTATTACATCTTTAATAACTGATTCCAGCATTTTCCCCACTACCGATGTCAGGCTAACCGGTCTATAATTCCCTGTTTTCTCTCTCCCTCCTTTTTTAAAAAGTAGAGTTACATTAGCTACCCTCCAGTCCATAGGAACTGATCCAGAGTCCATGGAATGTTGGGAAATGACCACCAATCATTTCTAGGGCCACTTCCTTAAGTACTCTTTCCTGTCTTTCTCAGTCCTGTCTTACTTCTGATGCTTTAAAAAAAATAGCTCAGCTACAACTTTATTGTCTGCGCCATGCTGGATACTGCTGAGGGGATAGTTTACATCAGTACCTTTTCCTGTTAAAAAGTGACAGTGTGAAGGGACTTGAAGCAGCCACTTTAAACACTGGACTCAGACAAGAGATTTCTGTACTTTCCACGTCAGTATCTTTAATTTTAATTGCATTGTTTTTAACAGATAAAAATACAATCTCTTCTCATCCACATCTACTTGGTGATCTTCAGTGCAGATTATATCCAGTTATTATTTGTGAATCACATATGATATAAAGATCTTTCTTGAACTTTTGTTCTCATTACAAATCCTGTTTTCATGAATTATAACCCTTTGGGACCTAAATACATACCCAAGCTTCAGGAAGCTATCATTTTCATGGAACTTGAGTGGCAGGTTTAGACACACACAAATACGTCAAAATAGAAACCAAGACTAACCAAAAATTGTAGGGCACAGTCGGTCCTAAGTCAACTATTTATAGGGTCACCATAAGGAACTACAAAAACAGTTTAACTGCAACTAAAATGAAAGAGGTGAATTGGGAATTCTAATGTTTGATTTCTAAATATACTGAAGCGATTACAATAAAGGAAGGAACTCAGTTCAAATTATGGTAAAGATAATCAATGGTACCTTTTCATGGTTGTGTTCCTGGATACCAGATAAGAAACTGAAGCAGGGAGTAACTGCAGTTCAGGTATTGAGGGCCGATTTTAACTCCGGGCAGATTTGGGAGAGGGGTGGGTTGAGTGGAGCGTGTACAAAATGCTCTCACTGCGTAGAACCTCAGGCCCAGGGTATTTTAATGTCCAGGCATCATTTAAATCTGACAGGAGAGTTTCCCACCCAATTTGTTGCCGATGGGGAAACCCACACACTGTCTTAGTGCTATTTCTGGTGGGCCTTCCAGAGGCCTATTTAAAGTGGGAATGCATCGCTTAAAGGAAGGCTTCATTTCCATCTGTCTGCTTAAGTCTGGGGGCTGTCTGGAAGGAGGAATGCTTAGAATGAGTCTCAGACTCTCAGGTTTTCAGAAGCCTCCTTGGAGGTGCTTTGGGAATAGATAAAGGTGAGGAGGGAAGTCCTGTTTCACAAGTGGGAGGAGGATTCCTAAATATGACATCCACCAGGCATAGAAAGAGGTGGCACAGAGTTTGCAAGCTCCAGGAGTGTATCTGCTATGATCTGAATCCAGTGTAGAAAGCACTTCAATAAGCTCACAAGAATAGCAAGGGTAAGTACAACTCTACCTTTCTCCATCTCTATCAAGAATACCTAGCAACAGCCGTTCCCACTCCCCCCAACAGCACTCTGAACAATACCCTCCCCTGCATCACATCCTTCACTACCCAGTACAAAGGCACACTATATCCCTCTAATGCTTATTCCAAACACACTCGTATCTCCCTTGCTCCCTTCACAGCAACCACTAGCAGAATTCTCTTCCCACATGGTAGCCTTTGAAGAATCAGCAACTTCTCTCCTGACTCCTTCCCTGCTCACAGTCCAGCCACTTGCATCTTGCATCCTGCTTGCATCTTGCTTTTTCTTCCTTTAAGCATGTGCACTCCAAGCAGAACCCCACGTATGTGCACTCGCCTTTTCAGTAGACAATCACTCACTCACACCTTCTCGTTCCGCAGGAGAAGGCAGCCTCCAACAGCAGTGAGAGGAGCAGGACGGGGGTGGAACCACCAACCTGTTGGTCATCACTGAGCTGCAGCAGCAAGCTCTTGAATTAAGTGGCCCTTCAAGAATGGTGCACATCAGGAATATTGAGGCTAGGGGCTTATCTCAACAGGGTCTTGGACCATTACTTGTACTCCTTTATCAAACACAGAAAAATGCACATTTAGCCAGCTTGTCTACATCAAGATGCATTGTGATGCATATCATCTGCAACCATCCAGTCTCTCAGAACCAGCCTAACTCTTGTTCCCGAGGTAAAGAAGTTAAGGACAGTGGCGACTTTGACAGCCACAGGCAACAGGTCCTGTTGCAAGAGGCTGCAATCAGCAATAGCCGCCTGATGCAGTGCTGCTCAGAGATATCCAAGAAACCGAGTCTTGGCCTATAGACCCTATGGGCTGAGTAAGGCCTTCTACGTGCAACCACCCTCACCAGTTGTCTTCTACCAGGTCCACCTTTTGCTCGTCCCAGTTGTTGAGGCTGCGGTTACTGCTGCTGCTCCTCCCTCCAATTGTTCCTCCATCTAAAGCAGAGGCAAAAATGATGCCCACGACAAGCTGTACATACTTAATCAGGGTAAATAGTGCAACAAAATCAGAAACAAGCAATCTCCAAACTCAAAAATCCTTTGGAAATTCATAAATCACAGTAACACACAGATCCTTATGCTGCAGCTGAGTGCATCCAATCATGTCAGTTAGTTTGTGAAGCCAATCCCACGAGGTTTTAGTCAGCAGGTTGGCCACTGGGTGGGACCTCTGATCCACCCATTTAAAATAGAAATGGGGTCCTAATGGCATCATAGGACCGTGATTTGCATTTATTAGTTTCTTCGACAGCACCTCCCAACCCCATGACCTCTACCACCTAGAAGGACAAGGACAGTAGGCACGTGTGAACACCATGGGGATGAAATTCAGGGTCTGTATAAGGCCCATTTCCGCTGTTTCGTGGCGGACATGCGGTGGAATCGAATGGCTGCCGCGTTGCAGTCCATTGGTCGCCACAACCCAAATTCAGCTCGGGGATTTTCCGGCCTGTCCCCACTTCCGCCCCGCTGTTGCCGACTGCTGCAAGCACATCATCAAAACGCGCATCGCTGCTATCCTGCACCTCCAGAATACTCTGACCCAAATTCAAGTAAAAAAATGGTTGCCCCACCGCGCAGTGCCCCCGACAGCTTTCTCTGTCGGTGCACCTTCTCCTGACTGTGTGCGGCCCCGCAGCACAGCAGCCCTTCAAGGGCAGGGCCCACTGCCGCGACTGCCATGATTTTATTTTTGCCGGACGACTTTCCAATCAGCCGGCAAAATATTACCTACGGGTTCGGCCGGGCCACCAACAGGCAGCCAGGTGCCTGGCTGCTGGCCTGGCCAAAACCCTCGCTGGTGGCCCAGTGGCCGAAGCTAAAAAAAATGCCCGATTCTCCCCCCTTTAACGGAGGGGAAAGCGCGTGGTGATGCATACATGCAGTGATGTCACCACCGCTCCACCGCTGCTTGATCCCACCCCAACTTCCGCCCCTCAGCGGGACTTACCGCCGTACCTCCACCCTCACTATGACCGACATTCGGTCTGACATCAAGAAAAGTACAAAGTCCTGAAAATCGATCTAGAGTCCACCCCATCGTTCCCGGCGGTGAAATGATGTAGGAAATCGGTGCGCCAGCTTTCTGGCGTGGCTGAATTTCGGCCCCATCACTTCCAAGTTCCCCTCCAAGTTCCACGCCATCCTGACTTGGAAATATATTGCTGTTCCTTCATAGTCGCTGGCTCAAAATCCTGGAACTCCCTCCCTAACAGCACTGTGGGAGTACCTTCACCTCACGGATTGCAACAGTTCAAGAAGGCGGCTCACCACTGTCATGTATCTTACATTATTATATATAACTGTATCCTAACATGCTATACATGACTGTAATAAGATATGACCTGTAACCACCAGCAAACCTGACCACCAGGGGTGCACTTGCCTGAGACCTGTCCTTATATACCTGTCTCTTGCAAGTGCACCCCTGGTGGTAAGATATGCTGGTGGTTACAGGTCATATCTCATTACAGTCATGTATAGCATGTTAGGATACAGTTATATATAATAATGTAAGATACATGACATCACCCTCCCCCAAGGTCTTATTGTCTTTATAGGTTCAGTCTCTCGTGGTGGAACTTCGGAGGTTGGCTAGTTTATGTGAGTTCTCCGATGAACTGAGGAGAGAAATGCTGAGAGACTTTTTCATTGAAGGAATAGGCCACGCAGGCATATTCCAAAAGCTCATAGAGACCAAGAACCTGACCTTAGAGGCAGCAGCACTGGTTGCACAGACATTCTTGGTAGGGGAAGAAGAAATGAGGTTGATTTACAATGCAGGTATGACAACTAACGAAATATCGGAACAAGAAGTTCACAGCATTAAACAAGCTGCTACCCCCACACACAGACAAAACCGTGAGAACAGCAGGCAGTCGCGCCAGAAGCCATCAAGTGCCACAGGAACAGCCGTTCACACCTCATCGACCCACAATGCGAGCAATCAACTACAAACTGAGAGAAGTTCAAGAGAGATCAGCCAGACGCAGCTCATTCTTTGCAAGCAGTATGTGCTGGAGGTGTGGGGGTGGGCACTCATCAAGGGGATGCCGATTTCAGCAGGCTGTTTGCAGGATCTGTGAATATACAGGGCATTTGGCCCGCATGTGCAAAAAAACAGCAGCTTAGCTGGTATACGAATCGGATGGGTCGGAAAGCGGACCAGAAGATGGTGGGGACAGTACCCGGGACACCGATGTACAGCGGGTCAACACGATCAATGGCCGCTGCTCCTACAACAGGACACCTCCTATAATGATGAGGGTCCTACTCAACGGGATATCTGTCAACATGGAGCTGGATACGGGAGCGAGTCAATTTCTCATGGGCGCTCAACAATTTGAACAACTGTGGCCGCATAAAAGAGACAGACCAAAACTCACAATGGTCGACACCAAACTAAGGACCTATACCAAAGAAATCATACCAGTCCTCGGCAGCGCCATGCTCTCTGTCACACACAAAGGGACAATGAACTGACTTCCCCTGTGGATTGTCCTCGGAGACCCTCCAGCACTGCTGGGGAGAAGCTGGCTTGCAAAACTAAACTGGAAATGGGATGATGTCCATGTCATGTCATTAGAGGAACGGACCTCCTGCTCAACAGTTATAAAGCGATTTGAACATCTCTTTCAGCCAGGTGTGCGCACTTTCAAAGGGGCCAAAGTCAAAATCTACATCACACAGGATGCTAGACCGGTCCATCACAAGGCCAGAGCTGTACCCTATGTGATGAGGGAAAAGATTGAACACGAGCTAGACAGGCTTCTGCGGGAAGGCATTATATCACCTGTGGAATTTAGCGACTGGGCAAGTCCCATCGTCCCAGTCATGAAGCCACAAATCTGTGGGGACTACAAATCTACCATAAACAGAGTCTCCCTACAGGACCAGTACCCGCTGCCCAGAGCGGAGGACTTATTTGCCACATTGGCTGGAGGTAAACTTTTCTCAAAACTAGACCTCACATCTGCGTATATGACGCAAGAATTGACCGAGGAATCCAAGCTACTCACCACCATCAACACACATCGAGGCCTTTTCATGGACAATCGATGCCCATTCGGCATCAGGTCAGCAGCTGCCATATTCCAGCGCAACATGGAGAGTCTGCTCAAGTCCATCCCGGAGACGGTTGTATTTCAAGACGACATACTTATCACGGGCAAGGACACCGACTCCCATCTCCGTAATTTGGAGGAAGTACTAAAGCGGTTGGATCGGGTAGGCCTACGAGTCAAGAAATCCAAGTGCCTGTTTCTCGCACCCGAGGTTGAATTTTTGGGCAGAAGGATTGCCGCTGATGGAATCCGCCCAACAGAGTCCAAAACAGAAGCAATTCGCCTGGCACCCAGGCCCCGGAATGTCTCAGAACTGCGCGCTTTTCTCGGGCTACTCAATTACTTTGGGAACTTTATGAAGAACTTAAGCACGCTGCTGGAGCCTCTCCACGTGCTACTCAGGAAGGGGTGTGATTGGTTTTGGGGGGACGCCCAGGAACGCGCCTTGAATAAGGCACGCAACCTTCTGTGTTCCAACAGTGTTTTGACTTTCTTTGATCCAGGTAAAAAGCTAGTTCTCACTTGCGATGCGTCAGCGTATGGGGTCGGGTGCATTTTGCAACATGTCAATAGTGCGGGCAAATTACAACCCATAGCTTATGCCTCCAGGTCACTTTCGCGGGCGGAGCGCGGGTACGGAATGGTAGAGAAAGAGGCGCTCGCGTGCGTGTACGGTGTCAAAAAGATGCACCAATACCTTTTCGGGGCCAGGCACAGACAACTGTGCCAACGCGCTCAGCAGGCTACCCCTGGTGACCACGGAAGGGTCTGACGAACAGGACTGTGAAATAGTCATGGCAATCAATGCCTTTGAGTCCACAGGTTCGCCCATGACGGCTCGCCAAATCAGAGCCTGGACGGCCAGCGACCCCACGTTATCCTTAGTAAAAAGATGTGTCCCAACCGGTGACTGGGCAGAGGCTCGCGATGCGTGCCACGAGGAATTAAAACCCTTTCAAAGGTGCATGCATGAGCTATCACTACAAGCAGACTGCCTGATGTGGGGCAGCCGAGTAGTCATGCCTCTGCGAGGCAGAGAGGCATTTGTCCAGGAGCTCCACCGCGAGCACCCGGGGATCGTTCTCATGAAGGCCATAGCCAGATCCCACGTCTGGTGGCCTGGTATTGACGCGGACTTGGAGCTCTGCGTCCGAAGGTGCACCATTTGTGCCCAACTCAGCAATGCCCCCAGGGAGGCTCCCCTGAGCCCCTGGCCGTGGCCTACCAAACCGTGGTCGCGGGTGCACGTAGACTATGCGGGCCCATTCATGGGCAAAATGTTCCTCGTAGTTATAGATGCATTTTCAAAGTAGATCGAATGCACCATTTTAAACTCGAGCATAACCTCCACCACTGTGGAAAGCCTCGCAACCATGTTTGCAATGCACGGAATCCCTGACATATTGGTCAGTGACAATGGTCCGTGCTTCACCAGCACAGAATTCCAAGATTTTATAATTGACCACGGCATAAATCACGTCAAGACGGCACCGTTCAAGACGGCCTCCAACGGCCAGGCGGAGAGAGCAGTGCAAATCATTAAACAAGGCATGCTTAAAATCCAAGGTCCCACGCTGCAGGGTCGCCTGTCGCGACTGTTGCTGGCATACAGATCTCATCTGCACTCATTGACTGGGATCCCCCCCGCGCAACTGTTGATGAAAAGGACTTTAAAGACAAGGCTCTCATTAATCCTCCCAGACATGCACGAAATCGTTGAGGCAAAGCGCCGTAAGCTGACTGAGTACCATGACAGAAATTCGAGGGGGAGTTGGAATGAGATAGGGAACAAAGTGTTTGTACTAAACTATGGCAGGGGTCCCAAATGGCTTGCAGGGACAATAACAGGCAAGGAAGGAAACAGGCTACTGGTCGTACAAATGGACAATGGCAAAACCTGCCGGAAGCATGTAGACCAAGTCAAAAACAGATTTACCAACAACACTGCGGAACCAGAGGCAGACTACAATATGGAACTCACACCACACCTGGTGGACAGACAGAGGGATCAACCTGAGGAAAGGGCAATCCCAACAGACAGCCTAGGCGAGTCAACAACAATCACACCAATCGAAACAGACAGCCCAGGCGAGATACCAGCAACCACAACCAAAGAAAAACAGACACTAAGGCAAACAACTGAACCACAACTCAGACGCTCCACGCGAGAGCGTAGACCACTTGAGAGACTGAACCTATAAAGACAATAAGACCTTGGGGGAGGGTGATATCATGTATCTTACATTATTATATATAACTGTATCCTCACATGCTATACATGACTGTAATAAGATATGACCTGTAACCACCAGCATACCTTACCACCAGGGGTGCACTTGCAAGAGACAGGTATATAAGGACAGGTCTCAGGCAAGTGCAGCATTCCAGAGCGGTGAAATAAAGGTGCAGGTCCAGAGTGACCTTGACTTCACTACATGCCTCGTGTGAATCTGTACTGAGGGGACAGGACTTTACAACCACCACCTGCTCAAGGGCAATTAGGGATAAGCAATAAATGCTGGCCTTGCCAGCGACACCCACATCCTAGGAATGAATTTTTAAAAAATTATCAGGCATGTGTCTATTTCCAGTGGGAGCATTTGCCACCAGAGTTAGCTCCCGAGTTAAAATAGCAGTCGGTGGGTTTCTAGTGGGAATGGGGCATTAAGTGAATTTTCGCTATTAAAATGACCCACCCGTCCCATTTATGCTAGGCGGGTTGGATTAAAATCGCAACCATTGTATTTGTAAATTCCATACAAAGTAACTTTTATTTGTGTAATCATCTACGGGTCAACTTTTTAAAGAACTTGATGCTTGCACAGATTTTCAGTCTTTGATAACACATTAATATTGCAGAATCACTTCCCTCAATGATTCTGGAAAATCAACATCCAATTCCAGTAATTCTATGGAGGAGTTTCTGTTGCAAACTTGTGCATGCACCATTGTTTTAAAATAGACAAAAATGCGTATTTGACTGGCCAGTATATTCCCCAATAGACCGGGGAGGGTTCATACAGAGTACAATCCACTTCACTAGATTCTAATGGGTAGACATAAGCTTGACCAAAATACCACCAACAGCAAAGCAAATTGTGTTTGGGCTGCCACTGCAGGTAGGATGACTATTTGAGGTGTTAGACGAAAACACCTCTTTTGGTTCTGTGCAATGCTTCCTGTCCTACTAATGTCATCTCATTTACTTGCTATACAAATGAGACAATACTAAGCTCTATTCCCTGTCCCAGAGCAGTTTTAGATTAAAGCAGAAATTCTAGGAAGGGATTTTAGCCACCCCCATTCAGTGGAACCCGACAATTGCAGGCAGCAGGGTCATCTGCCTGAAGCTGGCGGGATCCTTCTTTAAATATGCTGATCGGGTTTCAATGACGCTATTGGAACCTGACTGCAATATTAATCTGAGGCCTGAGTGGAGGAGCAATGATGGCTTCTACCCAGGCCAAAGCTATTGAGAAGTGGATCCAGGTGAAGAAGAAGCCCACAAAGATACATTGCTTTAAAAAAATGTAAGTTTCTTTGTGGGTTACGAGGAGCTGCTTCTCTTGGCCTCACAAGGAAACCTTGGACCTCCCCTGCCCCAGGTTTCACTCCCCTTTGCTGGACCGTGATCCTTGTCAGACACCCCTCCTGAAGAAATACCTTTGTGCCAGGGACCATTCGTTCTGGTCCCTGCAGAAGAGGTGATTTCAGCTAATGTAATGTGTACACCTGTGAGTATACTCACAGGTTTGTGGAGCTGTTGCATTGTGAGACTCAAGGTCATCCATGATGAGGTATGCAGTTGTGAGCCTAGTGGATGAATTGATAATGTGTAGTGTGATTGTTAATGTTGTGCATCTGTAAAGCATGCACTCCCATGTTCCGCCACCAGGGAGTGCATCCCCTGAAGTCCCAAGGGATCCCAACATCCCTTGGGAGCATTGTATACCCCTAAGGCCTGTTCCTCACTCTGGAGTGTCTTAATAAAGACTGAGGTCACTATTACTTTAACCTCCCTGTGTGCAGACTCATCTGTGTTAGGAACACAACAACTGGCGACAAAGATACGAATCCAACGCAAAGATGCAGCAAACTGTGGGCATCCTGGAGAAGTTCTCGGAGGGTGACGACTGGGAAGCCTATGTCGAACGGCTAGACCAGTACTTTGTAGCCAATGAGCTGGATGGAGAAGGAAGCGCTGCAAAAAGGAGAGCAGTCCTCCTCACAGTCTGCGGGGCACCGACCTACAGCCTCATGAAGAATCTTCTGGCTCCGGTGAAACCCACAAATAGGTTGTATGAGGAGCTATGTACACTGGTTCGGGATCATCTTAACCCGAGGGAGAGCGTGCTGATGGCGAGGTATCGGTTCTACACGTGCCAGCGATCTGAAGGTCAGGAAGTGGTGAGCTACGTCACCGAGCTAAGGCGACTTGCAGGACAATGTGAGTTTGATGGCTAACTGGAGCAAATGCTCAGAGACATTTTTGAACTGGGCATTGGCCACGAGACCATCCTACGAAAACTTTTGACTGTAGAGGCACCGCACCTCAGTAAGGCCATTGCGATAGCACAGGTGTTTATGTCCACCAGTGATAACACCAAACAAATCTCTCAGCACACAAGTGCTAGCAAGGTTCATAAATTAACTGGAACTGTGTTTGAGAGCAGAAAGGTACAGGGCAGAACCCATGAGTCTGCAACTGCCAGCAGGCCTCAGAGTCTGCAACAAAGGATGAATGCAAGGTAATTCACACCTTGTTGGCGTTGTGGAGGCTTCCAGTCAGCCTATTCATGCCGCTTCAACGGGTATGTTTGCAACAGCTGTGGAACAATGGGGCACCTCCAGCTCTGCAAAACCTGCTAACCACCACATGGCAGAGGAAGATCGGTCCATGGTGGATCAAAGCAATTTCGAGCCTCAGAGAGAGGAGGCAGATGCTGAAGTACACGGGGTGCAAACATTTTCGACGAAATGTCCACCTATAATGCTAAATGTAAAATTGAATGGCTTACCCGTAGCCATGGAACTGGGCACTGGCGCTAGCCAATCCATCATGAGTAAAAAGATGTTTGAGAGACTGTGGTGCAACAAGGCACTCAGACCAGCCCTGAGCCCCATCCACATGAAACTGAGAACATACACCAAAGAGCTTATCACTGTCTTGCGCAGCGCCATGGTCAAGGTCACCTACAAGGGCACGGTGCACGAACTGCCACTCTGGATTGTCCCAGGCGATGGCCCCACTCTGCTTGGAAGGAGCTGGCTGGGCAAAATCCGCTGGAACTGGGATGACATCCGAGCGCTATCACATGTCAATGAGGCCTCATGTACCCAGGTTCTTAACAAATTTCCTCCCCTTTTTGAACCAGGCATTGGAAACTTTTCCGGGGCAAAGATGCGGATCTACTTGGTCCCAGAGGCACGACTCATTCACCACAAGGCGCGAGCAGTACCTCACATGATGAGGGAGAGAGTGGAAATCGAGGTGGACAGGCTGCAATACGAGGGCATCATCTCCCCAGTGGAATTCAGCGAGTGGGCCAGCCCGATTGTTCCAGTACTCAAAAATGATGGCACGGTCAGGATTTGCGGCGATTATAAAGTAACTATTAATAGTTTCTTGCTACAGGACCAATACCCGCTACCTATTTGCGACGCTGGCAGGAGGCAAGATGTTCACAAAGCTCAACCTGACTTCAGCCTACATGACGCAGGAGCTGGAGGAGTCTTCGAAGGGCCTCACCTGCATCAACATGCACAAGGGACTGTTCATCTACAACAGATGCCTGTTTGGAATTCAGTCGGCTGCAGCGATCTTCAAGAGAAACATGAAGAGCCAACTCAAGTCGGTACCACGCACAGTGGTTTTTCAGGATGACATATTGGTCACGGGTCGGGACACCGTTGAGCACCTACAAAACCTGGAGGAGGTCCTCCAGCGACTGGATCGCGTAGGGCTGCGGCTGAAGAGGTCGAAATGCGTCTTCATGGCAACAGAAGTGGAGTTTATGGGGAGAAAGATTGCGGCGGACGGCATTCGGCCCACAGACGCCAAGACAGAGGCTATCAGGGACGCGCCCAGGCCACAGAACGTCACGGAGCTGCGGTTGTTCCTGGGACTCCTCAACTATTTTGTTAACTTCCTACTGGGGTTAAGCACCCTCTTAGAGCCCCTACATGTGTTATTGCGTAAAGGTGAGATCTGGGTATGGGGAAAACACCAAGCAATTGCTTTTGAGAAAGCCAGAAATATTTTATGCTCCAACAAGCTGCTTGTATTGTATAACCCGTGTAAAAGTCTGTGCTAGCATGTGATGCATCGTCGTACGGAGTCAGGTGTGTATTACAACAAGCCACGTTGCGGGGAAGTTGCAACCTGTTGCCTATGCCTCCAGGAGCCTGTCTAAGGCCGAGAGGGCCTACAGCATGATTGAGAAAGAGGCATTAGTGTGTGTGTTCGGGGTAAAGAAAATGCATCACTACCTGTTTGACCTCAAATTTGAGCTGGAAACCGATCGCAAGCCCCTCATATCCCTGTTCGTTGAAAACAAGGGCATAAATACTAATGCCTCAGCCCACATACAAAGGTGGGCACTCGCGCTATCAGCGTATAACTATACCATCCGCCACAGACCAGGCACCGAGAACTCTGCGGATGCTCTCAGTCGGCTACCATTGCCTACCACGGGGGTGGAAATGGCCAAGATCCTCTGCTGTCCCTAGTAAAAAACTGTGACCTGCATGGGAGCTGGGCCAGCATCCCCATTGAAATGCAAGAGCTAATCAAGCCGTTCCAGCGGCAAAAGGACAAGCTGTCCATTCAGGCAGACTGCCTGTTGTGGGGTAACCGCGTAGTGCTACCCAAAAAGGGCAGGGAGACGTTCATCGCGGATCTCCACAGCACACGCCCGGGTATTGTAATGATGAAAGCGATAGCCAGATCCCACGTGTGGTGGCCCGGTATCGACTCTGACTTAGAGTCCTGTGTACGGCAATGCAGCATGTGTGCTCAGTTGAGCAACGTGCCCAGAGAGGTACCACTAAGTTTGTGGTCCTGGCCCTCCAGACCATGATCAAGGATCCATGTCGACTATGCGGGCCCGTTTCACAGTAAAATGTTCCTGGTGGTGGTGGATGCTTTTTCAAAATGGATTGAACGTGAAATAATGTCAGGAAGCACCGCCACCGCCACCATTGAAAGCCTGAGGGCCATGTTTGCCACCCACGGCCTGCCTGACATACTGGTCAGCGACAAAGGGCCATGTTTCACCAGTGCCGAATTTAAAGAATTCATGACCCGCAATGGGATCAAACATGTCACCTCAGCCCCGTTTAAACCAGCCTCCAATGGGCAGGCAGAGCGGGAAGTACAAAAAATCAAACAGAGCCTTAAACGAGTCACAGAAGGCTCACTCCAAACCCGCCTGTCCCGAGTACTGCTCCGCTACCGCACAAGACCCCACTCGCTCACAGGGATGCCCCCGGCTGAGCTACTCATGAAAAGGACACTTAAAACCAGACTCTCGCTGGTTCACCCCAACCTGCATGATCAGGTAGAGAGCAGGCGGCAGCAACAAAATGTAAACGATGGTCGCGCCACTGTCACGGGAAATTGATCTGAATGACCCTGTGTATGTGCTAAACTATGGACATGGTCCCAAGTGGATCGCGGGCACGGTGATAGCTAAAGAAAGGAGTAGGGTGTTTGTAGTCAAACTAGACAATGGACAAATTTGCAGAAAGCACCTGGACCAAACGAGGCTGCAATTCACAGACGGCCCTGAACAACCCACAGCAGACACCACCTTTTTCGAGCCCACAACATACACCCAAATGATCAACGACACCACCCCGGACCAGGAAATCGAACCCATCACGCCCAACAGCCCAAGGCCAGGCTCACTCAGCTGCCCTGCAGGGCCAACAACACACTAGCCCAGCGAGGGCACAGCCAACACACCAGAACAGACATTTGTACCGAGGCGGTCCACCAGGGAAAGAAAGGCTCCCGACCACCTCACCTTGTAAATAGTTTTCACTTTGACTTTGCGGAGGGAGTGATGTTGTGTATCTGTAAAGCATGTTCCGCCACCAGAGAGTGCATCCCCTGAAATCCCAAGGGATCCCAGCATAAACACAATTTGCTTTGCTATTGGAGATAGAAGAAGTCATGTATTTTGGCCAGGCAGTCTCTTCCTGTTTTGGTCAGGGAGTCAACAAATGGTATGCTAATGAGACTCGACAGTTAAAATTAGCAGGTCCCTGCTGCCACTCCCAGACAAATCAGCTGCTCGCTGGGCTGTGTTCCTTCCCGGAATTTAAAATCCACCCCCTATTGTGAGTCTTGGCTCAGTGGTAGCATTCTTGCCTCTAAGTCAGAAGGGTATAGATTCAAGACCCACCTCGAAGCCTTGAGCACATAATCTAGGCTGAAACTTCAATGCAGTGCTGAGGGAGTGCTGTCTTTCTGTCGGAGATGCCGTCTTTCGTAAGAGACATTAAACCAAGGCCCCGTCTTTCCTCTCAGGTGGATGTAAAAGATCCCAGTGTATTATTCGAAGAGCAGGGGAGTTCTCCCAGTGTCCGGCAAATATTTATCCCTCAAACAACGTCATTAAAAACTATCAGATTATTTATCCCATTGTTGTTTGTGACACCTTGCAGTTTGCGAATTGGCTGCCGTGTTTCCCTAAATTGCAACAGTGACTATACTTTAAAAGTACTTTAGTGCTTTTGAGCATCCTGAGGAAGTGAAGGTGCCATATAAGTACAAGCTCATTCCTTAGAATTATGTGAATGGCATAATCTTTAGCATTTCAATTACTGCACTAGAAATAATCCACAATTCCGTGGAAATTAAAGGATATCTGAAGCAAATTTACAAGTGATTTATTTTTCCTGCTTTTTGCGATCTGGTGTCCATGATGTGAGAGAGAGTGGGGATTACAAGAAATCCTTGGAGTAAATTAAAACCCAGAACATGTAGTATACAATGTTCACAACAGTGTCTCGAGTAATCTCCAAAAGGCAATGTTTAACACAACAAGCCTTACAGACAGAATCTTAAGAGGTGCACACAGGAGGTAGATTTTAATGAGTGAAATGACATATATCATGTAATAGAAAAAACATACTCAGCGTGCATCCTGCCAGTGAAGAGGATTATTTTCTAAACTAATCAATGTTCATACTGGGACCATTGAGGCTCTAGAATCAACTTTCTGCTCTATCTTGGACAGGTTGGGAGGCCAAATCAGAGATTCCTACAGTCTGCTCTCTCCCCAGATCAATGAAGTTGAGCCACAGTCTGGGGGAATGGGGCATGTTGTTGTCTCTCATTACTAAACATCTGGGGGGTTATTTTGGCCAAAGTGTGAAAACAGGTGTTGAATGGGTGTTCTGCTAATAAGAAACGCCTGTTTGAAAGTCTGGATTTAGACTACAATTTTAGTCCCAATTGCTGATTACCATAATTTGAACATGCCTGGAGGTGCTAAACCTTCAGATTTAGCACTCAAGTGCTGATTAGATGCAATTTTCGTGGAGCAGTAAATGCGAGCTCCATGCACCCACTTCCACTGAAGGTGTGGAGTGCTCTGGCTGACACATAGCGGCACGTTGCAAGATGGGCCAGGGACCGAGGAAAAGGGTACACAGCTTCGTGGATGCGGCACTGGAGGTTCTGGTGGAGGAGATCCAGAGGAGGAAGGATGTCCTATACTCGGAGGTGAGGGAAGGACGCCTACTCGCCCTCCTGTCCTTCTTTCCTACAGCAGCTGGTGCTGCTCTGCCGGGCCTCATGACCTCCTCCCATTCCTCGTCCAGATCAAGGGGAACCCCACACAAGATGCCCATGACCAAGCACTCCCTTTCTCCTGGTTACTCCTGTAAGGTGTCCAATAAGGTGTCCAATAAGGTGGAGTAGCACTGTACTTACTCTTTTTAGGTAAAGCCTCAGGGAATTTACGGAATAAATGTTGCTCGAGTGTTGGTGAAGTCTTGACAAGTGTCCCAGAAAGTCTCCTGATGTGTTTCAGAGATCCTCTTCACAGCTCCAGCAGCAATGAACATGAAATGGTGGGTATCCCTTTAAGAGGCGCTTGAACTCCACTTCAATGTCGTATTTACTTTCAAACAGCTGGTCGGTTAGGAGAGGGTGTTGGTTGAAGCTCTAACCACTGGAATGCCATGAAACCTCCTTAATGATGCTAGCAGGCATGTTAAGTGGCAATCAGTCCCTTAATGAGCCTCCAGGCAGCCATACGTAGCACAGACTTGAACTTCTTTAACAAGATGGCGTCTTGCACTAAACGTGGGCTAAACTGGCGTTTCAGCTCAAGACCCCATCTTGTTCACCTCGGGAAATCTTTAGTACCTGAACCCACTGCTGAAAATTACCCCCCCAGGACTCTAACGAGCCCCTCAACTAATGCCTGCCGTGGTGCAGAAAGCCTGCAGATGCCAAGTTGCTGCAGTCGGCAACCAGGCCCCTAAGGCCCCACACACACAAGCATCTCATGGGTCTTCAGCTGAGCACAGCAGCCTTCCAATCCCATCCTGTGGCCTTTAGGGTGTAGTGTATGGAGAAAGAGTCAGGCTGAACACTGTGAGCTCAAAGTAAAGTGTGACCTTAGTCTTTTATTGCAGGTCTCCAGAGTGCCTCTCCAACCTGTGAAGGCTCCTTAAATACCTGTGCTCCCAAGGGATTATGGGATCCCTTGGCACTCCAGGGGATGAGCCCTCTGGTGGCTGTACAGATTAAATACAAGTCCACATATATAACAACACTTCCCCCGAAGTCAATAGTGTAACTATTTACAATGTGAGTCGATCTGGGGCCCTTCTTGCCCTGGTTGATTGTCTCGGTGTGAAAGCTGGTATTGTTGAATCATTTGTTGGGCCCTTGCTGGGCTGCTGTGCAGCTGGCCTTGCTGGGCTGCCTGGTGTGTTGAGCCCTGCAGGGCTGCTGTGGATGATGGGTTCTGCTTCGTGGTCAACCATGGTGCCGGTTGCCACTGGTGTGTATGTTGGGGGATCAAAAAAGTTAGGGTCCAAGGTGGGTTGCTCAGGATAGTCCGTGAATCTGAGTTTGATTTGCTCCAAGTGTTTCCAGTGAATGAGTCCATTTGAAAGTTTGACCCGAAACACCCTGCTCCCCTCTTTAGCCACGACAGTGCCGGGAAGCCACTTGGGACCTTGTCCATAATTTAATACAAATACAGGGTCATTGATTTCAATCTTGCGTGACACATTTGCACTATCATGGTATGCACTTTGTTGAAGCCACCTGCTCTCTACCTGTTCATGTAGATCAGGGTGAATTAACGAGAGCCTTGTCTTAAGTGCTGTTTTCATGAGCAGTTCAGCAGGTGGGATCCCAGTGAGTGAGTGGGGTCTCGTGCAGTAGCTAAGCAGGACTTGGGATAGGCGAGTCTGCAGTGAGCCTTCAGTTACCCTCTTCAAACCCTGCTTGATGGTTTGCACTGTTCTCTCTGCCTGACCATTGGACGCTGGTTTAAACGCGGCAGATGTGACATGTTTGATCCCGTTACGGGTCATGAATTCTTTGAACTCAGCACCTGGTAAAACATGGCCCGTTGTCGCTCACCAGGACATCGGGTCATCATCATCATCATCGGCAGTGCCTCGGGATCGAGGAAGACTTGTTTCCACTCTTAGCATGAGTTCTTAGGTGGCTGTACAGTCCAATACGAGAATCACAGTTTCTGTCACAGGTGGGACAGATAGTCGTTGAGGGAAAGGGTGGGCGGGGAACCTGGTTTGCCGCACGCTCCTTCCGCTGCCTGCGCTTGATTTCTGCATGCTCTCGGCGACGATACTCGAGGAGCTCAGTGCCCTCCCGAATGCACTTCCTCCTCCACTTAGGGCGGTCTATGGCCAGGGACTCCCAGGTGTCAGTGGGGATGTTGCACTTTATCAGGGAGGTTTTGAGGGTGTCCTTGTAACGTTTCCTCTGTCCGCCTTTGGCTCGTTTGCCGTGGACGAGTTCTGAGTAGAGCGCTTGCTTTGGGAGTCTCGTGTCTGGCATGCGAACTATGTGGCCTGCCCAGTGGAGCTGACCAAGTGTGGTCAGTGCTTTAATACTGGGGATGTTGGCCTGGACGAGGACGCTAACGTTGGTGCGTCTGTCCTCCCAGGGGATTTGTAGGATCTTGCGGATACATCGCTGGTGGTATTTCCCTAGTGACTTGAGGTGTCTACTGTACATGGTCCACGTCTCTGAGTCATACAGAAGGGCGGGTATTACTACGGCCCTGTAGACCATGAGCTTGGTGACAGTTTTGAGGGGCTGATCTTCAAACACTCTTTTCCTCAGGCGGCCGAAGGCTGCACTGGCGCACTGGAGGCAGTGTTGGATCTCATCATCAATGCCTGCTCTTGTTGATAGGAGGCTCCCGAGATAGGGGAAGTAGTCCACGTTGTCCAGGCCGTGATTGGCAAACATGGCCCGCAGGCTTTCAGTAGTGGCAGCGGACGTGCTAGCTGACATTATCTCACAGGGGCCTTCGATGATTCCTCCAGTTCCTGCGTCATGTAGGCTGAAATCAGATCCAGCTTCGTGAATGTCTTTCCTCCCACCAGCATTGCAAAGAGGTCGTCGGCTTTTGGTCGTGGGTATTGGTCCTGCAGGGAGAAACGATTGATAGTTACTTTGTAATTGCCACAGATTCTGATGATGCCGTCTCCCTTGAGGACTGGGACAATAGGACTGGCCCACTCACTGAAATCGATCGGTGAAATGATGCCTTCTTTTTGCAGCCAGTCTAGCTCGATCTCTACCCTTTCTCTCATCTCGCCATGTGATGGATTGGTCTGGCCCCCGGAATTAGGTGGATCTGCACTTTTGCTCCTTGGAATTTCCCGATGCCTGGTTCGAACAGCGAAGGAAATTTGTTTAAGACCTGGGCACACGAAGTGTCGTCAGCAGGCGATAGCGCTCGAACGTCATCCCAGTTCCAGCGTATCTTTCCCAGCCAGCTCCTGTCGAGCAGCGTGGGACCATCGCCCGGTACCACCCAGAGTGGTAGCTTGTGCACCGCTCCATCATAGGAGACCTTTACGGCAGCATTGCCGATTACAGGAATTAGTTCTTTCGTGTAAGTTTTTAGTTTCGTGCGAACTGGAGTTAAGACTGACCTTGAGGCTTTGTTGCACCACAACCTTTCGAAAGTCATTTTGCCCTTGATGGACTGGCTCACGCCCGTGTCCAGCTCCATTGACACCGGGAGTCTATTTAGTTCAACATTCAGGATTATCGGGGGACAGTTCGTGGTGAATGTGTGCACCCCATGTACATCTGCCTCCTCTATCTGAGGCTCTGGTTCATCGTGATCCTCCGTAGATCTGTCCTCCTCTGCAACATGGTGGTTTGCAGGCTTAACAGGCTTTGCAGCTCGCCTGCAGACGCATTGGAGGTGTCCCATTGTTCCACAGCCCTTACAAACGTATCCATTTAATCGGCATGAATGGAAACGATGATCGCCCCCGCAGCGCCAACAAGGTGTTAATGGCCTTGCATTCATCACCCTTGATGGTGGACTCTGAGTCATCTTTGGACGTGCAGCTGCAGCTATCGCTATGGCCTTACTCAAGGTTGGAGTCTCTACAGTCAAAAGTTTGCGAAGTATGGTGTCATGGCCAATGCCAAGTACGAAAAAGTCTCTGAACATGTGCTCCAAATGTCCTTCAAATTCGCAATGTCCTTAGCTCGGCGACATAACTAGCCACTTCCTGGCCTTCAGACCTTTTGTAGGTGTAGAACCGGTACCTCGCCATCAGAACGCTTTCCTTCGGGTTCAAATGCTCTCTGACCAGTGTGCGCAAATCGTCGTACGATTTCTCCGTGGTTTTCGCTGGAGTGAGCAGATTCTTCATGAGGCCATACGTTGGTGGCCCACAGACGGTGAGGAGGCTCGCCCTTCGTTTGGCAGCGCTCTCTTCCCCATCTAGCTCGTTGGCCACAAAGTATTGGTCGAGTCGCTCCACAAAAGTTTCCCAATCATCTCCCTCTGAGAATTTCTCCAGGATGTCCACTGTTCTCTGCATCTTTGGGTTCGCTATCTGTATCTCGTCGCCAGTTGTAGTGTATGGAGAAGTGTGATCTTAGTCTTTTATTGCAGGTCTCCAGACCTCTCCAACCTGTGAAGCCTTCTTAAATACCTGTGTTCCCAAGGGATTATGGGATCCCTTGTGACTCCAGGGGATGAGCCCTCTGGTGGCTGCACAGAGTAAATACAAGACCACATATATATCATAGGGAGCACCTAATTGAATTACCAGAATAGGTAGAGCACTTAAGACAACAACAACAATTACAACATGCATTTATATAGTGCCTTTAACATAGTGAAATGTCGCAAGGCGCTTCACAGGAGTATTATGAGATTTTAAAAATTTGACACCGTGCCGCACAAGTAGAAATTAGTGCAGGCGACCAAAAGCTTAGGGGCTCACATGGGTGATAATTTAAAACTGTCTAAGTAGCAAAAAAACACAAGCTAATAAAAGCAAATGTCTCCCAAAAATGATCACCTCCCAACATATATTAATGAGGCTCCTGCATGTTTCTGACAAGGCTCTGACTGCCTGGATTGAAGTCTGCCCAAAAATTGGCATAGCGGGAATGTAATGTTATGGCGACACTTTTGTTGCGGCATTTGGACTGACTATTGCCCCATTTTTAAGTGCAAAATTGACAGAAGAGGTACTCAAATCGCCAACCACCCACCCCCCTATTGTATCATAGAGAGGCATTTTATGGATGGTTGGTGTATCAAATAAAACTATGAATGGTACTTAGAACTTGGGGCTTTGTTGAATTATTCACGGTTAAAAATTCAACATAATTTAAATGTAATTCCTGGGTATAGTCCCATATTCTCACATTATGTAATTTTTCCCTATTCCACCCAAGATTCTTTCGAATAATTATCTAATTATTCATTCATCGCTATCTTATAAAATTCTGTTAATATTCACCAAAATTCACAAAAAACATGATGTGAAGTGATATAATGTGATAGGAGAAGGGGTTGTTCATGTGAAATCAATCAAAGCAAGGTGACCATACTTACAATGTAAAGCACTTGTTCCCTATATGCCATTATTTCTGTTTCACTCATCAACATTTATCTACACTATCTAGAGAGGCATTGTAGTTTGGGCGGAGACACTTAGCTATGTATAGCTGAAGCCACAAACTGTGTGAGTGAAGCAACAGCAGCCTTTAAGTAGGATTGTACCCTCTTGTTACTCGATGTTAATTCAAGACAGACATCTCTTAAGTAATTGAATACAAGCTGACTAATTTATTTATGATGTCAGTTTCAGGAAAAGCCATTACCGATGGGAGGAAACTTTGTGCTCCTAAGCCTATACAACAGACCTGTAGACACTTGAATATTTGTTCTGGTCTATAGTTGTGAATGATTGTTGTTTGGACTGTATGTGACAAGGAGCTGTGCGCATTATGGGAGGGAGCTTCAGGAGGGCAAGGATAGCTAAGTTCTTTTGAGGATAACATTTTTGAGCTTTTAAAAGATGTTTTTTTTCCTGCACCTCAATGTTTTCTTTAATCTTATAATAAATACAATAAAGCAATAATAGAGAAATTATCAACTCTAAAAAATTGTTCATTACCATTTCTTAGCCAGATATTTTGGTAACTCTTCCTTTTCAACAGAAATTCACAGCTGTTTTGGTCACTGTTTCAAAATAAGTATAAAAATATTTAAAGCCAGATAATGTACAAGAAAGGGAGACAGACTTGGCTCAGTGGAAATGTTCTCATCTCTGAGTCGGAAGGTTTTGGGTTGGAGCCCCTCTCCAGATCATCCTGGTAAGCGGAAATGAAAGTTTCAGCCACTGAATACATCAAATCAAAGTGGAGTAGTGACCCCCATTGAATCTAGCCAGATCGAGATAACCTGTCCTCACAAAAAGGGATCTTTGTTAAGAACACAACCCAGAGTACAATCCACTTCTTGGGCAGCACCTCCCAAACCCGTAACCTCTGCCACCCACAAGGACAAGGGCAGCAGCTGGATGGGAGCACCACCACCTCCACGTTCCTCTCTTGCCTTTAATATATGTCGCTGTTTCTTCATTGTCACTGGGTCAAAATTCTGGAATTCCCTAGTTAACAGTGTTGTGGGAGCACATTCACCACACGGACTGCAGTAGCTCACAAAGAAGAGCCAACATCAGTTTTTCGAGAACAACGAGGGTTGGGCAATAAATGTCGGCCTTGCCAGTGACACTTACATCCCAAAAATGAAAATAAGTGCAAAGACGGTGGAAGAAACGGGTTGCCTCAAGGCAAAGCACAGAAAAGAAGATGAATGTAAAATAAAGGGCAGTAGAATTGAGATCTACCAGGGGTCCTTAGCTGTACTTTACAGTGACTACCTAGCATCATGAAAATTCAACTAGACAGATACCATGGGCTAGATTTTCTTATTGGGAAGAAGTGGAAGACTCTTTGTGCCTGCAAATTAGCAACACTTCGACCTTGATATTAACACCCCCACAATGGAGAAGAGATGGTCGGGGGGGTGGGGGGGAACTAAAATGAAAATAATGACGATCAAGACCCTAACCCACTGCGCACATACCCGTTGCTGTTTTTACGGCTGTGGGTTTCATGGTGTCTGATTGTCCCACCATGGTGAGACGGGGCACTTCATTAACCTATTTAAATCCACAGTGCAATTGGGAGCACGATTAAAATTTTACAGATGCCGCACGGTTTGAAAGGGAGGCGAGAGCTGCTGGGTCAAGAAAGTGCTTTTTACAGCACTCCTTGTGGACCAGGAGAAACACGAGTGTTCGCTCCGGCCCCTCAAGGAAGCCTTCGACCTCCCCTCTGCCGATCGCAGCATTCACTCGCTCCACCACCTGCACACCGTGGCTGCAGCATGGACCATGTACAAGATGCACCACAGCACCTCGCCAATGCTTCTTTCACAGCACCTCCCAAACCTGCGACCTCTACCACCTGGAAGGACAAGTGCAGCAGGCGTATGGGAACACCACCACCTCCAAGTTCCCCTCCAAGTCACACACCATCCTGACTTGCAAATATATCGCTATTCTTTCATCAACACTATGTCAAAATCCTGGAACTCCCTCCCTAACAGCACTGTGGGAGTACCTTCACCACATGGACTGCAGCAGTTCAAGGCAGCGGCTCACCACCACCTTCTCAAGGGCAACTAGGGACGGCATAAAATGCCAGCCTTGCCAGCGATGCCCAAATCACGAGAACGAATAAACAAAAAGGTCTCTCTCTCTCCTCCATCCCGATTGCCGACTTCCCCCTCCCCACCATCCTCACGCCAAGATGTCTGATCTTTCCCCTCCACACAGACAGCCTTTCTCTACCTCCAGACAATCGTGGCCGATCCCAACACCCCAAGTCCCGATCGACGACCTCTCCATTCTTCAGTCGCGACCGACCACCCCCCGTCCCACCACCGCCCAAGCCCCAAACATCCACCCGCCTGATTGCCGGCGACTGTTCCCAAGGTCCCCAGCTGCAGCCTCCCAACGCTGGTTTTCCCTATGACTAGGGTGTCAATTTGGCTGGCTGCCGAGTGGAAAACAGAACAAAAAAATGATGATGAGGTCCTGCCATTAAGTTCCGCAGGACCTCCGCAGCTCCAGCCTTGCTGGGTTCTTTGGTCATTTTTGGCTTCCTGCACCATCCCCGCCAATATTGGGTCCTTAAGTTTTCACTTTTGGTATGGTGGTAATTCTACCTGCAAGAAATTCAATCATCCATAAAAGTTATAGGGCCCGAAATTGATGGCTTTGCCGCCGACATTCCTCCTCGAGTTGCGCCCAGTGCCATTTTCGATTTGGGCTGGAGCGGGCGGGAGGGGAGAACCGCCAGGAATCGCCCGCTTACATCAGAATGGGAGTGGACCGCTGGCTGGAGGCTGGTCTGTCCCCGAGGGTGAGTATGAAGATCCTGAAAAAAAGGTGAGTAAACATTTTATAATTTTTTTCTTTACAGGGACTTACCTGGATGGGGTCCCCTAAAGGTCTTCCAATGTTTTTTTTATGCTTTTCCTTTTCAGGTCTTCGACCCTTCGTGGGCCCGACTCCATCCTCGGCGGCACTTGGGCGGCAAGTGCCTTTGCCGCCAAGATTGGGAGCTCCTGTCGGCTGACGCCCAGATTGGCGGTGTAAGTCCCTCTTTTGCCGTCCGCCGACCTTTGAAGGAACTTTTCGATGAAAACCCCGCCCAAAGTACCGTCAGGTACCTCGGCGGCCATCGGCGGTCCGTTGGGCGGCACTTGGGTGCGCGGGGGCCTTCACCAATTTCGGCCCAATATTCTGGTTCTTTAATGAGTTTCATGAACTAATCATGATTTTTCCCTTGACCTTCAAAGTCTACTGGTTTGGTGCAAAGCAGTAGAAAATGGCAGGCAAGGAACCTGTGTACAAAATCCTTCAGAACTGCTGGTGAACAAAAAAAAAATCTAATTTTTGATTAGAGAAGACATGCTCCAGTTAACATAAGAACATAAGAAATAGGATCAGGAGTAGGCCATAAGTCCCCTCATAAATCTGATTGAGCCTGAGCACACTCATTTTTAGTGGATAAATAAAGTGCCGTTTGAACTACTGGACAAGCAATCCACTCCTCAGGTTCAGTTCATTCTGTAAAGTAAAACAGATTAATTGCTATTCAAGGCACATTCAAAAGCACCTCATTCATTAACTAAAAGGTGATGAAGGATTAACTCCTATTAGACAAGATCATCACAAAGAGCAAGGCAAATAAATTACCTATCCAATGCCAGCTGTTAACTTGTTGTGCACTCAGTGAGCTTTCTCAGCAGCTCTGGTTTCCTTCATTGGCTCTATCTGCTTAGTGAAATATGTCCTTTTGTTTTTCACATATATTACGCAACACAAAATCCAATTGGCAACAAATACATTTATGATTTCAAGCAGATTCAAATGTATTTAGCACAGGGCCTTCTGCTATTCAGAGTTGATCCTTGCACATCACCTATGTACTGAAAAAAGAAAACCTATATTTATATAGTACCTTTCACAATCTCAGGCTGTCCCAAAGCCCCTCACAGCCAGTGAGGTTCTTTAGCAAGGCATTTGATAAGGTCCCATATAGCAGACTCGTCATGAAAGTAAAAGCCCATAGGATCCAGGGCAAATTGGCAAGTTGGATCCGAAATTGGCTCAGAGGCAGGAAGCAAAGGGTAATGGTCGATGGGTGTTTTTGTGACTGGAGGGCTGTTTCCAGTGGGGTTCCGCAGGGCTCAGTACTAGGTCCTTGCTTTTTGTGGTATATAACAATGATTTAGACTTGAATGCAGGGGGTATGATTAAGAAGTTTGCAGATTATACTAAAATTGGCTGTGTGGTTGATAATGAAGAAGAAAGTTGTAGACTGCAGGAGAATATCAATGTACTGGTCAAGTGGACAGAACAGTGGCAAATGGAAGTCAATCCGGAGAAGTGTGAGGTACTGCATTTGGGGAGAGCTAACAAGGCACGGGAATACACATTAAATGATAAGACACTGCTAAGTGTAGAGGAACAAAAAGGACCTTGGAGTGCATGTCCACAGATCCCTGAAAGGAGAATTTTAGCTATGGGGAATGATTGGATAGGCTAGGTTTGTTTTCTTTGGAACAGGTAGAGAAGGTGGTTAAGAAGGCATACGGAATACTTACCTTTATTAGCCGAAGCATAGAATACAAGAGCAGGGGGGTTTATGCTTGAACCATATAATACAATCATTCGGCCACAGCTAGAGTACTGCGTGCAGTTCTGGTCACCACATTACAGGAAAGATGTGATTGCACTAGAGAGGGTACAGAGGAGATTTACGAAGATGTTGCCTGAACTAGAGAATTTTAGCTATGAGGAATGATTGGATAGGCTAGGTTTGTTTTCTTTGGAACAGAGGAGGCTGAGGGGAGATCTTATTGAGGTGTAGACAATTATGAGCGGCCTAGATAGAGCAAAAAGGATGGACCTATTTCCCTTAGCAGAGGGGTCAACAACCAGGGGGCATAGATTTAAAGTAATTGGTAGAAGGTTTAGAGGGGATTTGAGGGGTAATTTCTTCACCCAGAGGGTGGTGGGGTCTGGAACTCACTGCCTGAAAGGGTGGTAGAGGCAGAAACCCTCGTCACATTTAAAAAGTACTTGGATGTGCACTTGAAGTGCCCTAACCTACAGGGCTACGGACCAAGAGCTGGAAAGTGGGATTAGGCTGGATCATCATCATAGGCAGTCCCTTGAGTCGAGGATGACCTGCTTCCACGCCAAAAAGTTCACAGGTGTTTCAATGAAGGACCTAAAATTCCAGGTCCCTAACTAAATCTTGAAGGGTGGAAGATGTCTGTGCGTGGATTTATTTAACGTGTGGTGACCGTTGCACACCAGCCACCACACTGGCTTGACAGAGCTAGGTCTTGGTCCAGTGGCAAGGGTTAACCAAGACGACTGGAGACCTGCTCTGCTGCACGGACCTAGTGCACACACATATCACAGTGTGGGCTGGCTCGTGCTGCCCCTGGGCCCTCGCCTCTCCTGGGCCCTGAACTCCTGGGCTCTGATGCACCTCAGCTCACATTTCTATTGAAAAATACAGACGTGGATCGCCTCTTGTTGGCCATCGCAGACACAATGGGCTGAAATGGCCTCCTTCCGTGCTGTAAATTTCTATGATTCTTTGATTCTAAGTACATACTGTTGTAATGTGGGAAATGCGGCAGCCAATTAGCGCACTACAAACAGCAATGTGATAATGACCAGATAATCTGTTTTTGTTATGTTGATTGAGTGATAAATATTAGCCAGGATACCGGGGATAACTCCCTTGCCCCCCTGTTTAACGTCTCATCCGAAAGATGGAACCTCCAACAGCACTCCCTCAGCACTGCACTGGAGTGTCAGCCGAGATTATGTGCACAAGTCCCTAGAGTAGAACTTGAATCTACAACCTTCTGACTCACAGGCGAGTGTGCTAGCCACTTAGCAGCAACAACTTGCATTTATAGTGCCTTTATGGTAGTGCCCCAAAGGCATAGGTGATGCTTTCAGCAACAGATGAGCTGAGGCAATGTTATGAAAGTGGAAGTAGGCGGTTTTGGTGAAGAGGAGGATATGGGGTCAGAAGCTGAACTCAGGGTCAGATAGGAAGCCAAGATTGTGAACAATCTATTTCAGGCTCAGTGGCTAGGGAGAGCAATGGAGTCATTGGCTAGGGAACCGAGTTTGGGGCGGAGACTGAAGACAATGGCTTCACTTCGAATATTTAATTGGAGGAGATTTCTGCTCATCATTATACAGTCATCCAACTCAGTTTAAGTTCTCTATTGCATGCTCACCTGCTAATTCAGGGAACATATTTTGTGTTCACCCTTGTGTTTGCTCATAAAATCCAGTTCAAAGATGACATTACATAACTCTTTTGGTGGGGTACAAATTGCAGGCGGATACCTATGCCCTGCAAAAAATCTATGAATTTACCTGGTGGTCCAGGAGATACGGTGACTTGCGGTCCTGGGGTTCCCCGGGTACCTGCAGTTAGAGGCCCACATATCCCAGTGGTGCATGTGGTTCGCAAGCTTGCCCAACCAAAAACAGAGGGGAATCTCCATTCATATTTATGGGGAGTTCCGTTTGTACAGAAACCCCATAAATATGAATGAGAATCACTTAAAAAATACACAAACACATGAAATAATTTTTTTTTAAACAAAACATATTTAAAATTAATTAAAATGCCATTTAATTAAATATTTTAAACAACAAATTATTTTTTTGAAATGTTTTAAAATATGTTTTAACGGGGCTTTATTAAAAAAAAAATTTTTTTTTTAATTGTTGTTTACCAGGCATAAAATTTCAAGGGCATTCGCTGGGCAGAAGTTGGGCAAATAGCCCAACTCTCCCCCCACGAATGCCCTTTACTTTTGGATTCGTACGATCTGTCAAGAGGCGCCGATTTTCTAAGTAGCAGGGGGTGGGAACAATTTAAATTAGCCTTCGTGGTGCCGGCAACCCTGCGCGTGCGCGTTGGAGCATGCGCACACACGCAGTCTCACACAAACATTGGCACTCGGCCATTTTTTAAAATACTGCAGAAAAAGTGAAGATTTTGTTTCTTGGACCCCTGCAAAGGCTTGTAATTTAATTTTTTTGGATATTTCTGTGTGTGAGGGAGTGCTTTTAGCAGCACTGCTGAATAAATCACCTGCTGAAATCAGTGAGTTCAGCTTTTCACTGCTAAACTTGCAGAACCGGTGCTGCATTGGTGCATGCAAATTAAGGACTGTGTATTTGGAGAAATAAGAGTGCCAATTCAACTTTGCAATGGATCAACGTCCACCAAGAACAAAGATGGCAAACAATTGCATAATACGTGGTGTTAAATATAATACTGTCGATGTGGCTGCCTCTCCCTGTCCAAATGGCCTCAGTCCCCCTCACAGCTCGAAGGCTGATGCTGTATCTTCGGCTGCCGTCGAGCCACTGACGCTACCCCTAAAGCGTGGCCGAATGGCCTCAAGCACCATAAAGAGCTGCGTGCATCAGGTGTTGATTCTTTGGCTGCCGGCCAGCCACTGACGCCGCTGATATCTCATGGCCAAATGGCCTCGGGTCCGTCCGGTGCTGCTTCTTCGCGGCCAGCCACGAAGAGAATGAAGGCCTGCCTCAAGCACTGCAGCTCAGCTCGAAGCTTGCTGCTGCTGCTGTCGAGACACTGACGCCACACCGCTGCCTGTCTCCAACATGAAAGGCCTGCCTGAAGCACAGCAGCTCGAAGGCTGATGCTATTTCACACAAGTAGGAACATGGTTTATTTAATCTTTTCTTTGCTTATAAATTTTTATTCAGGTTGGATTTATTTGTATAATATTTGTATAAGTATAACTAAGGATTGATTGTAGAATTTAATGACTTCCCTTCCCCCCCCCATTCCCTACGCCTGATTTTCTAAAGTGTAGACAAGGTTTTTTCGAGCGTACAAAAATCTTCACTTACTCCATTCTAAGTTAGTTTGGAGTAAGTTTTCACTCACGAAACTTTGAAATCAGGCGTAAGTGGCCGGACACGCCCCCTTTTGAAAAGAAAATTCTGTTCCAAAGTGAAACTGTTCTAACTGACTAGAACTGGAGCAAACTAAATAACGAGAATTCCGATTTCTAAGATACTCCGTTCTACACCAGTTGCTCCTAAAAATCAGGAGCAAATCATTTGGAAACTTGGGGCCATAGAGTGCTGCGTACAGTTCTGGTCGGGTGCAGAGAAGATTTATAAGGATGATACCAGAAATGTGAGGGTATACATATCAGGAAAGGGTGAACAGGCTGGGTCTCTTTTCTCTTGAAAAAAGAAAGCTGAGGGGTGACCTAAAAGAGGTCTTTAAAATTATGAAAGGTTTTTATAGAGTGGATACAGAGAGAATGTTTCCACTTGTGGGGACGAGCATAACTAGAGGCCACCAATATAAGATAGTCACCAAGAAATCCAATCGGGAATTTGGAAGAAACTTCTTTACCCAAAGAGTGGTGAGGATGTGGAACTCGCTACCACAGGGAGTGGTTGATGCGAATAGTATAGATGCATTTAAGGGGAGGCTGGACAAGCATATGAGGGAGAAGGGAATAGAAGGTTATGCTGATAGATGGATGAGGAAAGAAGGGAGAGGCTCGAGTGGAGCATAAACTAGCATGGACTAGTTGGACCAAAAGGCCTGTTTCTGTGTCGTACATCCTATGTAATCCTATGCAAATAAGATATAATCAACTATATGATGTCAGTGTATCTGAAAAATATGTACAGATGCATCATACCTCATACAATATCCAACATTTCTTCTAGTGGGTTGTAACATCTATTCTTTTCTCTTAACAGAAAACCATTTTCTTTAAAGTGTAATATTGGAGTTTGGCAGAGAACAATATAAAAGTATTTCAAATAAATGACAAAAAATACAATAATGAACAATAACAATAGATGATAAAATGCAGGAAGGACTGTAACCTTATTTAACCTTGAATGGCCAATTTGCTTTCCTGGTCCGCTGCTGTACATTTGCTAATCATCAGGGGGGTTTTCACCTTTGACCTCCTCCAAAATATGCATGAGTTCAACATTCCAGATCTACCTGAAGAATCATTGACAGTTATGCATTCATTAACCCGAAGCCACCTTCTCTGTTGTACAGTAGTACTGAAATGCCTCTAAATATTAATAGACGAAACAAGAGCTGCAGTTCCTAAGGAACTGTTCACTTTTCACCTCAAACTCACACACGTGAACTGGATTTGCCAACCTCTCAGTGTAGTCATGCATTAATTTTGAAAAGCACTGAAGTAACACTGAAGTTGCAGGGGAGACTTTCCTGTCCATGCGCCCAGGCACGCTGAATCACCTGAGCACAGCCAGGTTCAGAATATCAGCTGGGTTTCTTTATAGATGTGCATCTGACCAGCTACATTTTCCAATAGTCGCTACACTCAGGTGATCCAGTGTGCATAGACCCACGGAAATCAATCTCATAGTTTCGACTTTTTAAAGTAAATGATAGGATACATACACAGTATAGAAAAATATTCAATCTGTTTGGAATGAACATCTTTGGTGCTGGCACTTTATAGACAAATGAACTCCTTACAAGCCATAATATAACATGCAGTTTTAGTATGCAGCTGTAAACATTTTATTTTTGGGAGTGAAAATACCTGCATCTGCACATATACAGATGCACATACAAAGGCTGAACTCCAGGACATAGCCGACGTATTTACTGAGGCATACGAAAGCATGGGCCTTACGCTAAGCATCCGTAAAACAAAGGTCCTCTACCAGCCTGTACTCGCCACACAGCACTGCCCCCCAGTCATCAAGATCCACGGTGCGGCCCTGGACAACGTGGACCATTTCCCATACCTCGGGAGCCTCTTATCAACAAGAGCAGACATTGACGAGGAGATTCAACATCACCTCCAGTGCGCCAGTGCAGCCTTCGGCTGCCTGAGGAAAAGAGTGTTCGAAGACCAGGCCCTCAAATCTACCACCAAGCTCATGGTCTACAGGGCTGCAGCAACACCCGTCCTGTTGTATGGATCATGTACAGTAGACACCTCAAGTCGCTGGAGAAATACCACCAATGATGTCTCCGCAAGATCCTACAAATCGCCTGGGAGGACAAACGCACTAACATTAGCGTCCTCGACCAGGCCAACATCCCCAGCATTGAAGCACTGACCACACTTGATCAGCTCCGCTGGGCAGGTCACATTGTCCACATGCCAGACATGAGACTTGCAAAGCAAGCGCTCTACTCGGAATTCCTTCACGGAAAATGAGCCAAAGGCAGGCAGAGAAAACATTAGAAGGACACCCGCAAAGCCTCCCTGATAAAGTGCAACATCCCCACTGACAACTGTGAGTCCCTGGCCAAAGACCACCCTAAGTGGACAAAGTGCATCTGGGAGGGTGCTGAGCTCCTCGAGTCTCATCGCCGAGAGCATGCAGAAATCAAGCACAGCCAGAGGAAAGAGCGTGCGACAAATCTGTCCCACCCTCCCTTACCCTCAATGACTGACTATCTGTCCCACCTGTGACAGGGACTGTGGCTCTCGTATCGGACTGTTCACCCACCTAAGGACTCATTCTAAGAGTGGAAGCAATTCTTCCTCGATTACGAGGGACTGCCTATGATGATGGGTAAACATTTTATTTTTGGGAGTGAAAAGGAAGGATTTCAATCTCTCACCTGCTTTTTTATTTATTGCATTCTTAAGTGACCTTAGAGAAAGCACTTCAAGTTCAAGCCTGAATTAATTTTTTCATGGTCACTATAAGCATAACTTGATCTCATATCTGCAGCTTATTCTTTTACTTGTACTTAATTTCCTCTTTAGTTCCTAAAGTGCTTCACAGCCAATTAAATACTTCTTGTAATGTAAGGAAACCACAAGATAAATAACCAGATAATCTCATTTTGCTGGTTGAGGAATAAATGTTGTGCAGGACCCTGGGAAATCCACCCCCCCCCCCCCCCCCACCCCCTCTGCTCTTCATCAATTAGTGGATTAGGATCTTTGATGTTCATCTGAGAGGTCAGATAGGGCCTTCAATTAAAATCTTGTCTGAAAGACGGCACCTCCAACAGTGCAGCACACCCTCAGTACTGCACTGGGGCGTCAACATGGATTATGTGCTCAAATCTCGACAGTGTGGCTTCTGACTCAGAGGGGAGAGTGCTACCATTGAGCTAAGGCTACTTCTCAAATCCAGCTGATCCTGCCTCTCCAAATCCAATGGAGAAACGTACAGGGGAGTGAATCGATCACTTCTGTCACTGTACAGTGTGTTGCCCGTGAATCATGGTGAAGTTGAAAATGGAAACATACAGGGCTGAATCCTAAAGGGATGAGGTCCTACGAAACGAATTTAAGGAGCTAGGAGCTAAATTAAAAAGTAGGACCTCAAAAGTAGTAATCTCGGGATTGCTACCAGTGCCACGTGCTAGTCAGAGTAGGAATCGCAGGATAGCGCAGATTAATACGTGGCTTGAGCAGTGGTGCAGCAGGGAGGGATTCAAATTCCTGGGGCATTGGAACCGGTTCTGGGGGAGGTGGAACCAGTACAAACCGGACGGTCTGCACCTGGGCAGAACCGGAACCAATGTCCTAGGGGGAGTGTTTGCTAGTGCTGTTGGGGAGGAGTTAAACTAATATGGCAGGGGAATGGGAACCAATGCAGGGAGACAGAGGGAGACAAAAAGGAGGCAAAAGCAAAAGACAGAAAGGAGATTAGGAAAAGTGGAGGGCAGAGAAACCCAAGGCAAAGAACAAAAAGGGCCACTGTACAGCAAAATTCTAAAAGGACAAAGGGTGTTAAAAAAACAAGCCTGAAGGCTTTGTGTCTTAATGCAAGGAGTATCCGCAATAAGGTGGATGAATTAACTGTGCAAATAGATGTTAACAAATATGATGTGATTGGGATTATGGAGACGTGGCTCCAGGATGATCAGGGCTGAGAACTCAACATCCAGGGGTATTCAACATTCAGGAAGGATAGAATAAAAGGAAAAGGAGGTGGGGTAGCATTTCTGGTTAAAGAGGAGATTAATGCAATAGTTAGGAAAGACATTAGCTTGGATGATGTGGAATCTATATGGGTAGAGCTGCAGAACACCAAAGGGCAAAAAACGTTAGTGGGAGTTGTGTACAGACCTCCAAACAGTAGTAGTGATGTTGGGGAGGGCATCAAACAGGAAATTAGGGGTGCATGCAATAAAGGTGCAGCAGTTATAATGGGTGACTTTAATATGCACATAGATTGGGCTAGCCAAACTGGAAGCAATACGGTGGAGGAGGATTTCCTGGAGTGTATAAGAGATGGTTTTCTAGACCAATATGTCGAGGAACCAACTAGGGGGGAGGCCATCTTAGACTGGGTGTTGTGTAATGAGAGAGGATTAATTAGCAATCTCATTGTGCGAGGCCCTTGGGGAAGAGTGACCATAATATGGTGGAATTCTGCATTAGGATGGAGAATGAAACAGTTAATTCAGAGACCATGGTCCAGAACTTAAAGAAGGCTAACTTTGAAGGTATGAGGCGTGAATTGGCTAGGATAGATTGGCCAATGATACTTAAGGGGTTGACTGTGGATGGGCAATGGCAGACATTTAGAGACTGCATGGATGAATTACAACAATTGTACATTCCTGTCTGGCGTAAAAATAAAAAAGGGAAGGTGGCTCAACCGTGGCTATCTAGGGAAATCAGGGATAGTACTAAAGCCAAGGAAGTGGCATACAAATTGGCCAGAAATAGCAGCGAACCTGGGGACTGGGAGAAATTTAGAACTCAGCAGAGGAGGACAAAGGGTTTGATTAGGGCAGGGAAAATGGAGTACAAGAAGAAGCTTGCAGGGAACATTAAGGCAGATTGCAAAAGTTTCTATAGGTATGTAAAGAGAAAAAGGTTAGTAAAGACAAACGTAGGTCCCCTGCAGTCAGAATCAGGGGAAGTCATAACGGGGAACAAAGAAATGGCAGACCAATTGAACAAGTACTTTGGTTCGGTATTCACTAGGGAGGATACAAACAACCTTCCGGATATAAAAGGAATCAGAGGGTCTAGTAAGGAGGAGGAACTGAGGGAAATCTTTATTAGTCGGGAAATTGTGTTGGGGAAATTGATGGGATTGAAGGCCGATAAATCCCCAGGGCCTGATGGACTGCATCCCAGAGTACTTAAGGAGGTGGCCTTGGAAATAGCGGATGCATTGACAGTCATTTTCCAACATTCCATTGACTCTGGATCAGTTCCTATCGAGTGGAGGGTAGCCAATGTAACCCCACTTTTTAAAAAAGGAGGGAGAGAGAAAGCAGGGAATTATAGACCGGTCAGCCTGACCTCAGTAGTGGGTAAAATGATGGAATCAATTATTAAGGATGTCATAGCAGCGCATTTGGAAAATGGTGACATGATAGGTCCAAGTCAGCATGGATTTGTGAAAGGGAAATCATGCTTGACAAATCTTCTGGAATTTTTTGAGGATGTTTCCAGTAAAGTAGACAAAGGAGAACCAGTTGATGTGGTGTATTTGGACTTTCAGAAGGCTTTCGACAAGGTCCCACACAAGAGATTAATGTGCAAAGTTAAAGCACATGGGATTGGGGGTAGTGTGCTGACATGGATTGAAAAATGGTTGTCAGACAGGAAGCAAAGAGTAGGAGTAAATGGGGACTTTTCAGAATGGCAGGCAGTGACTAGTGGGGTACTGCAAGGTTCTGTGCTGGGGCCCCAGCTGTTTACATTGTACATTAATGATTTAGACGAAGGGATTAAATGTAGTATCTCCAAATTTGCGGATGACACTAAGTTGGGTGGCAGTGTGAGTTGCGAGGAGGATGCTATGAGGCTGCAGAGTGACTTGGATAGGTTAGGTGAGTGGGCAAATGCATGGCAGATGAAGTATAATGTGGATAAATGTGAGGTTATCCACTTTGGTGGTAAAAACAGAGAGACAGACTATTATCTGAATGGTGACAGATTAGGAAAATGGAAGGTGCAACGAGACCTGGGTGTCATGGTACATCAGTCATTGAAGGTTGGCATGCAGGTACAGCAGGCGGTTAAGAAAGCAAATGGCATGTTGGCCTTCATAGCGAGAGGATTTGAGTACAGGGGCAGGGAGGTGTTGCTACAGTTGTACAGGGCCTTGGTGAGGCCACACCTGGAGTATTGTGTACAGTTTTGGTCTCCTAACTTGAGGAAGGACATTCTTGCTATTGAGGGAGTGCAGCGAAGATTCACCAGACTGATTCACGGGATGGTGGGACTGACATATCAAGAAAGACTGGATCAACTGGGCTTGTATTCACTGGAGTTCAGAAGAGTGAGAGGGGACCTCATAGAAACGTTTAAAATTCTGACGGGTTTGGACAGGTTGGATGCAGGAAGAATGTTCCCAATGTTGGGGAAGTCCAGAACCAGGGGTCACCGTATAAGGATAAGGGGTAAGCCATTTAGGACCGAGATGAGGAGAAACTTCTTCACCCAGAGAGTGGTGAACCTGTGGAATTCTCTACCACAGAAAGTAGTTGAGGCCAATTCACTAAATATATTCAAAAGGGAGTTAGATGAAGTCCTTACTACTCGGGGGATCAAGGGGTATGGCGAGAAAGCAGGAAGGGGGTACTAAAGTTTCATGTTCAGCCATGAACTCATTGAATGGCGGTGCAGGCTAGAAGGGCTGAATGGCCTGCTCCTGCACCTATTTTCTATGTTTCTAACTCCCAAAAACAGATGGGTTGGGGAAAGGTCAGAGGTTCAAATTCAAAAAATCTGAAACAGGAACCCAACCCCTCTCGAACCTGTCCACTTCTGGTTTTAACGGAGGCGGGATGAGGCGCGGGTGACCAAGCCAGTCGCAGGAGGCAGGTTGATCATTTAAATATTATAATGAGGCTTCCTGCCTTCATTTTAACAGGCATTCTATTTATAACCACAGTGGGCTGAGTTTCCCAGGCCTCGGGAAACCCAGCAGATGAAAGGAGGCAAGAAGGGCTGAATCCATGAGGTGAGTGCTTTTACAGCATTGCTTGTGGGCCAGGATGAGCAGGAGTGTTTCCTCCAGGCACAACAAGCTACAAGCTACCCAGTAAATACCCACCCTCTCCACGATCTGTCTGTTCCCCCACCCCCCCCCACCCTCGACCACCATCGTACAACCCTGGACCATTATCTTCTCTTCCTCTCCCCCCCCCCCCCCCACCCACCAACTATTGGACCCCCCGTACCATCATCGGAACCATACCTGTGATTGGGACAGCGCCCCCCCACCGCGATTGGAACCCTCCCCCCTGTGATTGGGACCATCCCCCATGACAAGACCCCCCCTTGCGATCTCTCAATCCCACACCCACCCCCACTAGAACTACCTGCTCTCCACGGCTGCAGCCTTGTGCTGTAGGCTTCTCCCCCACCCCCGACAGGCCTCTGGTGTAAAAACTGCAGGACATTCGAGAAACCCGTTCTTTCAAAACAGCCACTGCATGGAACGCACCGCTAGGCTAAAATCCAAGCCACAGTTGCAATCTACCCTGTCAGAGTAATTGAAACTGCACCATACTTGAAATTAATAAGATTTTGTTCAACAAATCCTATACTTTTAATTGGCAGATTACCGGTGGATGAAACACGTCTGACATTCTACTACCAGCGACACTAATTTAACTCTTTAACACTCTTTAACATAAATTTTACTGTGCACTTTTCTTTATTCCTGTTTACAACAAAAACATGTAATGTAGAAAAACTTGTAAAGCACTTCATGGAGCTAGAAAGAGCTGAGCCGAAGGTGGTGATATTACAAGGGGTGACCAAAAGCTTGGTCAAAGAGGATGGTTTTAAGGTGGGTCTTAAAGGAGGAGCACTAGGTGAGAGGTTGAATATTTTAAGGAGAGACTTCCAGAGCATGGGGCTAATGCAGCTGAAGGCATAGGTGCCAATGGTGTGGTGAAGAGAGGCTGTAGTTCGAGTACGGAACATTCAGGGAGGAGTTGCAGTACTGGAAAAGGTTACAGAGGTGAGACCATAGAGGAATTTAAACACAACAATAAGAATTTTAAATCTGAGGCACTAGGGGACCAGGAGGCAATGTAAATCAGCAAGGCAGGGTGATGGGGGAGTGGAACTTGATGCAGGTTATCATGCAGGCAGCAGTTTCGGATGAGCTGACGTTTACAGAATGTGAAAGGTGGGAGGCATTAGAGCATGATAATGTTAAAGAGTAGGGGGTGGATGATTGACAGTGTGGGTTTGGGAAAAGAAGCCATTTCTAGAAATGCTGTGGCTACGATTGGATAGGTAAGGGTGGCACTAAATGAGGGCAGCGCCACCATTGTGAACACCAGTGTTAAAGTATTGGAGGAGCAACAATGTGGTTGACCATGTCAAAGGTTGCAGGGAGGTTAAGGAGGAAAAATGCACTACAGTCACCATCACAGCATTTTAACTGGGAGCGGGTTTCAGGTGATGGGGTCAAGCTTCAACGTCAACATGAGGTCTGAGCAATTCATCTGATTGATAACTTTAACTCCTGGGCCTCATTTGCATCTGATTGGCAGGCTGTCCAATCAATTGCGTCAGGAATGGAGTGCCATCCACTTTCTGAATGGGATTTTGGTGGGTCTTCCGAGACTTATTTAAAGCATAAATGCACCTCTTAAAGGGAAGTTGCATTCTTTTCTGATAAATTGTTGTTTAACACTGCTGCAAAGGGCTGATCATTCCAAATGAGTCACACGGCTGTCCCCAACATTTTCTGACATCTCCCTGAAGTTCCTGGTAGAAGAGATCAGGCCAAGGAGGGATGTTCTCTTTCCCACGAATGGGAAGAAGATCTTAAAGACCTACAGAGCTGGCTGCGTTTGTGAGTTTGTAAGGAGGGGAATGAAGAGGTTGCCCGAAGTGTTGTGATGTTAACTCATCTCTGACTGCATGGCATAGAGTGGCACTCCTTTCTCCTGCTACTTCCTGGCCTTCGCCCAAGCCTTCCACATCAGATGATATGTTGCTCTGCATTTTCCAAATGCAAACCTCTATAGAACGCAAGATTGTGTAAGATGCAGCAAACTACAATGTTAAAGGAGACTCTCCCTAGGGTATGTTGCCAGGCCTCTCCTGGCACCTAAACTTTTGTTTCGGGAGCCCCATTAGTGTGCTCAATGATGGTCCCATTGCTCTGATTGTACCTCAGTTGTTCAGGTGTGTTGGGGTTGCAGAGGGATGTCATCAGACATGTCAGCAGGCCTTTGTTCCCAAACAGCTATCCACTAACATTCCTGGAAGGATGGAATAGGGTGTGTGGTTGACTGTTGCAGGATAATGGTGTCGTTTAAGCTGATCGCAAACCTGGCACAGACTTGCATCATACTGTTGCGGTGATTACAGGCCAGCTGCTCATTAATGGAGTGAAATGTTTTCCTATTGATGAAAGCTCCGAGCTGGTCTTCCATGCCTTAATGGCTATGTGAGTGCATTCTATAATCCCCTGCACATGAGGAAAGCTAGCCACTGCTAGAAATCTCAGAGCTCTATCATTTTGTATGTGGGCATCTATAGGGAAGGGAACTTATTGGTTGGCACTAGAAAATAGGGCATTAGTAACCTGCTTGATGCACTGCAGACCGGTTAGCCTAACATCTGTCGTTGGGAAACTGCTCGAGTCCATTATTAAGGAAGCAGTAGCAGGACATTTAGAAAAACATAATTCAATCAAGCAGAGTCAGCATGATTTTATAAAAGGGAAATCGTGTTTTTTGAGGATGTAACAAGCAGGGTGGGTAAGGGGGAACCAGTGGATGTGGTATATTTGGATTTCCAGAAGGCATTCAATAAGGTGCTCCTTCAAAGGTTACTGCACAAGATAAAAGTTCATGAGCTTGGGGGTAATATATTAGCATGGATAGAGGATTGGCTAACCATCAGAAAACAGAGAGTTGGGATTTAAGCAGATTTATTGCAAGGGGTATCGAGTATAAAAGCAGATTTATTTCAAGGGGATAGAATATAAAAGCAGAGAAGTCCAGCTAAAACTGTACGGGATATTGGTGAGGCCACACCTGGAGTACTGCGTACGGTTTTGGTCTCCGTATTTAAGGAAGGATATACTTGCATTGAAAGCTGTTCAGAGAAGGTTCACTAGGTTGATTCCGGAGATGAGGGGGTTGACTTATGAAGATAGGTTGAGTAGGTTGGGCCTCTACTCATTGGAGTTCAGAAGAATGAGAGGTGATCTTATCGAAACATATAAGATAATAAGGGGGCTCGATAAGGTGGATGCAGAGAGGGTATTTCCACTTATAGGGGAAACTAAAACTAGGGAGCATAGTCTCAGAATAAGGGGCCGGCCATTTAAAACTAAGATGAGGAGGAATTTCTTCTCTGGGTTGTAAATCTGAGGAATTCTCTGCCCCAGAGAGCTATGGAGGCTGGGTCATTGAATATATTTAAGGTGGGGATAGACAGATTTTTGAGCGATAAGGGAATAAAAGGTTATGGGGAGCAGGCAGGGAAATGGAGCTGAGTCCATGATCAGATGAGCCATGATCTTATTAAATGGCGGAGCAGGCTCGAGGGGTCAAATGGCCTACTCCTATTCTTATTTCTTATGTTCTTATGTGCAGGAGATGTCCTCTTTCACATCTCAGAATAAGCCTGAGGCAAAGAAGTTAGGGGCAGTGGTGATTTTCACAGCCACTGGCAAAGCATGGCCATTTGGGCCCACAGGCAACAGGTTTTATTGCAGGAGGCTGCACAGGTCAGTGACAGCTTGCCTGGAGAAGTGCAGCCTCCTCATGCACTGCTCCTCAGACAGATCCAGGAAACTAACTGTGGGTTGAGTAAGGCCTCCTCATCTCATGTCTTCTAACAGGCCCAATTGCTCGTCCTCCTGGTTGTTCAGCCTGTTGCTGTTGATACTCCTCTTCCTCCATCCAAATCAAAGCAGCAAGAATGGCACCCATGATAAGTTCTGAGTGCTTATGCAGGGCAAAAAAAAATCAGGCAAAAGCAATCTCCAAGCTCAAATATCCCTTAGAAACCAAAAAGGCACAATAGCCCTATCATCTGAGTGCCTGGAGCTACGTGTCCCTTTAAGTATTGCTTCCAGTGGCTCTCTGAAACCAATCCTATTGCATAAATGTCTCAAGTACATCCTTGGACCCCGATTTGCTTGTATTTATGAGGTGCCTGCTTCCTTGACGTGGGTGTTTGGGCCGTCTACAGTAAGTGTGCTGTTAATATGGCAGTGGGCAAAAATTGAGTGGGAATGGGCAGAGTACTCCCAGGCTATTTTAATTGTGCACCTACCCTGTTCCAACCAGGAGTGGGGGTGGTTAAAAATCCAACCTAATGTCATTTGTTTAGTCTTGTTTCCAACTCTGCTGCTTATTGTCTATTCTTCACTAATGACAGAAATCTGTTCAATTACAGCAATGAGTCAGCATTAATGGCCCACACTTCAAGCTGCAATCTAGAATCCTTTCAGAGCTTCATTAGGAATGCTGCTGAAATAAACTATCACAATAATTATTGCATGCAGTGGGAGTTTGTTGCCTAGCAACAAAAAGATGTCATAGCTCGTTTGTGCCTGTATCCCTCATAAGTTGCGAGTCTTCCACAGTGTGAAAGCACAAACTGTCACCATCAAGCATGGGATGGGGCTGCACAGATTTTGATGAATTCAGTTACATAGATCAAATATTATACGACGTGTGTGTCTCAGAGAATACAATCCCCCTTAAATAAACACTAAATATGCCCAACCACTGTAATATGCAGGAATGACTCCTCATTTTACTTTTTAGCTGCAATCCCTGTTGCTTCCCTCAAGTGACTAGTTTCACACATGTAAGATGGTCAGTAAGTGTCAGGATTTGAACATCATCATCATCATAGGCAGTCCCTCGAAATCAAGGAAGACTTGCTTCCACTCTAAAAGTGAGTTCTCAGGTGACTGTACAGTCCAATACGGGAATTACAGTCTCTGTCACAGGTGGAACAGACAGTCATTGAAGGACAGGGTGGGTGAGGAGTCTGGTTTGCTGCACGCTCCTTCCGCTGTCTATGCTTGATTTCTGCATGCTCTCAGCGACGAGACTCGAGGGGCTCAGCGCCCTCCCGGATGCTCTTCCTCCACTTAGGGCGGTCTTTGGCCTGGGACTCCCAGGTGTCGGTGGGGATGTCGCACTTTATCAAGGAGGCTAGATCGAAGACCGTCCTATCCTTTGTTGTCGAACTACAGTACGCAGACGACGCTTGTCAACTCCAAGTTATTGTCAACACCTTCACCGAGGCGTGCGAAAGCATGGGAGGATTTGAACACAAAGGGCATCACATCTGAGCAAAATCGGACCTCCATACAGATGGCACGTTCTAGCAGGGATCACTGGACCTGCTCAGCCAATGGTTAGTTGAGTTGGACAAACATGAGCAGTCCCAGATTTTATCCCTAGTCTGTGCTGGGTGAGCTGTTTTTAATAGTGTGACAATATAAATAATATAATATTCAATAAAACAAACAATTTAAAATATGCAGCCTATGTTTGGACACTGTGTGAGACACACACGTCCTATAATAGTTGATCTATGTAACTGAAAGTACAGACTGCTACTTTACCTGAGCAGAGAACAGTGCAGAGCTGGCAGTAGAACTTACACTGCCGACCTGCATGATACTGGTGACCAACCTATTATATAACACACCATTATGGATTTACCCCATTTTTTTCTTGGATACAGTAGCCTAGTGGTTATGATACTGGACTAGCAACAGAGATTATGAATTCAGGTTCCACCATGACAAGTTATGAAATTGTATTTGATAAATCTGCTCATTAAAAGGTTTGCCTGAAAGCTTTCAGATTATATAAAAACTCAACTGGTTTACTAATGTCCTTCGAGGAAGGGAGTCTGCCCCTCTACCCAGTTTAGCCTACATGTGACTCTTGTTCCACACTATGTGGTTGACTCTTAATGCCAGCTGAAGTGACCTAGAAAGCCACCTGTTAGATCTCTTAATTCAATGAAATACGAACTCCGGTTGTAGTTTTAATATAACATTATTCTGGCAGCAGCAACAAGCTTCTGGCTTTAAGCCAGGCCTTTGTCCTTCTGAGACCACATGGCCAAAATGGCTGTACTTATACCTGGTTCAATTTACAGAAAAGAACTCGCCTTCTTTGACCTTATTGGCTCAATTGATAGTCTTTTAACCTTTAATTGGCTCGCTATCCAAGGTCCTAAAATGTCAAGTTGATTGATGACTTAATGCAATGTGGTCTGTGTTCTTTCAAAACTGCAGCCAGGCTGCAGAGCTTGAATTCTCTATTACCACCCAATTGTAAACAACCATTACAAATAAGAAGAGAATCAGATTAACCCCTGCATCGTATCAGGTTAAGACTAAGGACATCTCGATCCTACAAGGCCCTTTTCATTAATATCGGTGGGCTGGTGCCCCAGTTGGGAGAGCTGTCCTACAGACTAGTCAAACAATAGCCTGGCATAATTGTACTCTCAGAATTATATCCACCAGCCAACATACCAGACTCCTCTATCATCAATGACGGATCTGTCCTGTCCCACCGGCAGAGGTGAGCAACAGTGGTATACAGTTGTGTGGGAGTCGCTCTAAGACTCTGCAACATTGAGTCTAGAGGCCATAGTGTTTCATGGTTTAATATTAAACAAGATCAAGGAAGTGTCCTGGTGACCATCATCTACGCTCCCCCATTCAACAGATGAACTGGTATTCAACAACAACAACAACTTGCATTTATATAGCGCCTTTATCCTACTAAAAAGTCCTAAGGCGCTTCACAGGAGCATTATCATAAAACATTTATCACTGAGCCACATAAGGAGATATTAGGATAGATGCTTGGTCAAAGAGGTAGGTTTTAAGGGACGTCTTAAAAGACGAGAGAGAGTTAGAGTGGCGGAGAAGTTTAGGGAAGGAATTCCAGATCTTAGGGCGTAGGTAGCTGAAGGGGATGGGCAAGTGGTCAGAAATGGAGGAGAGCAGAGATCTCGGAGGATTGTAGGGCTGGACAATGTAACAGAGATAGGGAGGGACGAGGTCATGGAGGGATTTGAAAAGAAGGATGAGAATTTTAAAATTGAGGCATTGCCGGATCGGGAGCCAATCTAGGTCAGCAAGACCAGGGGTGATGGGTGAATGGACTTGGTGCAAGTTAGGATACAGGCAGCAGGGTTTGGCTCAAGTTTATGTAGGGTGAAAGATGGGAAGCCATCCAGGAGAACTTGGAATAGTCAAGTCTAGAGGTAACAAAGGCATGAACATCCATGAGAAGGTAACAGACATAGATGAAGGAAATGCAGTGAAAATGCTTATGGTCTACAGGGCAGTAGTGAGACCTACCCTCCTATATGGCTCAGAGACACGGACCATATACAGCAGACATCGCAAAGTGCTGGAGAAGTACCACCAACGCTGCCTACGCAAGATCCTGCAAATCCACTGGGAGGATAGACGTGCCAACGTCAGTGTTCTTGCTCAGGCCAACATCCCCAGCTTCAAAGCACTGACCACTCTCGGCCAGCTCCGTTAGGTGGGCAACATCATCTGCATGACCGGCACGAGACTCCCTAAGCAAGTGCTCTACTCGGAACTCCTACACGGCAAGCAAGCCCCAGGTGGGCAGAGGAAATGCTTCAAGGACACCCTCAAAGCCTCCTTTGATAAAGTGCAACATCCCCACCGGCACCTGGAAAACCCTGGCCCACGACCGGCCAAAATGGAGGAAGAACATTCGGTAGGGCGCTAAGCACCTTGAGTTTCGTCGCAAAAATCAAGCGCAGACAGCGGAAGGGGAGTGTGGCAAACCAGACTCCCCACCCACCCTTTCCTTCAACCACTGTCTGTCCCACCTGTGACAGAGACTGTAATTCCCGTATTGGACTGTACAGCCACCTAAGAACTCACTTTTAGAGTGGAAGCAAGTCTTCCTCGATTTCGAGGGTCTGCCTATGATGATGAATATGGATATAGTGTACATGGACTTTAGGAAATCCTTTTGACAAGGTACTACATGGGAAATTATGAGAGAAGATGGAGGGATATGGAATTAGGGGAAGTATTTTAAAAATGTTTAGAAGGAAGCAAACAGGGGGTAGGAGTTTGTCCATTTTTCAGCGCGGTGCGAAGTGGGATAATGAGGTCCCACAGTTCTGGTAGACATTTCTATTCACTGTGCAAAGCAATGATTTGGATATAGACCTAAAGGAAATAATGTCAACATTTGCAGACGATACCAAAATAGGAAGTATAGTTAATTCTTCAGAAGACCAAACGTATATTAATAAAATAGGGGAATGGGCTAAAAAGTGACAGATGAAATTCAATGTCAATAAGTGTGAGGTGATACATTTTGTTAAAAGAAAACAGCAATGATTATGATCTGAATGGAAGTGGGCTCGGTGGTGAGGGAAGAACAGAAGGATTTGGGGGTGAAAGAAAATATAAAGACTTGCATTTATGTAGTGCCTTTCACCATCTCAGGCCGTCCCAAAATGCTTTACAGCCAATTAAGTACTTTTTAAGTGCAGTCACTGTTGTAATGTAGGAAACGCGAATGTCAATTTGTGCACTGCAAGGTCCCACAAACAGCAATTAGATAATGACCAGATAATCAGTTTTGGTGATGCTGAATGACGGATAAATATTGGCCAGGACTCCCCTGCTCTTGTTCGAATAATGCCCCAGGAGAACTTTTACATCCACCTGAGGGGGCAGTTGAGGTTTCCGTTTAATATCTCGTCTGAAAGAGGGCACCTACTGAATGTCAGCCTGGATTATAGGTTCAAGTCTCAACCTTCTGACTCAGAGGTGAGAGTGCTACCAACATGGCTGAAACGCGATTCACAGGACATTAAAAGGCAACGGGGCCAAACTTGCCCCTTTCTACAAGGCCTCTGGCCACCTGAAAGTGGCGGCCACGGATCGTTGAAAAGGGATCGCCATTTTGAAAATTGCCTTTCCTCAGGTTTGGAGCGGTGTCGGGGCCCGTTTTCCCGCCACAGCATGCATGCGCCAACCCCTTACCAACTGGCGGGGACCCCTTTCCAAAATTGCCCCTCGGGAAATTGCCCCTTTCCTGGAATTGCCCCATGAGAGCAGCCCAGCTGCCGGTCGGTGCCACTGACAGCTTTTGCAGTCGGTACTCTCTCCGTAGCTTGGTGGCACGACCACCCTTAAAGGGGAAGTGGCGCTGCCGGCAACGCCATGTTATTTTTTTTTTTTGTCGGCCGACTGCCAGGTCGGGCTGACAATTATGGCCAACAGGCAACCTGGCAATCCCTCTTGGGTGCCAGGCTGCTGGCCCAGCCGAAACCCTCCATGGTGGCCCAATGTTTGCCACTAAAGTGGCTGCAGAGTTTGCACTGGCCCTCCCCTTTAACTGAAGGGGAGAGAAGTTGTGACGTGCCAGCGCCAGCACGACACTGATGCCTTGAAGCGTCAGTCACCCCACCCCACCCCCACCCCCATGGTGAGGCCACTTCCGCCCTGCTCAAACAAACCCCCAAAGTGCTGAATTTCTACGGAATGGCAGCCCCATGCATTTCGAACACTTTGAAAACGGCAGGTGCGCCTCGTTTTGGGCGGTGAGCAATTCTGGACAACACCTTCGGTTGCTAATGCCATAAAAGAAGTAATGTAATTCTACATTTTATCACAAGAGGTAGAGGGGGAAACATTTTTGTATGCCAAGAGAATTACCGGTGTCATCGGCAACTCAAGTTAACGACCTCTGAAAATGGCCGCAGCACTACCAGCCAAACATGTGCGCTAGAGGTTGGCGACGTGTAACGCCTCCCTGTAGCGTTAATGGAGGCCTCCGACCCAAAGTTCCCAACCACAGTCAGCATTGCAGCTTCTTACAGCCTGTGGGAACGAGGCTTTGGAGTTCATAAGGCATTGTGGGCAATTAAAGGAGCTATGAATTAAAGGGGCAATGCATTCAGAACTAATAAAAATTGCGATGCAGCTTTCAGCCCTTACTGCCTTTCAGTAAAACATTAATCATTAAAAAGAAGTCCCAAATGGGATTCTTCAGCACTTAAAGCTGAATTCCATTCTGAACCTCAAAAAAATGGGAAAAATGCTTCATCACTAATATAAATGGCTCAGCAGGGCAGGGAAGGGGCACCCGGGGGTCTCACATGTAGCATTCCAGCTTGTGCAGAGGGTCAACACTGCAAGAGAGGTGCTCTACGCACACGGGCCAGGAAGCCCTCCAGAAAGATGTGGGACTACTTCACTGAGGCCATCATTAACAGCAGTGTCGCCCCACCCCCACCTCCTGGCTCCAGTGCCCAAAGAAGCTTTCATGACCTCAGACCACAGTCAAGGTCAGTAAATGCATCTTTAAAAGCCGTCTTCTATCAACTGCATCACTAGCCTCACACACTTCCCAATGTACGACTCCCCCCCCCGCCAATCACTCACTTACTAGCAATTTGTACCCATCACGAGACACATCTCCCTTTCTAGCCTCACCTCACTCCCTTGGAGGAGATGGTGCAGATGTTTCTTGGCAGGAGAATTGTTGAACCCTTGGCCAGCGGCAGGCTGAAACAACACAAGATGCTGTATCCTCATATGTTATCCTCCTTCTCCCATGCACCTGTTGCTTTCAAGCCCTCCCCTCACAACTGGACCTTTGTGCCTTCCTCATTTCACACACCCAAGAAATGCAGCCTGCCCGGCCAGTGGGTGACCAAGAAGAGGGAGAGGAGAGTGAAGAAGACGACGATTGATTTCACACTCCCCAAGGTCGACAAACAAGGCCATTTGCAGTGTACCCACTGAAAGTCAGCAGCCTTCCACCAGCCATGCTGCAGCCACTGGGGTGACACTGCGTGACATCAGTAGGATTGGCAAAGGCTCACACCTGACGGTCACTAAGAGAATGCAAAAGGGTGATGAGTTGATTTCTTGATGTCATATTGGATGGATAGATGTGTAAAGTTGGATTAGAAAGTTTGCTTTCTGGTGGTTTTATTTCAGCATTGTGGCCAAGAAGACGCTGTGATGGTTAGTAACAGAGGGAGGATAAGGTGTGGGACTAATGTTGAAAGGGGAATTGGGGTTGTGGTCACTGATACCCACAGGTTGATGACTCCATCCCGGATATCCCGGCCACAAAGGAGCTGTCTGGGATGCATTCTTCCGTCTGCTTCCTCCTCTTCCCTGCGAGCGGATGCTGTAAATCTGAAATGACAGCATAAATTGTTGGAAATTCTCAGCAGGTCAGGCAGCATCTCGGCCTGAGACGTGAACTCTGTTTCTCTCATCACGGATGTTGCCTGACCGGCTGAGTATTTGCAGCATTTTCTGTTTTCTCAGAGGCCTTCCTTTACCAGCCAAAGCTTTGAAACCGAGTACTCCCTATACACCAAAAGGACTTTTAACATCTATTGCAGCAAGCCACTACTTTAATAAAATCAAAAAACCCAGTCCAAACGCTGAAAGGTAAACTTACCTGGAAGATGTGTGTGTCCCTTTAAGAAGTGCTGACAGTGCCTCTAGTCAGTCTGCTTGCACACTGGGTTTCCCTGGTGTGCTTAGAACCCAGCACTGAACTCAGCTAGGCTCAAAGTTGGTGACATTAAGTTGGCATTGCACGCCGACTGACATCACCAATCCGCCTGTTTTTTTTGCAGGGCACTAATACTCACCGGCAGTGCTACGGGAACGTCGGAAATGGCGGCCGCTGCAGGACCCGCCACCAGCTAGCGGAAGAACGCCATTTTTTCCCCGGTAACGGGTGGCGTAAAGCTCCCTAATTTTTCGCCCATAGAATATAAAAGCCTGAGGTAATGATGATCTTATATAAAACCTTAAAAGCCCTTAGCATATGCCATACCAGAAGACTTTAAAGAGGACACAACTCAGATTCACGAGGATGCTGTCTGCTACATGGAAATAATTCCACATTTTTTCATTAAAACTGCAGAGATTATGGGACGATATGAGAGACAGAAAGAGACTTTTTCCAATAGTTGAGGGGGACCATAGATATACATGAAATTAAAGAGATTTAGAACAGATGAATTTCTTTACACGGAGTTGTGAGGCTCTGGACTTCACTTCCAGGATTAGTGGTTGAGGCAGAAACGATGTCAACATTCAAGATTAGATTGGATAGGTAAATGAAGAAAAAGGGGATAAAGTGACATGGGAATAGGGCAGATAAAAGTGATTAGAACTATTTGTTCATGTGAAGGGTGAACGCTGACATGGACTGGTTGGGCCGAATAGTCAGTTTCCATTTATGTATTTGTCTATTGATTTCAGAATGACATCCACCCATCTGGGCTACTTTATATAAGATTAGCTTACATCACTAATGCTATAATACTTTGACAAAGAAACACTGATGTATAAAACTCCTTGATCCAGCAAGATTATCAAGCAAAACTATGGAATCTCTATAATTCAACTCTGGCCTTTCTCACAGCATAAGAACTATTGTGTTCTACGAAGTGTGAGAAAATATAGTTATGATGAGAGTCTTGAGGCACTAGGGATACTTCCACTAGAGCAGAGAAGGTCAAGGAGATTTAAGAAGAGATTATTAAAATTATGACATGTTTTGACAGGGTGAATAAGGCAGGACTATTTCCTCTGGGTTGCGGAGTTAATAACAGGGATTTATTAATTTAAAATTGTCCCTAACAGAGTGGAGAGATAGGTTAGGACGAATTTCCTTTTTCAGAGGGGTGTTGGATCTTTTAAGCGAAAACTGGATAAACATTTAAAGCAGAGAAAGATACAGTACTGTGAGGACAGATCAGGGAAGTGGGATTTGTTTTTGAATTGCTCTAGCAAAGTGTAATGTATGCACCTTCCTCTCGGCTTACTCCGATGACGTGTTCCTCTTGATCACGGATCCCCTTGACCTGTGGAGGATGCGTGAGTGCCAGAAGATTTACTCGGCCGCATCCTCCACCAGGATCAACTGGGAGAAATGTTCTGGACTCCTGGTGGCTCAGGCTTTTTGCCTGGAGTACAATCCATCTCCTCTATCTGGGAGTCTACCGTAGCCCTGCAAGAGCTGGAGGCCAAAGTCACCGCTCGCCTAGGGCGCTGTACAGGACTGCTCTGCGTGCTGTCCTACAGGGGTCGAGCGCTAGTCATAAAGCAGCTGGTGGCCGCTATGCTGTGGTACCGGCTGGTCACTTTGACCCCTCCCCCTGTGTTTGTCACCAAGATACAAAAGAAGCTCGTCGACTTCTTCTGGGACAACAGGAAGCATTGGGTCTCTGCTACGGTTCTGAGTCTCCCGCTTAGGGAGGGCGGTTAGGCGCTGTTGTGCGTGAAAACCCAAGCTGCGACTTTCCGTCTTCAGACCCTGCAGAGATACCTGTACGTTGAGCATCTTCCCAGATGGTGTGCGCTGGCGATGTATTTCTTCTGCCAGCAATACTGCCTCAATTATGACACACAGCTGCTGTTTGTAAACCTGGGAGGCATCCGGACCGCCATGCCAGGGCTGCCTGTCTTTTACTAGGAACTCATCAGGGTCTGGAACAAAGTCACCACCAAGCGCAGTTCTCCCCCGTCTGGAGTGGTGGCTGTCCTTAGAGAGCCGCTGCTCAGGAATCCGTACCTCCACGACCGCGGTTTTAGGTGACAGGTGGACGAGAGGGCTGTGTTTGGCGAGGTGACCAGGGTCAGGGACCTGCTCGATGGCGGAGGAGCGGGCTGAATGGCGCCAGGGGAGCTGGCATGTGCCTATCCTGGGTCAACATCCAGCCAATGCCATCGAGTTGCTAAAAATGGCACTGCGCCCTGACTCCACTCGATGTGTCGAGGAGGCTCAAGAGCGTGGGGCGATCCCGTCCGAACTGACCCCCGTTCGGACGAAATTCCTTATTGGCGCCAAGCCCTGAAACCTCCCTCGGGTGCCGGCGCCTCACAACTTGAGCCTCCTCCAGGAAATCCCCTCCGTGCCTTTCAGTTCTGTGCGGAGGGGATTCCTGTACGGGCCGCTCTTGCATACTTTCCACTTTGCCATCCTCGTCTGCCATCCGGACACGCCATGACACATCATCTTGCCATACAGAGGAGGCGGGGGTCCCCAATGGAGTGCTCTCTACATAGGAGTCCTCCCTTTATTTATTGGGGACTTGGCCTGGAGGGTGTTGCACGGGGCAGTCCCGTGCAATAGGTTTTTAAGTCGGTTCATGGACTCCCAGGCCGCCTGTAATTTCTGTGGTCTGGAAGAGGCCGTGTTCCATGTTTATGTTGAGTGTGTCAGGTTGCAGCATCTGTTCCAATATTTGATGGGGCTGCTCCTCAAATTCTGGTTGCATTTCAGTCCCACACTCCTGATCTTTGGGTATTCTGTGTGGAGTGGAGGGGGCAGGTCGGAAGGCCTCCTCGTAGGACTGCTCCTGGGCCTGGCCAAGGTGGCCATTAACTGGTCCAGGCAGCAGGCAGTTGACGGGATCGTTCAGCCTGACTGCCTGCCTTTCTTCCGCAGTTACGTTCGAGCCAAGTTGTCCATGGAGATAGAGCACTCGGTGTCCACCGGTACGCTCGCGGTCTTCCGTGAGAGGCGGGCATCGGAGGAACTGGAGTGCATCATCATCCCCGGCAACCAAATTTTAATTTGATCCTTTTCATGTCAAAAGTTTAATTTGTTTAATAAGGAGGTACTTGATTCATCGTTTCATCAAAATAGTTGTGGAGCTGTTGCACTGTGAGTTGCTTAGCCAGTCATGTGATGTTCACAAGACTTAATAAAATCCCAGTTAATTGTGTCCAGATTCTCCACGATGAGGCATGCACGTGAACCTGGTGAATGAACTAGTAGGGTTCAGTTTCATTGTTAAACCTTTGCTAATAAACCAATTAATTCTTTACAGCAAATGTGTAGCTGTGAATTCTTAAGCAAAGAATCCATGAAGCAAAAACACTACACAGAGTCAGCACAAACATGATGGGCTAAAATGGCCCACTCTTGTGCTGTAAATTGTTATGGTTATGTCGTTCCATCTCAGTCTATATTTGTAATCACCAATTCCATACCCAACCAAATGTTTACACAACTCTTTCTTGAATGAGTTAATTACCTCAGTCTCAGCTCCTTTGACTGGGAGTCTCTAAGTCTGCCAGGATATGAATAGTGAAATGCTTGGTTGTATGTTGGTAGACAAAGAGCACTGACAGGTAATATATTTTCAACCAGGCTGAAAAATACTTAGAGAGGAACATAAATATAGCCCAGTATTCCTAGGGACTGTAGCTTTTTTCTACATAATATTGACTGTGATGAGGTCAAATCTCTCAGCTTTTACTACATAATTTAGTAGGAATAACTAGAAGCACAAACATAACATTCATAAACATAAATTACTTCAATAAGACAAAAATCAACTCAAATATGTTGTGCTTCTAAGAGCTGGAAATGTGAGCAGGTTACACCCAAGAACTCAAAAATCAATTAGACTGTGCAATTGTAAATTAAGAATTATTGCTGCTCGATCAATGAATCACTTCTGAATTCACATAGCCAAGAATAACAATCAGACAGTAAGTTGGCATATATCGTGCTATTGTTCCAACTTTAATGTTTATAAATGTCAGTCACTAATGCCTGATTTATATTAAATCCAGAAACATGCTATCCAGAATAAATCTGGCTACATGCTGTTTCACCTGCAGTGATTTGTACTGCATACTCAGATTGGTTTTATTCTGACGTGAATAGTATGCGCACCATGGTTACATGATCCATAGTAACATCATTACATTGCCGCATTCTATAAAATTGTTTTAAAATCTAAAAAACTTATGATAGTATCAAGGGGCTGATTCTACAATCAAACCAAAAAATAGACTGCGCTCCTGGTGCTTCCAGGCACACCAGCAATGATTGAATGAAAGCCCAACCCTGTCACATTCCACAGGATCAGTTAATTGGAATAATGTTAATAATCTCTCTGCATGAAAGTGGTTAGACTCTCTCTTTCCACAGAACAATGCAGCTTCGCAGTTATAGAAATAGAAATGCGCTGTGACATGTTGTATCGACAAAATCTTTGCTCATCTATGTAATCATTAACCAGCAGGATTGGTGTGCTATAAATCAGGAAACTTGCACTGTAAATATATTCTGCCCTATTCATGCTTTCAATTTTATATTTAGTCAGAATTTAAATAATGCATTTACTGTAAATGCTTCTCAGCAAAATTCATTTTGTATGGAAGTATTGGCAACCTTATATTTTGCTAAATATTCCTTGTGCTGTTTTCTGATTTACAGCATATTTGACCCAACCTTGAATAGCTCCACCTACCTGAAATATTTACAATCAATCAACACTGATCCTGCAATTTATCAGCCTCATTTAAATGGACAGCGTTGCTGTTGAAAGTGCCATGCAAATCATTGCACTATGTTTACATACAGAGAATAGAGCTGAATTAAATCATTTGTAGCAATTTATTTTTATCTCTGTTTCGATAAAAATTAAGGAAAAAAATAGTAAAATCCACATTGCAAAAATGACAGTATAGCAGATGTGAACTTACCATGGCAGTCAATGTAAGGTTAAGGATTTCTAATTTCACTATGCTCCTCAGTTCAGTATTTCTAGCAAACATGTGCTTTTAAGACATGGTTACAATTTCACTAGAAATCTGAGGAAATCTTCACAAATATCTTCAATATCGCTGCACACGTCAACCAGGGGAATTCTGTTCTCAGGGTGAGTTTTTAGAACAGACTATTGCATGTATTCATATCGCATTTGTATTACAGAATTGCACCAGAGGCAGTCTCTGACTGACGACAGCAGTGCAGAGACTAAGCTGAAGAGGTGGGTTTCCCTCACACGACTGGAGGTGCGGTACTGCAGAAGGTGAACACCAATGTATGTCTCGGGCAGTACTTAGCTATTACAGGTTGCTCAATTTTCTATCTGCGAGCAGACTGATCTCCGTGTCCAACTGTGCTGGCCATCAACAGAGTGTTTGCATTGCCAACCTAGAAAGAGCAGGCCAGGATGCAGCCTGAAGACCGAACAATTTTTTAAAAACACATCAGGATTGGACCCGCTTATAAATGGGGCAATGGGGACACACAATGGGGCCTGGGGATCCTTCGACCAAATGCTGACAGGTGCTCGATTACCCAGCTGCACGGAGTAGGTGGACATCGGAGCTGTACCTGTTGGCACCATGCAAATTAGGTATGTTCCCAGTGACCCTGCAAAGTTCAACAGGGTCAGTACTGGAACACACCAATGGACATGAACCTGGTATAACTACTAGGATCGCGGTCCTGTGGCTTTTTGGGGCCAAAATCGGGGAAACGGAAAGCATTTATAAATTGGAAAGTATGGTATTGCATCTTCAATAACCATTTTGCTTCAACCAAGGCAGAACTGGGAATCAAGCATGTGAAATTTTCAAGAGACAGAGTAAGCAAAAAGGGAGGAAAAATTGAATTACTAATTAAGGATGCAATTATAACATTCAAAAAAAAATGATAGTGAAAAAAGCTGGAGTTCAGACTGAGTGATTTGAATGGAGAAATAACAAATAGCTCTGCAACAATACTTTAGACCATTATAAACTGTTAAATAGTGAGAAAAAATTACAGCTCTATTTCTTCTATTTGTAGAAGAAATAGGGCTGTAACAATGGAGGACTTTAAACAACCCAGAGGGAAATGGTAATGACAGTGGCCAAAAAGCAAGGGGTTCACAGAAGGCATTCAGGACTGTTTCCTAAGTCAGAATGTTACAAGTTCAATGGGAAAAGATGCAGTACCCTGTATTAGTAATGAATTGAAGCAATAAAATGTAGCAAGTGGCCTGAAGATAGGAGAACATTTATGTGCCAGTGATCATAACATAATTAGGTTTTAAAACCAGAATAAAGAAATAAAGTAGTCAAAAATTAAAGGTTTTTGGAATTGGCAAATTTCAGAAAGATTAAAAGGGACTGTGCCCTAATTGGATGGATAAACTGGGAGATAAAACAGCAGAGGAAGAGTGGAAAATATTTATGTACTAAATAGATAGAGGACAAACAAAAAGCATGCTGAACAGGAAAAATAAGGTTGAATAAGGAGACTGGGCCAAAAGTAAACAAAGATTTGACAAAGTTAAGACTAGTAATGGAAAGAAAAACCAGAAGAAATACAAAAACGTAAAGAAGCACAAGACTAGGAGGCTCAATGGGTATATGCAATGTGTTGTGACATTGAGCAGCACAAATTATGAATATTACAGATTTGTTGCCTGGTCTGTGCTGACTCAGTTGTTCTCAGATGGGACACTCTAACTGGCCTTAATGCCCCAAGGCTAGGATCACATTTTAGCCAAGGCACCTGTTCATTTGTTGTCCAGTAACCCCATGCTGGAAGTGCAGATATTGGGTGAAATCCCCATCCTGCTGGATTGTTATGGCACCCATGACCCAAATTAAGATGATGTTACTGCACTTAGCATTGACCACCTCAAGATGTGTTTTTCCTCTCCCATCACTGAAGTGTGTCATCACACTCAAGTAGCCTGCTGACATACTGTCTGGGCTCATAAGTAATGAATGTCCACTCAGGCAAGGTGTGGGGAGGCTACTGAAATCATACTGGAAGATTTATGGGTAGAAATTGAAGGGAATATCATACAGTGGGGAGAAGGAGAATTGCCAATTTGATCTTTAGGAACATAGGAACAGGAGTAGGCCATGAGCCCCTGAAGCCTGTTCCACCATTCAATGAGATCATGGCTGATCTGCGATCTAACTCCATATATCCGTCTTTGGACCATATCCTTTAATACATTTGGTTAACAAAAAGCTATCAATCTCCGATTTAAAATTAACAATTGATCTGGCATCAATTACCATTTGCGAAAGAGAGTTCCAAACTTCTACCACACTTTGCATGTAGAAGTGTTTCCCAATTTCACTCCTGGCTCTAATTTTTAGACTATGCCCCATAGTACTAGAATCCACAACCAGCGGGAATAGTTTCTCTCTATCTACCATATGTTTCCCTTAATATCGTGAAATCTTCAATCAGATCACCCCTTAACCTTCTAAATTCTAGGGAATACAACCCTAATTTGTGTAATCTCTCCTTGTAATGTAACCCTTGAAGTCCAGGTATCATTCTGTTAAACCTGCACTGCGCTCCCTCCAAGGCCAATATATCCTTCCTAAGCTGTGGTGCCCAGAACTGCTCACAGTACTCCAGGTGTGGTCGAACCAGGGTTTTGTACAACTGCAGCACAACTTCTACCTCCTCATACTCTAGTTCTCTAGATATAAAGGCCAGCATTCCAATAGCCTTTTTGATTTATTTCTGTAAATGTATGTGACATTTTAATGATTTATGTACCTGAACCTCCCTCCCCAAATCTCTTTGGACATCCACTGTTTTTAGCTTTCCACCATTTACAAAGTACCCATTTACTAAAGGGACGGTTCCTGAATCTATAGAATATTGGAAGATTATAGTTAGGATATCTGCAATGTGCTCACCTACGTCTTTTTAAACCCTGGGATGGAAACCACCTGGCTCTGGGGATTCGTCACTCTTTAGTGGCATTATTTTATTCATTATTGTTATTTTACTTACGCTAATCTTATTGGGTCCCTATCCCTGATTCAATATTAGTTTCTTTAGGATTACCAGCATGCTATCATCTTCTACTGTAAATTCTGAATCAAAACAATTATTCAAGGTGTTCGCCATTTCCCCACTGTCATTGATAATATCATCACTTCCAGTTTTTAAGGGCTCAACATTGCTCTTTTATGTCTCTAAAACTTACAAAGCCCCAAGTAGCAAGCAACTGACACCGAGGCCCTAAAATTACTCCTTAGGTTAATGGCGTGCACGTAGCGCATTTGTCTGAACTTCTTCTGTCTGCTATTTTAGTCAGCATTGACCCATTCCCAATAAATGGGTTAACACCTCTACTAAAATAGCAGAAAAAGGAATTTCAGACAATTAAGGATTTGTATGCGATTATCCCACAGCTTCCAGAGTGGCGGGTTATGTTATCAATATGATTCAGCACTATTCATATTCCAGGAACAGAGGCAGCGTTTGTGTGGGTTTGAAATGTGGTCAAACAGACCAGAAAAATTAATACAAAGGCAAAATACTGTGGATGCTGGAAACCTGAAATATAAATAGAAAGTGCTGGAAATACTCAGCAGGTCAGGCAGCATCTGTGGAAAGAAAAACAGAGTTAACGATTCAGGCTGGTGACCTTTTGTCAGAACTGGAAAATGTTACAGATGTAACAGGTTTTAAGCAAGTCATCATCATCATCATCATCATAGGGAGTCCCTCAAAATCAAGGAAGACTTGCTTCCCCTCTTAAAATGAGTTCGTAGGTGGCTGAACAGTCCAATACGATAATCACAGACTCTGTCACAGGTGGGGCAGATAGTCGTTGAGGGAAGGGGTGGGTGGGACTGGTTTGCCGCTGTTTCCGCTGCCTGCGCTTGATTTCTACATGCTCTCGGTGATGAGACTCGAGGTGCTCTGTGCCCTCCCGGATGCACTTCCTCCACTTAGGGCGGTCTATGGCCAGGGACTCCCAGGTGTCAGTGGGGATGCTGCACTTTATCAGGGAGGCTTTGAGGGTGTCCTTGTAACGTTTCCTCTGCCCACCTTTGGCTCATTTGTCGTGAAGCAGTTCAGAGTAGAGCGCTTGCTGTGGGAGTCTTGTGTCAGGTATGCGAACAATGTGGCCTGCCCAGCGGAGCTGATCAAGTGTGGTCAGTGCTTCAATGCTGGGGATGTTGACCTAGTCGAGGACACTGACGTTGGTACGTCTGTCCTCCCACGGGATTTGTAGGTTCTTGCGGAGACATCGTTGGTGGTATCTCTCCAGCGACTAGAGGTGCCTGCTGTACATGGTCCATGTCTCTGAGCTATACTACATATTACTACAGCCCTGTAGACCATGAGCTTGGTGGTAGTTTTGAGGGTCTGGTCTTCAAACACTCTTTTCCTCAGGTGGCCAAAGGCTGCACTGGTGCACTGGAGGCTATGTTGAATCTCGTCGTCAATCTTGTTGATAAGAAGCTCCCGAGGTATGGGAAATGGTCCATGTTGTCCAGGGCAGCGCCGTGGATCTTGATGACTGGGAGGCAGTGCTGTGTGGCAAGGACAGGCTGGTGGAGTACCTTTGTCTTACTGATGTTTAACGTAAGGCCCATGCATTCATACGCCTTAGTAAATACGTCGACTATGTTCTGGAGTTCAGCAAGTACAGAGGCAGGGGAAGGAGGGAAGGAAAGAACAAAAGGGAAAGTGTGTGATAGGACGGAAGGCAGGAGTAATTAAATGACAAAAGGGTGGTGCAAGGCGTAGCCCTGGGTGGAAATGGGATAAGTAAAGCAACAAAAGATTGTTCAATGTAAGAATAAGTTCAGCCAGACAGAGGAGGGAGGTGGTGGATGGAGACTGGTTGGGCCTCTGTCCGAGAACAACTTCTCCTTTGACGCCTCTCACTTCCTCCAAATAAAAGATATTGCTATGGCAATCATATGGGTCCTGGCTATGCCTGCCATTTCATGGGATATGTGAAACATTCTTTGTTCCAGTCCTACGCAGATTCCCTCCCTCATCTCTTTTTCAGATACACTGATGACTGCCGCTTCATGCTTTCGCCCTGAACTAGAAACTTTCAGCAACTTTGCTTCAAATTACTTCCTCTCCTTCACATGGTCCATCTCCAACTCATCCCTTCCCTTCTTCGACTTCTCTATCTCCATTTCTGGGGATAGGCTGGCGACCAATATCTACTATAAATGACACTGACACCCACCTTGACTACACTTCCTCCCACCCCGCTTCCTGTGAGGACTCTATTGCATTCTCTCAGTCTCTCTGTCTCCATTGCATCAGTTCTGATGATGCCACCTTCCAAAGTAGTGCTTCCAATATATCTTCCTTTTTCCTCAACCGAAGAATCCCTTCCACCATGACTGACATGGCCCTTGTCGTATCAGTCCCATTTCTTGCACTTCTGCTCTCACCCCTTCTCCTCCCTTCTAGAACCACAATATGGTTCCCTTGTCCTCACCTTCCACCCCACCAGCCTCCACATTCAATGGATCATCCTCTGCTATTTCCGCCACCTCCAGCGCGATGCACAACCAAACACACCTTTCCCTCCCCTCTCAGTATGCCAAAGGGGCTGTTCCCTTTGCAACACTTGGTCCACTCTTCCATCACCGCCAACACCTGTTCCCCTTCCCACAGCACCTTCCCATGCAACCACAGGAGATGTAACACCTGCCCTTTCACCTCCCCCCTACAAATCATCCAGGGCCCCAAACACTCCTTCCAGGTGAAAAGAGGTTTACTTGTACTTCTTTCAATTTAGTATACTGCATTCACTGCTCACGATGCGATATCACCTACATTGGGGAGACCAAACACAGATTGGGTGATTGCTTTGCTGAACACCTTCGCAAGCGTGACCCTGAGCTTCCGGTACCATTTTAATTCTCCGCTGCACTCCCACTCTAATGTCCTCGGCCTCCTACACTGTTCTAATGAAGCTCAACGTAAGCTCGAGGAACAGCACCTCATCTTTCAATTAGGCACTTTACAGCCTTCGGGACTTAAGATTGAGTTCAACAAATTCAGATCATAACCAATGCTCTCATTTTTTTGGACAGCAGCTGTGGATAATGATTCTACTGTTGCCATTTACAGCTTCTCTGGACTAATCTTTTATTTTTTTCACTTGTCCCATTACCATCTCCTTTCGCTTTGCACCATCATCCCTTTTGTCATTTAATCACTCCTGCATTCCACCCTATCACAGACCTTCCCTTTTGCTCTTACCTCTCTCCCCCTCCTCCCACCACCATCTCTGTACTTGCTTAAAACCGGTTACATCTCTAACATTTTCCAATTCTGATGAAAGGTCACTGAATTGAAACGTTAACTCTGTTTCTCTCTTCACAGATGCTGCCTGACCTGCTGAGTATTTCCAGCATTTTCTGTTTTAATTTCAGAAGGATTAATAATTACTTCTAAAAAAAAAAGTAATTACATTGTCGAATTGCCATCATTGACGGTCCCACATTTTGGCAGCTGTGCTATGATATAAATATGATGCCTGTCACTAGTGCATACAGGAGGTACCAGAATACCACCTGAAGAGGAGGGTTTTCTCATGTCACTGAAGGCAGAGCATCACCGGTGATAAACAGGTGCCAACAGCAGCACCAAATGCAGTTGGTTGCCACGATTGAGTGCTCAATAGAGACCAACAATGCTATTTTCGTACTACTACCTTGTAAGGACATTCACCCGCATTCAGAGCAGGTACAGCAGCAAGAAATTAAAAGATGGTGACTTATAAACAGTTCTACGTGCACAAACCTATAAACGTGCAACTATTTTTGTGTTGTAGTCAATGATTGGAAATATATCCGTCAACAAAAACAGTTGGATTGCACAATGCAGGCAGCCGATACAAACAGAACTACTTCTATTTCTGTACAATATAAACGGGACATATGTTTGTACCAATATAAAATCAACACTTTCATATACAGTATGTAGTCAACTTAAAATATAAATTTGGCAAACATCACTGAAATGGAAAGGGACATTTAACAAATGCAAACAAAATCCATCTTTATGAACAAGTGGGTATCTTGATACATGCCATGACACTAAGTATAGTTGAGATTTTATGTGTGTACTCAGTTTCACATCAACTTTGATAAGATTAAATCCTGAATGAGTTCAAAAGTATTCCATCTATAAACCATCTTCTTTGGCTGCCAGATAAACTGACAGATATTGTGGTTTAATATTAACTCCATAGGATCTAATCCTTGTCAAGATCAAAAGTGTAGACTCTAATTTAAGTTCAAGGTTATTTATTATGAACCATTTGTCCCATCCCAAATTACTCAAAGTATTCGATTAGTGACATCTTCATGGCTCCGATTATCTCATGTTTATTGCTTTGCCAGTGTTCAAATGCAAATGTTAAAGACAGACCTTGATTTGCAAAATTGCCTTCAAAAATCAGATAAAAGTGATTATTACTATTCCCCCTAATGTTTAGCTGGTGCATGCACTGACTAGCATTCAACTGACAAGGAAGATGACAAGTTCAATCCCCAGCTTTGAAACACAGCCCATACTGTGGTACTAGGAACTAAGGCCTAGAAATTGGATCATGTAGCACACGTTTTACTGGCGTAAAACAGGCATCTAATGGCACCCTATGGCAGGTGGCATGTGCATGCTCATTCTGTGCCAGAAGTACACCGTTTGCCATATTAGTAAAGGTTCCTCCATAGGCGTCCAGGGCGCGTGCCTTCAATAGGCGTTAGGCACTTTGCATATGCAAATAAAGGACTTGATGTCTGCTTAAGGCTCCCTTTGTAAAATTGGGTGTGCATCATCGCAGCATGCATATTGCAGCCACTTTCTTCAGTCGCGTGGACACCATATCAGTATGGTCCTTAAAAGATAAAAAGTGTCTGAGTTACGAGGAGAAACATCAGGGGAACAGTAACGAGAAACTGGATAGACTGCTGCTTTTCAGCCTGGAAACGAGGCATCTGAAAGGTGAACACAGATAAATATAGGATTGTTAAAGGTTTAGAGAGAATTAACCCAGAATTTTGCTTTAAAGTAAGCTGTGGAAGTTGAACTCGGGGACACAGGTTCAAACAATTAAAAGGTAATTTTAGGACTGTGATCAGGAAATTATTTTCAGTGTAGAATAAACTCAGAATAATAGAGGCAAAAACCCTGGAATCAATTAAGAAGCAATTGGAGGCTACAATAGAGGATCATTAGGATCTTTCAGGTGGATGAATTAAAATGGGCCGATTGGCATTGCCTTCTTTGATTTGAAGTTTGACTTGGTAAAATATCTATGTTGTAAGATATTAATGGTACTGTGTCATGAACTATAGATTAATATCCTCAGTATTATCTTGCCTTTGCAACAACACTATTATAAAGAGCAAGCAATGTTGATCCATTTGTGAAAAGACTTGTTTTATAAAAATATATATATTAAAAATGAAGATATTGATAAATCATTAATGCCTTCTTCATGTGTAATTATCTTCTGATTTTGTGAACTTCTCTCTGATATTTAGTGCAGGCATTAACCCATTTATTTTAAATGAATTGATGCCACTACTAAACTAACGGAGAAAGGACTTTGTAAGGCGAGTGTTCAGCATTCATAGACTGCCATCCCATGGCATAATTTCAGGGCTTTGATCTTTTTCTTTGTGGTTGAGAAATGTGCAATACTAAAAGGAACTTAACTCTCTTCAAACAACGATGAATTTCATTCATTTCCTCATAAATAGAAGCTTTTGTTTAGTTTTGTGAATGGTGTGCTCCAGTGTTATGTGAAACTCAGCCTGTAAGGTTGCATGTGCTCGCGGCCTTCCGCGAGAGATGGGCACCGGAGGGACTGGAGTGTATCATCACCCCTGGCAACCAAATTTTAATTTGATCCATTTAATGTTAAAAGTTTAATTTGTTGGTTTTAGTGCCCCTTTAATAAGGGGGCACTTGATTATTGTTTCAACTTAAAATAATTATAAGGCTGCATGTTGCCATTTTCAGCTTTCCTGTCTGGTTAACAAGAAGAGTTTGCCCTAATAAAAATACATTATCCAAAGCAATGGGTTCCAAAGCAAATAATTAGCAACTGGTGCCATTTTTGCCAGAAAACCTGTCCAAATAAGCCAGACAAAAAAAATAATTATTTACAATCAATTGACCTTAAAAGAAAATTGTTTATAAACCTCTTTGACTTGAAGTTTGACTTGGTAAAATATCTATGTTGTAAGATATCAATGGTACTGTGTCATGAACTATAGATTAACATCCTCAGTACTGTTAACATGTTCTTGCCTTTGCACCAGCACTATTATAAAGAGCAAGCAACGTTGATCCATTTATGAAAAGACCTGTTTTTATAGATACGTATGTCATTAAAAATGAAAGCATTGATAAATCATTAATGCCTTGTGGGTAAGTTACATTATATTTGGCAAACAAAATGAACCAGCAACTTAAAATGTTTCTGAACTTGAGGCAATACAATAGCAGAGTCTGTTTATTACCATGGGACTTCCAGGCTCAGCATTGGGAATAATTATCTCCCCTGTTCGTGCTGGATAGGCAGGTTAAAATCTCCTTATGATTCAAATTAATCTATTGGTAAATCCATCAGTTATTATTCAATAGTAGTTAACTTCTTTTAACACCCATGCCATAGATAGTATCATGAGCAGCCAGTGAATATTTATCCAACAGGCAGAACCAATGTTAAAATGCAGAATGGCTATATAATTTATTCAATATCTTTTTTTAGCAGCGAGTTGTTATGATCTGGATTGCAATGTTGAAAGGATGGTGGAAGCTGATTCAAAAATAAATTTGAAAAGGGAGTTGGATAAATACTTGAAAGGAGAAAAATTGTTGAGCTATGAGAAAAGAGCAGGGGTGTAGGACTAATTGGATAGCTCTTTCAAAGAGCTGGCACAGGTAAGCTGGGCCGAATGGCCTCCTTCTATGCTGTATAATTCTATGATCTCCATTGGATACATTTTGTATGCTGTAGTTGTCCAATATGTAGCTTCTCAACTGCAATGAATCGGAGATTGTTGTCTTATAAACTAAATGGTGTTATGTGTGGGTTCTCAATTAAAAGAGCCATAAACATCACTTATTATATCAGTGCAATGGTGTATCAACTTAATGCTACGCGCTTAAGTCGCTTCCCAATCACAACACAAGCACTGCCCAATAGGTATACAGTGGTATAGACCAATAACAACAACTTGTATTTTATGTAGCGCCTTTAACGTAGTAAAACGTCCCAAGGCCCTTCACAGGAGCATTATAAAACAACATTTGACACCAAGCCACATAAGGAGATATTAGAGCAGATGACCAAAAGCTTGTTCAAAGAGGTAGGTTTTAAGGAGTGTCTTAACGAAGCAAGAGAGGTAGCGAGGCAGAGAGGTTTAGGGAGGGAATTCCAAAGCTTAGGGCCTTGGCAGCAGAAAGCTCGGCCACCAATGATGGACCGATTAAAATCGGGGATGCTCAAGACGCCAGTAAATATGCACACAATGCAACCAGTAGCGGAACGCAAAGAGATTGAAGAAGTCGACAACAGTACTATCAAGCGACACTTACTCACCAATAACCTGCACAGTTTGGGTTCCGCCAGGACCACTTGACTCCAGATCTTGTTACAGCCTTGGTCCAAACATGGAAACAAGAATTCCAGGTGTGAGGTGAGAGTGACTACCCTTGACATCAAGGTAGCATTTGACTGAGTGTGGCACCAAAAAGCAGTAGTAAAACTGAAGTCAAGGGGAAGAATCTCCAATGGCTGGAGCCATACCTGGCACAAAAGATGACTGTGATTATTGGAAGCCAATCATCTCAGGACATCACTGCAGGAGTTCCTCAGGGCAGTGCCCTAGGCCCAACCATCTTCAGCTACTTCAACAATGACCTTCCCTCCATCATAAGGTCAGAAGTGGAGCTATTCGCTGATGATTACACAGTGTTCAGCTACATTTGCGATTCCTCAGATAACAAAACAGTCCATGCCTACATGCAGCAGGATTTGGACAACATTTAGGCAACATAAGTGACAAGTAACATTTGTGCCACACAAATGCCAGACAATGGCCATCTCCAACACGAGAGAGCCTAGCCATCCCTCTTTGACATTCAATGTCATTATCATCGTCGAATCCCCCACCAGCAACATCCTGGGGGGGTCACCATTGACCAGAAGCTCAACTGGACCAGCCACATTAATGCCATGGCTACTAAAGCAGATCAAAGGCTCAGTATTCTGCAGCAAACGGCTCACCTTCTGATTCTGCAAAGCCTCTCAACCACCTATAAGGCACAGGGTCAGGGGTGCAGTGCTCTGCAACACTCGAAGCTCGATACAATCCAGGACAGAGCAGTCCACTGATTGGCACTCCATCCACCAGCTTAAACATCCATTCCCTCCACCACCAGAATACTTTGGCTGCACTGTGTACCATCCACAGGACGCCCGACAGCAAGAAGTCAATGCTTTTTTGGCAGGATCTCCCAGACCCGCGACCTCCACCACATAGAAGGTCAAGGGCAGGAGATGCAAGGGAACACCATCACCTCTGACTTCCTCTCCAAGGCACCATCCTGCCTTGGACATATATCACCGGCTCAAAACCCTGGAAGTCCCTACCTAACAACATTGTGAGAGCAACTTCACCATAGTGATTCAAGAGAATGGTCCATCAGCACTTTCTCAAGGGCAACTAGAGATTGGTAATAAATGCTGATCTTACCAGCCATACCCATACCCCACGAATGAATTAAAATGATGTGCAAGACCGGCATTTATTGCCCATCCCTAGTTTCCCTGAGAAAGTGATGCTCGAAAGTGGTGAAGGGAAAAGCCATCTTTTCTTGTATAAATTCTGAAAAATGAAAGTCAAATAATAATGAAGGAATACTATTTTATTTTACATTCCATAGTATTTTAAAGATTCTGCATCACAATTCAATCATGTTCCCATTATATTATGAAAGACACAATAGGTTTATTGATAATCATATTTTCTCAAATATGCATAATGTAATATTTGTCAGAAATTGCATTTTAATTGACTTTATTACCAAATTCACCACAACAGAGCAAACAATATTGAGAACATCACAAAAAAATTACCTGTAAGCATATTTCTTTCTTTAAACGTTTCTTCAATGACAGAGCTGAAGGCAGACATTTTAGTTCAGAGACTAGAAAGGCAGCCTGTATGGAAAATATAATTTGGCAAGGCAAGCAATCAGCTGAGTAAATGTTGCTGACATGACCTTGAGCAGAGCAACAGGGAAGTTGTTCTGAAGGTAATGCTGTCAGCTGAATTTTCAGAGCTGAACGCGTACAAACAGCAGGCGTCTGCTGCCTTACAATGTGTAGACAACACTCCTGACTAGATTTCAAGTACGCTGTGAACTTCCTGCAATTCATGTCTGAACAAATGCGGAAAAATAAAAACAGCTGAAGTCGGATCACTCTGTATTCGCAAGAGTTTTTTTTTTAAAGGAATAATATATTCTACCAAGTTAAAATGTCGAGTGAGAACCCCTAATAGAAGTATCCTGATTTGTAGTTTGATAGAAAATGCATAACTTCCAGAACACTAATATTTTTGGTGTCCAGAGAGAGCAAATATGACCTTTAGAGAGGTTAATAATGTAGACAGTGTTTGTTAATAATGTTAAACCACTCTTGTGGGAATTGCTGCTTGCAGGGCTGGTGCTGGCTACTGTACAGGTCTCATGTGGCATTGCTGAGACGATTGTGAAACAGCTCCTCAACTCACTCCTGTTAGGTTTGCTGCCGTAGGATCTTCATGTTGCTCTCATTCGCTCTTTTCCCTTTCCTGGGTGCATTTGCCTTCCCTCCCATAATTACTTTTTCTCCCCCTCACCCTGCTGCTTTGATTTGACATAACTCCAGTGTGACCTTGAGCTTCCAACCAGCACTCCAATGACCCAAAGTCCAGCTCCAGCAACATTAAACTTCAACCATGGACCCCATACATGTTTAAAGCATATAAATATGTACGTGTGTATATAATAAAGCCAGTAATAATGTGTGGCGCATGAAAATACAAATCCCAGTAAGGATTCTCCCTTCTGCTTTTAAGAGAGCGTTGGCCTGTTCTTTCTTTGGGCATTTCTCAAAATGCATTTAAGCGCGCAATGGGTTATTTCAGGAACTATCTCTGGATATTTGCGATTATACCGGTAGTCTGCACAGCTCGGGGCCGGAAGAGCTTGAAACAGCCCCCACATTGCCCAGACCAGTCCCTCTGACACTTGGACTGGGAACGAATCGCTCTGCACAAGAGCAGAACGGTGACATTTCACTTCTGACTATCGGGGTCCAAAGATCTTAACTCCTCCTAGTGACTGTTGGAGTGGGACTGCCCTGGGGGGTAATAACGCGCTATTGAACCGCTGTCATACCCAAGGTGACAACGCGGGCAAGGGCTGCGATTGTAAGGAAGCGAACGTCATAAAATTGTTTTATTTGTCATATAAAAATAGTTTTTTTTTTAAATGGGTGACATTTCATTCAAAATCTTACCCGCTGAATGCAGCGTACATAGGACACGATAGCTGGGGAAGGGGAAAGACAGACAGATTGTTTGGACTAAATCCAGTCGGATCTGCTGGGTAAATTACGTGCATTTACTCCCTGCTTGAACAGCAGCGTGTCGGATTAGCAGAGGCCACGCATTCCTTTTGCAGACCTTGTACTCTCCGTTCCCCGAGCCACCTTCCCAGTGACTGCGGCTGGAGGGCGTTGTGTCTGCAAAGATTACACCTCCCCGCCGCAAGTGACGGCAGCAATAAAACCGGCGGCAAACTGGCTTCTCTCTCTGCTCACAGTGTCACGGGGGAAAGAGCCAAATCCCCTCTAGTCACGATTTCTAGTAAAGGTTTATTTTAAATGCTGTCACCATTTCTCTAGAAATATTGAAGAAAGATCTTTCCACTATATTTTTTCATGTCTTTTAAAATAAATCTTCCCAGTTTTTTAAATCCAAGTTTTCTTTCCCATTTTAAAAACTCTTTTCTCTCCCCCCTTCCCCTTCTTCAGATTTTCCTAAACTGCACACTATTCCTTACCTGAACAAGCAGGTAAGTGATTTGCTCCCAGGCTATATTAAGATGGCCCCCTAAAAGACGTGAGGAAGCTTCCAGTTGTCAGGCTAGTTCCCATCCTTCAGATGCCCTTCAGTCAAAGCCTCTCGGCACTTCGACTATTAGAATTGTGTGTAAAAAAAAGTTGCACAAACCCAACTCCTGCCATCCGCAGTGCATCAGTACTCCACACAGCCCTGGCATTGGAAACAAAAAGCATTAAAGCTGTAGATGCTGGTAATCTGAAACAAAAACAGAAAATGCTGGGAAAAGTTTTGACCACATTTGAAAAGTTAACTCCTTTGTTCTTTCCACAGAGGGGTGCATGCAATAAAGGTGCAGCAGTTATCATGGGTGACTTTAATATGCATATAGATTGGGCTAACCAAACTGGAAGCAATACGATGGAGGAGGATTTCCTGGAGTGCATAAGGGATGGTTTTCTAGACCAACATGTCGAGGAACCAACTAGGGGGGAGGCCATCTTAGACTGGGTGTTGTGTAATGAGAGAGGATTAATTAGCAATCTCGTTGTGCGAGGCCCCTTGGGGAAGAGTGACCATAATATGGTGGAATTCTACATTAGGGTGGAGAATGAAACAGTTAATTCAGAGACCTTGGTCCAGAACTTAAAGAAGGGTAACTTTGAAGGTATGAGGCGTGAATTGGCTAGGATAGATTGGCGAATGATACTTAAGGGGTTGACTGTGGATGGGCAATGGCAGACATTTAGAGACCGCATGGATGAACTACAACAATTGTACATCCCTGTCTGGCGTAAAAATAAAAAAGGGAAGGTGGCTCAACCGTGGCTATCAAGGGAAATCAGGGATAGTAGTAAAGCCAAGGAAGTGGCATACAAATTGGCCAGAAATAGCAGTGAACACAGGGACTGGGAGAAATTTAGAACTCAGCAGAGGAGGACAAAGGATTTGATTAAGGCAGGGAAAATAGAGTATGAGAGGAAGCTTGCAGGGAACATTAAGGCGGACTGCAAAAGTTTCTATAGATATGTAAAGAGAAAAAGGTTAGTAAAGACAAACGCAGGTCCCCTGCAGTCAGAATCAGGGGAAGTCATAACGAGGAACAAAGAAATGGCAGACCAATTGAACAAGTACTTTGGTTCGGTATTCACTAAGGAGGACACAAACAACCTTCCGGATATAAAAGGGGTCAGAGGGTCTAGTAAGAAGGAGGAACTGAGGGAAATCCTTATTAATCGGGAAATTGTGTTGGGGAAATTGATGGGATTGAAGGCCAATAAATCCCCAGGGCCTGATGGACTACATCCCAGAGTACTTAAGGAGGTGGCCTTGGAAATAGCGAATGCATTGACAGTCATTTTCCAACATTCCATAGACTCTGGATCAGTTCCTATGGAGTGGAGGGTAGCCAATGTAACCCCACTTTTTAAAAAAGGAGGGAGAGAGAAAACAGGGAATTATAGACCGGTCAGCCTGACATCAGTAGTGGGTAAAATGATGGAATCGATTATTAAGGATGTCATAGCAGCGCATTTGGAAAGAGATGACATGATAGGTCCAAGTCAGCATGGATTTGTGAAAGGGAAATCATGCTTGACAAATCTTCTGGAATTTTTTGAGGATGTTTCCAGTAGAGTGGACAAGGGAGAACCAGTTGATGTGGTGTATTTGGACTTTCAGAAGGCTTTCGACAAGGTCCCACACAAGAGATTAATGTGCAAAGTTAAAGCACATGGGATTGGGGGTAGTGTGCTGACGTGGATTGAGAACTGGTTGGCAGACAGGAAGCAACGAGTAGGAGTAAATGGGGACTTTTCAGAATGGCAGGCAGTGACTAGTGGGGTACCGCAAGGTTCTGTGCTGGGGCCCCAGCTGTTTACATTGTACATTAATGATTTAGACGAGGGGATTAAATGTAGTATCTCCAAATTTGCGGATGACACTAAGTTGGGTGGCAGTGTGAGCTGCGAGGAGGATGCTATGAGGCTGCAGAGTGACTTGGATAGGTTAGGTGAGTGGGCAAATGCATGGCAGATGAAGTATAATGTGGATAAATGTGAGGTTATCCACTTTGGTGGTAAAAACAGAGAGACAGACTATTATCTGAATGGTGACAGATTAGGAAAAGGGGAGATGCAACCAGACCTGGGTGTCATGGTACATCAGTCATTGAAGGTTGGCATACAGGTACAGCAGGCGGTTAAGAAAGCAAATGGCATGTTGGCCTTCATAGCGAGGGGATTTGAGTACAGGGGTAGGGAGGTGTTACTACAGTGGTACAGGGCCTTGGTGAGGCCACACCTGGAGTATTGTGTACAGTTTTGGTGTCCTAACTTGAGGAAGGACATTCTTGCTATTGAGGGAGTGCAGCGAAGGTTCACCAGACTGATTCCCAGGATGGCGGGACTGACATATCAAGAAAGACTGGATCAACTGGGCTTGCATTCACTGGAGTTCAGAAGAATGAGAGGGGATCTCATAGAAACGTTTAAAATTCTGATGGGTTTAGACAGGTTAGATGTAGGAAGAATGTTCCCAATGTTGGGGAAGTCCAGAACCAGGGGTCACAGTCTAAGGATAAGGGGTAAGCCATTTCGGACCGAGATGAGGAGAAGCTTCTTCACCCAGAGAGTGGTGAACCTGTGGAATTCTCTACCACAGAAAGTTGTTGAGGCCAATTCACTAAATATATTCAAAAAGGAGTTAGATGTAGTCCTTACTATTAGGGGGATCAAGGGGTATGGCGAGAAAGCAGGAATGGGGTACTGAAGTTGCATGTTCAGCCATGAACTCATTGAATGGTGGTGCAGGCTCGAAGGGCCGAATGGCCTACTCCTGCACCTATTTTCTATGTTTCTATGTTTCTATGCTGTCTCACCTGCTGAGAGTTTCCAGCATTTTCTGTTTTTGTTTTATATTCTGGCATTGGACTGCCTTAAAACTACCAAAACTCACCCAACACTGGGTGGCAGGCAGCCATAGATGAACTCAATTTTTCAAGGTAGAAGCCAAATACTCAATCACTTCCATTATCATGTCACCCTTCATATGGAACTTTGCGAAATATGCATTTCTTATTTACTGTTTTCCCAGTGCCTCTGCACAATTCACTATGAAGTATTTTTTGAAGTATAGTCACTGTTGTAATGTAGGAAACCCAGCAACCAATTTGCTCACAGCAAGCTCCCACAAACAGCAATGTGATAATGATCAGGTAATCTGTTTTAGATGTCTGGGTGAGGGATGAATATTGGCTAGAACACCAGCCATAACTTCCCTGCTCTTCTTCAAAATAGTGCCATAAGATATTTTGCATCCACCTAAGAGTGCAGACGGGCTTTGGTTTAAGGTCTCAGTTGAACAACTGCACCTCTGACTGCACTCCCTCAGTAGCATGGACTTGAACCCACAACCTTTTGGCTCAGAGGCAAGAGCCAGGGCTGACAACTTAGTAGTGGATAAGACAACTTGTTCCTAAGGCTGTAATGTTATTTTGTAACCACCAATGCACCAATTTTCTTCTTGACCTACTTGATGGTACAGCTGAAATGAGAAATGTAACTTGTTATGTGAAGAAATACAGGCCTGAACCGTTGATCTATCATCCACTGGCATAATAGGTTGATACATCAATGCACTGCTCATATCAAATATGAAATTCAGTGGTACATATCTGAATTCATCATGAAAATTATGCATGATTTAATGTTCCTTTGCTGAATAATACGTGCTTCTAGATTCAGAAATGCTGAATGCTCTGTGCAGAAGGTAAAAGCTGGAAAAAACAGCTTACGGTGAATGGACCTTTCTCCTTGAGAGCAAATATTTGACCTTTGCTCACTACCTAACCCCAGACAGCAAATCTCAGAACTTAGTGGTTAAGGAATTGTAGCCGTAAAACCACATTTTACTGTGCCACCACACCCTGGGAATCTACCTTTCAGCACTATCATAATTACATATTTCACAAGCAAAAAAGTACCATGTTTTCAGAACAATTACGTTTTTATTCCGATTTTGCTTGGTTTGCTGATTTGCGTGTGAAATATTTCTGGAATTCAGCATTTTAAAAAATGCCGGCACTTCAAAAATCATTCACCAGCTAGATTAGGTGTAGTGAAGGAGTTGTATTATATTTCCAAATCATTTAGAGCAGGTCAGAAAAGATAGGATGTTTAAAGCCACTGGAAAATAGATTTGGGAAAAATAATAAAAATGAAGACCTATATTTGCTTAGGTAATGTTTTCCTGAGTTGAGGTGTGATCTCAGTATTGTGAGAGGCCTAGAGTGAAGGTTACATGTCCTTCCTCAGAGAAAATGCATCATCACTGAGTGCCATGGAGTACTGTAAACTGAAGGGCAACCAAAAGGAGCAATAAATAAATGCTTATTATTATCCAAAGAAAGGCAGGGCCCTACGATGTCAATTTCTATCACCCAGCTGGGGGAAATGATCAGTTCTCACACATGTGATGTCATTACAGATTCTTTTCTCCCCTGAACCCTTTTTCCTCTTGGCGAAGTATGGTGTCATAGGCACTAATAGTCCTGCAGTACTTTACCCAACTTCCTTTTCTTTATTTGTTAACCCACTCAACTGTGGGACAGTTCATAGCCAAGCCTGATGCAAAATGAGCAAGGGTTCCCAGGGAAAATACCATTTCTGTGTGTCTCCACTGTCACCCCCGCTGAGACTGATTAATTCAGGACAGACCAGGAATTGAAGCTGTTATGTATGAATAAAGAGTCTGACTGGATACTGTGAGCTCAAAGTAAAGTGTGACCTTAGTCTTTTATTGCAGGTCTCCAGGGTGCCTCTCCAGCCTGTGAGACCTCCTTAAGTACCTGTGCTCCCAAGAGATTATGGGATCCCTTGCGACTCCAGGGGATGAGCCCTCTGGTGGCTTTACAAAGTATATACAAGTTTACATATATAACAGAAGCTGAGATCTATTGTCAGTCTATATGGTTCATACCACACAGCACAGTGCACACACCCACCAAGGGATTAGCCTAGGCTTCTAATATGCTTTTATGTTTCAATTTATTTCTGACTTACTTACTTCATTCTCTTATGAGGCCCCTTTCTCCACAGAGAGGAGAAGCAGATAAACTATTGTCATTCATTCCTACAACAGTAACTGCACTTCAAAAAGTATTTCATTGGCTGTAAAGCGCTTTGAGGTCGTGAAAGGTGCAATATGAATTCTAGTCTTTTTTGTTAATGCCGCATTATAGCCAGCCACCAGGAAATGTGTGAGATTGACTCGGCCTTTGAATTAACTTCTTTCATTGTTCTTGCCTCTCTCAGATTGGCTGGCTGCTTTTGGAAACTCAGTGGCCCTAAAATTCTAGGCCCCTTTATTGAGCACTGAAAGTGTGGCAGAAAGTGTGACACTAGTGAAGAAAACTGAAGCAGCACCCTTGCTCTCTGATGGTGAGCTACAGGCCCTTAACAGATAAAGACAAAAGTCAAAATATTTGGGGAAAATTGGCCATTTGATCTATTCTGGGATTGATTAGCTTTGCCAACATCTCAGCTGGCATAGGTCCTACTGGACTTTGGGAGAGCATACTGAGCAGAATTCCCAGAATAACTCCCAGACATGCCTCTAAACTGTTAGCAGATCTGGAGAGGAGGGGTGGATGACACACCTACTCTCCCCACCTCCAGTATTTGGACCCATAGTTACAACTCTTTTAGGGGGGGGGGGGAGACAAAATAAACATTAAATCAAGTGCCCCCCGATCTGGGGGACACTCCAGACACTTATATTGGACCCATAGTTACATGGAGCAGAAACCCAGCACAGCATATCTGGATTATGCTTCAAATTGCAGACTCTCCCCCACAGGTGATCTGCCTGCTTTACATCCTTCCTGGCCCTCCAGAATTTGGGGCCCAGTGTTTTTAAAGTGAACTCTCATCAGTGTTTTACCTTTCTGTATACCAGCCCACTGAATCACCAAGCTGGCAGGACTTTTCAAATGTGAAGCAGTATTTCCTGAAAGTTAAAGACTTTTTGTTGAAATGAGGTGTGGGAGAATTGAAAGGAAGTGTTCAAAATGTTAATAAAAATGATAGCAATGTGGAAATGTCATTTTTACACAACCTCAATACATAATGCAAGTCTTAAGGATTTTTTTTTTTTATAAATTGCTTTCCAAATATAACCCTACGTGTCCTGAAGGCATTGAGTCATGCTGCGTTGTAACACCACAGAAATCTCCCACCCTATGCTATTTCACAAAAGCAGTCGTTCTTCATATGGTGAGTTCAGACAGTGAGTGTTGGCAGCCTGCGTGAACTAGGAAAAAATTCCTGTTTTTTCATGCTGCAAACACAAGATTAAAATACTGGGGAAAAGATCCAGACCATAACAGATATATTCAGTCGAAATCTCAGTGTACATTTAGGTGGAAAAAAGTGACATCTATTATTGATCTGTTAATTAACCAATAGATTAAATAATTCATTTATTTGTCTCTATACTGTTTCTTACTTTTAACTTCTCCCAAATCCATAAAATGACTGCAGGCAGACATTTACACTCGCTCATAGTGGTTAGTGGTTCCTGACAGTGTGTGCCAGACTGTGCGTAATTTGTTCCAGATTCACTTGTTCTGGCTCAGCCAAGACAGGAATACTGGATGAGAATCAACAATGGTCTGTCTCCTGGCTTTGCAAATGGTTCTCTGACAACTTTTGTATATCAAGCACTCATAGTACTTAGGATTTTTTTTTCTTTAATAAAAGGAACAACTGGAGAACAGATGAGATGTTTACCCCTTTCTGATGTGTGCGAACAGATGGAAGATGCCTGAAGTATTTGCCTTTAAACAAAAATTCTAGGCAGTTGATAAAATTGCCACATAGATATGTAAAACTGGAGCTCTGTGTGAAGGCTTGATGTGCAAATATCTATATTTATTCAAAAATCACCTACAGATCTCCAGTGGTGTGTTCCCAGTAAGCCAGATGATACTCTGTTTTATACTTTCTAAGTGCAATGGAATATTCTGCTGCTGAGCTAAGCTATGTTTAACCTAGCCTGCCTTTATAAAACTGCAAAGTTTAATTGCTGTAAATCCTGAAGTCAGTTACAGTTGAATTGCTGTTGGTGAAGAAAGTTTGCTAGATATTTTATAAATGTATAAATCTCCAGCTCCAGGTCAATGTGCTAACTTCCTTCACGAATAGAAACATGTATCCATTCAAACATACATAGAAACATAGAAACATAGAAAATAGGTGCAGGAGTAGGCCATTCGGCCCTTCTAGCCTGCACCGCCATTCAATGAGTTCATGGCTGAACATTCAACTTCAGTACCCCATTCCTGCTTTCTCGCCATACCCCTTGATCCCCCTAGCAGTAAGGACCTCATCTAACTCCTTTTTGAATATATTTAGTGAATTGGCCTCAACAACTTTCTGTGGTAGAGAATTCCACAGGTTCACCACTCTCTGGGTGAAGAAGTTCCTCCGCATCTCGGTCCTAAATGGCTTACCCCTTATCCTTAGACTGTGACCCCTGGTTCTGGACTTCCCCAACATTGGGAACATTCTTCCTGCATCTAACCTGTCTAACCCCGTCAGAATTTTATATGTTTCTATGAGGTCCCCTCTCATTCTTCTGAACTCCAGTGAATACAAGCCCAGTTGATCCAGTCTTTCTTGATACGTATGTGTATCTGTCAACACTTTCTGTCAATTTTCTAAAATTATAAATTCCTATGATCTTAATTAAATGAAAACTGCCTGTGCAATCTTGCCACACTGTAATTACACCCTCTTCCCTCCCCCCGCCCCCAACTCCCCTCAGTGGAAGCACTGTAGTGCCAGCACTGGCGGGAGGGTGTAATTACAAGATGACAAGTTCACATAGGGAGTCACCACTGAAAATGTCGACATATGAATTAATAATGGAGATACACAAAATAGGACAGAAGGCATGACTTTGAAATACGGACTGAATTATATCTGTTTCCTGGTCTAATTATCCCCACCTCTACTCCCAATACCTCATGTCTACACTTGCTCTTGACTGCCTATGTGCAATTCCACAGGAGATTAACTAATAATATATTAAAATCCTAAATCTGGGTGCACTTCCTGTCAACATTTCAATGATAACTTCCCATGTCCTTAATTATAATGGAAACTGTCATTGTAAACTGTCACTCCGTAATTACACATTACTGCCAGAGGAGCCACTACAGTGCCACCACTGGTGAAAGGCTGTGATTATTGCAATGACAAGTTTACATTGTCAGTTTCTATTATAAATGTGGAAATAAGAAATTATAATGAAAATATAAAAATAAGGACATAATGTATGGCTGTAAAATGGGTACTGATTAATGTCTGTGCATCCTAGTCCAAAAAAACTTCGCCCTCCAAGTCTACATTTGGCCTTGATCCCCATGTGCACTGCCATTGGAGATTGATATACACACACACATATATCGTCAACAAGAAACCAATCTTCACTCTACAGTAAAGAAACCAATTAATATAGCAACACAGACAAAAATGTTCATTTTTGTTGCAATACATAAACATGAAGGAAGGTAGCAGTCGTTAAAGATATAGGTATAAACAGATAGAAATGTTTTCAAAGATGTGTCAAATAAGAAAATGCGAATAAAAGTAAAAAGAAAGAACTTACATTTATGTAGTGCCTTTCCTGTCCTTAGCACATCCTGAAGTGCATCACAGCCAGTTAAGTACTTTTAAGATGTAGTAATGTTTGTAATATAGGGATATCGTACAGTATATATGTAATGATGGCACAGAGAATATGCAGCAGGAAAGAGTTTCCATGTGTTCACATTTCTCTTATGATTAAAGGCTAAACTAGTATATAATTGGTAGTGGTTTTATAGAAAAGTGGTGAGCCACAGGTAGAAAACAACTTACTCCTTCTCAGAAAGCTATTATTAAGTTGTTTGAGGGGGAACCTGGAAGGCATGGGGCATTTGGAGATTAGAAGCAAGTATTGAACTCATGAAATGTTCAGATATTCTGTGATTTGCATGGTGTGCTACACTAATTTATCCATACCCAGCGATTGTGCACAATCACATCCTCTTCTTCTTAGGCAGTCCCTTGGAGTCGAGGATGACTTGCTTCCACACTAACATGAGTTCTCAGGTGACTAAAGAGACCAATGCGGGACCTACAGTCTCTGTCACAGTTGGGGCAGATGGTGGTTGAAGGGACAGATGGATGGGTGTCGTACGCTCCTTCCGCTGTTTACGCTTGGCTTCCGCGTGCTCACGGCGATGAGACTCAAGGTGTTCGGCGCCTTCCCGGATGCTTTGAATGGTCTTGAGTCAGGAATTCCCAGGTGTTGGTGGGGATGTTGCACTTCTTCAAAGAGGCTTTGAGGGTGTCCTTGAATTGTTTCCTCTGCCCACCTGGGACATGCTTGCCGTGTCGGAGCTCTGAGTAGAGCACATTTTTGGGGAGTCTAGTTTCGGGCATGCGGATTACAATCACATAACAGTGTATTCAATGGCAATGCAGTACCCAAAAGGATAAGTGTGATTATTTACTTATAATATGCTACCTGCTCTCTTCACAGAGCAAGGAAACACCAATACCCACAAGCTTAATCTGAAGAGTACCACATGCCAGAGCACCAACTGTCATCACCCAAACTTGAATCAGTCAGCAGCAATGTTGCCCCTAAGGTGCACAAGTGCATGGCCATGCATTAATCTGGAAGTCCCGCGTAGGCTGCTCACAAGATGTTGTCATTGGAAGATACTGCGCATGTGTGGCCTCACAGCAAATTTAAAGGGACTGCTCACGAAAAAAAAATTAAGAGGGAATATTGACCACCAGTACAAATGCAGATAACATAGACGATTTTGATGTTGATGTTGACAAGGAAACGCAGGTTGAATACCAGTGAAGAAAGGGTGCCAGTGATGGGTTGACGATGGGCCAGCTGGTGCAGTGTGGCGGCATAGCATGCTATGTGCTACTCTCGAGTTGCAATGTGGATGTGAATCTCAGTGGTCTACTTTCACTTAGAAGCTGTTACAGGACCTGAGGAGTCACGTATCTTGTTGCATGATAGCGGGAAATGATTTGCTCATGTGGAAGGATCCAACAGAAAAATCTGCACTGTCATGGAAGAATGATTGTCTGCACTATAACCTGTCATTGCACACATGACAACAACCGTGGCACACTGTCAGAGAAGGTTGAATGCCATCACAAACCTCGAAACAATGACACTTGGTGTTGCATCATAGATCAATGGATATGAAAATCGGGCTGTGTCTATATCGGACGGCCAGTTACAGAAACAGCAGAGTGAGTTCCTCTGTGACATCCCTCCATTCCTTCAGGGATTGGATATGTGAATATATTGGCCCTGAAATTCCGTTTTGGCCTTCCTGCGGGCATTTTAAGGAAAAAATACGCACCTACCTTAAGCTGCTGCCCACATTCGACTTTCCGATGCTGAGGCCTCCTTCGACTGAGATTCGCAGCACGTGCACGTCGACATGTGCGCAGGCCTCGAGCTGGAGTCACATGGCTCTGGGCAGCCAATCAGGTAAAGTGTCATAATAATAGGAGTTGCGCAGGGTCCTAAACTCCTATTACTATGATTGTGATAGAGCCCGAAACATCCAAAACACTAATAAAAAATAGAAAATAATTAAACTACATTCATTTAAATTAAAGTTATTAATGTCTTAAAAAAAACATTTCCCAATTTTTAAAAAAGTTTTTCTAAATAAACTTACCGTTGTGCGGAGGGTTTTTAATGATAAAATATGTTTTAATAACTATTTTTATATGTTTTTGTGTTTTTTAAAACATTTGCACCTGTAAAAGTAGGCTATGCGCCTGCTTTTTCAGGCGCAAGATTTTTGAGGACATTTGTAAGTGTAAATATCGGAAATTTCCATTTACAAGTGCCCTAGCTCCCATCATGCAGCCATCCATCAAGCCAGAAACTTGACAGATTGGAAATGCCAGTTTCCAGCACATGCGCATTGCGCGCTGGAAACCGGCATTTCCGATGCCTTCCCGGATCCTCCATATGGACCCGGGGAGGCCATGGAATTTCAGGGCCATTATTTTTTAATGTAGGCTTCTATATTTGATTTACCTTCTTCCTCCCTCCAACACCACTCTCCCTTTCCTCTTCCCCTCTCCCACTCTACCCTTTATATTTAACTTCTTGCTCTCTTCTGATCTCCAACATTGCAGTCCTGAAGTATCTTCCATCCCCAGTCTCAAACCCCTCTCCTGACATGCTCCACCTTTTATCTGCCCCCCAACCCTATCTGCCTCACTCTTTTGTTCTCCTGCAGTGCAGTTCTGCCTCTTTCCCAGCTCAATTATCTCCCCACCGTCTACCCTGCTTGCTCTGAAGAATCTTGATCTTAATCTCCATATGCAACACCACAGGAGATCGACTAATGAGACCTATAATCATCTGCACATCTTTATTGTACATGCTCCATTTTTTGTTCCTGATAAGAACATAAGAAATGGAACAGGAGCAGGCCATACAGCACTTCGGGCCTGCTCCACCATTGAATAATATCATGGCTGATCTGATCGTGACCTCAAGTCCACTTTCCTGCCTGTTCCACAAAACCATTGGCTCCCCTACAGTTCAATAATCTGTCTATCTCACCTTTGAATACATTCAATGACTCAGTTACCACAGCTCTTTGGGGTAGAGAATTCCAAAGATTCACGATCAACTGAGAGAAGAAATTTCTCCTCATCTCGATCTTAAATGGGTGACCCTTTATTCTGAAACTATGCCCCCTAGTTCTAGATTCCCCCACAAGGGGAAACATCCTCTCAGTATCGACCCTGTCAAGCCCCCTCAGAATCTTGTATGTTTCAATGAGATCACCTCTCATTCTTCTAAACTACAATGAGTGGAGGCCCAACCTTTCCTCATAAGACAACCCCTTCATCTCAGGAATCAACCTAGTGAACCTTCTGTGTACTGCCTCCAATGCAAGTATATCCCTCCTTAAATAAGGTGACCAAAACTGTATGTAGTACTCCAGGTGTGGTCTTACCAACAGTTGTAGCAAGACTACCCTACTTTTATACTCCATCCCCCTTGCAATAAAGGCCAACATTCCGTTTGCCTTCCTAATTACTTGCTGTACCCACATGCTAACTTTTTATGTATCATGTACGAGGACCCCCCAGATCCCTCTGTACTGCAGCATTCTGTAGTCTCTCTCCATTTAAACAATATTTTGCTTTTTTATTCTTTCTCCCAAAGTGGATAACCTCAAATTTTCCCACATTACACTCCATCTGCCAAATTTTTGCCCACTCACTTAGCCTGTCTATATCCCTTTGCAGACTCTTTGTGTCCTCCTCACAACTTGCTTTCCCACCTATCTTTGTATCGTCAGCAAATTTATCTACAATAAACTCGGTCCCTTCACTCAGGAGTCCGTGAATTTGGTGAGAGGCCTATAAAAGGCTGCGAGGTCGGGAGGTGCGTCGCTGAGTCGGGAATCCGTGAGTTCGGCGAGAGGCCTATAAAAGGCCGTGAGGTCGGGAGGTGTGTCGCTGAGTCGTGAGTCCGTGAGTACGGCGAGAGGCGTGGCTTGTGCAGCTACAGGGAGAAGGCAAAAAAGAAGTAGAAAGAAATAGAAAAGTGACGTCACAGCCAAGGGGGTAAGTGATTGGCTGGTGATTGGTAAGTAGTTTTTTCTTTTTTCTTTTCTTTTTTCTCTTCTATATCAGTGAGTAACTTTTAACACTGTTGTTGCCAATTTAAGTTAATCTAACGGTTAAGTCATGGCAGGAGAGCTCGGACACGTGTTATACTCCTCCTGCACTATGTGGGAAATCAGGGGCGCCTCCGGTGTCTCTGACGATTACGTGTGCGGGAAGTGTATTCACCTCCAGCTCCTGACGGACCGTGTTGCGGAATTGGAGCTGAAGGTGGATTCACTCTGGAGCATACACGATGCTGAGAATGACGTGAATAGCACGCTTAGTGAGTTGGTCTTACCACAGGTAATGTGTCCACAGCCAGATAGGGAATGGAAGACCAACAGGAAGAGCAGTGCAAGGAAGGTAGTGAAGGGATCCCCTGCGGTCATCCCCCTGCAAAAGAGATACACCGCTTTGAGTACTGTTGAGGGGGATGACTCATCAGGGGGGAGCAGCAGCAGCCAAGTCCATGGCACCGTGGCTGGCTCTGCTGCACAGGAGGGCAGGAAAAAGAGTGGGAGAGCGATAGTGATAGGGGATTCAATTGTGAGGGGAATTGATAGGCGTTTCTGCGGCCGCAACCGAGACTCCGGGATGGTATGTTGCCTCCCTGGTGCAAGGGTCAAGGATGTCTCGGAGCGGGTGCAGGACATTCTGAAAAGGGAGGGTGAACAGCCAGTTGTCGTGGTGCACATTGGTACCAATGATATAGATAACAAACGGGATGAGGTCCTACAAGACGAATTTAAGGAGCTAGGAGCTAAATTAAAAACTAGGACCTCAAAAGTAGTAATCTCGGGATTGCTACCAGTGCCACGTGCTAGTCAGAGTAGGAATCGCAGGATAGCGCAGATGAATACGTGGCTTGAGCAGTGGTGCAGCAGGGAGGGATTCAAATTCCTGGGGCATTGGAACCAGTTTTGGGGGAGGTGGGACCAGTACAAAACCGACAGTCTGCACCTGGGAAGGACCGGAACCAATGTCTTAGGAGGAGTGTTTGCGAGTGCTATTGGGGAGGAGTTAAACGAATATGGCAGGGGGATGGGAACCAATGCAGGGAGACAGAGGGAAACAAAATGGAAACAAAAGCAAAAGACAGAAAGAAGATGAGTAAAAGTGCAGGGCAGAGAAACCCAAGGCAAAAAACAAAAAGGGCCATTTTGCAGCAAAATTCTAAAGGGTCTAAGTGTGTTAAAAAGGCAAGCCTGAAGGCTCTGTGCCTCAATGCAAGGAGTATTCAGAATAAGGTGGACGAATTAACTGTGCAGATAGCAGTTAACAGATACGATGTGGTTGGCATCACGGAGACATGGCTCCAGGGTGACCAAGGCTGGGAACTCAACATCCAAGTGTATTCAACATTTAGGAAGGATAGACAGAAAGGAAAAGGAGGCGGGGTGGAGTTGCTGATTAAAGAGGAAATTAATGCAATTGTAAGGAAAGAGATTAGCTTGGAAGATGTGGAATCGGTATGGGTGGAGCAACGGAATACCAAGCTTCAGAAAACGTTAGTGGGAGTTGTGTACAGACCTCCAAACAATAGTAGTGATATTGAGCAGGACATCAAACAGGAAATTAGGGGTGCAAGCAATAAAGGTGCAGCAGTTATCATGGGTGACTTTAATATGCATATAGATTGGGCTAACCAAACTGGAAACAATACGGTGGAGGAGGATTTCCTGGAGTGCATAAGGGATGGTTTTCTAGACCAATATGTCGAGGAACCAACTAGGGGGGAGGCCATCTTAGACTGGGTGTTGTGTAATGAGAGAGGATTAATTAGCAATCTCATTATGCAAGGCTCCTTGGGGAGGAGTGACCATAATATGGTGGAATTCTACATTAGGATGGAGAATGAAACAGTTAATTCAGAGACCATGGTCCAGAATTTAAAGAAGGGTAACTTTGAAGGTATGAGGCGTGAATTGTCTACGATAGATTGATGAATGATGCTTAAGGGGTTGACAGTGGATGGGCAATGGCAGATATTTAGAGACTGCATGGATGAACTACAACAATTGTACATCCCTGCCTGGCGTAAAAATAAAAAAGGGAAGGTGGCTCAACCGTGGCTATCAAGGGATATCAGGGATAGTATTAAGGCCAAGGATGTGGCATACAAATTGGTCAGAAATAGCAGCGAACCCGGGGACTGGGAGAAATCTAGAACCCAGCAGAGGAGGACAAAGGATTTGATTAGGGCAGGGAAAATAGAGTACAAGAGGAAACTTGCAGGGAACATTAAAATGGACTGCAAAAGCTTCGATTGATATGTAAAGAGAAAAAGGTTAGTAAAGACAAAAGTAGGTCTCCTGCAGTCAGAATCAGGGGAAGTCATAACGGGGAACAAAGAAATGGCAGACCAATTGAACAAGTACTTTGGTTCGGTATTCACTAAGGAGGACACAAACAATCTTCCGGATATAAAAGGGGTCAGAGGGTCTAGTAAGAAGGAGGAACTGAGGGAAATCCTTATTAGTCGGGAAATTGTGTTGGGGAAATTGATGGGATTGAAGGCCGATAAATCCGTAGGGCCTGATGGTCTGCATCCCAGAGTACTTAAGGAGGTGGCCTTGGAAATAGCGGATGCATTGACAGTCATTTTCCAACATTCCATAGACTCTGGATCAGTTCCTATGGAGTGGAGGGTAGCCAATGTAACCCCACTTTTTAAAAAAGGAGGGAGAGAGAAAACAGGGAATTACAGACCGGTCAGCCTGACATCGGTAGTGGGTAAAATGATGGAATCAGTTATTAACGATGTCATAGCAGCGCATTTGGAAAGAGGTGACATGATAGGTCCAAGTCAGCATGGATTTGTGAAAGGGAAATCATGCTTGACAAATCTTCTGGAATTTTTTGAGGATGTTTCCAGTAGAGTGAACAAGGGAGAACCAGTTGATATGGTGTATTTGGACTTTCAGAAGGCTTTCGACAAGGTCCCACACAAGAGATTAATGTGCAAAGTTAAAGCACATGGGATTGGGGGTAGTGTGCTGACATGGATTGAGAACTGGTTGTCAGACAGGAAGCAAAGAGTAGGAGTAAATGGGGACTTTTCAGAATGGCAGGCAGTGACTAGTGGGGTACCGCAAGGTTCTGTGCTGGGGCCCCAGCTGTTTACATTGTACATTAATGATTTAGACGAGGAGATTAAATGTAGTATCTCCAAATTTGCGGATGACACTAAGTTGGGTGGCAGTGTGAGCTGCGAGGAGGATGCTATGAGGCTGCAGAGTGACTTGGATAGATTTGGTGAGTAGGCAAATGCATGGCAGATGAAGTATAATGTGGATAAATGTGAGGTTATCCACTTTGGTGGTAAAAACAAAGAGACAGGCTATTATCTGAATGGTGACAGATTAGGAAAAGGGGAGGTGCAACGAGACCTGGGTGTCATGGTACATCAGTCATTGAAGGTTGGCATGCAGGTACAGCAGGCGGTTAAGAAAGCAAATGGCATGTTGGCCTTCATAGTGAGGGGATTTGAGTGTTACTACAGTTGTACAGGGCCTTGGTGAGGCCACACCTGGAGTATTGTGTACAGTTTTGGTCTCCTAACTTGAGGAAGGACGTTCTTGCTATTGAGGGAGTGCAGTGAAGGTTCACCAGACTGATTCCTGGGATGGCGGGACTGACATATCAAGAAAGACTGGATCAACTGGGCTTGTATTCACTGGAGTTCAGACGAATGAGAGGGGATCTCATAGAAACGTTTAAAATTCTGACGGGTTTAGGAAGGAAGAATGTTCCCAATGTTGGCCACGCCCAGAACCAGGGGTTACAGCCTAAGGATAAGGGGTAAGCCATTTAGGACCGAGATGAGGAGAAACTTCTTTACCCAGAGAGTGGTGAACCTGTGGAATTCTCTACCACAGAAAGTTGTTGAGGCCAATTCACTAAATATATTCAAAAAGGAGTTAGATGTAGTCCTTACTACTAGGGGGATCAAGGGGTATGGCGAGAAAGCAGGAATAGGGTACTGAAGTTGCATGTTCAGCCATGAACTCATTGAATGGCGGTGCAGGCTCGAAGGGCCGAATGGCCTACTCCTGCACCTATTTTCTATGTTTCTATGTTTCTATGTTTCATCCAAGTCATTAATATATGGCTCAATTTTCCCCAAGCCGGTTTTCTGGCGTATTGCCAGAGTTACGCCGGGTTTTCTAGGCCAGAAATGCAGCAGAAATATTTTGCCAAACATTCTCCGATGTATAATTCAAATTTGGTGCCGCGCAGCATGTCCAGTCTCCTCGGGAGGTAAAACCTGATGTCTGTGCCAAAAAACAAAGCTGCACCTTCTGCGCATGCGTGGAAAAAAAGTTACGTTTTTGACATCATTCCAATGGATGTGCATTATCAATACAGCTCAGATTTGGCAATCTGCCATTTTTACAGAGCCAGTTGTATATATGAGAAGGTGCTATGTGAGAGAATTGGAAAAATCACAGCTGGAGCAGTACAAGATGCAACGCGGACCAAGGACCAAGAATTTCTTGCTCGAAGAAGTGGAGGCACTAGTTACTATGATTCGGAACAGATGGTAGGAGCTGGATACCAGCAGAGGTCACATCAAAGTTCCAGCCACTCACCTCAGGTGGGTCTTCCACTACCAGGTGCTGCTGCCTCATGATGTCTAAGTTATGCAGCATGCAGCACACAACAGTGAACTGACCGACAATCTCAGGGGAGTACAGCAAGTAGCCTCCGGAATGGTCCAGGCATCAGAAACGCTGTTTCAATATGCCATTGGTCCTCTCAATGATGCTGAGCATCGCTATGTGCGACATGTTGTATTGACGGTCAGCTTCCGTCCGGGTTACGTGAGCCAGGTGGTGAGGCCATACCCTTTGTCTCCCAGTAGCCAGCTCTGCCCTTCTGGCTGCTGCTCAAACATGTCAGATATAACGCTGTTGCGTAGGATGAACGCATCATGGGTGCTCCCAGGGTATCTTGCATTGACTGACATGATGCGATGCATGTCATCACACACGAGCTGTACATTAATGGAGTGGAAGCCTTTTCTATTTCTGTCCATCTCAGAATCCTGCAAAGGTGCTCGCAAGGCGATGTGGGTACAATCAATGCAGCCCTGTACTTTTGGGAAGCCAGCAATCCTTGAGAAGCCCACAGCCCGGTCATGGATTGCTTGGGCGGTCATGGGGAACTTGATGATGTCATTCCTACGCGCATACAGTGCAGCCGTGACCTGGCGAATGGAGACATGTATTGCATGCTTAGAGATGGCGAACACATCCCCAGTTGTAGTTTGAAACGATCTGGAGGCATTGAATGAAAATGCAGCTGTAATCTTCACTTCAACTGACAAAGCAGTCCTCCTGACACTTCTTGGCTGCAGGCCTGGTTTCACCAACTCACAGATGTCACGGACAACTTCTTTGCGGAAACGCAGCCTTTGACACAGTGTGCATCAGTCAATGGAGGTACGAACACCTGTCTCGATATACCTGAGGTGGGTAATGCCTCCTGCCCAGCACCCTACGGGTTCTGATGTTCCTGATGCGATGAGCTCCAATCAATTGTCTCCTACGTAGCACCATGATGCAGAAGGCTCGCACAAGGTATGGCATTGTCAGTATTGCCCCCATACTTATTAAAGTTAAACTTTCAAAGAAATTCAAAACGGCAGGAAAGCAGGCAGCCAAGGTTCGCAGTTCTCTTTCTCACCAAGGTCTGTATGGATAGACCACGCACAAAGGTCTTGTGACCTTTCCTCTCTCCCACACACCCCACTCCCCCCCCGTTGAGTCTTGTGACCTCTCTCTCCCTCCCCCTCCCTGAGCTACAAGCCGAAAGATCAGCTATCTCTCTCCCTCCCCGGGCTGCAAGCCGTAAGATCGGCTATCTCTCTCCCTCTCCCTCCTCGGGCTACAAGCCGTAAGATCGGCTATCTCTCTCCCTCTCCCTCCTCGGGCTACAAGCCATAAGATCGGCTATCTCTCTCCCTCTCCCTCTTCGGGCTACAAGCCATAAGATCGGCTAGATCTCCCTCCTCTCCTCTCTTCCCCCCGCGCCCCCCACGGCTTGTTTTGTAGCTAAACCCCGAGCTGCTGTGTTCGGACGCGAGGCCAATTCTGCCGGCCAAACCTACAACCTTCCAGGCCTTCTTCAAGACGTTCGGTGGTGGCGTGTGTGAGTTAGAAAATGAGAAAACTTAAGAAATCCAACAAATTTACACTTCTACGTTGACAGATTTTTTTTAAAGTTTAACTTTATTATTGATTTTGCCAGTGTACTTGACACCGTCCAAAATCTTCGATTTAAAAACAATGGCGTCTTTTCAGCGCAGATTTGTGAATGTGCGCTGGTTTTCTTAACTCACCAAAAGGTTTTTTGGGAGTGGCCAGATATGTCAACGTAATGGAGAAAAATGCTGGCCAAACTGCGAACAATTGAAAAAACCGGCGCAGATATGAGGGAACGCCCCCTTTGAGGTGAAAAAAAACTGGCCTAGAAAAATCATAACTAAGTCCGTTACACTGGCGCAGATCGCAGGGGGAAAGTTTGAAAAAAAAAACAAAATTTAACTCAATACGCCAAAAAAAAGCAGCCTACTCCAAAAAAACGGAGAAAATCACTGGTAAAAATTGAGCCCATAGATTGTAAATAGTTGAGGCCCCAGCACTGATCCCTGTGGTACTCCACTAGTTACAGTTTGCCGACCTGAAAATGACCCATTTATCCCGACTCTATGTTTTCTGTTAGCTAGCCCATCTTCTATCCAGGCTAATATATTAACATAGAAATATAGAAACATAGAAAATAGGTGCAGGAGTAGGCCATTCGGCCCTTCGTGCCTGCATCACCATTCAATAAGATCATGACTGATCATTTCCTGCTTTCTCTCCATACCCCGTGATCCCTTTAGCCATAAGGGCCATATCTAATTCCCTCTTGAATATATCCAATGAACTGGCATCAACAACTCTCTGCGGTAGGGAATTCCAAAGGTTGACAACTCTCTGGGTGAAGAAGTTTCTCCTCATCTCAGTCTTAAATGGCCTACCCCTTATCCTTAGACTGTATCCCCTGGTTCTGGATTTCTGCAACATCGGGAACATTCTTCCCGCATCTAACCTGTGCCGTCCCGTCAGAATCTTATATGTTTCTATGAGATCCCCTCTCATCCTTCTAAACTCCAGTGTATAAAGGCCCAGTCAATCCAGTCTCTCCTCATATGCCAGTCCAGCCATCCCGGGAATCAGTCTGGTGAACCTTCGCTGCACTCCCTCAATAGCAAGAACGTCCTTCCTCAGATTAAGAGACCAAAACTCAACGCAATATTCCAGATGAGGCCTCACCAAGGCCCTGTACAGCTGCAGTAAGACCTCCCTGCTCCTATACTCAAATCCCCTAGCTATGAAGGCCACATATCATTTACCTTCTTCACCACCTGCTGTACCTACATGCCAACTTTCAATGACTGATGAACCATGACACCCAGGTCTTGTTGCACCTCCACTTTTCCTAATCTGCCACCATACAGATAATATTCTGCCTTCGTGTTTTTGCCACGAAAGTGGATAACCTCACATTTATCCACATTATGCTGCATCTGCCATGCATTTGCCCACTCACCTAACCTGTCCAATTCACCCTGCAGCCTCTTAGCGTGCTCCTCAAAGCTCATACTGCCACTCAGTTTAGTGTCATCTGCAAACTTGGAGATATTACACTCAATTCCTTCATCTAAATCATTAATGTATATTGTAAAGAGCTGGGGTCCCAATACTGAGCCCTGCGGCACCCCACTAGTCACTGCCTGCCATTCTGAAATGGACCCGTATATCCCGACTCTCTGCTTCCTGTCTGCCAACCACTTCTCTATCCACGTCAATACATTATCCCCAATACCATGTGCTTTGATTTTGCACACCAGTCTCTTGTGTGGGACCTGGTCAAAACCCTTTTGAAAGTCCAAATACACCACATCCACTGGTTCTCCCTTGTCCACTCTACTAGTTACATCCTCAAAAAATTCCAGAAGATTTGTCAAGCATGATTTCCCTTTCATGAATCCATGCTGACTTGGACCGATCCTGTCACTGCTTTCCAAATGTGCTGCTATTTCATCTTTAATAATTGATTCCAACATTTTCCCCACTACTGATGTCAGGCTAACCAGTCTATAATTACCCGTTTTCTCTCTCCCTCCTTTTTTAAAAAGTGGTGTTACATTAGCTACCCTCCAGTCCTTAGGAACTGATCCAGAGTCGATAGACTGTTGGAAAATGATCACCAATGCATCCACTATTTCTATGGCCACTTCCTTAAGTACTCTGGGATGCAGACTATCAGGCCCTGGGGACTTATCGGCCTTCAATCCCATCAATTTCCCATCATAATTTCCCGCCGAATAAGGATATCCTTCAGTTCCTCCTTCTCACTAGACCCTCAATCCCCTAGTACTTCTGGAAGGTTATTTGTGTCTTCCTTCGTGAAGACAGAACCAAAGTATTTGTTCAATTGGTCTGCCATTTCTTTGTTCCCCATTATAAATTCACCTGATTCTGACTGCAAGGGACCTATGTTCATCTTCATTAATCTTTTTCTCTTCATATATCTATAGAAGCTATTGCAGTCAGTTTTTATGTTCCCGGCAAACTTCCTCTCATACTCTAATTTCCCCCTCCTAATTAAACCCTTTGTCCTCCTCTGCTGAATTCTAAATTTCTCCCAGTCCTCAGGTTTGCTGCTTTTTCTGGCCAATTTATATGCCTTTTCCTTAGATTTAACACTATCCTTAATTTCCCTTGTTAGCCACGGTTGAGCCACCTTCCCTGTTTTATTTTTTACTTCAGACAGGGATGTACAATTGTTGAAGTTCATCAGTGTGATCTTTAAATGTTTGCCTTTGCCTATCCATCGTCAACCCTTTAAGTATCATCTTGTGCAGTAACCTTTTATGTGGCGCCTTATCGAATGTCTTTTGGAAATCCAAATATACTACATCTACTGGTTCCCCTTGATCCACCCTGCTCATTACAACCTCAAAGAACTGTAATAAATTTGTCAAACATTTTTCCCTTTCATAAAACCATGTTGACTCTACTTGATTGTATTATGATTTTCTAAAGGTCCTGCTACGACTTCCTTCATAATGGATTATTTCGGCTTCTCTCACACCATTTGTTATTGCCCAACCATGAGAGTGGGCTGGCAAACTCCTCTCAGGCACCTGCTAATACTGTTCTATAAGCAGACACTAAAGGGTGTACCAGAATGGCACAAGTCAACTTGTCCTTTTAGTTTTACTCCTTTCTTCTGCAGGATTGTCCCACCTGCATCCAAGTGCATGTGGAATCAGAGGCTCAGACCTGCAACAGTGCAATTTAAAAATATTTGTAGAATTAAAGCAAATTTCCGGTAATAAAGCTTTGTGATTTATTCAAGAAGAAAATAAGAAAAAAAGAACTTGCATTTATATAGCTCTTTATCACATCCTCAGGATATCCCAAAGTGTTTCACAGCCAGTTAATTACTTTTGAAATGCAGTCATTGTTGTTATGCCGACAAATGCAGCAGTCAATATGCACACGGCAAGGTCCCACAAACACCAATTGAGATGAATGGCCTGTTAGATTTTTGAGGTGTTGCCTGAGGGAGAAATGTTAGACAGAACACCGCAAGAACTCTCAGCTGTTCTTCAAATAGCGGTATGGGATCTTTTATGTCCATCTAAACAGGCAAATCTCATCAGGAAGACAACATTATGACAACAACTTGCATTTGTGTCAACTGCGGGTAGCACCCTTGCCTCTAAGTCAGAAGGTTGTGGATTCATGTCCCCCACTTCAGAGACTTGAGCACAAAAATCTAGGCTGATACTCCACTGCAATAATGACGGAATGCTGCACTGTCAGTGCTGCCATCTTTCAGACGAGACATTAAACCAAGGCCCCGCTGCTGTCTTGAGGATGTAAAAGATCCCATGGCACTATTTCGAAGAAGAGCAGGGGAGTTGTGGTGTCCTGGCAAATATTTATCCCTCAATCAACATCATTAAAACAGATTATCTGGTCATTGTCACATGGCTATTTGTGGGAGCTTGCTGTGCGCAAATTGGCTGCCGCATTTCCTACATTACAACAGTGATTACACTTCAAAAAGTACATCATTGGCTGCAAAGTGTTTTGGGACATCCGGTGGTTCTGAAAGGCGCAATATAAATGCAAGTCTTTCTTTCTTTATATAGCACCTTTAACCGAGAAAAATGTCTCATGGCACTACATAGAGGCTTAAAGAAATAATGGATACTGAGCAAAAGAAGGAGACATTAAGAAGGGTAACTAACAGTGTGGACAAAGAAGTGGTGGAGTGGAAGATTGAGAGATGGAGGAGTTTAGGGAGCTTAATTCCAGGACATGGGGTATAGATGACTGGAGGCATAGCCACCAGTGATGGGACGAAGAGAGGAGGCATGCACAAAAGGCCAGAGTCAGAGGAATGCAGATTTCTGAAGGAGGTTACAGATATAGGGAGGGGCAAAGCCATATTGGGATTGAAACAGAACGATGAGAATCTTAAATCTGAGGAAGCCAAGATCGGTCCAAAAACTCCCTTAGTACTACACTGAAGAGTCAGCTAGATTGTGTGCTTAAACTCTGGCATAGGGCTTGAGCACAGCGCCTTCCAATTCAGATGTACCAAAAAGCCAAACTTAGTCTTAACTGGGCTAAATGACACAAACAGCTCTATTTACAAATGTTCTGCTTCACCTTTCTGTACAGCAAGCATTGGCAGAAAGTCAAATCTGATCGATTTGTTCCAAAAAAAAGCCTTTCAACTTATTTGATTGGTTCCAAGAGCCTGCTTTCCAAATGATCTAATTGGCTGGCAGTGGCAACCTCTAATCCTAGTGAAAACAGATGATTTTTCTTGGGGTAAACACCAACTAAAGGACATGTGTTTAAATGCTGGCTGTGAGCTTAACCTATTAATAGCTGGCATGCATGACCGGCAGGACCGGAACCAATGTCCGAGGGGGAGTGTTTGCTAGTGCTGTTGGGGAGGATTTAAACTAATATGGCAGGGGGATGGGAACCAATGCAGGGAGACAGAGGGAAACAAAAAGGAGGCAAAAGCAAACGACAGAAAGGAGATGAGGAAAAGTGGAGGGCAGAGAAACCCAAGGCAAAGAACAAAAAGGGCCACTGTACAACAAAATTGTAAAAGGACAAAGGGTGTTAAAAAAACAAGCCTGAAGGCTTTGTATCTTAATGCAAGGAGTATCCGCAATAAGGTGGATGAATTAATTGTGCAAATAGATGTTAACAAATATGATGTGATTGGGATTACGGAGACGTGGCTCCAGGATGATCAGGGCTGGGAACTCAACATTCAGGGGTATTCAACATTCAGGAAGGATAGAATAAAAGGAAAAGGAGGTGGGGTAGCATTGCTGGTTAAAGAGGAGATTAATGCAATAGTTAGAAAAGACATTAGCTTGGATGATGTGGAATCTATGTGGGTAGAGCTGCAGAACACCAAAGGGCAAAAAACGTTAGTGGGAGTTGTGTACAGACCTCCAAACAGTAATAGGGATGTTGGGGAGGGCATCAAACAGGAAATTAGGGGTGCATGCAATAAAGGTGTAGCAGTTATAATGGGTGACTTTAATATGCACATAGATTGGGCTAGCCAAACTGGAAGCAATACGGTGGAGGAGGATTTCCTGGAGTACATACGGGATGGTTTTCTAGACCAATATGTTGAGGAACCAACTAGGGGGGAGGTCATCTTAGACTGGGTGTTGTGTAATGAGAGAGGATTAATTAGCAATCTCATTGTGCGAGGCCCCTTGGGGAAGAGTGACCATAATATGGTGGAATTCTGCATTAGGATGGAGAATGAAACAGTTAATTCAGAGACCATGGTCCAGAACTTAAAGAAGGGTAACTTTGAAGGTATGAGGTGTGAATTGGCTAGGATAGATTGGCGAAAGATACTTAGGGGGCTGACTGTGGATGGGCAATGGCAGACATTTAGAGACCGCATGGATGAATTACAACAATTGTACATTCCTGTCTGGCGTAAAAATAAAAAAGGGAAGGTGGCTCAACCGTGGCTATCTAGGAAAATGGGATAGTATTAAAGCCAAGGAAGTGGCATACAAATTGGCCAGAAATAGCAGCGAACCTGGGGACTGGGAGAAACTTAGAACTCAGCAGAGGAGGACAAAGGATTTGATTAGGGCAGGGAAAATAGAGTATGAGAGGAAGCTTGCAGGGAACATTAAGGCGGATTGCAAAAGTTTCTATAGGTATGTAAAGAGAAAAAGGTTAGTAAAGACAAACGTAGGTCCCCTGCAGTCAGAATCAGGGGAAGTCATAACGGGGAACAAAGAAATGGCAGACCAATTGAACAAGTACTTTGGTTCGGTATTCACTAGGGAGGATACAAACAACCTTCCGGATATAAAAGGGGTCAGAGGGTCTAGTAAGGAGGAGGAACTGAGGGAAATCTTTATTAGTCGGGAAATTGTGTTGGGGAAATTGATGGGATTGAAGGCCGATAAATCCCCAGGGCCTGATGGACTGCATCCCAGAGTACTTAAGGAGGTGGCCTTGGAAATAGCGGATGCATTGACAGTCATTTTCCAACATTCCATTGACTCTGGATCAGTTCCTATCGAGTGGAGGGTAGCCAATGTATCCCACTTTTTAAAAAAGGAGGGAGAGAGAAAACAGGGAATTATAGACCGGTCAGCCTGACCTCAGTAGTGGGTAAAATGATGGAATCAATTATTAAGGATGTCATAGCAGCGCATTTGGAAAGAGGTGACATGATAGGTCCAAGTCATCATGGATTTGTGAAAGGTAAATCATGCTTGACAAATTTTCTGGAATTTTTTGAGGATGTTTCCAGTAAAGTGGACAAAGGAGAACCAGTTGATGTGGTATATTTGGACTTTCAGAAGGCTTTCGACAAGGTCCCACACAAGAGATTAATGTGCAAAGTTAAAGCACATGGGATTGGGGGTAGTGTGCTGACGTGGATTGAGAACTGGTTGTCAGACAGGAAGCAAAGAGTAGGAGTAAACGGGTACTTTTCAGAATGGCAGGCAGTGACTAGTGGGGTGCCGCAAGGTTCTGTGCTGGGGCCCCAGCTGTTTACATTGTACATTAATGATTTAGACGAGGGGATTAAATGCAGTATCTCCAAATTTGCGGATGACACTAAGTTGGGTGGCAGTGTGAGCTGCGAGGAGGATGCTATTAGGCTGCAGAGTGACTTGGATAGGTTAGGTGAGTGGGCAAATGCATGGCAGATGAAGTATAATGTGGATAAATGTGAGGTTATCCACTTTGGTGGTAAAAACAGAGAGACAGACTATTATCTGAATGGTGACAAATTAGGAAAAGGGAAGGTGCAACGAGACCTGGGTGTCATGGTACATCAGTCATTGAAGGTTAGCATGCAGGTACAGCAGGCGGTTAAGAAAGCAAATGGCATGTTGGCCTTCATAGCGAGGGGATTTGAATACAGAGGCAGGGAGGTGTTGCTACAGTTGTACAGGGCCTTGGTGAGGCCACACCTGGAGTATTGTGTACAGTTTTGGTGTCCTAACTTGAGGAAGGACATTCTTGCTATTGAGGGAGTGCAGCGAAGATTCACCAGACTGATTCCCGGGATGGCGGGACTGACCTATCAAGAAAGATTGGATCAACTGGGCTTGTATTCACTGGAGTTCAGAAGAATGAGAGGGGACCTCATGGAAACGTTTAAAATTCTGACGGGTTTAGACAGGTTAGATGCAGGAAGAATGTTCCCAATGTTGGGGAAGTCCAGAACCAGGGGTCACAGTCTGAGGATAAGGGGTAAGCCATTTAGGACCGAGATGAGGAGAAACGTCTTCACCCAGAGAGTGGTGAACCTGTGGAATTCTCTACCACAGAAAGTAGTTGAGGCCAATTCACTAAATATATTCAGAAGGGAGTTAGATGAAGTCCTTACTACTCGGGGGATCAAGGGTTATGGCGAGAAAGCAGGAAGGGGGTACTGAAGTTTCATGTTCAGCCATGAACTCATTGAATGGCGGTGCAGGCTAGAAGGGCTGAATGCCCTGCTCCTGCACCTATTTTCTATGTTTTCTATGTTTTCTATGTCTATAAATTCCTCCCTATGTGTCCAATATGAGTAAACAATGGGTTAATTTTCATTTCTCTAAATTCTAACTTACATGCTGTTTTGCTTTTTTGGATTTGCGGTTGTTTGAATGCACTATAACAGACACACAACAGAACAGACAATTGTATCACATTTTACAGGCTCTCTTTAATAAAGCCAAATGGGCTTTAAATCCAATTGTTGCTGGAATAAACTTGTGGGAACTGGAGTGGAGGAGATAGAGGAAAATGAACGTAAGTGACAAATGTTTAATGTAAGTTTTGTATGAAGGAGTTGAACAGAGAACAGTAAAGGTAGGTATAAAAACATGAAATCATGCAGCAAAGGCCCCATGCAACACTATTTTCACACCCTTTTGTTGCTCTCCAGATTTTCAAAGTCCATTCTACTTTTAAGGAGTGAATTTTCACATTTCTGTGACATGTTGAATATAACTCAAATTCCTTATCAAGGCTATCGTGCTGTTACAGGGAATGATGGGTCGGCAAAGCCCTTCCCACCCACCCCAATAATTGGTGAATAAAGCATGGGTGGGCAGAAATAAAAGAACTGAAACGGTCTGAGAAGCACCACACACTCTGAATATGCGATGAAGTCTGAAAACAAGTATTTGACCTAAAGGAAATCCTAAAGGCAAAGAATGAATATCAATACAACTGACATAAACATTTGAGATCAAAAGGGAATTCCACCATGCAGATTAAGGTGAAGTGAGACCAAGTCCCATATAACGAGAGCTCAAAGACAAAGAGCTGACTTGGAATTTGATTCTGAAATCTGGAATCAAAGCAAGAGCTAGCAATGCCATCTTGTGTTATTATATCTTGGAAGTGCATTATAATGCTCATCTACCTTCACTGTACATGGTGTCAAATGTACTTTTGCTGCATGCATATATCATTAATGCAACATTCATAACATAAAGCTGGCATTCAGTTTCTGTCAGTAGAGGCAGACAGACAGAAGGACTAAGCAGGCTACAGGACTCACACCTATGAGTTGGCTACAATGGAGATCATAGGCCTAGAGACCTTAGAATACATGGACAATGGCGAAGTGGAAAATATTCCAAGTCAAGGTTAGTATTAGAATACTCACTTTGTGCAATATTGCCAATAAGTGAAACATTATCTAGACCACAGATATTCATACCAGAGCACAACATGTTCTGTGAGTACAGCCGCAACTGCTGAGCCCACATACTCAAAATGCCACATATTTCCTTTTTAGACTTGAGCCAGTTCCTCCCAGCAAGCTCCCATAGTACAACACTCTGTGTCAACACTATTTCAAGAAGTGCCAATTGAGAAACATACACACACCAAAAAGTCAAACCTCAAAGATACAAAGGGAACACAGGGTGAGGCAAGGCACATAAATTAAAATGGGCAATTAGTGTTGGCTACAAAATATCCAATGATTGTAGAGCAGTATGGTACTTGATGTGCTGCACTGCCTCAGGATTCTGGTTACCATTGGGCCTGCTTACAAAAGAAAATGCAGCATTGACACCAGATTTTTACAAGGGGTTGTTTCCATGGAAAGTACCTTTTTAGGGGCTGTGTAAACGAATTCACCACACAGATTTGCTCAGTCATGAAGGAACAGTTGTCTGCACTGCAGCCAACCATGGAGTATGGGACAATATAGATGGTATCTGCAGCGAAGCACCCATTAATCCAGGCAGAGTATGAGTAACTCTAACATAAATGATTATACAACTGCTATGGAGGCTAGGGTCCAAATTCCAGGAAGCAGTCATAGTTGGTTTCCATCCCCTCCAGGAACACTTAGAGGCATGAGAAAAGGTTTTCAAGACTTTGCAGAAGGCAAGTGGTTTCTGGCTCACAAAAATCAGTGGCCTCTCTGAGGAGTTGGTCTTGAGCAGTGGCATGGATTCAGTCTCCTAGGTACAGACAGTTGGCTCCTAAATCAATGCTACACCTAGGCTCTGCACAAATGACAGTGGATGTACTCCATGTAATATATAGCTCCCCCTAGTGAACGACTGCTCCACCTAGTGGACAACTGTAGTAATGCAATTACTGATGTAAATACAATAAAAGTTACATGATGAAATGGAGCTTTAGTGATGTTGTAAAAAATATATCACATTGGCAATGGAGGATAGGATAATTGGATTCCCTAGCTGAAATTTTTGTTGGTGGATGATTCCAGCCACCAACAGAGAAACTTTGAGAATTTCTTTCTTTTGCAGCACAGCTAAAAATCCAAGGTAAATTTCAAGCACATTGTTGACATTGCCAGAATCCAGATGGCCACGCCTATGTGAATAAAAGGGCGCTTGGGGTGAGTTCCATTACAACCAAGAGACTTTCGGAACATATGTGGAGCGGCTAGAAATAATTTTCACCACAAATAGTGTCGTTGAAGTCCCCGATGATGAAAACCGTAACCGGGTGGTGTTAGAAAGAAAATGGGCTATTTTCTTGACTGAAGCAGGCCCCGAGGTGTATGAAACCCTGAAAAATGTGCGGGTTCCTGTCAAGCCAGAGGACATCCACTGGCAGAGATTCAGCACTACAGTCTTGGCCCCTGGAAATTGCTGAAAGTTATCATTTTGGAATACAAGGTCAATTAATTGACGAGAGTATCAGTGAGTACATTGTAGCTTTAATAAAGCTAACCATTCATTGTCATTTTGGAAACTTTCAGGACCGAGCATTGCATGACCGTTTTGTTTGTGGGATGAAAAATAAAGCAATCAGAAGAAAGTTATTGACAACCCCTAACTTGATTTTTGATTTAGTTTGTCGATAAATATGGTTGACCTATACTTCTGAGAATTTCATACCATTTCCAGTCATCAGACAACTGAGGTGAATCGCCTGCAGGTTAGAAGTAAAAGGCAGTTGAGCCCCAAGGTCTCAGCAACTTACCAAGGTAACAGTGCGTTGAAGTCGTGCTATTGGTGCCTGGGACAACACATTGCTCAAAGTTGTCCATATGTGAGGGCAGAGTGTTTCTTCAGCAAGAAAACTGAGCAATTTGCGATGGCATGCCGACTGAAGAATAAACCAACATTCAATGCTATAAGTAGAAATCGGCAGAGACTACATAGCATTGAAGAGAAGCAACAGGATGAGGAGGTTCTGGAGATATACATCATCAGGAGCACAAGGTTATGTAACAGCGATTCGCGAAGTATCGTCATCCAAGTAGACGTTGCAGAAACCAGGATACCCATGGAAATCAATACTGGTGCGTAGTACCGGAATCGCTATATCTAGACAAGTTGAGTGATTTTCCATTGGAAAAGTCGAAGATAGAGCTACGAGGCTACTCAGAAGAGCAAATCCCTGTGGTAGGACATATCACTGTACCTGTGAAATACAAGGCTCAGTTTCAGAGCTTGCCTTAATAGATGGCAATTGGTTGGGAACACTGAAGCAGGATTGGAATGAGATTTTTCGTGTTGAAATGAGATTTGCATTGAAGTATGTTATCATCAAGCAGTATCCAAAGGTGTTTCGTGAAACGGGCAGTCCGGTTTCAAGGCGAGTGTCAGAGTACAGAAGGATGCTAGACCAGTTTACTACAAGCCACGTACCGTACCAAACGCACTCAAGGAGAAAGTTGAGCAAAAACTCAAATGACTAGAAACTGAGAACATTATCTCAAAGATAGATCTAAGTAATTGGGCTACACCCATTGTTGTTGTACCTAAGTCAGATGGTAAGGTAAGGTTGTGTGGTGATTATAAAGTAACTGTAAACCAAGCTCTAGAGGGTAATCTACCCAATACATTGCCAAAAATAGAAAATTTGTTCACAAATCTGACAGGTGATCAGATCTTCTCAAAATTAGATCTCACAAATGCCTACTTACAACTTGAACTAGATGAGGAGTCCAAGTCATGTTTGACTATAAATATTCATCTAGGCCTATATCAATTTAATAGGCTACCATTTGGAGTGTCTTCTGCCCCCGCCATATTCCAAGGGGTGATGAACCAGATTTTGCAAGGCATTGAAGGGGTAGTATGTTATTTAGATGACATACTCATTTCAGCACCAAACAGGCAAATCCATAATAACATATTGATTGAAGTGCTCAAACAGCTAGAGAAGCACAGAGAATGAGTGACTTCTCCCAATCTGAGTTCTTTAAAAACTCAGTGGAATACTTAGGGCACAAAGTAGACAAAGATAGTTTACATCCAACCAAGGGAAAGCTGGGTGCAATCAGAAATGCATCCACTCCCAAGAATGTCACTGAACTTTGCTCATTTTTCAGTCTTTTGAACTATTATGGGAAGTTCCTACCAAATGTGGCTACAGTGTTACATCCACTGAATGAGCTGTTGAAAAAATAGGTCCATTGGAAGTGGTCGGAAGAATGCGACACAGCATTCAAAGAGTGCAAAAGCCAGTTGGTAGAGAGTACCATGTTAGTTCACAATGACGTATCTAAGGAGATTAAGCTAGCATGTGACACCTCTCCATATGGAGTTGAGACAGTGATCTCTTATGTACTATATAGTGGGGAGGAGAGACCAATTGCTTTTGCTTCACGCACTCTCAGTGCCAGTGAATGCAATTATTGGCAAATCGAAAGGGAAGCTTTGGCATTAATTTTGGGGGTCAAGAAGTTCCACAAATACTTGTATGGTCGTAAGTTTATCATTGTTACTGACCATAAGCCCCTGACAGCATTCCTCCATCCAAAGTCCCCAGTTCCAATCTTAGCTGCAGCCTGAATGCAGAAACGGGCTTTGATTTTGTCAGCATACACGTTTGATGTTGAATACAAACAATCAGCTGATCACAATAATGCTGATGCTATGTCCAGGTTGCCATCCCCATTACAAGTTACACCCAATAGGGAAAAAGTGTTCTATTTTTCATACATTGATGAACTGCCAGTCACAGCTGAAGAGATTGGTAGAGCAACCAAACCTGACCCAGTTATGTCAAAGGTCTATGATTACATAGCAAATGGCTGGCCAAACCAGGTATCAGAGAAAGATATTCATTCATACTTCGTTCTTAGGAATGAATTATCATGTGGGGTGCAAGAGTAGTTATTTCAAATAAGTTCAGGTCCAAATTGTTAGGTGATCTTCATGACCAGCACCTGGGAATATGTTTGAGCAAGAGCTTTGCACGCAGTTACTTATAGTTCCACTGTATCACCCGACTTCAAATAGTGCACTAGAGCACACAGAACAAATTGTAAAACGTGCCCTCATCAAGCAAATGTGGATTCAAATCCAAAGAAACGACAGTTGTCGTTGGACCACAAATTGGCAAATTTTCTAATTACTTATCATAATACTCCTCATACAAGTCCTGGTAGAGCACCAGCAGAGTTGTTTCTCAAACGACAGCCATGAACCAGGTTCTCGTTTTTAAAACCAAACTTGGCACAGTCAGTAGAAGAGAAACTTTCAATGACTGATGTACCATGACACCCAGGTTTCGTTGCATCTCCCCTTTTCCTAATCTGTCGCCATTCAGATAATATTCTGCCTTCGTGTTTTTTTCACTTTGGTGGCAAAAACACGAAGGCAGAATATTATCTGAATGGTGGCAGATTAGGAAAAGGGGAGGTGCAACGATACCTGGGTGTCATGGTACATCAGTCATTGAAAGTTGCCATGCAGGTACAGCAGGCGGTGAAGAAGGCAAATGGTATGTTGGCCTTCATAGCTAGGGGATTTGAGAATAGGAGCAGGGAGGTCTTACTGCAGTTGTACAGGGCCTTAGTGAGGCCTCACCTAGAATATTGTGTTCAGTTTTGGTCTCCTAATCTGAGGAAGGATGTTCTTGCTATTGAGGGAGTGCAGCGAAGGTTCACCATACTGATTCCCAAGATGGCAGGACTGACATATGAGGAGAGACTGGATCGACTGGGTCTGTATTCACTGGCGTTTAGAAGGATGAGAGGGGATCTCATAGAAACATATAAAATTCTGACAGGACGGGACAGGTTAGATGCAGGAAGAATGTTCCCGATGTTGGGGAAGTCCAGAACCAGGGGACATAGTCTAAGAATAAGGGGTAAGCCATTTAGGACTGAGATGAGGAGAAACTTCTTCACTCAGAGAGTTGTTAACCTGTGGAATTCCCTACCGCAGAGAGTTGTTGATGTCAGTTCATTGGATATATTCAAGAGGGAGTTATATATGGCCCTTATGGCTAAAGGGATCAAGGGGTATGAAGAGAAAGCAGGCAAGAGAGACTGAGGTGAATGATCAGCCATGATCTTATTGAATGGTGGTGCAGGCTCGAAGGGCCAAATGGCCTACTCCTGCACTTATTTTCTATGTTTCTATGTTTCTAACAATTAAGACAGGAAGAGAATCATGATAGAGTTACAGTAAGAGAGAGAAGTGTGAAATTGAATCAGAAGGTGAGAGTGAATAACCATTACCATAAATTATTAAAGTGGTTACTAGGAAGAATAGTGAAGATATTTGGTCCTCGCACATATTTGGTCAAGATGTTTGATCATTAGGTTTGTTTACGTTGATCATATTTTACCTACAGATGTGGAAGGAGTTGAAAGTTGTAATGATTATTATTTCTGATGAGTCAGATAGTCTTGTTGCAAGTAGAGTACCAGTAGCAAATCCTACATCAGATGTACTAGAAACAAGTCCAAGTGAAAGTCAGAATTTAAGTCTGAGTCTGAGTCAGGCAAACAAACAGTCTGAAGTTCTAGAAAGTCCAAATGCAGATCAAGTGTTACCCTTGAAGAAAAACTCGCCTAAAGCTCAACCTAGAATGAGTCTAAGTTCGACACCAAGTTTGGAAAGTTCTGTTCAAGAACGAAAGTATCCTCTTCGAAACAGAAAACAAGTGGTTACATTTGATTTGTAAATATGGCAAAATAAGTCCAATCTTTTGTTGTGTATAACCATACAAGTTATGTATGAAGATTATTTTGTTATGATTACTTTTTCATTAAGGAGGGAGAAGTGTAATATATAACTCCCCCTAGTGGGCTACTGCTCCACCTAGTGGACTACTGTGGTAATGCAACTGCTGATGTAAAGTGACATCATGTAATGGAGCCATCTTGTGTGTGTTTGTGCTTTAGTGATATCATAAGGAATATATTACACCCCTCTCCCAGAAACTCCAGACCTAAACTACTAGAACTACACAAGGCATTACTGCCATTGGCGCAGGATGCTCTTGGTCAATGGCAATCCCAATTCCACCAAGAATTCAGTTAAGATTAGTTCACAAGATAGGTCATTCAGTACAAATACATGGGGTATAAGGAGCCAGCACTGTGATGCATTACGTAAAGCGCATTGATTGCATGCTCTATTACATGATTTAAAACACTTGACTTTCTTGATAATTTGAGTCACTCTTTTTATTGTATTTATTAGGAAAGCAGTACTCATAGTATCAGAAATAGGAAGGCTGAGTGTACTGATGAATGGGAAACAGAGGTATGAAGAAGAAAATGGGTTCTGCTAATGTTTGTGAAATTTGGATTATTCTGGAGAATCTTCAATATTGTGACCAATGTGTTTTGTGGCGGCTTTGATGTTTTAGGAATCTTAATGTTGTTAGTGCAATTTATAGTGTGATGGGGAATATTTTTCAATTGAAGGTAATAACTAGAGCCTGACACTGCAGTCTTCCTCTCTCTACTGGTGGTTTTACTGCTGTTGCTTCCAGTACAGCATCTAGTTCCCTCTCCAATTTCATGCTGATCCTCGACTTCTTCCAGGGTGAGGCATGTTGATCAATTGTGTAGCAGCCTTCCTGACTCATGGTTCTCTCAGAATGATCCAAACATCTGAAGCATTGCATCAGTGTCCCAAATGTCTGCTCATTTGCAAATGTTGTCCACTGCCTGTGTCTCATTATACTTATCCTCCTTGGGGTACAGATATTATTAACCAGGGCTGGAGCAGGTAACCAAGATCTCCCAAGAGCTTCCCTACACCTTTAAATAATTGGGCACCTAAGGTTATTGCAGCATGCACTTTCCAAGAAGCTTCCATTAACATGCATGGTCTTCTGCAGATGGTTGTCTACCACCTGAACATTAACAGAATAGATTCCCTTCCTGTATAGGTTGGTCATGGCACCTGTGGAAAGGCACAGAATCTTGAGTGGATGTCAAGTGAGGACATAATCAGCCTCATCTATAATTCCCCCCAGCTTAAAACAGCAGCCAACATCCAGAGTCAAGTTTTGCACATCAAATAATTACCATGGCACCAGAGGGCAACAGGCATGCCTGGGCTGTACCCTAGGAAGGAGTTCATATCTTCAGGGAGGGAGAGGAGCAAAGGGAAGAAAATCGAAAAAAATGTAAAGGCAGGTCTGTGGGCGGTCAGAGAATTTTAAATTTTCAAACGTTCTAATGCAACCGGTGTGAAGGAATCATGGCTCCAGTTGGGGTGGAGTGTAGAATGTTTCAGTATAAGGGGTGTCGCAGTTGTGTGAGGCGGACTGGTTTGGGCTGGGTGCTCTTTGCCTTTCCGCCATTGTCATAGGTTTATATGTAACCTTTAGGGCTGCTGACCAAGGGCCGTGCATGGACACGATGGGCCAAAATGGCCTCCTTTTGCGCTGTAAATTTCTATGTTTCTATGTTTCTATGAAGTGTGAGAGTATTTCCTTGACGTGGTCTCACACCCAAAGCTGAATCCTGAACTCTTGTTGGTTAGAATACATGGTAATCCTGAAATCGCTTTCAAGTGACACAATGGTCTCAATATTTACTCGGGGCCGGGAAGAGAGCAAGTAGGAGGAGTTCCAGACTGGAAACCCGAAAGTAAAGGTTTCCCAAAAATTATTTGCAGGATGTCTTCAAAGTTTTTTCAATAGGTTTCCCACGCAAAGCCAGCCAGATTGATAGGTTGGCTGCCTAACGAGTGGGAAAGCAGCAGAGACATTACATCTGACATGATGGGGGGTGGGGATGGGGGAGGGGGGAAAGGTTGGACTTTGTGGGGGGGGGTCGGACATTCATGAGATAAAATTAAAAATTCAGATAAATTGGAGGCATGCCGCCTCCTTAAAAGATTTCTATGACCGACCCACCTCCTGAGAGGGAATTGGTTGCCCGCACCCCAACTTATCTCCGTTAAAACCGGAAGTGGAGCCGGGTTGGGGTTGGGTTTGAGAATTTTTTTAAAATTACCTTCTCATCCACCCCCAACCCACCACCCATCCTTGGGGTTTAAAATTCCTCCCAATAAGTTTAGAACAAGTGTCCTATTAAACACCACTCACTGATTTCAAACTGGCCATTATGAACTGCACCCCACTTTACTGCAATGCATTTTACCATAGCTTTCAGAGCTAAGAATTTCTATTTGCTCTATTTGATTCAATGAATCACAAGACAAAGTACTCGTCGGACTTTGCTGGTGCAATTCCACATAGGAAGTTCACAGTACTTGTTAATACTATAACTTTTGAAAGAAACATCTCACACTCACTGATTCCTTGTTTTAGTGAAATGGAGTGGGTAGACAGAAATCTTAGTAAATATAAAATTCTGGTGTCAGATGAATAATTTGATATGAATGGTACAAGGTGTTATGATGCAGTAAATTATTAATTATCAATAACTGCATCACAGTGAAGTCTAATATTGACATAGGTGTTCATTTTAATTTTACTGTTATGTATGTCTCTAATTTTCCTTCATATTGGGATGTGCTGTGAATGTTTTAATTTTTACCGACTATTCTGCCTGTGATGTAAATATATTTAGTGTGTAGCATGCAAATGTTGATATTTCAAAATGATTATATGAATTGATTACCATTATGAATTTTTAAATGATGCCCCACTCTTAACTTATACGAAGTCTGTAATGGCCATCATGCAGAAAAAAAAACAGTGCTCCAGACACGCAAAAGAGGGAATTGCTCTATGACAGTACAGTCAAACATCAATACAGTGGCCGATCACAGCAGTACATTCAAATACAATTACCATTCACCACAGCTAGCCTCCAGGGTTATTAGTAAGATACGCTTCACACTACACTTTATCATGTACTCTGGAAAAAGCAAAGTATTGCACATGCTGGGAACTTGAAACAAAAACAGAAAAGGCTGAAAACACAGGGTGAATCTGCATCTGTGGAGAGAGTAGATAGTCTATGTGGGGTGCATACTCATCTCCAGTACTGAAAGACAAGGGATGGACTGGCCTATTAATGTGATCAGAAAACAAGGGGAAAATATATATAGTTGAAAAACAAATAAACATAGAGAGAGGTCATATACGCTGTGTTATGTGTGATCTACACCATAAAAACATGTATAATGTATGAGAACACGCTGTAACTGAAGAACCATTGCAATAAAATAAAAATGCAATGTACTGGAACAGAAATGCGGGCAAAGTTTAAATCAGAAATTTCTGTGGGAAAATGATGTTGGCTATTCTTCGCAACATATTTCTTCTCTTATTATAGCAGTCAGGATAATAATGAGTTTTAGTCTCAATTAATGATGTGGATGTGAAATTAATAATCTGAAAAAAATTAACAGTACCAAATTTTTTTAAAAACACTTCCAATTTTGGCAGTAGTGTATAAATAAAGAAGCTCTTCTTTGACTTGCAGAATCATTTATTGTGAATAGACAATAGTCTCACTCCCACCAGGGGACTGTCATTGTAGGTTCCCAGGTCCCACAATGCATTGTGACTCAGCGCAGCTCGACACTCGGTAACTCAAGACTCTGAAAGTGTTTTAATTGAATTAGTAGAATAGAATGGCTCTTGACAATAATATAAGAACATAAGAATATCAGAAATAGGAGCAGGAGTAGGCCATACGGCCCTTCGAGCCTGCTCCGCCATTCAATAAGATCATGGCTGAGCTCAACCTCCTTACAAAATTGTCCTCTAAAGATCAAAGGCTTAGGCTTCACAAGAAAGGAAAATAAATACAGCACTGTCATTGGAAAACACAGTCAGCAGAGAAATAACTTTCAACATAAATCTATAGCTCCTGTCCTGAAGATGGCACGTCTATATGTTAAACCTCCAGCATTTCATTTTACACATTGATTACTTTGTTGGTAATTTTGTATTTTATTCTATTTATTTAAATTTTTAAATATGCAAATATTCCAACAAATAACATAAAACTATAGCTATATAAAAACCCACAAAAATACCATCAATAATTAAAACCATCCCTCAAACCTGCAGGCAACAACAACCCCGAATCACAAAATACAGATTCACATTCTCTGTAAAATCGCTCAGCTCTTGGTATCCTTGATCATTTTCCATGTTGAAACAAGACCACAAGTTAGTGTTTTTCTTATGCTATTTTACCCGGTGATTTTTTTTTACATCTAAAATTTAATAGCATTTACAGGAATCACTTTCCCTTGACAGTAACCCCAACTTCTGACTACGACCCCGATATACATTTACAGGTCACAAAAAGGCCCAAGAGAACCAATCTGTTATTGTCCAGCCCTGTCAATAAGTGTCAGCTCTCCAAATAAATACACAAAACATAGTCTTCTTAATTTTAATATAAATTACCTTTCCCACATATTTGAGAACTTCCCTGTAATATAGCAGAACACGAGAACAATCCCAGATGTGCGAAGTACTTCAATAAATACAACTAGGTTGCCATCACCCCAAAAAATGGGCCTTGTTCCAGCGATGTAGGACGTCTCAGCTTTACTGATCGCTGGAATATGTCCCATTTTTTGGGGGGCGATTTTCCACTCGGCCTTAGGCCAGCGATGTGGAATGGGCAATCTGATTTTTCGGCGATGTCACGTTCGCTCACCGAACAAGGAAGTCAAAAGCTTCCCTAGCAACGAGCTTCTGGGCATGTGTGGGAGGTCAGGGGTCATCCACACATGCGCAGAAGGCATAGGGAGGGGCAGAGAGAGAGAGGACAGAGAGTGTGGAGGAAGGCAGAGACAGAGAGGAGAGAGGAGAGATCATTGTTCATTGTATGTTAAATTGTTTAAAATGTTCGTTCATAGTTGGGGGTGGGATGGGTGGGGAGGAGGGTGTTTGAAAAGAATTCTGTTTGCAATAAATTTTGTTTATGATTTTAACAATTGTTGTGCATTCTCTGAAAAGGTTAGTTAACTTCGGCATTTTGAATAATTTAATATCTTTATTCTCTTGTAATAACATTAGTTAAGTTAAGCATTAATGCAAATGCTGCACTACAAAGGACAGGCCAGTGCAGGCAAGGAAAAACGTAACTCACCGTAACTCAATGCAAATGCAACTTTTGTATAAACGTAATTGTTAATCTAAATGTAAATATGACGATCCCCAATGTAAGTTCATGCAAGCGTTCCTTTATCAGCTGCTGACGCAACAGCTTTGCGCCGTGTAACTCACACGGAGTACTGTTCTTCTCGGGGGGTGGTGGTAGGACCAAGGCTACATCGCCAGGCTGGTCCTCCCCGAGATCCTCACCAGCCTCCCCTTCCTCCTGCTCCTCCTCCTCCTCCTCTTGCTCCTCGCCGGCTGGCTCTTCCGTCTCCCCTCCTTCTGGAGGTGGACCTGCAGCCCCATCAGGCATTTGCTGTCCTCTCCTTATTGCTAGGTTATGTAGCATGCAACACACCACAATAAACTCAGTGACCTGGTCAGTGTGGTACTGTAGGCTGCCACCAGAGTGGTCCAGGAATCTGAAGCGCTGCTTTAGGACTCCAATTGTCTTCTCGACGATGTTCTGTGTCACAATGTGCTTTTGTTGTAACGTTTCTCTGCTTCAGTGACGGGATTATGCAAAGGGGTCATCAGCCAGCTGGCAAGGCCATATCCCTTATCCCCCAGCATCCAACCGTGACCTTTTGGCTGATTGACAAACAGGTCAGGGATAGCTCTCTCATGTAGGATGTGCCAGGAAATGTAGCATTAACTGTCAGAATGAGTTGGCTGTGGTCAACAACAAGCTACACATTTAGGAGGTGGAATCCCTTTCTGTTACGAAACACCTCCGCGTTCTGTAAAGGGGCTTTCAGGGCGAAGTGCATGCAGTCTATTGCTCCCTGCACTTTGGGGAAGTTTGCTATTCTGGAGAAACCCAAAGCCCTCCTGGTCTGTGCCTCCCTGGTCATATGGAAGCTAATAAAGCTCATTCTGTGAGCGTAAAGGGCTTCAGTCACCTGCCGAATGTAGCAGTGTGTGGCGTGCTGAGAGATACGACAAATATCGCCAGCTGAAGCCTGAAAGGATCCCACTGCGTAGAAGGCTAGTGCTGCAGTAACCTTTACCTCAACGGACAGTGCGGTTCTGATGGTGCTGGAAGGTAAATCCCCCTTGACGAGCTCGCAAATCTCATCAATGACCTCCTTCCGGAAGCGCAGCCTCCTAAGACACGTGTTTCCAGACAAGTTGAGGTAAGGTTGCTTTTCCAAGTACCTTCGTTGGCTGTATGCTCGCCTCCTCTGTCTCCTCTGTCTCCTCTGTCTCTGTCTACGCATTACTCTGCCACCTCTTCGATTGATCCTTTCAGAAACCAGCGTGTGAGCAGTTATGAGTAATGGCACAGAAAGCATAGGCCCATCACTAGCAATATTTTTTTCAATTGCTATAAATGTACTTTTCAGTAAAGAATGTCAATCTATTAAACTACACTCTCTATACAACCCCAGTCTAACACTGTATATCAATCTCAGTCTAATATTCTCTCTATTCCAGCCACAGTTTAACACTAGGCCCCATCACTTTCAATAATTATTTTCACTTGATATAAATGCACTTTTCACTTAAAAATGCCTAATCCACTAGGCTACTATTATTAAAATTAAATATAATTAATAATCTGAGTAGATCTATCTATACAGGACACTTAAATAACTCTCAACTATCTAAGCACGATTTTTTATTTGCCTCGACCCTTCCTCCGATCTTCAAAATGGTGTCCGTAGTGCCCATTTCCTTCAGTAAAGCCTGGGAAAAGCAATTATTACCTAGCCATGTTCTCAGCAAGCGATCAGCCTGGCCATGTGATGGCGACGTACCAAAAGTTGGGATGGGCCATGTGTGGGCTATCAGCTCGGCAATCAGTTTAGGGAAGTGAGCCAAAACTTGGGGGCTTATTTTTCCGGTGATCTTTCTGGCCTAGTTTCCACTTTTTCCTCAAAATGGGCGATAGAGATCCGTTTTGGGCGATATATGACCCATAGATGGGCGATGTGAAGTGGAAAGTCTAGCCCAACGTATTTCATAATTTTTACATTCCAACAACTTAAGAAGTTCAAAATAGTCATTCTTTTCAATCTGTTTGGACAAAATCCTTTGCTTTATATGCTGTTACACAATTGGCTACATTAACTAGAAAATTCTGGCCATGATCTGACCATTAGACTGGATGCAGTTGCCTTATCTAGTCTACACTACCTAAATGGGCTTCATATGTGGTCGGCACTCAGGAAACAATATCAGATGCCTATTAAACATTGTGCACTACTATTACAGTATCAACATTCCTGTCCTAATGCTGTCTTTAGAAGCAGAAAGGCTCCGAACCAAATGGAATGGGGTTCCTTCATGCTGTACGCAGGCAAATGGCCTTCAGTGGGACATTATAAAAATGGATTAGGCTCCTATGCTTCATGTGAATGACCAGCCTCACATCCTCAGTGTTCCCCTTTCAGAGGCAGACCTGAAAAAGGTGTCTCCTGCTCCCACTCCTCTTTGTGCTCATTCATCATCATCATAGGCAGTCCCTCGGAATCGAGGAGGACTTGCTTCTACTCCCAAAGTGAATTCTTTGATGGCTGAATAGTCCGATACGAGAGCCACAGACCCTGTTACAGGTGGGACAGATATTCGTCGGGGGAAGGGGTTGGTGGGGCTGGTTTGCCGCGCGCTCCTTCCGCTGCCTGCGCCTGGCCTCTTCATGCTCCTTACGTCGAGCCTCAAAGAGCTCAACGCCCTCCTGGCTGGACTTTCTCCACCTCGGGTGGTCTGCAGCCAGGGTCTCCCAGGTGTCAGTGGTGATGTCGCACTTTACCAGGGAGGCTTTGAAGATGTCCTTATAATGTTTCCGCTGTCCTCCTTTGGCTCGTTTACCATGAAGGGGCTCCACATAAAGCATTTGCTCAGGGAGTCTCGTATCTGACATGCGAACTATGTGGCCTGCCCAGCGAAGCTGATCGAGTGTGGTCAGTGCTTCAATGCTGGGGATGTTAGCCTGGTTGAGGACACTGATGTTGGTGCACCTGTCCTCCCAGGAGATTTGCAGGATCTTGCGGAGACATTGTTGGTGATATATCTCCAGCGACTTGAGGTGCCTTCTGTACATCGTCCATGCCTCAGACCTATACAGGAGGGTGGGTATTACTACAGCCCTGTAGACCATTGAGTTTGGTGGTAGATGTGAGGGCCTGGTATTCAAACACTCTTTTCCGCAGGCAGCCGAAGGCTGCGCTGGCGCACTGGAGGCGATGCTGAATCTGCCTTTGTTGATAAGAGGCTCCCGAGATATGGGAAATGGTCTTGTGCTCATTATTTAGCCCCCATCCACAATCGTCAGAATGAGCTTGCATCAAAGCAGCAGTAGCTGGAGGAACCGCATACAAAATAAATGAACTCATGAATGTAAAGGTGTGAGTCTCAATTTTAACTAGGGTGAAGCTGAACACTGAAAAGGAACCTGCATGATTAAAAACTCCAAGATACATACACCTCAAACTTGACTTCTGCCCTTATATTATGAGGTTTAAAAAATATATCTGCAAGGAATAAGATATATATTGATTTAAATTGCATATATACTTTTCAAAACTGTTGTAACTACTTGGCAGCTCAATAAAATGTTAAAGGAGTTACCAGAAGCATAAAAGAACATTACATAGAGGATTTCTAAGAAGGCAATCAGCCATCTATGTGCTGCTCCAAGGTCACTATGCCAATGGCTTTACAATGCTGCTGTAGCCAATCACAGGATTAAGATCGCTTTGCATATAATCTAACAATCATTTTCTGTCACCCTGAGTACGACAGGGCTTGGTAAAATAATTACAACAGGAAGTCTATGATGATGATTGTGGTTAGAGCTGGTCAAAGTACTTCAAGTTCTAGGATGTTAAATTGAGAGATTTGTTTCTAAGTATTTTATTTCTCAACTATCAGGTTAGCATGAGACAGAGTATTATTGAGTCACTTGTACATTATATATAGCCACCACTGTTGACCAACCATCGGGAGAATATCCAAAGTCTAACAACAAAAATCTCTGAACACTGTGACCTGGTTACGAATGCAGACTGTTCATGTACAACAAATATTTCTTCTTGTCTAACCTAAAGTAAAACAGCTATAACAGAACTTATATTGGCTTTTGAATTAAACTCTCCAAAGTTAGCATTAATCAGGCAGGCGGTTTAAATGTCCCAACAATCCCACTGCCTTCCTGCGGTTCCTGATATTAACCTACTCTCGTTAGCTGGTGAGCAATTACCTGCTCCATATGCAGACAGGGCTCCAATTATGTTATTGGGGCCCAATTGCAATATCAACTACAGGCCTGCATGGGGAAGCCATGATGGCTTCGCTGCCAGTTCAAACCTGTGGGGAAGAGGAACTAGGCTACATGAGGCCCAGACAGGTAAGTGTCTTATCATTTTGCATTTTGTTTCCTTGTAGGCCAGGAAAAGCAGAAGTACTGCTCTGGGTCCCGCAAGGAAACCTCATCCTCTCCTGCCCTAGGGTTTCCTCCTCCTCTGACTGTCCAATACCCCTTCCCAACCACTTACCTTCGTGCAGGGTGTTATGTATGTAACTGTATAATATTTGCCACCAGAGGGCGCAACTGTTGGAGTCCTAATGGTCACCTGCACACATGTGCAAGGCCAATATAAAAGGTTGGCTGCCATGTTGTTTAGGTACTCTAGCGTTGCAATAAAGAAGACTAAGGTCACACTAAGTTTAGCTCACAGTACTCAGCCTTGTGGCGTTCTTCTATACATAACTATTGGCGACGAGTAACAGAATACGAACCTTTCGCAACCATGGCTGCTGTTGGAATATTAGAGAGATTCATAGAGGGTGATGATTGGGAAGCCTTCGTCGAGCGTCTCGACCAGTACTTCGTGGCCAACGAGCTGGAAGGAGACCCTAACGCGGTCAAGCGCAGGGCAGTTCTCCTCACCGTCTGTGGGCCTAAAATATACGGCTTCATCAAGAATCCGCTCGCACCGACAAAACCAACAGAGAAGGAATATACAGAGTTGTGTACGCTGGTTTGGGACTACTTCAAGCCGAAGGAGAGTATCCTCATGGCCAGATATAATTTTTACACGCACCATCGCTCCGGGGGCCAGGACGTAGCGGATTATGTCGCCGACCTGAGACGCCTCGCGGGACCTTGTGATTTTGGAGCTGCGTTGGGGGAAATGCTGCAGGACTTTTTTGTGCTTGGCATCAGCCACGAGGTCATTCTTCAAAAGCTGCTGGCTGCCGAAACCTTAGACCTGAGCAGTGCCATCGCGATCGCCCAGGCATGCATGGCCACGGATGATAACATCAAACAGATATCTTCTCAACATCGAAGCTCACCGGCAAGTACTGTGCATAAAATGACATCGCTAGCAGGCCGAACTGCATATGGCAGGGCCTATAAGTCTGCGGCTGTAAGACCTATGATGACTCAGAGTCCGCCATCGGGTTGAATGTGAATCCATTAGCACCGACACGGATCATGCAGCACAGGCAAGTCAACCCGAGGAAGAAGTGTGTGGGGTACATACCTTCACCACCAAGAGCCCTCCTATAATGCTGAAAGTCAAATTAGATGGAGTTCCAGTATCCATGGAGTTGGACACGGGTGCAAGTCAGTCAATAATGAGCCAGAAGGCTTTCGAGAAGATGTGGGGCAATAAGGCACAAAGGCCCAAACTGAGCCCGATTAATGCAAAGCTGCGTACCTACACCAAAGAGCTCATACCAGTCATTGGAAGTGCGGCAGTGAAGGTATCGTAGGATGGAGCTGTGCCTGGCCTATCATTGTGGATTGTTCCAGGCAATTGTCCAACGCTGTTCGGCAGAAGCTGGCTAGAAAAAATTAGATGGAATTAGAACGCCATCAAAGCACTATCTTCAGTGGATGAGGCCTCGTGTACTCAAGTGCTGAGCAAGTTTCCCTCGCTATTCGAACCAGGCATCGGTAACTTCACAGGCGCCAAGGTATAGATCCATCTAAGCCCCAATGCACAGCCCGTCCATCACAAGGCTCAGGCGGTTCCGTACATGATGAGGGAGAAAGTCAAGATCGAACTGGACAGACTCCAATGCGAAGGAATTATATCACCAGTCGAGTTCAATGAGTGGGCCAGTCCAATTGTTCCGGTGTTGAAAAGCGATGGCACGGTCAGAATCTGCGGAGACTACAAGGTAACGATTAACCGAGTCTCACTACAGGACCAGTACCCGCTGCCCAAGGCAGATGATCTGTTCACAACGTTAGCCGGGGGGGGGGAAGTCGTTCACCAAGTTGGACCTAACCTCTGCCTACATGATACAGGAGCTGGCTGAATCTTCAAAAAGACTGACGTACATCAACATACACAAAGGACTGTTTATATACCACAGGTGCCCTTTTGGGATTCGCTCGGCTGCAGCAATTTTCCAGAGAAACATGGAGAGTTTGCTGAAATCTGTTCCGTGCACCAATGTGTTTCAAGACATCCAATCATGACACCATCGAACACCTACACAACCTGGAAGAGGTTCTAATTCGCCTAGACAGAGTGGGACTCAGGCTGAAACACTCCAAGTGTGTTTTCCTGGTGCCAGAAGTCGAATTTTTAGGGAGAAAGATTGCAGCAGATGGCATCAGGCCCACGGACTCAAAGACAGAGGGCATCAAGAATGCACCCAGACCACAGAATGTGATGGAGCTGCGTTCATTCCTGGGACTCCTCAACGATTTCGCTAACTTTCTACCTGGGTTGAGCACATTGTTAGAGCCTTTGCACATGTTGCTACATAAGGGTGATGACTGGGTTTGGGGAAAATCTCAAGACACAGCCTTTGAAAAGGGTAGGAACCTACTATGTTCAAATAAGTTACTTGTACACTATGACCCATATAAACGTTTAGCGCTAGCTTGTGACACCTCATCGTATGGGGTCGGCTGTGTGTCACAGCAAGCCAATGTATCGGGCAACCTCCAACTGGTTGCATACGCGTCTAGAAGTCTGTCTAAAGCTGAGAGAGCCTATAGTATGGTTGAGAAAAAGGCATTAGCATGTGTATATGGGGTTAAGAAAATGCACCAATACCTATTTAGACTTCGGTTTGAGCTTGAAACTGACCACAAGATGCTCATTTCGCTATTTTCAGAAGGCAAAGATATAAACACCAATGCTTCGTTCCACATCGAAAGATGGGCACTAACCTTATCTGCTTATGACTATGTTATCCGCCACAGACCAGGCACTGAAAACTGTGCCAATGCTCTCAGCCATCTACCATTACCCACCACCGGGGTTGAAATGGTACAGCCCGCACACTTGCTACTGGTCATGGATGCTTTTGAGAGCGAGGGGTCATCCGTCACGGCTCGCTAGATCAGGACCTGGACCAGCCAGGATCCTGTGCTATCATTAGTAAAAAATTGCATCCTAAGTGGGAACTGGTTAGCCGTTCCCAGGGAAATGCAAGATGAAATGAAGCCGTTTCACCGCCGCAAAGATGAAATGTCCATCCAGTCGGATTGTCTCTTATGGGGTAATTGTGTGGTTTTGCCAAAAAAAGGCAGGGAAACAGTTATATGTGACCTACACAGTACCCACCCAGGCATTGTCATGATGAAGGCAATTGCCAGGTCGCATGTTTGGTGGCCCGGCATTGACTCAGACTTGGATTCATGCGTGCATCAGTGCAACTCTTGCTCGCAACTGAGCAATGCACCAAGGGAGGTTCCACTGAATCTGTGGTCATGGCCCTCCAAACCGTGGTGCAGGATCCACGTAGATTTTGCCGGCCCCTTTCTAGGAAAGGTGTTTTTAGAAGTTGTGGACGCTTACTCCAAATGGATTGAATGCGTAATCATGTCATCCAGCCTCTGGGCCATGATAACCACCCATGGCTTGCCCGACGTCCTTGTCAGCGACAATGGATCGTGTTTCACCAGCTCGGAATTCAACGAGTTTATGACCCACAATGGCATCAAGCATGTGAGGTCTGCTCCGTTTAAGCCCGCGTCTAATGGTCAAGTAGAGCAGGCAGTCCAAACAATCAAGCAAAGCAGCAAACAAGTGATGGACGGCTCCCTGCAGACCTGCTTGTCTCGCATTCTGCTCAGTTACCGGATGCGACCTCACTCGCTCACCGGGGTTCTCCCAGATAAATTGTTAAAGAAGAGAGCCCTCAAAACCAGACTCTCCCTGGTCCACCCGGATTTTAATGATCAAGTGGAAACCTGGCGACACCAACAGAACATGTACCACAATCGTGCAGCTGTTTCACGTGACATTGATGTTAACGACCCTGTGTTTGTCCTGAATTACGGTCATCGTCCCAAGTGGGTTGCTGGCACTGTTTTGGCCAAGGAATGGAATAGGGTGTTTATAATCAAACTGTTAAATGGCCAAAGTGCAGAATGCATTTAGATCAGACCAAATTGCGATTTACTGACAACCAGGAACGACTTGAAGAGGACATCACCAGTGCGATCCACCAACACACATCCAACCAGCAATCGACCTTGCTGTCAATCACGAGGATGAACCCACCGTTCCTGACAGTTCGGTCAGACCAGCCGCAGTGCAGTGCAGCAATGTCCCGACCAATTCACACATGCCAGGGTTTGAACTTAGACGATCAACAAGGAAGCGAAGGGCTCCGGATCACTTCAACTTATAAATAACTTGTACCGAAGACTTTTTTGGGGGGGGGGGGTGATGTTATGTATGTAACTATGTAATACTTGCCACCAGAGGGCGCGACTGTTGGAGTCCTAATGGTCACCTGCACACATGTGCAAGGCCAGTATAAAAGGTTGGCTGCCATGTTGTTTAGGCACTCTGGAGTTGTAATAAAGAAGACTAAGGTCACACTAAGTTTAGCTCACAGTACTCAGCCTCGTGGAGTTCTTCTATACATAATACAGGGGACCATTCGTTCAGGCCCCAGGCAGCAGCCTCCTTCTGCTTGAAATCCCGTTCACTCTAGCCAGCCCGCGACTGCCTCCTCCCAGGTTCAGGCCAGAGATTAACGGCAAGCACGTCGATGAGGCTCAGGAGTAAAAATCTCCCTTTTCGCTAAAACCTCCCTGTATTGTTTGTGCACTTCAGAACAGAAGAACGAGAAAAATGAAATTTAATAACAAATTTAACAAAAAACATTCACAAGATCGGCAAAAGTAGAATTCCCAATAGTATTACATTGCAACAACTGGACCTGGTGCGCAGACTGTGCTTAATACAAAGAACATTTAGTTAACACAACGGGAGCAGTGAAAGCAAGCCCAATAAAAATTAAAGCAGAGCTTTAGTGTGTCCCATAATTAAATTTCCCATATAGGACGGAGCAAAGATCACAAGGTGTGTTCAAATTTTATCACTTCTTTAAAAGAGCAAGTCCTTCAAATGTCCTTGTTTTGATCTTGTTGATTTTGCTTCCATTTAAGATTATATACAGTATGCTCTTGAATACAATGAGTGCAGTTTGCAATATTTTTCAGTACTATTTCTTTCTTCAATTAAGAGTGACTTCCTTCTGTGTGAAGAAACACAAATGGTTGAAACTGCTGATAATAGCAGTTCAGGGGATTTTGGTTGCCATATAAAGCAAGAGGTCAAATCCAATCAACTTGCTCATCTGTACTCTGGGGGCGGGGGGGTGGAATGTGTGGGTGCGGGGGATAACATTATTGGGCATATATACTCTTCATTGAAATGACCATTTGCAATATTAGCAGTCAAATACTTTAGGGCAGAATTTGCTGCTCAAACGGAATGCCGGTGGAATGGACGTTGTGCCTTCTAAATCTGGCTGAGTTTACATAGTATTTACAGCACAGAAACAGGCCATTCAGCCCAACAGGTCCATGTCGGTGTTTATGCTCCACACGTGCCTCTTCCCACCCAACTTCATCTAACCTCATCAACATATCCTTCTATTCCTTTCTCCATCGTGTTTATCTAGCGTCCCCTTGAATGCATCTACAATAGTCACCTTACATACTCTTCGTGGTAGCGAGTTCCACATTCTAACCACTCTCTGGGTAAAGAAGTTTTTCCTGAATTCCCTATTGGATTTATTAGTGACTAAGTTATATTTATGACCAACGTTTCCCGCACCTCGGCTTTTTGAATTTAAAGTTTCGTGCATGGGCCGCACAGCCACCAAAAAGTAAGACAGACCATTGTTTATGACCCCTAGTTCTCATCTTGCCCACAAGTGGTAACATCTTCTCTATGTCTACGCTGTTGAATCCTTTCTGGGTCAGTTCCTCTTGTATATTTTAGATGGGCTCGTGGCTCAATTCTCATCTCTGATGGGGGGTCCACCTAGGAAAAAGAGAAAATGATCCTGTGTGGCTGCAGCCTTTAGGGCTGCTCATACTTTTAAAAAGTTTTATTAGCACAATCCTGCCTTGGCCTGTGCAATCAATCACAGATCAATTGCATAGGCTAAGTTGACCATTTAACCTTTAAAAATGACACCTCCAGCGTCCACTCCTGCAGCAACCCAGGATGTCAGGAACACACAGGTGTTTCTGTGGCCCAGGCTTCCCAAATTGCAAATTATGGGAAATATGTAGAATGATGAATTCCTGTCATTTGCATGTCATTAGAATAACCCCATCCATATTAGGGTGCATGTATTCTATGTCCCCGTCACCTCTAGCAGGAAAACCCAGAGGCAGTGAGCTGAGTGGAACCCCAGTGAAGCAGCTCCAGAAGAATTTCCCTCCCAGGTCTGGTAGTGTTATGGCGCAGTAACGTCGTCAGAAAATCCTCCCTAAATCGGTTTGCATAATATTCCTTTGTCTGCTATATTAGCTGAGATGTTACCCTATTTCAAATAAATGAGTCAACGCATGCATTAAAATAGCAGACAGAAGAATGTCATACAAACACATTAAATGTTTCTCCATTAATGTCAGTAACAATTATTTCTACATTTATATTGTTGCAATCCCCTCCCCATTGAAATTTGCATGTGGAACATTGCATGCTCATTTCATTTTTAAGGAAAAAAGCCCGAGAATGCCCCAATTGTTCAGTGGGAATAGCATCATGTAGTGAGCCATACAGAACAGGACAATTCTAGATTCTATCCCCGTCTGTGTGTTCAGTCAGTGGGATACCACAGTCTAGATTTTCTCATGCCAGTTACCCATTATTGAGGCATAAATCATGTGGCTGGCATCGCAATATGGATAGAAGTCGTGCCCTGTCTGAAATGTGCCCACTTTGTGTTCCAATGCTTATTCCAATGGGTGGGAGCAGCGACAGTAGAAGTGTTCATTCCTCATTTTAATATTAATTTGCAGGTGTTTCACCAGATATAATGAAAGCCCATTTTGAAATGGCCATCCAGGGTTGCTAGGCACTAGTAAGTAGGTTAAAGGTCATGGGACGAACACAGTGCTATTAAGGTAAATGTATCTGAGTAATTTCTTAACCATTTTCTTCATCTCTTTTTTTCTTGCTAGCTCATAGGTTCTCCTGAGCCGTGTGCCAATGAATGCAAGTAGTTTGTTTTTGCCTGTTTACTTTTACTGGCAGCAACGAGTTTCCCAAAAGGAACCTCCTTATCTGACATGTTTGAAAGAAGAAGAGGACCCATGGAGCGATGTCAAGCCGCAGGACAGATGCTCTGTGCCACCTACTGGTACCAGCACACCTGCATCTGCAAACAAAGGTGACATACCTCATCTTGGCAGATGATTGATACTGATGGAGGCTCCTGTTCCCAAAGGAAGCGGGACCAGCATACCTGATAGCATTACTAAGATATGTGAATCTCTGATTAACTGTATTGTTGGATAATTCCTCAGAATCGCAGCATGTCATGTTTTTAGTGGCACTGCATGAAAGATGGAATTCCAGGGTGATCAAGATCCAGTGTTGCCTGATTGGCTGCACCTGCCAAGATGCTACTAACCATTTCTGCATTCCCAGGCACGTTTACCTGGCAATGAAACCAGAGAACTGTCATCTTAGTGTCTGGGTTAACGGAAAGGCAGCTATAGTGCTTCGCCATCTATTGCAAGACTATCTGCAGCTGCTACACATTATCATCATCATCATCACAGGCAGTCCCTCGGAGTCGAGGAAGACTTGCTTCCACTCTAAAAATGAGTTCTTAGGTGGCTGAACAGTCCAATATGAGACCCACAGCCCCTGTCACAGGTGGGACAGATAGTCGTTGAGGGAAAGGGTGATTGGAACTAGTTTGCCGCACACTCTTTCCGCTGCCAGTGCTTGATTTCTCCATGCTATCGGCGATGAGACTCGAGGTGCTCAGCGCCCTCCCGGATGCACTGCCTCCACTTAGGACGGTCTTTGGCCAGGGACTCCCAGGTGTCAGTGGGGATGTTGCACTTTATCAGGGAGGCTTTGAGGGTGTCCTTGTAACGTTTCCTCTGCCCACCTTTGGCTCGTTGCCGTGAAGGAGTTCCAAGTAGAGCACTTGCTTTGGGAGTCTCGTGTCTGGCATGCGAACAATGTGGCCTCCTCCAGCTACTATACAGTAGGGCTGACACAGCCAGTGACAGTAACAGTCAGTTGTAGCCTAAAACTTAGCTCCGTCTACCCGCAAACATGATGCCATGCAGTGGCACAGAAGGAACCCACCACATGCAGCATAAACTCCACTTCAGTAACTAGCAAATAGAGGTTAGGGTTCTGGGCTTCTCTTTCACTATCCTGCACCTTGGATTTGCTCTCATGATTGCTATCCAGTGACCCCTGCTTGAAATTTCCTGTGGATGGATAACAGGCGAGGAGAAACTCAGACTTATTTGTGATGGTCCCCATGACTGAACGGCCAGCCCACGCACACTTTCCAGTCTCATATATGAAGAATAGCCATTTGGGCAAGTTAATGGAAGGGCTGCCACCTGCCACGGAACTGTAACTCAGTATGAGTCAGTGCATACAGGAGAGAGGAAGGGACATTTAGGAGATTTAAAAAAGAGTGATTTTCCTAAGACTCAAACTCAAATTCACAATAGTGTCTTCAAAATTCAGCAATTTTTTTACTGATAGATTTGCTGGCCAAAGTCTTTGTTCCTTGTCTGTGCACGGTTTTATTCCTCAATAATATGATGGCAACAACACAAACTACTGAAGTGTTTTGGGCACATGCTTCCTCGAATGTCAGGCACAGTGCCCTACAATGTGTCTGGGGTACTCAGTGCAATCCTGGGAGTGCAAAAGAGGTAGCGAGCCAATGCACAAGTTGCACACTAAGGTCATTATGGTCTTGATTTTAAAAGGTGGGGCAGGGCGGGAAGGGTTTGTGCGAGATCGGTATCAGGCAAGGTCAAGGATGTAGCGACCCTGCCAATTTTAACATCAGGGCCTCATTTAAATAAATCTTCCCAGAGTCCCGCCAGACACTCGGCCAGATTGACTACCAGGGAAACTAGTGGGGAACCGGTGGCAGAGATCCGCAGCCAGGGACCCATGGAAACAGTGGGGGGGAGGCGGGGGGAAGGGGGGGGCGTCTGGCCGTGATTGGTGAGGGAAGGCTATGGCCACAATCGAGTGAAATGAGGCAGTGGGGAGATCTGTCCACGATCGAAAGTGAGGTATTCCTGCACAAGGAAGGCCCAAGGCCCAGAACAGAACTCCTGCCCCGCAAGAAAATCTAAAATAGAACCTTAAACCTTACCTTCTGGCCCATGATCCAGTTCCCGACTTATATGGCCTGATGGGGAAGCTCCCTCACTCAGGCCTTCAACTAAAATTGCTGATTAGTCCTGCTAACATCATCGGACCCGATCTGCATATTTAAAGAAGGACCCTGCTTCCTTCCTGCGGATATCCCACTCGCCTGTTCAAAAAAGCAGGTTAAGCTCGGGACATGGTGGGAAGGCAGCGACATAAGAGGGGGTATGTAACTGATCCTATTTTAACTGCTCTCCCACCCCCACCCCCATGCCCATATTCCGCCAGGTGGGAACAGTTAAAATCGGTGCTCAGGTCTCGATGCTAATCAAAGAAGGGCTGCAGTTTTACTCAGGGGTTATGTTTACATGTTACTCCAAAGTCATGATGGTATGAAACACAAGCAGGAGATATTTCAGCAAAACGAGCGAGAATCACGGATTTTCTGATGAGTCTTAGTTTTTTTAGGACTGTTCTCATGACCTTAGTAAAAAATAAATCAAATTGCTACCATTTGGTTTTAACTCCAGATGTTCTGCACTGTTTGTATGATTAAAAGTACAGCCTAATTCTGCCTTAATTGGGTATAACATTTACCATTTTAATTGAATAACATTCAACAATTTCACTGCAAAAATCACCCAATAAATTCTGTAAACAGGTGGGATGAACCATATAATCTCACTGAAACTCCGGAAGTTGACAGCTCTGCATTTGCTCCAGTTTGATAATTGAATAACATTCAACAATTTCAGTGCAGAGGCGTAAAACTGCAGCCCTTCTTTGATCAGCATTGTGACCTAACTTTCACTTAAATTATTTACACACCCAATAAAGTGCAATATTTTTTCTGTTTATTTTTGCTCTGGTGGAATTTCAGCATGGATTCATCTACAGAAAAGGTAACTTGCAGCATTAACTGTTCATTATCAAACTGGAGCAAATGCAGAGCTGTCAACTTCCAGAGTTTCAGTGAGATTATATGGTTCATCCCACCTGTTTACAGAATTTATTGGATGATTTCTACACTGAAATTGTTGAATGTTATTCAATTAAAATGGTAAATGTTATACCCAATTAAGGCAGAATTAGGCTGTACTTTTAATTCTTGCTCGATTTGCTGAAATATCTCCTGCTTGTGTTTCATACCACCATGACTTTGGTGTAACGTGTAAAGTGTAAACACAACCCCTGGTAAAACTGCAGCCCTTTTTTGATTAGCATTGTCTCCAGGCAACAGAGGTCTCCTGTGTTGCAACTTGACGTCACCTCATACCATCTGTCCTTACACCTGAGTGGCTGGATTCTTATTAAAATTCAAGGTCGGCAGTGAGCTGTACACTCTATTGTTACTCATGGATACATGCAAGGGAGGCTGCTGTAACCGTATACCTCTCCTTGGCCTGGAACAGACAGTTAATTATTGAGAGATCAACAGGATCTATTGTCTGTGGAAAGGCTGAACACTTGCAATTATTTTAAATGTCATTTAGATTTTTGGTGGTGTATATTGCTACATATTGTGCAGGACATTTTGTTATTTAAAAAATAGAATACTACACTCAATATTTTAATATCATACATTTAAATTCAAAGATGCAGAATATCATTGTGGCAGGGGCCAGTAAACATGCTCTTGGAATATATTTGAAACCAATTTTTTTTACTTCCCCCAATTCCTCGCCTCCCCCCCCCCCCCCCCTTTTCTTAAGCTGCTGACTTATCCTGGAGTAGAATTCCATGGATGTGGGATACCCTTCGGTACCTCTCCCAAAAGGGTCATTCTTTATGCATGAATCTAGACAGTGCGTGTTGGCACTCCGTGAACACATTTAGATGACCTTTCTGAAGCCATGCTCATAAAGCTGGCGCAATTAAATCAAAAAGGAAAATCTCCTGGATCTACAGAGAAAAATGACGTACATGCAATGACAAACAACCAGCAAGAACAATGAATCTGAATAATAGCTCACAATCTATTTTTGAACATTTCATTCTATTTTTTGCCACAATTTATTAATCCCCGGTGCACATTAAAAATGCTTAGCTTGCTTTGCCTCACGCTCAGACCTCATACACATACAGAGGAGGATTGAGTCATACATCACGCTTTGCTGCAGTGAATGATGAGCTGCAGTATTAGAAACAGAAACAGATCTACATGTGTATTAACTGTTTCAAGTTCTGAAATGATAGCATTACTGGAAAATATATAATGTAGGGCTGAGCTAACTGATTGTTTCAGCAATTTCATATTCTATTGTTTTTGGCATAACATGATTAGATAATTGGATAGATTAAGATACATTGCCACCTGGATTCGGTACTGTTGTGTATGGAGAAAGAGTCAGACTGAACACTGTGAGCTCAAAGTAAAGTGTGACCTTAGTCTTTTATTGCAGGTCTCCAGAGTGCTTCTCCAACCTGTGAAGACTTCTTAAATACCTGTGCTCCCAAGGGATTATGGGGTCCCTTGGGACTCCGGGAAATGAGCCCTCTGGTAGCTGTACAGAATGAATACAAGTCCACATATATAACAACATTCCCCCCCCACCAAAGTCAATAGTGTAACTATTTATAATGTGAGTCGATCTGGGGCCCTTCTTGCCCTGGTTGATCGTCTCGGTGTGAAAGCTGGTGTTGTTGAATCATTTGTTGGGCCCTCGCTGGGCTGCTGTGCAGCTGGCCTTGCTGGGCTGCCTGGTGTGTTGGGTCCTGCAGGGCTGCTGTGGACGATGGGTTCTGCTTCGTGGTCAACCATGGTGTCGGTTGCCACTGGTGTGTTTGTTGGGGGATCAAAAAACGTAGGGTCCAAGGTGGGTAGTCCGTGAAACTGAGTTAGATTTGGTCCAAGTGGTTCCAGTGAATGAGTCCATTTGAAAGTTTGACCCGAAACACCCTGCTCCCCTCTTTGGCCACGACAGTGCCGGGAAGCCACTTGGGATTTTGTCCATAATTTAAAACAAATACAGGATCATTGATTTCAATCTCGCGTGACACATTTGCGCTATCATGGTATGCACTTTGTTGAAGCCGCCTGCTCTCTACCTGTTTATGTAGATCAGGGTGAACTAACGAGAGCCTTGTCTTAAGTGCTCTTTTCATGAGCAGTTCAGCAGGTGGGATGCCAGTGAGTAAGCGGAGTCTCGTGCGGTAGCTAAACAGGACTCGGGATAGGCGAGTCTGCAGTGAGCCTTCAGTTACCCTCTTCAAGCCTTGCTTGATGGTTTGCACTGCTCTCTCTGCCTGACCATTGGACGCTGGTTTAAACGGGGCATATGTAACATGTTTGATCCCGTTGCGGGTCATGAATACTTTGAACTCATCACTGGTAAAACATGGCCCATTGTCGCTCACCAGGGCATCGGGTAAGCCGTGAGTGGCAAAACATGGCCCGCAGGCTTTCAGTAGTGGCAGCGGACGTGCTAGCCGACATTATCTCACATTCGATCCACTTGGAGTATGCGTCTACAACCACAAGGAACATTTTACCCAAGAATGGGCCTGCATAGTCGACATGTATCCTAGACCACGGTTTGGAGGGCTAAGACCATAGACTTAATGGCGCCTCCCTGGGTGCATTGCTTAACTGCGAGCATGTATTACATCTGTGAACACGGGACTCTAATCCACATCGATACCGGGCCACCACACATGGAATCTGGCTGTCGCTTTCATCATTACGATGCCTGGATGGGTACTGTGGAGGTCATTGATGAAGGTGTCTCGGCCCTTCTTGGGGACCACTATTCAATTGCCCCACAGAAGGCAGTCTGCCTGTATAGACATTTCATTTTTGCGCCGCTGGAACGGCTTTATCTCTTCCTGCATTTCCACTGGGACACTGGACCAGCTCCCGTGAAGCACACAGCTTTTGACTAGAGATAATAATGGGTCCTGGCTTGTCCAGGTTTTGATCTGCCAGGCAGTGACGGGTGATTGCTCACTCTCAAATGCTTCCATAACCATGGCTAGATCTGTGGGCTGCGCCATTTTCACTCCCGTGGTGAGCAATGGCAGCCTACTGAGAGCATTGGCGCAGTTTTCTGTGCCTGGCCTGTGGTGGATGGCGTAGTTGTATGCGGACAACGTGAGTGCCCATCTCTGGATGCGGGCCGATGCGTTGGTATTTATCCCTTTACTCTTGGAAAACAGGGATATAAGTGGCTTATGGTCAGTTTCCAATTCGAATTTTAGCCCAAACAGGTATTGATGCATTTTCTTTACCCCATAGATACATGCTGATGCTTCTTTTTCAATCATGCTGTAGGCTTTCTCAGCCTTAGACAGACTCCTGGATGCATAAGCAACCGGTTGCAGTTTCCCGAAATCATTAGCTTGTTGCAATACACACCCGATGCCATATGACGACGCATCACATGCTAGTACCAAACGCTTACATGCATCATACAACACAAGCAATTTGTTTGAGCATAACAATTTTCTCGCTTTTACAAAGGCATTTTCTTGGCTTTTGCCCCAAACCCATTCGCCCCCTTTTCGTAGTAAGACATGTAGTGGTTCTAGCAGGGTGCTGAGACCTGGTAAGAAGTTACCAAAGTAGTTCAAGAGTCCCAGAAACGACCGCAGCTCCGTTATGTTCTGTGGCCTCAGTGCGTTCTCGATTGCCTCCGTCTTCGCGTTGGTGGGCCTGATGCAGTCCATCGCAATCCATCTTCCCAAGAACTCCACTTCAGACGCCAGGAAAATGCACCTCGAGTGTTTTAACCTGAGCCCCACGCGGTTGAGTCGCCTAAGAACCTCCTCCAGGTTCTGCAGGTGCTTGATTGTGTTCTGACCTGTGACCAATATGTCGTCCTGGAAGACCACGGTGTGCGGGACCGACTTCAGTAAACTTTCCATGTTTCTCTGGAATATCGCCGTCGCTGATTGGATTCCAAACGGGCATCTGTTATAAATAAAAAGACCTTTGTGGGTGTTAATGCAGGTGAGTGCCTTCGATGATTCCTCCAGTTCCTGCGTCATGTAGGCTGAAGTCAGATCCAGTTTCGAGAATGTCTTTCCTCGTTGGAGCGTTGGAAAGAGGTCGTCGGCCTTTGGTCGTGGGTATTGGTCCCGCAGGGAGAAACGATTGATAGTTACTTTGTAATCGCCACAGATTCTGACAGTGCCGTCTCCCTTGTGGACTGGGACAATAGGACTGGCCCACTCGCTGAACTCGATCGGTGAGATGATGCCCTCTCTTTGCAGCTGGTCTAGCTCGATCTCTACCCTTTCTCTTATCATGTACGGTACTGCTCTCACCTTGTGACGGATGGGTCGCACCCCCGGAATTAGGTGGATATGCACTTTTGCTCCTTGGAATTTCCCGATGCCTGGTTCGAACAGCGAAGGAAATTTATTTGAGACTTGGGCACATGAAGTGTCGTCAGCTGGCGATAGCAATCAGACGTCATCCCAGTTCCAGCGTATCTTTCCCAGCCAGCTCCTGCCGAGCAGCGTGGGACCATCGCCCGATACTACCCAGAGTGGTAGCTTGTGCACCGCTCCATCGTAGGAGACCTTTCTGGTAGCACTGCTGATTACAGGAATCAGTTCTTTTGTGTAAGTTCTTAGTTTCGTGCGAATTGGAGTTAAGACTGGCCTTGAGGCCTTGTTGCACCACAACCTGTCGAAAGTCTTTTTGCCCATGATGGACTGGCTTGCGCCCATGTCCAGCTCCATTGACACCGGGAGTCCATTTAGTTCAACATTCAGCATTATCGGGGGACAATTCGTAGTGAATGTGTGTACCCCATGTACCTCTGCCTCCTCTATCTGAGGCTCTGTTTCGTCGTGATCCTCCGTAGATCTGTCCTCCTCTGCAACATGGTGGTTTGCAGGTTTAACAGGCTTAGCAGCTCGCCTGCACACTCGTTGGAGGTGTCCCAATGTTCCACATGTATCCTTTGAATCGGCATGAATGGAAACGATGATCACCCCTCGCAGCGCCAACAAGATGTTAATGGCCTTTCATTCATCACCCTTGATGGTGGTCTCTGAGACACCTGTGGATGTGTAGCTGCAGGTATGTGTGACCTGCCCTGTACGTTACGATTCAAAAACAACATCACTTTGTTCACAGTACTTGTAGCAGCACTTGTGTGCTGAGAGATTTGCTTCGTATTGTCACTGGTGACAATGAATGCCTGGGCTATCGCTATGACCTTACTCAAGGTTGGGGTCGCTACAGTCAAAAGCTTGCGAAGTATGGTTTTGTGGCCAATGCCAAGTACGAAAAAGTCTCTGAGCATGTTCTCCAAATGTCCTTCAAATTCGCAATGTCCTGCAAGGCGTCTCAGCTCGGCGACATAACTCATCACTTCCTGGCCTTCAGATCTTTTGTAGGTGTAGAACCGGTACCGCGCCATCAGAATGCTTTCCTTCGGGTTCAAATGCTCTCGGACCAGTGTGCACAAATCGTCGTACGATTTCTCTGTGGGTTTCGCGGGAATGATCAGATTCTTCTTATGTTGGTGCCCCACAGAATGTGAGGAGGATCGCCCTTCGTTTGGCAGTGTTCTCTTCCCCATCTAGCTCGTTGGCCATGAAGTATTGGTCGAGTCGCTCCACAAAAGTTTCCCAATCATCTCCCTCCGAAAATTTCTCCGGGATGCCCACTGTTCTCTGCATCTTTGGGTTCGCTATCTGTATCACATCGCCAGTTGTTGTGTATGGAGAAAGAGTCAGACTGAACACTGTGAGCTCAAAGTAACGTGTGATTTTATTGCAGGTCTCCAGAGTGCCTCTCCAACCTGTGAAGCCTTCTTAAATATCTGTGCTCCCAAGGGATTATGGGGTTCCTTGGGACTCTGGGGAATGTGCCCTCTGGTGGCTGTACAGAATGAATACATGTCCACATATGTAACAGGTACGTTGAAGACATTTTATCAGGTCTATTGAGGCCGATTTTAACTCTACTCGCTGAGCAGAAACCTGGCAGGTAGGCAGTTAAAATCACTCTTTCCAAAAGTTACTATGATTGCAACATCTGCAATTTTAACCGACATGTGCCCAGAGTCAACCGGATCCTTTTTTACATATGCTTGTTGCAGCCCAATGGTATCATTGAGACCCAAGTGTAATTTTAAGTCAGGTCTGAATGGGGAATCCACCTGGAGTTAAAATCAGGGCCTTCAGAGACTATAATCATAATTTAAAATGCAATTGGAAAGGTATTTGAAAAGGAAAAAATTTAAAGACTACAGGGTAAGAGCAGAGCAATGAGGATCTGACACTGACACAGGTGTGATAGGCTGAGTAGCCTCTTTCAATGCTGTAGATTCTTTGAGGGAATTTTAACCCCTAGGATGGACATGTTAGTGGCCGGCGGGGAGGTTAATATATTAAAAATGGGAAACCCAATCCCAAACCGCCTCCAACATGCCCACTTCGTTTTAATGGAGGCGGGTTTATGAGTGGCCAAGTAATCCGTTCACGAGAGGCACATCTGTATGAGAGAGGCGGGAGTCCAGAGAGGCAGCGGCCTATAAAAGGCTCAGCAGTCCGGGGAGCGTCGAGAGAGGCGGGAGTCCAGAGAGGCAGCGGCCTATAAAAGGCTCAGCAGTCCGGGGAGCGTCGAGAGAGGCGGGAGTCCAGAGAGGCAGCGGCCTATAAAAGGCTCAGCAGTCCGGGGAGCGTCGAGAGAGGCGGGAGTCCAGAGAGGCAGCGGCCTATAAAAGGCTCAGCAGTCCGGGGAGCGTCGAGAGAGGCGGGAGTCCAGAGAGGCAGCGGCCTATAAAAGGCTCAGCAGTCCGGGGAGCGTCGAGAGAGGCGGGAGTCCAGAGAGGCAGCGGCCTATAAAAGGCTCAGCAGTCCGGGGAGCGTCGAGAGAGGCGGGAGTCCAGAGAGGCAGCGGCCTATAAAAGGCTCAGCAGTCCGGGGAGCGTCGAGAGAGGCGGGAGTCCAGAGAGGCAGCGGCCTATAAAAGGCTCAGCAGTCCGGGGAGCGTCGAGAGAGGCGGGAGTCCAGAGAGGCGTAGCGGTGCAGCTCCAGCTGGGAGAGAAGGCAAAAAAGAAGTAGAAGGAAATCAAAAGGTGACGTCACAGCCAACGTGGTAAGTGATTGGCTGCTGATTGGTGAGCAGTTTTTCTTTTTCTTTATTAGTCAGTAACTTTTAACATTGTTGTCGGCAATTTAAGTGTATCTAAGGGTTAAGTCATGGCAGGACAGCTCGGTCACGTGATATGCTCCTCCTGTACCATGTGGGAACACGGGGACAACACCAGTGTCCCTGACGACTACATGTGCGGGAAGTGTGTCCACCTCCGGCTACTGACGGTCCGCGTTGCGGAGTTGGAGCTGAAGGTGGATTCACTCTGGAGCATCCACGATGCTGAGAATGACGTGAGTATCACGTGTAGCGAGTTGGTCTTACTGCAGGAGAAGGGTCCACAGCCAGCGAGGGAATGGAAGACCAGCAGGAAGAGTAGTGCAAGGAAGGTAGTGCAGGGGTCCCCTGTGGTCATCCCCCTGCAAAACAGATACACCGCTTTGAGTACTGTTGAGGGGGATGACTCATCAGGGGAGGGCAGCAGCAGCCAAGTTCATGGCACCGTGGCTGGCTCTGTTGCACAGGAGGGCAGGAAAAAGAGTGGAAGAGCGATAGTGATAGGGGATTCAATTGTAAGGGGAATAGATAGGCGTTTCTGCGGCCGCAACCGAGACTCCAGGATGGTATGTTGCCTCCCTGGTGCAAGGGTCAAGGATGTCTCGGAGCGGGTGGAGGACATTCTAAAAAGGGAGGGAGAACAGCCAGTTGTCGTGGTGCACGTTGGTACCAATGACATAGGTAAAAAAAGGGATGAGTTCCTACGAAATGAATTTAAGGAGCTAGGAGCTAAATTAAAAAGTAGGACCTCAAAAGTAGTAATCTCGGGATTGCTACCAGTGCCACGTGCTAGTCAGAGTAGGAATCGCAGGATAGCTCAGATGAATACGTGGCTTGAGCAATGGTGCAGCAGGGAGGGATTCAAATTCCTGGGGCATTGGAACCGGTTCTGGGGGAGGTGGGACCAGTACAAGCCGGACGGTCTGCACCTGGGCAGAATCGGAACCAATGTCCTCGGGGGAGTGTTTGCTAGTGCTGTTGGGGAGGAGGTAAACTAATATGGCAGGGGGATGGGAACCAATGCAGGGAGATAGAGGGAAACAAAAAGGAGGCAAAAACAAAAGACAGAAAGGAGATGAGGAAAAGTGGAGGGCAGAGAAACCCAAGGCAAAGAACAAAAAGGGCCATTGTACAGCAAAATTCTAAAAGGACAGAGGGTGTTAAAAAAACAAGCCTAAAGGCTTTGTGTCTTAATGCAAGGAGTATCCGCAATAAGGTGGATGAATTAACTGTGCAAATAGATGTTAACAAATATGATGTGATTGGGATTACGGAGACGTGGCTCCAGGATGAGCAGGGCTGGGAACTCAACATCCAGGGGTATTCAACATTCAGGAAGGATAGAATAAAAGGAAAAGGAGGTGGGGTAGCATTGCTGGTTAAGGAGGAGATTAAGGCAATAGTTAGGAAGGACATTAGCTTGGATGATGTGGAATCTATATGGGTAGAGCTGCAGAACACCAAAGGGCAAAAAACGTTAGTGGGAGTTGTGTACAGACCTCCAAACAGTAGTAGTGATGTTGGGGAGGGCATCAAACAGGAAATTAGGGGTGCGTGCAATAAAGGTGCAGCAGTTATAATGGGTGACTTTAATATGCACATAGATTGGGCTAACCAAACTGGAAGCAATACGGTGGAGGAGGATTTTCTGGAGTGTATAAGGGATGGTTTTTTAGACCAATATGTCGAGGAACCAACTAGGGGGGAGGCCATCTTAGACTGGGTGTTATGTAATGAGAAAGGATTAATTAGCAATCTCGTTGTGCGAGGCCCCTTGGGGAAGAGTGACCATAATATGGTGGAATTCTGCATTAGGATGGAGAATGAAACAGTTCATTCAGAGACCATGGTCCAGAACTTAAAGAAGGCTAACTTTGAAGGTATGAGGCGTGAATTGGCTGAGATGGATTGGCGAATGATACTTAAGGGGTTGACTGTGGATGGGCAATGGCAGACATTTAGAGACCGCATGGATGAACTACAACAATTGTACATTCCTGTCTGGCATAGAAATAAAAAAGGGAAGGTGGCTCAACCGTGGCTATCAAGGGAAATTAGGGATAGTATTAAAGCCAAGGAAGTGGCATACAAATTGGCCAGAAATAGCAGCGAACCTGGGGACTGGGAGAAATTTAGAACTCAGCAGAGGAGGACAAAGGGTTTGATTAGGGCAGGGAAAATGGAGTATGAGAAGAAGCTTGCAGGGAACATTAAGACGGATTGCAAAAGTTTCTATAGATATGTAAAGAGAAAAAGGTTAGTAAAGACAAATGTAGGTCCCCTGCAGTCAGAATCAGGGGAAGTCATAACGGGGAACAAAGAAATGGCGGACCAATTGAACAAGTACTTTGGTTCGGTATTCACGAAGGAGGACACGAACAACCTTCCGGTTATAAAAGGGGTCGGGGGGTCTAGTAAGGAGGAGGAACTGAGGGAAATCCTTATTAGCCGGGAAATTGTGTTGGGGAAATTGATGGGATTGAAGGCCGATAAATCCCCAGGGCCTGATGGACTGCATCCCAGAGTACTTAAGGAGGTGGCCTTGGAAATAGTGGATGCGTTGACAGTCATTTTCCAACATTCCATTGACTCTGGATCAGTTCCTATGGAGTGGAGGGTAGCCAATGTAACCCCACTTTTTAAAAAAGGAGGGAGAGAGAAAACAGGGAATTATAGACCGGTCAGCCTGACATCGGTAGTGGGTAAAATGATGGAATCAATTATTAAGGATGTCATAGCAGTGCATTTGGAAAGAGGTGACATGATAGGTCCAAGTCAGCATGGATTTGTGAAAGGGAAATCATGCTTGACAAATCTTCTGGAATTTTTTGAGGATGTTTTCAGTGGAGTGGATAAGGGAGAACCAGTTGATGTGGTATATTTGGACTTTCAGAAGGCGTTCGACAAGGTCCCACACAAGAGATTGATGTGCAAAGTTAGAGCACATGGGATTGGGGATAGTGTACTGACATGGATTGAGAACTGGTTGTCAGACAGGAAGCAAAGAGTAGGAGTAAATGGGTACTTTTCAGAATGGCAGGCAGTGACTAGTGGGGTACCGCAAGGTTCTGTGCTGGGGCCCCAGCTGTTTACACTGTACATTAATGATTTAGATGAGGGGATTAAATGTAGTATCTCCAAATTTGCGGATGACACTAAGTTGGGTGGCAGTGTGAGCTGCGAGGAGGATGCTGTGAGGCTGCAGAGCGACTTGGATAGGTTAGGTGAGTGGGCAAATGCATGGCAGATGAAGTATAATGTGGATAAATGTGAGGTTATCCACTTTGGTGGTAAAAACAGAGAGACAGACTATTATCTGAATGGTGACAGATTAGGAAAAGGGGAGGTGCAAAGAGACCTGGGTGTCATGGTACATCAGTCATTGAAGGTTGGCATGCAGGTGCAGCAGGCGGTTAAGAAAGCAAATGGCATGTTGGCCTTCATAGCAAGGGGATTTGAGTACAGGGGCAGGGAGGTGTTGCTACAGTTGTACAGGGCATTGGTGAGGCCACACCTGGAGTATTGTGTACAGTTTTGGTCTCCTAACCTGAGGAAGGACATTCTTGCTATTGAGGGAGTGCAGCGAAGGTTCACCAGACTGATTCCCGGGATGGCGGGACTGACCTATCAAGAAAGACTGGATCAACTGGGCTTGTATTCACTGGAGTTCAGAAGAATGAGAGGGGACCTCATAGAAACATATAAAATTCTGACGGGGTTAGACAGGTTAGATGCAGGAAGAATGTTCCCAATGTTGGGGAAGTCCAGAACCAGGGGTCACAGTCTAAGGATAAGGGGTAAGCCATTTAGGACCGAGATGCGGAGGAACTTCTTCACCCAGAGAGTGGTGAACCTGTGGAATTCTCTACCACAGAAAGTTGTTGAGGCCAATTCACTAAATATATTCAAAAAGGAGTTAGATGAGGTCCTTACTGCTAGGGGGATCAAGGGGTATGGCGAGAAAGCAGGAATGGGGTACTGAAGTTGAATGTTCAGCCATGAACTCATTGAATGGCGGTGCAGGCTAGAAGGGCCGAATGGCCTACTCCTGCACCTATTTTCTATGTTTCTATGTTTCTATTATAATATTATAATGAGGGCACTTCCCTTCAATTTTGACTGCGATTTGAAATTAATACCTCCAACAAAGGTTGAAACAAAGGCAAGATTGAGCTGCATGTTATGGGAATGGTTAAAGGGCATGTGTCCCAATATGAATAAAGGCTCATTGCTCACAGCTCAGTTCCCTCTAGTAAACGGTTTACTGAGAGTTCTTATGTTGGCAGACACATAGGTAAAGTTTGGTAGTGTTCACACAGAGAACATCAGGATGGGAGGCACCACGGGTACCTTAAATTGGACCTCGGAAGAGAAAAATAATCATCATCCACAGCAGTAAGGTTGTGTCGGGATTGGGGGCTGCAGGTGGACAACAGGAAGGTGGACAACAGACAAAGGGCAAAAGGCAATGGACAACAGGCAATGGAAATAGGCAATGCGCAACAGGCAGGTGGACAACAGCAATGGACAATAGGCAATGGACAACAGGCAGGTGGACAACAGGCATTGGACAACAGGCAGGTGGACAACAGGCAATGCACAACCGGCAATGGACAACAGGCAGGTGGACAACAGGCAGGTGGACAACAGGCAATGGACAACAGGCAGGTGGACAACAGGCAATGGACAACATGCAATGGAAATAGGTAATGGACAACAGGCAATGGACAACAGGCAGGTGGACAACAGGCATGGATAACAGACAATGGACAACAGGCAGGAGAAAATCAAGAAATGGACAACAGGCAGGTGGACAAAATGCAAGGGACAACAGGCAGGTGGACAAAATGCAAGGGACAACAGGCAGGTGGACAACAGGTGGGTGGACAAAAGGCAATGGACAACAGGCAGGTGGACAACAGGCAATGGACAACAAGCAATGGACAATAGGCAATGGACAACAGGCAGGTGGCCAACAGGCAATGGACAACAAGCAATGGACAAGAGGCAGGTGGACAACCTGCAATGGAAATAGGTAATGGACAACAGGCAATGGACAACAAGCAGGTGGACAACAGGCAATGGACAACAGGCAAAGGACAACACACAGGTGGACAACAGACAGGTGGGCAACAGGCAATGGACAACAGGCAGCAGACAACAGGCAATGGACAACAGGCAGGTGGACAACAGGCAATGGATAACAGGCAGGTGGACAACTGGCAGGTGGACAATAGGCAATAGACAACAGGCAGGTGGACAACAGGCAATGGAAACAGGCAATGGACAACAGGCATGTGGACAAGAGGCAATGGACAACAGGCAATGGAAATAGGAAATGGACAACAGGCAGGTGGACAAGAGGCAATGGATAACAGGCAATGGAAATAGGTAATGGACAACAGGCAATGGGCAACAGGCAGGTGGACAACAGGCAGATGGACAACAGGCAGATGGACAACAGGCAATGGACAACAGGCAATGGACAACAGGCAGGAGAAAAACAAGAAATGGACAACAGGCAGGTGGACAACATGCAAGGGACAACAGGCAGGTGGACAACAGGCACGTGGACAATCGGCAATGGACAACAGGCAATGGACAACAAGCATGTGTACAACAGGCAATGCACAGCAGGCAATGCAAACAGGCAATGGAAACAGGCAGGTGGACAACAGACAGGTGGACAACAGGCAACGGACAAGAGGCAGGTGGACAACAGGCAATGGACAACAAGCAATGGAAAAGAGGTCGGTGGACAACAGGCAATGGACAACAGACAGGTGGACAACAGGCAATGGACAATAGGCAATGGACAATAGGTAATGGACAACAGGCAGGAGGAAAACAAGAAATGGACAACAGGCAGGTGGACAACATGCAAGGGGCAACAGGCAGGTGGACAACAGACAGGTGGACAACAGGCAATGGACAACAGGCAATGCACAACAGGCAATGAACAACAGTCAGGTGGACAACAGGCAATGGACAACAGGCAGGTGGACAACAGGCAATGGACAACAGACAGGTGGGAAACAGGCAATGGACAACAGGCAGGCGGACAACAGGCAATGCACAACAGGCAATGGAAACAGGCAATGGACAATAGGCAGGTGGACAACAGGCAATGGACACCAGGCAATGGAAATAGGTAATGGACAACAGGCAATGGCCAACAGGCAGATGGACAACAGGCAATGGACAACAAGCAGGTGGACAACAGGCAGGTGGACAATAGGCAATGGACAACAGGCAATGGACAAGAGGCAGGTGGACAACAGGCAATGGAAACAGGCAATGGAAATAGGTGATGGACAACAGGCAATGGACAACAGGCAATGGACAACAGGCAGGTGGACAACAGGCAATGGATAACAGGCAATGGACAACAGGCAGGAGGAAAACAAGAAATGGACAACAGGTAGGTACAATAGACAGGTGGACAACAGGCAGGTGGGCAACAGGCAGGTGGGCAACAGGCAATGGACAACAGGCAGTAGACAACATGCAATGGACAACAGGCAATGGACAACAGGCAGATGGGCAACAGGCAGGTGGACAACAGGCAGTGGACAACAGGCAATGGAAATAGGCAATGGACAACAGGCAATGGACAACAGGCAGGTGGACAACAAGCAATGCACAACCGGCAATGGACAACAGGCAGGTGGACAACAGGCAGGTGGACAACAGGCAATGGACAACAGGCAGGTGGACAACAGGCAATGGACAACAGGCAATGGACAACAGGCAGGTGGACAACAGGCAATGGAAACAGGCAATGGACAACATGCAAAGAAAATAGGTAATGGATAACAGACAATGGACAACAGGCAGGAGAAAATCAAGAAATGGACAACAGGCAGGTGGACAAAATGCAAGGGACAACAGGCAGGTGGACAAAATGCAAGGGACAACAGGCAGGTGGACAACAGGTGGGTGGACAAAAGGCAATGGACAACAGGCAGGTGGACAACAGGCAATGGACAACAAGCAATGGACAAGAGGCAGGTGGACAACAGGCAATGGAAACAGGCAATGGACAACAGGCAGGTGGACAACAGGCAATGGAAATAGGTAATGGACAACAGGCAATGGACAACAAGCAGGTGGACAACGGGCAATGGACAACAGGCAAAGGACAACACACAGGTGGACAACAGACAGGTGGGCAACAGGCAATGGACAACAGGCAGCAGACAACAGGCAATGGACAACAGGCAGGTGGACAACAGGCAGGTGGACAACAGGCAATGGATAACAGGCAGGTGGACAACAGGCAATGGAAACAGGCAATGGACAACAGGCAGGTTGACAAGAGGCAATGGACAACAGGCAATGGAAATAGGTAATGGACAACAGGCAGATGGACAAGAGGCAATGGATAACAGGCAATGGAAATAGGTAATGGACAACAGGCAATGGGCAACAGGCAGGTGGACAACAGGCAGATGGACAACAGGCAATGGACAACAGGCAATGGATAACAGGCAATGGACAACAGGCAGGAGAAAAACAAGAAATGGACAACAGGCAGGTGGACAACATGCAAGGGACAACAGGCAGGTGGACAACAGGCATGTGGACAATAGGCAATGGACAACAGGCAATGGACAACAAGCAGGTGTACAACAGGCAATGCACAGCAGGCAATGGAAACAGGCAATGGAAACAGGCAGGTGGACAACAGGCAATGGACAAAAGGCAGGTGGACAACAGGCAATGGACAATAGGCAATGGACAATAGGTAATGGACAATAGGCAATGGACAATAGGTAATGGACAACAGGCAGGAGGAAAACAAGAAATGGACAACAGGCAGGTGGACAACATGCAAGGGGCAACAGACAGGTGGACAACAGACAGGTGGACAACAGGCAATGGACAACAGGCAATGCACAACAGGCAATGAACAACAGTCAGGTGGACAACAGGCAATGGACAACAGGCAGGTGGACAACAGGCAATGGACAACAGACAGGTGGAAAACAGGCAATGGACAAGAGGCAGGCGGACAACAGGCAATGCACAATAGGCAATGGAAACAGGCAATGGACAATAGGCAGGTGGACAACAGACAGGTGGGCAACAGGCAATGGTCAACAGGCAGCAGACAACAGGTAATGGACAACAGGCAGGTGGACAGCAGGCAGGTGGACAACAGGCAATGGATAACAGGCAGTTGGACAATAGGCAATGGAAACAGGCAATGGACAACAGGCAGGCGGACAAGAGGCAATAGACAACAGGCAAAGGAAATAGGTAATGGACAACAGGCAGGTGGACAAGAGGCAATGGATAACAGGCAATGGAAATAGGTAATGGACAACAGGCAATGGGCAACAGGCAGGTGGACAACAGGCAGATGGACAACAGGCAATGGACAACAGGCAATGGATAACAGGCAAGAGAAAAACAAGAAATGGACAACAGGCAGGTGGACATCATGCAAGGGACAACAGGCAGGTGGACAACAGGCAGGTGGACAATAGGCAATGGACAACAGGCAATGGACAACAAGCAGGTGTACAACAGGCAATGCACAGCAGGCAATGGAAACAGGCAATGGAAACAGGCAGGTGGACAACAGGCAATGGACAATAGGCAATGGACAACAGGCAGGTGGACAACAGGCAATGGACAACAAGCAATGGACAAGAGGCAGGTGGACAACAGGCAATGGAAACAGGCAATGGACAACAGGCAGGTGGACAACAGGCAATGGAAATAGGTAATGGACAACAGGCAATGGACAACAGGCAAAGGACAACACACAGGTGGACAACAGACAGGTGGGCAACAGGCAATGGACAACAGGCAGCAGACAACAGGCAATGGACAACAGGCAGCAGACAACAGGCAATGGACAACAGGCATGTGGACAACAGGCAGGTGGACAACAGGCAATGGATAACAGGCAGGTGGACAACTGGCAGGTGGACAATAGGCAATAGACAACAGGCAGGTGGACAACAGGCAATGGAAACAGGCAATGGAAATAGGTAATGGACAACAGGCAGGTGGACAAGAGGCAATGGATAACAGGCAATGGAAATAGGTAATGGACAACAGGCAATGGGCAACAGGCAGGTGGACAACAGGCAGATGGACAACAGGCAATGGACAACAGGCAATGGACAACAGGCAATGGATAACAGGCAATGGACAACGGGCAGGAGAAAAACAAGAAATGGACAACAGGCAGGTGGACAACATTCAAGGGACAACAGGCAGGTGGACAACAGGCAGGTGGACAACAGGCAATGGATAACAGGCAGGTGGACAACTGGCAGGTGGACAACAGGCAATGGATAACAGGCAGATGGACAATAGGCAATGGAAACAGGCAATGGACAACAGGCAGGTGGACAAGAGGCAATGGACAACAGGCAATGGAAATAGGTAATGGACAACAGGCAGATGGACAAGAGGCAATGGATAACAGGCAATGGAAATAGGTAATGGACAACAGGCAATGGGCAACAGGCAGGTGGACAACAGGCAGATGGACAACAGGCAATGGACAACAGGCAATGGATAACAGGCAATGGACAACAGGCAGGAGAAAAACAAGAAATGGACAACAGGCAGGTGGACAACATGCAAGGGACAACAGGCAGGTGGACAACAGGCATGTGGACAATAGGCAATGGACAACAGGCAATGGACAACAAGCAGGTGTACAACAGGCAATGCACAGCAGGCAATAGAAACAGGCAATGGAAACAGGCAGGTGGACAACAGGCAATGGACAAGAGGCAGGTGGACAACAGGCAATGGACAATAGGTAATGGACAACAGGCAGGAGGAAAACAAGAAATGGACAACAGGCAGGTGGACAACATGCAAGGGGCAACAGACAGGTGGACAACAGACAGGTGGACAACAGGCAATGGACAACAGGCAATGCACAACAGGCAATGAACAACAGTCAGGTGGACAACAGGCAATGGACAACAGGCAGGTGGACAACAGGCAATGGACAACAGACAGGTGGAAAACAGGCAATGGACAAGAGGCAGGCGGACAACAGGCAATGCACAATAGGCAATGGAAACAGGCAATGGACAATAGGCAGGTGGACAACAGACAGGTGGGCAACAGGCAATGGTCAACAGGCAGCAGACAACAGGCAATGGACAACAGGCAGGTGGACAGCAGGCAGGTGGACAACAGGCAATGGATAACAGGCAGGTGGACAATAGGCAATGGAAACAGGCAATGGACAACAGGCAGGTGGACAAGAGGCAATGGACAACAGGCAATGGAAATAGGTAATGGACAACAGGCAGGTGGACAAGAGGCAATGGATAACTGGCAATGGAAATAGGTAATGGACAACAGGCAATGGGCAACAGGCAGGTGGACAACAGGCAGATGGACAACAGGCAATGGACAACAGGCAATGGATAACAGGCAATGGACAACAGGCAGGAGAAAAACAAGAAATGGACAACAGGCAGGTGGACAACAGGCAAGGGACAACAGGCAGGTGGACAACAGGCACGTGGACAATAGGCAATGGACAACAGGCAATGGACAACAAGCAGGTGTACAACAGGCAATGCACAGCAGGCAATGGAAACAGGCAGGTGGACAACAGGCAATGGACAAGAGGCAGGTGGACAACAGGCAATGGACAATAGGCAATGGACAATAGGCAATGGACAAGAGGCAGGTGGACAACAGGCAATGGAAACAGGCAATGGACAACAAGCAGGTGGACAACAGGCAATGGAAATAGGTAATGGACAACAGGCAATGGACAACAAGCAGGTGGACAACAGGCAATGGACAACAGGCAAAGGACAACACACAGGTGGACAACAGACAGGTGGGCAACAGGCAATGGACAACAGGCAGCAGACAAGAGGCAATGGACAACAAGCAGGTGGATAACAGGCAATGGACAACAGGCAAAGGACAACACACAGGTGGACAACAGACAGGTGGGAAACAGGCAATGGACAACAGGCAGCAGACAACAGGCAATGGACAACAGGCAGGTGGACAACAGGCAGGTGGACAACAGGCAATGGATAACAGGCAGGTGGACAACTGGCAGGTGGACAATAGGCAATAGATAACAGGCAGGTGGACAACAGGCAATGGACAACAGGCAGGTGGACAAGAGGCAATGGACAACAGGCAATGGAAATAGGTAATGGACAACAGGCAGGTGGACAAGAGGCAATGGATAACAGGCAATGGAAATAGATAATGGACAACAGGCAATGGGCAACAGGCAGGTGGACAACAGGCAGGTGGACAACATGCAAGGGACAACAGGCAGGTGGACAACAGGCACGTGGACAATAGGCAATGGACAACAGGCAATGGACAACAAGCAGGTGTACAACAGGCAATGCACAGCAGGCAATGGACAATAGGTAATGGACAACAGGCAGGAGGAAAACAAGAAATGGACAACAGGCAGGTGGACAACATGCAAGGGGCAACAGGCAGGTGGACAACAGACAGGTGGACAACAGGCAATGGACAACAGGCAATGCACAACAGGCAATGAACAACAGTCAGGTGGACAACAGGCAATGGACAACAGGCAGGTGGACAACAGGCAATGGACAACAGACAGGTGGAAAACAGGCAATGGACAACAAGCAATGGAAAAGAGGTAGGTGGACAACAGGCAATGCACAACAGGCAATGGACAACAGGCAGGTGGACAACAGGCAATGGACAATAGGCAATGGACAATAGGTAATGGACAACAGGCAGGAGGAAAACAAGAAATGGACAACAGGCAGGTGGACAACATGCAAGGGGCAACAGACAGGTGGACAACAGACAGGTGGACAACAGGCAATGGACAACAGGCAATGCACAACAGGCAATGAACAACAGTCAGGTGGACAACAGGCAATGGACAACAGGCAGGTGGACAACAGGCAATGGACAACAGACAGGTGGAAAACAGGCAATGGACAAGAGGCAGGCGGACAACAGGCAATGCACAACAGGCAATGGAAACAGGCAATGGACAATAGGCAGGTGGACAACAGGCAATAGACACCAGGCAATGGACACCAGGCAATGGAAATAGGTAATGGACAACAGGCAATGGACAACAGGCAGATGGACAACAGGCAATGGACAACAAGCAGGTGGACAACAGGCAGGTGGACAATAGGCAATGGACAACAGGCAGGTGGACAACAGGCAATGGATAACAGGCAATGGACAACAGGCAGGAGGAAAACAAGAAATGGACAACAGGTAGGTACAATAGACAGGTGGACAACAGACAGGTGGACAACAGGCAATGGACAACAGGCAATGGACAACAGGCAGGTGGGCAACAGGCAATGGACAACAGGCAATGGACAACAGACAAGTGGGCAACAGTCAATGGACAACAGGCGATGGACAACACACAGGTGGACAACAGGCAATGGACAACAGGCAATGCACAACAGGCAATGAACAACAGTCAGGTGGACAACAGGCAATGGACAACAGGCAGGTGGACAACAGGCAATGGACAACAGACAGGTGGAAAACAGGCAATGGACAAGAGGCAGGCGGACAACAGGCAATGCACAACAGGCAATGGAAACAGGCAATGGACAATAGGCAGGTGGACAACAGGCAATGGACACCAGGCAATGGAAATAGGTAATGGACAACAGGCAATGGCCAACAGGCAGATGGACAACAGGCAATGGACAACAAGCAGGTGGACAACAGGCAGGTGGACAATAGGCAATGGACAACAGGCAATGGACAAGAGGCAGGTGGACAACAGGCAATGGAAACAGGCAATGGAAATAGGCAATGGACAACAGGCAATGGACAACAGGCAATGGACAACAGGCAGGTGGACAACAGGCAATGGATAACAGGCAATGGACAACAGGCAGGAGGAAAACAAGAAATGGACAACAGGTAGGTACAATAGACAGGTGGACAACAGACAGGTGGACAACAGGCAGGTGGGCAACAGGCAATGGACAACAGGCAGTGGACAACAGGCAGGTGGACAACAGGCAATGGACAACAGGCAGGTGGACAACAGGCAGGTGGACAACAGGCAATGGAAATAGGCAATGGACAACAGGCAATGGACAACAGGCAGGTGGACAACAGGCAATGCACAACCGGCAATGGACAACAGGCAGGTGGACAATAGGCAATGGACAACAGGCAGGTGGACAACAGGCAATGCACAACAGGCAATGGACAACAGGCAATGGACAACAGGCAGGTAGACAACAGGCAATGGAAACAGGCAATGGAAATAGGCAATGGACAACAGGCAATGGACAACAGGCAATGGACAACAGGCAGGTGGACAACAGGCAATGGATAACAGGCAATGGACAACAGGCAGGAGGAAAACAAGAAATGGACAACAGGTAGGTACAATAGACAGGTGGACAACAGACAGGTGGACAACAGGCAGGTGGGCAACAGGCAATGGACAACAGGCAGTGGACAACAGGCAGGTGGACAACAGGCAATGGACAACAGGCAGGTGGACAACAGGCAGGTGGACAACAGGCAATGGAAATAGGCAATGGACAACAGGCAATGGACAACAGGCAGGTGGACAACAGGCAATGCACAACCGGCAATGGACAACAGGCAGGTGGACAATAGGCAATGGACAACAGGCAGGTGGACAACAGGCAATGCACAACAGGCAATGGACAACAGGCAATGGACAACAGGCAGGTAGACAACAGGCAATGGAAACAGGCAATGGACAACATGCAATGGAAATAGGTAATGGACGACAGGCAATGGACAACAGGCAGGTGGACAACAGGCAATGGACAACAGGCAATGGATAACAGGCAATGGACAACAGGCAGGAGAAAATCAAGAAATGGACAACAGGCAGGTGGACAAAATGCAAGGGACAACAGGCAGGTGGACAAAATGCAAGGGACAACAGGCAGGTGGACAATAGGTGGGTGGACAAAAGGCAATGGACAACAGGCAGGTGGACAACAGGCAATGGACAACAAGCAATGGACAATAGGCAATGGACAACAGGCAGGTGGACAACAGGCAATGGACAACAAGCAATGGACAAGAGGCAGGTGGACAACAGGCAATGGAAACAGGCAATGGACAACAGGCAGGTGGACAACAGGCAATGGAAATAGGTAATGGACAACAGGCAATGGACAACAGACAGGTGGGCAACAGGCAATGGACAACAGGCAATGGACAACAGGCAATGGACAACAGGCAGCAGACAACAGGCAATGGACAACAGGCATGTGGACAACAGGCAGGTGGACAACAGGCAATGGATAACAGGCAGGTGGACAACTGGCAGGTGGACAATAGGCAATAGACAACAGGCAATGGATAACAGGCAATGGACAACAGGCAGGAGAAAAACAAGAAATGGACAACAGGCAGGTGGACAACATGCAAGGGACAACAGGCAGGTGGACAACAGGCATGTGGACAATAGGCAATGGACAAAGGCAATGGACAACAAGCAGGTGTACAACAGGCAATGCACAGCAGGCAATGGAAACAGGCAATGGAAACAGGCAGGTGGACAACAGGCAATGGACAAGAGGCAGGTGGACAACAGGCAATGGACAAAAGGCAATGGACAATAGGTAATGGACAACAGGCAGGAGGAAAACAAGAAATGGACAACAGGCAGGTGGACAACATGCAAGGGGCAACAGGCAGGTGGACAACAGACAGGTGGACAACAGGCAATGGACAACAGGCAATGCACAACAGGCAATGAACAACAGTCAGGTGGACAACAGGCAATGGACAACAGGCAGGTGGACAACAGGCAATGGACAACAGACAGGTGGAAAACAGGCAATGGACAAGAGGCAGGCGGACAACAGGCAATGCACAATAGGCAATGGAAACAAGCAATGGACAATAGGCAGGTGGACAACAGACAGGTGGGCAACAGGCAATGGTCAACAGGCAGCAGACAACAGGCAATGGACAACAGGCAGGTGGACAGCAGGCAGGTGGACAACAGGCAATGGATAACAGGCAGGTGGACAATAGGCAATAGACAACAGGCAGGTGGACAACAGGCAATGGAAACAGGCAATGGACAACAGGCAGGTGGACAAGAGGCAATGGACAACAGGCAATGGAAATAGGTAATGGACAACAGGCAGGTGGACAAGAGACAATGGATAACAGGCAATGGAAATAGGTAATGGACAACAGGCAATGGGCAACAGGCAGGTGGACAACAGGCAGATGGACAACAGGCAATGGACAACAGACAATGGATAACAGGCAATGGACAACAGGCAGGAGAAAAACAAGAAATGGACAACAGGCAGGTGGACAACATGCAAGGGACAACAGGCAGGTGGACAACAGGCACGTGGACAATAGGCAATGGACAACAGGCAATGGACAACAAGCAGGTGTACAACAGGCAATGCACAGCAGGCAATGCAAACAGGCAATGGAAACAGGCAGGTGGACAACAGACAGGTGGACAACAGGCAATGGACAAGAGGCAGGTGGACAACAGGCAATGGACAACAAGCAATGGAAAAGAGGTAGGTGGACAACAGGCAATGCACAACAGGCAATGGACAACAGGCAGGTGGACAACAGGCAATGGACAATGGGTAATGGACAACAGGCAGGAGGAAAACAAGAAATGGACAACAGGCAGGTGGACAACATGCAAGGGGCAACAGGCAGGTGGACAACAGACAGGTGGACAACAGGCAATGGACAACAGGCAATGCACAACAGGCAATGAACAACAGTCAGATGGACAACAGGCGGTGGACAACAGGCAATGGACAACAGACAGGTGGGAAACAGGCAATGGACAAGAGGCAGGCGGACAACAGGCAATGCACAACAGGCAATGGAAACAGGCAATGGACAATAGGCAGGTGGACAACAGGCAATGGACACCAGGCAATGGACACCAGGCAATGGAAATAGGTAATGGACAACAGGCAATGGACAACAGGCAGATGGACAACAGGCAATGGACAACAAGCAGGTGGACAATAGGCAATGGACAACAGTCAATGGACAAGAGGCAGGTGGACAACAGGCAATGGAAACAGGCAATGGACAACAGGCAATGGAAATAGGTAATGGACAACAGGCAATGGACAACACGCAGGTGGACAACATACAATGTTGGTGAGAGGGGAGCGACCTGTCAAAAGCCCAGCGGGAGATCGAGAGCCAGCGGCAGTTGGTGAGAGGGGAGCGACCTGTCAAAAGCCCAGCGGGAGATCGAGAGCCAGCATACCGGTGCAGCTACAGCGGGAGAGAAAGCAAAATAGAAGTAGAAAGTAATCAAAAAGTGACGTCACAGCCAATGGGGTAAGTGATTGGCTGGTGATTGGTGAGTAGCTTTTCTTTTATTTTTTATATCAGTAAGTGAACTGCAACATTGTTATTACCAATTTAAGGGTATCTAAGGTTAAGACATGGCAGGAGAGCTCAGTCATGTGATATGCTCCTCCTGTACCATGTGGGAACTCGGGGACACTTCCGGTGTCCCTGACGACTACGTGTGTGGGAAGTGTATCCGCCTCGAGCTCTTGACGGTCCGCGTTGCGGAATTGGAGCTGAAGGTGGATTCACTCTGGAGCATCCACGATGCTGAGAATGACGTGATTATCACGTGTAGTGAGTTGGTCTTACCGCAGGAGAAGGGTCCACAGCCAGATAGGGAATGGAAGACCAACAGGAAGAGCAGTGCAAGAAAGATAGTGCAGGAGTCCCCTGTGGTCATCCCCCTGCAAAACAGATACACTGCTTTGAGTACTGTTGGGGAGGATGACTCATCAGGGGAGGGCAGCAGCAGCCAAGTTCATGGCACCGTAGGTGGCTCTGCTGCAAAGGAGGGCAAGAAAAAGAGTGGGAGCGCGATAGTGATCGGGGATTCGATGGTGAGGGGAATAGATAGGCGTTTCTGCGGACGCAACCGAGACTCCAGGATGGTATGTTGCCTCCCTGGTGCAAGGGTCAAGGATGTCTCGGAGCGGGTGCAGGACATTCTGAAATGGGAGGGAGAACAGCCAGTTGTCGTGGTGCACATTGGTACCAACGACATAGGTAAAAAAAGGGATGAGGTCCTACGAAAAGAATTTAAGGAGCTAGGAGCTAAATTAAAAAGTAGGACCTCAAAAGTAGTAATCTCGGGATTGCTACCAGTGCCACGTGCTAGTCAGAGTAGGAATCGCAGGATAGCGCAGATGAATACATGGCTTGAGCAGTGGTGCAGCAGGGAGGGATTCAAATTCTTGGGGCATTGGAACCGGTTCTGGGGGAGGTGGGACCAGTACAAACCGGACGGTCTGCACCTGGGCAGGTCCGGAACCAATGTCCTAGGGGGAGTGTTTGCTAGTGCTGTTGGGGAGGAGTTAAACTAATATTGCAGGGGGATGGGAACCTATACAGGGAGACAGAGGGAGACAAAAAGGAGGCAAAAGCAAAAGACAGAAAGGAGATGAGGAAAAGTGGAGGGCAGAGAAAACCAAGGCAAAGAACAAAAAGGGCCACTGTACAGCAAAATTCTAAAAGGACAAAGGGTGTTAAAAAAACAAGCCTGAAGGCTTTGTGTCTTAATGCAAGGAGTATCCGCAATAAGGTGGATGAATTAATTGTGCAAATAGATGTTAACAAATATGATGTGATTGGGATTACGGAAACGTGGCTCCAGGATGATCAGGGCTGGGAACTCAACATCCAGGGGTATTCAACATTCAGGAAGGATAGAATAAAAGGAAAAGGAGGTGGGGTAGCATTGCTGGTTAAAGAGGAGATTAATGCAATAGTTAGGAAAGACATTAGCTTGGATGATGTGGAATCTATATGGGTAGAGCTGCAGAACACTAAAGGGCAAAAATCGTTAGTGGGAGTTGTGTACAGACCTCCAAACAGTAGTAGTGATGTTGGGGAGGGCATCAAACAGGAAATTAGGAGTGCATGCAATAAAGGTGCAGCAGTTATAATGGGTGACTTTAATATGCACATAGATTGGGCTAGCCAAACTGGAAGCAATACGGTGGAGGAGGATTTCCTGGAATGCATAAGGGATGGTTTTCTAGACCAATATGTCGAGGAACCAACTAGGGGGGAGGCCATCTTAGACTGGGTGTTGTGTAATGAGAGAGGATTAATTAGCAATCTCATTGTGCGAGGCCCCTTGGGGAAGAGTGACCATAATATGGTGGAATTCTGCATTAGGATGGAGAATGAAACAGTTAATTCAGAGACCATGGTCCAGAACTTAAAGAAGGGTAACTTTGAAGGTATGAGGCATGAATTGGCTAAGATAGATTGGCTAATGATACTTAAGGGGTTGACTGTGGATGGGCAATGGCAGACATTTAGAGAACGCATGGATGAATTACAACAATTGTACATTCCTGTCTGGCGTAAAAATAAAAAAGGGAAGGTGGCTCAACCGTGGCTATCTAGGGAAATCAGGGATAGTATTAAAGCCAAGGAAGTGGCATACAAATTGGCAAGAAATAGCAGCGAAACTGGGGACTGGGAGAAATTTAGAACTCAGCAGAGGAGGACAAAGGGTTTGATTAGGGTAGGGAAAATGGAGTACGAGAAGAAGCTTGCAGGGAACATTAAGGCGGATTGCAAAAGTTTCTATAGGTATGTAAAGAGAAAGAGGTTAGTAAAGACAAACGTAGGTCCCCTGCAGTCAGAATCAGGGGAAGTCATAACGGGGAACAAAGAAATGGCAGACCAATTGAACAAGTACTTTGGTTCAGTATTCACTAAGGAGGACACAAACAACCTTCCGGATATAAAAGTGGTCAGAGGGTCTATTAAGGAGGAGGAACTGAGGGAAATCTTTATTAGTCGGGAAATTGTGTTGGGGAAATTGATGGGATTGAAGGCCGATAAATCCCCAGGGCCTGATGGACTGCATCCCAGAGTACTTAAGGAGGTGGCCTTGGAAATAGCGGATGCATTGACAGTCATTTTCCAACATTCCATTGACTCTGGATCAGTTCCTATCGAGTGGAGGGTAGCCAATGTAACCCCACTTTTTAAAAAAGGAGGGAGAGAGAAAGCAGGGAATTATAGACCGGTCAGCCTGACCTCAGTAGTGGGTAAAATGATGGAATCAATTATTAAGGATGTCATAGCAGCGCATTTGGAAAATGGTGACATGATAGGTCCAAGTCAGCATGGATTTGTAAAAGGGAGATCATGCTTGACAAATCTTCTGGAATTTTTTGAGGATGTTTCCAATAAAGTGGACAAAGGAGTACCAGTTGATGTGGTATATTTGGACTTTCAGAAGGCTTTCGACAAGGTCCCACACAGGAGATTAATGTGCAAAGTTAAAGCACATGGGATTGGGGGTAGTGTGCTGACATGGATTGAGAACTGGTTGTCAGACAGGAAGCAAAGAGTAGGAGTAAATGGGTACTTTTCGGAATGGCAGGCAGTGACTAGTGGGGTACCGCAGGGTTCTGTGCTGGGGCCCCAGCTGTTTACATTATACATTAATGATTTAGACGAAGGGATTAAATGTAGTATGACACTAAGTTGGGTGGCAGTGTGAGCTGCGAGGAGGATGCTATGAGGCTACAGAGTGACTTAGATAGGTTAGGTGAGTGGGCAAATGCGTGGCAGATGAAGTATAATGTGGATAAATGTGAGGTTATCCACTTTGGTGGTAAAAACAGAGAGACAGACTATTATCTGAATGGTGACAGATTAGGAAAAGGGGAGGTGCAACGAGACCTGGGTGTCATGGTACATCAGTCATTGAAGGTTGGCATGCAGGTACAGCAGGCGGTTAAGAAAGCAAATGGCATGTTGGCCTTCATAGCGAGGGGATTTGAGTACAGGGGCAGGGAGGTGTTGCTACAGTTGTACAGGGCCTTGGTGAGGCCACACCTGGAGTCATGTTCAGCCATGAACTCGTTGAATGGCGGTGCAGGCTAGAAGGGCTGAATGGCCTGCTCCTGCACCTATTTTCTATGTTTCTATGTTTCTAATGGACAACAGGCAATGCACAACAGGCAATGAACAACAGTCAGGTGGACAACAGGCAATGGACAACAGGCAGGTGGACAACAGGCAATGGACAACAGACAGGTGGAAAACAGGCAATGGACAAGAGGCAGGCGGACAACAGGCAATGCACAACAGGCAATGGAAACAGGCAATGGACAATAGGCAGGTGGACAACAGGCAATGGACACCAGGCAATGGAAATAGGTAATGGACAACAGGCAATGGCCAACAGGCAGATGGACAACAGGCAATGGACAACAAGCAGGTGGACAACAGGCAGGTGGACAATAGGCAATGGACAACAGGCAATGGACAAGAGGCAGGTGGACAACATGCAATGGAAACAGGCAATGGACAACAGGCAATGGAAATAGGTAATGGACAACAGGCAATGGACAACAGGCAATGGACAACAGGCAGGTGGACAACAGGCAATGGATAACAGGCAATGGACAACAGGCAGGAGGAAAACAAGAAATGGACAACAGGTAGGTACAATAGACAGGTGGACAACAGACAGGTGGACAACAGGCAGGTGGGCAACAGGCAATGGACAACAGGCAGTGGAGAACAGGCAGTGGACAACAGGCAGGTGGACAACAGGCAATGGACAACAGGCAGGTGGGCAACAGGCAGGTGGACAACAGGCAGTGGACAACAGGCAATGGAAATAGGCAATGGACAACAGGCAATGGACAACAGGCAGGTGGACAACAGGCAATGCACAACCGGCAATGGACAACAGGCAGGTGGACAACAGGCAGGTGGACAACAGGCAATGGAAACAGGCAATGGACGACATGCAATGGAAATAGGTAATGGACAACAGGCAATGGACAACAGGCAGGTGGACAACAGGCAATGGACAACAGGCAATGGATAACAGGCAATGGACAACAGGCAGGAGAAAATCAAGAAATGGACAACAGGCAGGTGGACAAAATGCAAGGGACAACAGGCAGGTGGACAAAATGCAAGGGACAACAGGCAGGTGGACAACAGGTGGGTGGACAAAAGGCAATGGCCAACAGGCAGGTGGACAACAGGCAATGGACAATAGGCAATGGACAACAGGCAGGTGGACAACAGGCAATGGACAACAAGCAATGGACAAGAGGCAGGTGGACAACAGGCAATGGAAACAGGCAATGGACAACAGGCAGGTGGACAACAGGCAATGGAAATAGGTAATGGACAACAGGCAATGGACAACAAGCAGGTGGACAACAGGCAATGGACAACAGGCAAAGTACAACACACAGGTGGACAACAGACAGGTGGGCAACAGGCAATGGACAACAGGCAGCAGACAACAGGCAATGGACAACAGGCAGGTGGACAACAGGCAGGTGGACAGCAGGCAATGGATAACAGGCAGGTGGACAACTGGCAGGTGGACAATAGGCAATAGACAACAGGCAGGTGGACAACAGGCAATGGAAACAGGCAATGGACAACAGGCAGGTGGACAAGAGGCAATGGACAACAGGCAATGGAAATAGGTAATGGACAATAGGCAGGTGGACAAGAGGCAATGGATAACAGGCAATGGAAATAGGTAATGGACAACAGGCAATGGGCAACAGGCAGGTGGACAACAGACAGATGGACAACAGGCAATGGATAACAGGCAATGGACAACAGGCAGGAGAAAAACAAGAAATGGACAACAGGCAGGTGGACAACATACAAGGGACAACAGGCAGGTGGACAACAGACAGGTGGACAACAGGCAAAGGACAACAGGCAATGCACAACAGGCAATGAACAACAGTCAGGTGGACAACAGGCAATGGACAACAGGCAGGTGGACAACAGGCAATGGACAACAGGCAATGGACAACAGCAGGTGTACAACAGGCAATGCACAGCAGGCAATGGAAACAGGCAATGGAAACAGGCATGTGGACAACAGACAGGTGGACAACAGTCAATGGACAAGAGGCAGGTGGACAACAGGCAATGGACAATAGGCAATGGACAACAGGCAGGAGGAAAACAAGAAATGGACAACAGGCAGGTGGACAACATGCAAGGGGCAACAGGCAGGTGGACAACAGACAGGTGGACAACAGGCAAAGGACAACAGGCAATGCACAACAGGCAATGAACAACAGTCAGGTGGACAACAGGCAATGGACAACAGGCAGGTGGACAACAGGCAATGGACAACAGGCAATGGACAACAGCAGGTGTACAACAGGCAATGCACAGCAGGCAATGGAAACAGGCAATGGAAACAGGCATGTGGACAACAGACAGGTGGACAACAGTCAATGGACAAGAGGCAGGTGGACAACAGGCAATGGACAATAGGCAATGGACAATAGGTAATGGACAACAGGCAGGAGGAAAACAAGAAATGGACAACAGGCAGGTGGACAACATGCAAGGGGCAACAGGCAGGTGGACAACAGACAGGTGGACAACAGGCAAAGGACAACAGGCAATGCACAACAGGCAATGAACAACAGTCAGGTGGACAACAGGCAATGGACAACAGGCAGGTGGACAACAGGCAATGGACAACAGACTGGTGGAAAACAGGCAATGGACAAGAGGCAGGTGGACAACAGGCAATGCACAATAGGCAATGGAAACAGGCAATGGACAATAGGCAGGTGGACAACAGACAGGTGGGCAACAGGCAATGGTCAACAGGCAGCAGACAACAGGCAATGGACAACAGGCAGGTGGACAACATGCAAGGGGCAACAGGCAGGTGGACAACAGACAGGTGGACAACAGGCAAAGGACAACAGGCAATGCACAACAGGCAATGAACAACAGTCAGGTGGACAACAGGCAATGGACAACAGGCAGGTGGACAACAGGCAATGGACAACAGGCAATGGACAACAGCAGGTGTACAACAGGCAATGCACAGCAGGCAATGGAAACAGGCAATGGAAACAGGCATGTGGACAAGAGACAGGTGGACAACAGTCAATGGACAAGAGGCAGGTGGACAACAGGCAATGGACAATAGGCAATGGACAATAGGTAATGGACAACAGGCAGGAGGAAAACAAGAAATGGACAACAGGCAGGTGGACAACATGCAAGGGGCAACAGGCAGGTGGACAACAGACAGGTGGACAACAGGCAAAGGACAACAGGCAATGCACAACAGGCAATGAACAACAGTCAGGTGGACAACAGGCAATGGACAACAGGCAGGTGGACAACAGGCAATGGACAACAGACTGGTGGAAAACAGGCAATGGACAAGAGGCAGGTGGACAACAGGCAATGCATAATAGGCAATGGAAACAGGCAATGGACAATAGGCAGGTGGACAACAGACAGGTGGGCAACAGGCAATGGTCAACAGGCAGCAGACAACAGGCAATGGACAACAGGCAGGTGGACAACAGGCAGGTGGACAACAGGCAATGGATAACAGGCAGGTGGACAATAGGCAATAGACAACAGGCAGGTGGACAACAGGCAATGGAAACAGGCAATGGACAACAGGCAGGTGGACAAGAGGCAATGGACAACAGGCAATGGAAATAGGTAATGGACAACAGGCAGGTGGACAAGAGGCAATGGATAACAGGCAATGGAAATAGGTAATGGACAACAGGCAATGGGCAACAGGCAGGTGGACAACAGGCAGATGGACAACAGGCAATGGACAACAGGCAATGGATAACAGGCAATGGACACCAGGCAGGAGAAAAACAAGAAATGGACAACAGGCAGGTGGACAACATGCAAAGACAACAGGCAGGTGGACAACAGGCACGTGGAAAATAGGCAATGGACAACAGGCAATGGACAACAAGCAGGTGTACAACAGGCAATGCACAGCAGGCAATGGAAACAGGCACTGGAAACAGGCAGGTGGACAACAGACAGGTGGACAACAGGCAATGGACAAGAGGCAGGTGGACAACAGGCAATGGACAACAAGCAATGGAAAAGAGGTAGGTGGACAACAGGCAATGCACAACAGGCAATGGACAACAGGCAGGTGGACAACAGGCAATGGACAATATGCAATGGACAATAGGTAATGGACAACAGGCAGGAGGAAAACAAGAGATGGACAACAGGCAGGTGGACAACAGACAGGTGGACAACAGGCAATGGACAACAGGCAATGCACAACAGGCAATGAACAACAGTCAGGTGGACAACAGGCAATGGACAACAGGCAGGTGGGCAACAGGCAGGTGGACAACAGGCAGTGGACAACAGGCAGGTGGACAACAGGCAATGGACACCAGGCAATGGAAATAGGTAATGGACAACAGGCAATGGCCAACAGGCAGATGGACAACAGGCAATGGACAACAAGCAGGTGGACAACAGGCAGGTGGACAATAGGCAATGGACAACAGGCAGGTGGACAACAGGCAATGGACACCAGGCAATGGAAATAGGTAATGGACAACAGGCAATGGCCAACAGGCAGATGGACAACAGGCAATGGACAACAAGCAGGTGGACAACAGGCAGGTGGACAATAGGCAATGGACAACAGGCAATGGACAAGAGGCAGGTGGACAACATGCAATGGAAACAGGCAATGGACAACAGGCAATGGACAACAGGCAGGTGGACAACAGGCAATGGATAACAGGCAATGGACAACAGGCAGGAGGAAAACAAGAAATGGACAACAGGTAGGTACAATAGACAGGTGGACAACAGACAGGTGGACAACAGGCAGGTGGGCAACAGGCAATGGACAACAGGCAGTGGACAACAGGCAGATGGACAACAGGCAATGGACAACAGGCAATGGATAACAGGCAATGAACAACAGGCAGTTGGACAACAGGCAATGGAAATAGGCAATGGAGAACAGGCAATGAACAACAGGTGGGTGGACCGCAAGCAATGGACAACAGGCAATGGACAATGGGCAGGTGGCGAACAGGCAATGGACAACAGGCAATGGATAACAGCCAATGGACAATAGGCAGGTGGATAACAGGCCATGGGCAACGGGCAGGTGGGCAACAGGCAATGGATAACAGGCAGGTGGACAACCGGCAATGGACAACAGGCAGATGGACAACAGGCATTGGACAACAGGCAGGTGGGCAACAGGCAATGGACTACAGGCAGGTGAACAACAGGCAATGGACAAAAGGCAATGGACAAAAGGCAGGTGGACAGCTGGCAATGGACAACAGCCAGGTGGACATCAGGCTGGTGGACAACAGGCAATGGCCAACAGGCAGCTGGACAACAGGCAATGGACAACTGGCAATGGACAACAGCCAGGTGGAGAACAGGCAATGGAAAATAGGCAGGTGGACAACAGGCAGGGGGACAACAGGCAACGGACAACAGGCAGGTGGACAACAGGCAGGTGGACAACCGGCAATGGACAACAGGCAGGTGGACAATGGGCAATGGACAACAGGCAGGTGGAGAACAGGCAATGGACAGCAGACAATGGACAACAGGCAGGTGGACGACAGGCAATGGACAACAGGCAATGGACAACAGGCAGGTCGACAACAGGCAGATGGACAAAAGGCAGATGCACAATAGGGAATGGACAACAGGCAGGTAGACAACAGGCAGGTGGACAACAGGCAGGTGGACAACAGGCAATGGACAACAGGCAGTTGAGCAACAGGCAATGGATAACAGGCAATGGACAACAGGCAATGGACAACAGGCAATGGATAACAGGCAATGGACAACAGGCAGGTGGATAACAGGCAATGGACAACAGGCAGGTGGACAGCAAACAATGGACAACAGGCAGGTGGACACTGGCAGGTGGACAGCAGGCAGGTGGACACTGGCAGGTGGACAGCAGGCAATGGATAACAGGCAATGAACAGCAGGCAGTTGGACAACAGGCAATGGACAACAGTCAGGTGGACAATAGGCAATGGACAAAAGTCAATGGACAACAGGCAGGTGGACCACAAGCAATGGACAACAGGCAGGTCGACAACAGACAATGGAAAGCAGGCAATGGACAACAGTCAGGTGGACAACTGACAATGGACAACAGGCAATGGACAACAGACAATGGGCAACAGGCAGATGGACAACAGGCAATGGACAACAAGCAGGTGGACAGCAAACAATGGACAACAGGCAGGTGGACAACAGTCAATGTACAACAGGCAGGTGGACAACAGGCAACAGACAACAGGCAGGTGGACAACAGGCAATGGACAACAGGCAATGGACAACAGGCAGGTGGACAACATAGCAATGGAGAACAGGCAATGGATAACACACAGGTGGACAACATGCAATGGGCAAAAGGCAGGTGGACAACTGGCAGGTGGACAACAGGCAATGGATAACAGGCAATGAACAACAGGCAGTTGGACAACAGGCAATGGAGAACAGGCAATGAACAACAGGCAGGTGGACCACAAGCAATGGACAACAGTCAGGTGGACAACAGGCAATGGACAACAGTCAATGGACAACAGGCAGGTGGACCACAAGCAATGGATAACAGGCAGGTCGACAACAGACAATGATCAACAGGCAATGGACAACAGTCAGGTGGACAACTGGCTATGGACAACAGGCAATGGTCAACAGGCAATGGACAACAGGCAGGTGGACAACAGGCAATGGACAACAGGCAGGTGGTCAACAGGCAATGGACAACAGGCAATGGACAACGGGCAGGTGGACAACAGTCAGATGGACAACAGGTAGGTGGACAACAGGTAGGTGGACAACAGGCAATGAACAGGCAATGGTCAACAGGCAATGGACAACAGGCAAATGGACAGCAGGCAATGTACAACAGGCAATGGACACCAGGCAGGTGGACAACAGGTGGTGGACAACAGGTAGGTGGACAACAGGTAATAAACAACAGGCAATGGTCAACAGGCAATGGACAACAGGCAAATGGACAACAGGCAATGGACAACAGACAATGGACAACAGGCAGGTGGACCACAAGCAATGGACAAGAGGCAGGTCGACAACAGACAATGGACAACAGGCAATGGACAACAGGCAGATGGACAACAGGCAGGTGGACAGCAGGCAATGGACAACAGACAGCTGGACAAAAGACAGGTGGACAACAGTCAATGGACAACAGGCAGGTGGACAACAGGCAACAGACAACAGGCAGGTGGACAACAGGTGATGGACAACAGGCAATGGACAACAGGCAATGTACAACAGGCAAGTGGACAACAGGCAAGTGGACAACAGGCAATGGACAACAGGCAATGGACAACAGGCAGGTGGTCAACAGGCAATGGACAATGGGCAGGTGGACAACAAGCAGTGGATAATAAGCAGGTGGACAACAGGCAATGGACAATGCAATGGACAACAGGCAGGTGGACAACAGGCATTGGACAATCAGCAGGTGGACAACAGGCAATGGGCAAAAGGCAGGTGGACAACTGGCAGGTGGACAACAGGCAATGGATAACAGGCAATGAACAACAGGCAGTTGGACAACAGGCAATGGAGAACAGGCAATGGAGAACAGGCAATGAACAACAGGCGGGTGGACCGCAAGCAATGGACAACAGGCAATGGACAATGGGCAGGTGGCGAACAGGCAATGGACAACAGGCAATGGATAACAGCCAATGGACAATAGGCAGGTGGATAGCAGGCAATGGGCAACGGGCAGGTGGGCAACAGGCAATGGATAACAGGCAGGTGGACAACCGGCAATGGACAACAGGCAGATGGACAACAGGCATTGGACAACAGGCAGGTGGGCAACAGGCAATGGACTACAGGCAGGTGAACAACAGGCAATGGACAAAAGGCAATGGACAAAAGGCAGGTGGACAGCTGGCAATGGACAACAGCCAGGTGGACATCAGGCTGGTGGACAACAGGCAATGGCCAACAGGCAGGTGGACAACAGGCAATGGACAACCGGCAATGGACAACAGCCAGGTGGAGAACAGGCAATGGAAAATAGGCAGGTGGACAACAGGCAGGGGGACAACAGGCAACGGACAACAGGCAACGGACAACAGGCAGATGGACAACAGGCAGGTGGACAACAGGCAGGTGGACAACCGGCACTGGACAACAGGCAGGTGGACAATGGGCAATGGACAACAGGCAGGTGGAGAACAGGCAATGGACAGCAGACAATGGACAACAGGCAGGTGGACGACAGGCAATGGACAACAGGCAATGGACAACAGGCAGGTCGACAACAGGCAGATGGACAAAAGGCAGATGCACAATAGGGAATGGACAAAAGGCAGGTAGACAACAGGCAGGTGGACAACAGGCAAGTGCCCAACAGGCAATGGACAACAGGCAGTTGAGCAACAGGCAATGGATAACAGGCAGCGGACAACAGGCAATGGATAACAGGCAATGGACAACAGGCAGGTGGATAACAGGCAATGGACAACAGGCAGGTGGACAGCAAACAATGGACAACAGGCAGGTGGACACTGGCAGGTGGACAGCAGGCAATGGATAACAGGCAATGAACAGCAGGCAGTTGGACAACAGGCAATGGACAACAGTCAGGTGGACAATAGGCAATGGACAAAAGTCAATGGACAACAGGCAGGTGGACCACAAGCAATGGACAACAGGCAGGTCGACAACAGACAATGGAAAGCAGGCAATGGACAACAGTCAGGTGGACAACTGACAATGGACAACAGGCAATGGACAACAGACAATGGGCAACAGGCAGATGGACAACAGGCAATGGGCAACAAGCAGGTGGACAGCAAACAATGGACAACAGGCAGGTGGACAACAGTCAATGTACAACAGGCAGGTGGACAACAGGCAACAGACAACAGGCAGGTGGACAACAGGCAATGGACAACAGGCAATGGACAACAGGCAGGTGGACAACATAGCAATGGAGAACAGGCAATGGATAACACACAGGTGGACAGCATGCAATGGGCAAAAGGCAGGTGGACAACTGGCAGGTGGACAACAGGCAATGGATAACAGGCAATGAACAACAGGCAGTTGGACAACAGGCAATGGAGAACAGGCAATGAACAACAGGCAGGTGGACCACAAGCAATGGACAACAGTCAGGTGGACAACAGGCAATGGACAACAGTCAATGGACAACAGGCAGGTGGACCACAAGCAATGGATAACAGGCAGGTCGACAACAGACAATGATCAACAGGCAATGGACAACAGTCAGGTGGACAACTGGCTATGGACAACAGGCAATGGTCAACAGGCAATGGACAACAGGCAATGGAAAACAGGCAGGTGGACAACAGGCAATGGACAACAGGCAGGTGGTCAACAGGCAATGGACAACAGGCAATGGACAATGGGCAGGTGGACAACAGTCAGATGGACAACAGGTAGGTGGACAACAGGTAGGTGGACAACAGGCAATGAACAGGCAATAGTCAACAGGCAATGGACAACAGGCAAATGGACAGCAGGCAATGTACAACAGGCAATGGACACCAGGCAGGTGGATAACAGGTGGTGGACAACAGGTAGGTGGACAACAGGCAATGAACAACAGGCAATGGTCAACAGGCAATGGACAACAGGCAAATGGACAACAGGCAATGGACAACAGACAATGGACAACAGGCAGGTGGACCACAAGCAATGGACAAGAGGCAGGTCGACAACAGACAATGGACAACAGGCAATGGACAACAGGCAGATGGAAAACAGGCAGGTGGACAGCAGGCAATGGACAACAGACAGCTGGACAACAGACAGGTGGACAGCAGTCAATGGACAACAGGCAGGTGGACAACAGGAAACAGACAACAGGCAGGTGGACAACAGGTGATGGACAACAGGCAATGGACAACAGGCAGGTGGACAACATAGCAATGGAGAACAGGCAATGGACAACAGGCAATGGACAACAGGCAATGTACAACAGGCAAGTGGACAACAGGCAAGTGGACAACAGGCAATGGACAACAGGCAATGGACAACAGGCAGGTGGTCAACAGGCAATGGACAACGGGCAGGTGGACAACAAGCAGTGGATAATAAGCAGGTGGACAACAGGCAATGGACAACGCAATGGACAACAGGCAGGTGGACAACAGGCATTGGACAATCAGCAGGTGGACAACAGGCAATGGTCAACAGGCAATGGTCAACAGGCAATGGTCAACAGGCAGATGGACAACAGGCAATGGACAACATACAGGTGGAAAACAGGCAATATACAACAGGCAACGGACAACAGGCAGGTGGACAACAGGCAATGGACAACAGGCAATGGACAACAGAGAGGTTAGCAACAGAGCGACCGAGTTCGCAGGGGCACTACCAGTTTCTTAACCGATAAGGGAATAAGCGGTTATGGGGAGCGGGCAGGAAAGTGGAGCTGAGTTCATGATCAGATCAGTCAAGGTCGTATTAAATGGCGGAGCAGGCTCAAGGGACCATATGGCCTGCTCCTGCTCCTATTTCTTATGTTCTTATGTTCTGATGTACCCACATAACAGGATGTACAGACAGCATCCTTGCCATCTCTGAAGAGTAGTGCTTCCCCAGGCTCAGACTGATACATCAGGTAATCACAGACATCTGCAATCTCCTAGAAAAAGAACTACTCACTGCTGGACCAGATGGCCGTGCATTACCAGTTGATATGAAAGTCACCACTGCCCTCAATTTGTTTACCTCTGGCTTCTTCCAAGGTGACACCGGAGACATATCTAGGGTTTCCCAGTCAGATGCACATAATCATATAAGGCAGGTGACGGAGGGGTTGTTTTCCAGGGCTGTGAGTTATGTCCACTTCCCCTGCAATGACAATACAATTCGCATCTCGTTGATAGGCTTCCCACAGGTACAGGTGCCGTCAATTGCACACAAGTGGCAATCCGAGGACCACCAGACAAACCAGGAGCGTTCGTCAACTGCAAGGGATTTCATTCCATTAATGTGTAGCTGGCATGCAACCACAAGAAAAGGTTTATATAGGTGTGCGCCAGATTTCCTGATAGCTGCTATGATGCTTTCATCCTGCGGCAGTCCATGATTCCCGACCACTTCATAACTGCAACCAGACCTATGGGGTAGTTGTTAGGAGACAAAGATCACCCCCTTCAAACCAGGCTGATGACACCTGTGAGGAACCCCACCAATTAACCCCAAGAACAGTACAAGGACAGTCATATGACTGCCGGATGCGTCATCGAGCAAGCAATCGGCAAGCTCAAGATGCACTTCAGGTGCTTGGACAAGTCTGGAGGCGCCCTTCGGTACTCGCCAGTGAGGATCTCTAGAATGATTGCGGTTGTTACATATGTAAACCTATAAATACAATGTTTAACCACCAGAGGGCTCATCCCCTGGAGTCCCAAGGGATCCCACAATCCCTTGGGAGCACAGGTATATAAGGAGGCCTCACAGGCTGGAGAGGCACTCTGATTATCTGCAATAATGGCCTATGGTCACACACTACTTTGAGCTTACAGTATCTTATTCAATACACAACAACTGGCGACGAGATACAGATGTCGAACCCCAACGCAACAATGCAGAGAACCGTGGGCATCCTGGAGAAATTTTCGGAGGGAGATGATTGGGAAACCTTTGTGGAGCAACTCGACCAATATTTCGTGGCCAATGAGCTGGAAGGAGAAGCGAACACTGCCAAACGAAGGGCGATTCTCCTCACCTTTTGCACGGCACCAACGTATGGCCTCATGAAAAATCTGCTTGCTCCAGCGAAACCCACAGAGAAGTCATACAATGATTTGTGCACACTGGTCCAGGAGCATCTAAACCTGAAGGAAAGCGTTCTGATGGTGAGGTATCGGTTCTACACATACAGGAGGTCTGAAGGCCAGAAAGTGGCGAGCTATGTCGCCGAGCTAAGACGCCTTGCAGGACATTGTGAAGTTGAAGGACACTTGGAGCATATGCTCAGGGACTTCTTTGTACTTAGCATTGACCATGAAGTAATACTTCGCAAATTTTTGACTGTAGAGACCCCAACCTTGAGTAAAGCCATAGCGATAGCCCAGGCGTTCATCGGCACCAGTGACAATACCAAACAAATCTCTCAACACACAAGTGCTGTTGCAAGTACTGTGAACGAAGTAATGTTGTTTTCAAGTCATAACATACAGGGCAGGCCTCACATGCCTGCAGTTGCACGTCCGCCCATGTCTCAGAGTCCACCATCAAGGGTGGTGAATGCAAGGCCATTAACACCTTGCTGGTGCTGCAGAGGTGATCATCGCTTCCATTCATGCTACTTCAAAGGAAACATTTGCAAGGGCTGTGGAATAATGGGACACCTCCAACGTTTGTGCAGGTGAGCTGCAAACCCTGCTAATCCTGCAAACCACCATGAGGAGGCAGAGGTATATGGGGTGCACACATTTACCACAAAGTGTCCCCCGATATTGCTGAAGGTTGAATTAAATGGACTCCCGGTGTCAATGGAGCTGGATACGGGCACGAGCCAGTCCATAATGAGCAAAAAGACTTTCGATAAACTGTGGTGCAGCAAGGCCCCAATGCCAGTGCTGACTCTAATTCGTACTAAACTGAGAACTTATACAAAGGAGCTGATTCCCGTAATCGGCAGTGCTACCGTAAAGGTCTCCTACAATGGAGCGGTGCACAAATTACCACTCTGGGTGGTACCGGGTGATGGCCCCATGCTGTACGGCAGGAGCTGGCATGGAAAGATACTTTGGAACTAGGACGATGTCCGAGCGCTCTCGTCCATCGACGACACCTCATGTGCCCAAGTCTTAAACAAGTTTCTCTCGCTGTTCGAATCAGGCATCTGGAAGTTCCAAGGAGCAAAAGTGCAGATCCATTTGATTCCGGGGGTACGACCCTTCCATCACAAGGCGAGAGCGGTACCGTATATGATGAGAGAGAGGGTGGAGATCGAGCTAGACCGGCTGCAACGAGAGGGCATCATTTCGGCGATCAAATTCAATGAGTGGGCCAGTCCGATTGTTCCAGTCCTCAAGGAAGATGGCACCGTCAGAATCTGTGGCGATTACAAAGTAACTATCAATCGTTTCTCCCTGCAGGATCAATACCCGCTACCAAAGGCAGATGACCTATTTGCGACGCTGGCAGGAGGAAAAATGTTCACGAAGCTGGACTTGACCTTGGCCTACATGACGCAGGAGCTGGAGGAATCATCGAAGGGCCTCACCTGCATCAAAACGCACAAAGGTCTTTTCATTTACAACAGATGCCCGTTTGAGATTCGATCAGCTGCAGCGATATTCCAGAGGAACATGGAAAGCTTGCTGAAGTCGGTCCCACGCACTATGGTCTTCCAGAACGACATCTTGGTTACAGGTTGGGACACCGTTGAGCATCTGCAGAACCTGGAGGAGGTTCTTAGTCGGCTTAATCGTGTGGGGCTCAGGTTAAAACGCTCGAAGTGCATTTCCTGGCACCTGAAGTGGAGTTCCTGGGGAGAAGAATCGCGGCCCACCGATTCGAAGGCAGAGGCAATCAAGAACGCACCGAGACCACAGAACATGACGGAGCTGCGATCGTTTCTAGGACTCCTGAACTACTTTGGTAACTTTTTACCGGGTCTTAGCACATTGTTAGAACCACTGCACTCTTTACTGCATAAAGGAGATGAATGGGTATGGGGTAAAAGTCAAGAAAATGCAATTTGGGATGAGGTCAATGATTTTGGGGCAGGGTGGATGGGGGTATCGCTGCACTGCACCCGTGCCAGCGGAGAATGCAATATCTGGGGTATGGAATTTTACAGGATAGAAGGAGGCCACTGACCCCAACATATCAATGCTGGCTCTCTGAAAAAGAGCTGTCACCTTAGTCCTATTTCCATGAACTTTCCCCATACCCTTTTAATTGTTCTTTTCAAATATTTTTTCACTTCTCTTCTAAAAGCTATTATGAATTATGTTTCCATTACTGTTCTGGATAGGCATTCCATGACCTAACAACACTCTGTGTTTAAAAAAAAATTCTAACCTCTTCCTTCATTCTTTTGGTGATGATCTTAAATTTAAGCTCTCTAGTTACCAACTCTCAACTATGGAAATAATTTCCCCTATTTATTTATCAAATAACTCATAATTTTAAACACCTCTATCAGATCTCCTCTTAAATGTCTTTGTTGTAATGAAAACAGTCTCAGTTTCTCTAGTCTCTCCTCATACCGAAAGGTTCTCATCTCTGACATAATCTTTGTGAATCTCTTCTGCAACCTCTCTATGGCCTTAACATCCATCCTAAAGTAAATGGTCTAAAGCTGGGTGCAATATTTTAACTGTAGACTAACTAATTACTTGTATAGGTTTAGAACTGCCTCTTTGCTTTTGTACCTTATGTCACTATTTCTAAAACCTAGAATCCTGCATGATTTTTTTTTGACAGCTTTATCAACCTGTCTCCCACTTTTAAATATCTATGTAAATGAACACCGAAGGCTGTTGCTCCTTTACCTCGTTTAAAGTTTTACTTTTTAGTACTTATTGTTAATTTCAAAATATATCACTTTATATTTCTCTGTATTAACTTTCATCTGATATGTATCTGCTCAACTAGAATCCTCTTCACAGTTAACCACACTACATATCGATGTTATTGTGTCCTATATGGCCACATTCAGAACCTTTTTTCATACTGAGAAGAGCAATGGTCCTAAAACTGATCCTTTAGGAATACCACTATCTATATCCCTCCAGGTCTGAAAAATATCCATTAACTATGAGTCTCTGTTTTCTATTTAAGAAAGGAGGGAGAGAGAAAACGGGGAACTACAGACCAGTTAGCCTGACATCAGTAGTTAGGAAAATGCTAGAATCTATTATTAAGGACGTGGTAATAGGGCACTTGGAAAATAATGATAGGATTGGGCAGAGTCAACACGGATTTATGAAAGGGAAATCATATTTGACAAATCTGTGGTTGTAACTAGCAGAACAGATAAGGGGGAACCAGTGGATGTGGTGTATTTGGATTTTCAGAAGGCATTCGATAAGGTGCCGCCCAGGAGGTTTTTAAACAAAATTAGGGCTCATGAGATTGGGGGTAATGTACTAACATGGATTGAGGATTGGTTAATGGACATTTTCAGGTTGGCAGATTGTAAGTATTGGGTCTGAGCTATTCACAATCTATATCAATAATTTGAATGAGGGGACCAAATGTAATACGTATGCCTAAGTTTGCTAATGATAAAAGTTAGGTGGGAATGTAAGTTATGAGGAGGATGCAAAGAGGCTTTAAGAGTATATAGACAGGCTAAGTGAGTGGCCAAGAACATAGCAAGTGGAATATAATGTGGAGAAATGTGAAGTTACCTACTTTGGTAGGAAAATAGAAAAACAGAATAATTTTTAAATGGTGAGAGATTGGGAAATGTTGGTGTTCAGAGGGACCTGGTTGTCCTTGTACATAAGTTATTGAAAGTTAACATGCAGGTACAGCAAACAATTAAGAAACCAAATGGTATATTGGTCTTTATTACAAGAGGATTTGAGTATAAGAGTAAAGATGTCTTACTGCAATTATATAGAGCACTGGTGAGACCACACTTGGAGTATTGTGTACAGTTGTGGTCTCCTTACCGAAGGAAGGGTATACTTACCATAGAGGGAGTGCAACGTTGGTTCACCAGACTGATTCTTGGGATGAGGATTGTCCAATGAGGGGGGATTGAGTAGACTAGGTTTATATTCTGCAGTGTTTAGAAGAATGAGAGGTAATCTCTTTGAAACATACAACATTCTTACAGGGCTTGACAGGGTAAATGCAGGGAGGTTGTTTCCGCTAGAGTCTAGAATCAGGGGTCACAGTCTCAGAATAAGAGGTCGGTCATTTAGGACTGAGATGAGGAGAAATTTCTTCACTCAGAGGGTGGTGAATCTTTGGAATTCTCCACCCCAGAGGGCTATGGATGCTTAGTCGTTGAATATATTCAAGACAGAGATCAACAGATTTTTGAATATTAAGGAAGTCAAGGGATATGGGGATAGTGCAGGAAAGTGATGGAGCAGGCTTGAGGGGCCGAATGGCCTACTCCTGCTCCTAATTCTTATGATCTTATATTCTTATGTTATCCTTTAAACAACGTCCTATCCATGTTGCCACTTTCCCATTAACATTGTGTATCTTAATTTTATCAACAGTGCCTCTTGAAAATCCAGATACACAACATCCATGACATTTCCTTTATCAGTAGCCTACATTATTTCCTGAAATAACTATATTCAATTTGTCAGATGTGACTTGTCTTTTACAAATCTGTGCTGGCTCTCCTTAATTAACCTATGTATTTCTAGATGTGAATTAATTTTATTCCATATTTCATATTATGGCTTCTAGAAGCTTGCCCACTACTGATGATAGGTTGACTCCTCTGTAGTTATCTGGTTTCTCCCTCTTAGAATAGAGCTGTTTCATTGGCAAACCTACAGTTCTCTGGCACAACTTCCAAATCCAAGAGTGTTTGAGAGATTGTGGTCAGTACCTCTGTTATGTCCTCTCTGATTTCCATGATCATTCTAGGATACATGTCATCAGAGCCCAGTGCCTTTTCCACTTTGAGTTTCACCAATTTGTCCACTATTACTTTCATATCTCTAGTTATCTTATCTAATTGCTCTACCTCCTCCTTTTGTATCCTTTCTTACCACTATCACAACAAGTTGGAGCTCCAGCGAGCTGGTTAATATGTAGATTTGTTATTCCCTATTGAGTGAAGTCAGACTGATTCTTGGGATGGGACACATGATGAGCAGAGGCGGTTGCTCTCTACAGGAAGGGTGGAGAGTCACTTAAGACTACTGATGAAGGGTCATCGACATGAAACATTAACTCTGTTTTTCTCTCCACAGATGCTGCCTGACCCGTTGAGATTTCCAGAATTTTCTGTTTTTATTACTTAAGGCTACTCTTGTGTATCTCCTAGTGACAGACTAACATGTAACTTTAGCTAGGGACCTGATCTCCTCATCCTCTCAGCCAGAGGCATGCGATATGCGGTAAAAATAAGGGAGCAAGCAAGTACTTTTGAGATAAAATGTCCAAAGGGAACTTTGTTCATGAAAAGGTGTTTGGCAAAACATTTTTTTTCCGGCAACAAAAGAGCTGGAAGAGCTGTGCATCATTTTATCACCATGACACCATGCATAAGTAAATGGATACCTTTCAAGTATGTCATAGCACTCTGTTTGCAATCAAATATCAAAAGTTTGCCAAATGCTATTTCCTGGGGAACACGGGGCTTGATTGCCCTTCTGTTGACAGTTTAACAATGGAGCAGAAATAGCGCCCGACCATTTAGTTATGCCACTGTCATGTATGTACATTCTGTTTGTAGCCACCAGATGGCGTCATTGTTGGAGGCCACTGAGCAGCATGCAGATGGTGCTACGCAGGTATAAAAGGCCAGCCATTGTGAGAGTCAGGCACTTTGGGCCGAACTAAAGCAGAGCTAAGGTTGTATCTTGCTTAGTTAAACAGTACTCAGTTTGAACCTTTATTGCATACATAACATTTGGCGATGAGAATACAAGAACCTTTGTTTGCAAAATGAGCACGATTGGATTTTTAGAGCAGATTCGTGGAGGAAGAAGATTGGGCAGACTTTGTGAGCCGTTTGAACCAGCACTTCGTGGCCAACAAAATGAAGGGGGTCGACGATGCAGATCGGCGCCAGGCATTATTCCTCACTGTGTGCAGTTCAAAGATCTACGGTCTGATAAAGAATCTACTCATACCTAGTGATCCAACAGAGAAAATGTACGAGGAGTTGTGTACATTGGTACGGGAGCACTTCAAGCCAAACAACGGCATCATCATCTCGAGGTACAGGTTTTATACACATGTTCGATTGGAGGGCCAGAGCGTGGTGGAATTTGTTGCTGACCTGAGATGTCTAACGGGACCATGCAAGTTCGGGACAGTATTGGCAGTCATGCTGCGGGACTTCTTTGTTATCGGCATCAACCACGAGAGGATCCTGCGCAAACTTCTGGTGGTGGAGGAGTTGGATTTAAAAAGGGCCATCCAGATCACTCAATCATGTATGACAACGGACAAGAGTCTAAAGCAAATAGCGGTGAAGAACCGAACCTTGGCAAGTACTGGCAATGCGGTTGATTCAGCGTTTGACAGAGCGGCACATGGCAGGGTCTATCCGACTGCGTTCGTGAAACCTGTGGCTGCCAAAGCCCACCAGCGGGAATGTATCTGACTTCTCCGTATTGGCGTTGTGGGGGAAATCATCGGCACCAGCAGTGCCGATTTAAGCAATATAGTTGCAAAGGCTGTCTGAGAGTGGGGCATCTCCAGCGCAAGTGTCCGCAGATGAGCAAGCGAGCTGCGACACATCACAGATAAGAGTCAGACTAGCACGGATCCGGATACGCAATCCGAGATGCCAGAGGAGGAAGTGTATGGACTGGACTCCTTCATAACCAAGAGTAAACCAATTTTGATTAATGTGAAGTTTAATGGGCTACCGGTATCGATGGAACTGGACACGGGGGCAAGTCAATCGATCATGAACGAGAGGGCATTTAATAAGCTGTGGGATACTAAGATTGTGAGGCCCAGGCTGAGCCCTGTTAATGCCAAACTGCACACGAACACCAAAGCACTGATAAAGGTGATTGGCAGTGCACAAATTAATGTGTCATATAACGGTGCGGTTCACAAGTTACTGCTGTGGATTGTTTCAGGCAATGGCCCAACGCTGCTCAGCAAGAGCTGGTTGGAGAAAATCAGATGCGACTGGAACGACATCATGGCGTTGTCATCGGAGGAAGATACGTGTGCCCAAGTTCCCTCTATGTTCGGACAGGGTATTGGCAACTTCACGGGAGCCAAGGTGCAGATCCACGTGGACTCAGATGCATGATCCGTCCATCATAAAGTTCGGGCAGTTCTGTATATGATGAGGGAGAAGGTCGAAATTGAACTGGACAGATTCCAGCGTGAAGGGATCATATCACCGGTCGAATTTAATGAATGGGCCAGCCACGTTGTTCCTGTGCTGAAAAGTAATGGCACAGTCAGAATCTGTGGAGACTACCAGGCTACGATCAACAGGGATTCGAAATAAGATCAGTACCTGTTAGCGAAGGGTGATGACTTGTTTACGACACTAAGTGGAGGGAAGTCGTTCACAAAACTGGATTTAACGCCGGCCTATATGACACGGGAGTTGGTTGAGACGTCGAAGAGACTTACGTGCATTAACACGCACAAAGGACTGTTTATTTACCACAGGTGCCCGTTTGGAATTCGCTCGGCTGCAGCAATATTCCAGAGGAATATGGAAAGTCTACTGAAGTCCGTTTCCAGAACCGTCATTTTCTAAGATGACATCCTGATCACCGGTCGTGACTCCAAGGAACATCTGAACAACCTGGAAGAGGTTCTACTGCGTTTGGACAGAGTGGGACTCAGACTTAAATGCTCGAAGTGCGTCTTCATGGCACCGGAGGTCAAATTCCTAGGGAGGAAAATCGCTGCTGATGGTATCAGACCTACTGATGTGAAAACCAAAGCCATCAAGAATGCACCCAAGCCGCAGAACGTGACGGAACTGCGTTCGTTCCTGGGTCTACTCAACTACTTCGGTAACTTCCTACCTAAATTGAGCACCTTACTTGAACTGCTACACATGCTATTGAGAAAAGGCAACAACTGGGTGTGGGGCACATTGCAAGATAGAACTTTCGAGAAAGCCACTAATCTGCTTTGCTCGAACAAGCTGCTGGTACATTATGACCCATGTAAATGTTTCGTTTTGGCCTGTGACACATCATCATATGGAATTGGTTGCGTGTTACAACAAGCCAATGAGTCAGGGAAACTTCAACCTGTCGCGTATGCATCCAAAAGTTTGTCTAAAGCAGAAAGAGAGCCTACAGTATGGTAGAAAAAGAAGCTTTAGCATGTGTGTATGGTGTAAAAAAAAGATGCATCAATACCTGTTTGGTCTGAGGATCAAATTAGAGAATGATCACAAGCCGCTCATTTTGTTGTTTTCCGAGAGCAAAGGTATCAATACCAACGCTTCATCCCGCATCCAAAGGTGGGCGCTGACATTATCTGCCTATGATTATGTCATTCGCCACAGACCTGGCACAGAGAATTGTGACGATGCTTTGAGCCGGTTGCCGTTGCCCACACTGGAGGTGGGAACACCACAACTGGCGGGTCTATTGTTAATCATGCATGCTTTTGAGAGTGAAGGAACCTCTGTCATGGCTCAACAAGTTAAGACCTGGACCAGCCAGGACACAATTTTATCGGTGGTAAAAGGTTGCATCCTCAAAGGGGATTGGTCTGCCATACCTAAGCAAATGTGCGAGGAGGCCAAACCGTACATTCGTCGCAAGGACGAACTGTCTATTCAAGCAGATTGCATATTGTGGGGCAATCATGTTGTAATGCCCAAGAAAGGGAGCGAGAAGTTCGTGCGTGAGTTACACAGCACACATCCGGGTATAGTAATGATGAAGGCCATCGCCAGGTCCCATGTATGGTGGCCAGGAATTGATTCTGAGTTGGAAGCATGCGTGCATCAGTGCAACACTTGCATGCAGCTCAGCAAAGCACCAGCAGAATCGCCGTTGAGTCTGTGGTCATGGCCATCCAAACCTTGGTTCAGGATCCATGTAGATTTTGCAGGTCCCTTCCTGGGCAAGATGTTTTTAGTGGTGATGGACGCTTATTCGAAGTGGATAGAATGCATAATCATGTCATCCAGCATGTCCACGGCAACCATAGAAAATCTCAATGTCATGTTTGTGACACATGGTCTGCCTGACATAGTGGTGAGCAACAATGGGTCATGCTTCACCAGTCAGGAGTTTCAGGAGTTTGTGAAACTTAACTACATAAAACATGTAAGGTCAGCACCGTTCAAGCCTGCTTCCGACGGGCAAGCTGAACGTGCAGTACAAATTATCAAGCAAAGCATGAGGAGAGTAACCCAAGTGGCACTGCAGACCCGCTTGTCCTGCATACTGCTGAGTTACAGGACAAGACCCCACACACTCGCAGGGGTCTCGCCTGCTGAACTCATGATGAAAAGAGGTCTTAAGACCAAGCTATCGTTGATACACCCGGATTTAAATAATCATGTTGAATACAGAAGACAAAGTCAACAAGGGTACCACGATCGCGCAACTGTGTCACGCGAGATTTCTGTTAATGATCCTGTATATGTGTTGAACTATGGTCAGAGTCCCAAATGGATCGCTGGTACGGTCATGGCCAAGGAGGGCAACAGAGTATTCGCTATTCTCAAGAATGGGCAAACTTGCAGGAAACACACGGATCAGACACAGCTGAGGTGCACAGATAAGACAGAACAGTCGGACAAAGAAACCATCGACGACCAACCAACCTACCAGCAGTCTTCAGAGGACTCAAGGGTCATCAGTGAACCCAGAATTTCCATCACGCGGACCTGGTCAATAAAAATGGACTTGCAATTCCTGACATGGCCACTGCTACCCCCAACAAGTCAGTCATCCAGCCATCAGCCACAACAGACCCCGCACATTCACCCAAGGTTGGAATCGAACTGAGACAGTCAACCCGGCAGCGCAAAGCACCGGAACGTCTCAATCTGTGAAAGACTGTGATAAGATCTCAGAGGGGGTTTTGTCATGTATGTACATGCTGTTTGTAGCTACCAGATGGCGTCTTTGTTGGAGGCCACTGAGCAGCATGCAACATGGTGCTGCTCAGGTATAAAAGGCCAGCCATTTTGAGAGTCAGGCACTTTGGGCCTAAAAAAAGCAGAGCCAAGGTTGCACCTTGCTAGTTAAACAGAACTCAGTTTGAACCTTTATTGCATACATAACAGCCACTAACCCACTGAAGATCCCTCTTGGGATCATCATTTGCCATGCAGAGTACGTTTGAAGTGGTTATCCCAATTCTGATTGGTGTATTGCAACTGGAAAGGAAGGGAATCCAGTATATAAAGTGGGGATAATAATTTGGGGCAAGTTTGGGGTGAAAGATAAGGAAAATGGTTAGAGAGGTTAGCCATGCTCACTTGACACCACTTAAATGCAGTGTGGTGGAGTGCCAGGTGGGCCTTAAAGGGGACTGGTTATTTTTTTGGGAGGATCATTTTGGTGATGTTAGACAGATAGTTTTGAGGTGGTGGATGTTAAACCCCACCCCCCCCCCCCCCGCCCCATATTACTCCATTCACCATACCAAATCCACTAGAAAACAGGTGGCAAATCTGGGAAAGTCCTACACCAACTATGTCCCTTTAAATTGCAACAGATTGAATTACAATGCCTAGTGCAGTTGGAACCAGTTCCCAAAACAATCAACTTAGTAATACAGCCTGTTCTTTGCTGTCAGGAATTGAACATTTGAACCTCTTTGAAAAATGCCTGAAGGAGACAACAGACCCCTCCCACCTTTTAGATCATGATGACAAAACAAAGTTTTTTGACTTCTTGGTTAGATGTGGATCATGTGTTTTGCACAATAACATGATTGTTATGTGCAATGGACCCAGGCTCATTCTTTACAGTCTGTATATTATCCAGCTAACACTTCGAGATCTTGAAAATGTTATCTCACAGCCATATCACAGTTTTGTACACAACAGAAGCTAAACGACAGGCTTAAGAACTTACATAGCCCTGCTCTACCACTGCCTGGTTTGATGACAATTGGACTACAGTGTGGCTTGTGTCCAGACATTTATGCCTCCAAAGAGCCAGCATTGGATATTTTTAAAGTTATTGATGTGGGCACAATCACATCTAGTCTATAACAATAGAAAACACTTGGCCTGATGTCAATTATGTTGTACACGACTGCAGTCATACTGACAACTCAGACAAAATTGGTGGCAAAAATATTTTCAAGCAGAGACTGTTCATTTTATTTCAGAGTACATATCAGTGAGCAATTAGTTTACAAAAAAAAATACTCCCCACTTAGTCCAAGGATCCATACCATTCTGTGCTTTATTTATTGCAAAATAGAGCTGCCGCAGGTACTTTCCATGCTATTTAAAATGACTAAAACAGCTTAATGATGCTGGCAGCCTATTGTTTGTTGTAAAATAAATTCGACCAGACATTTCTTTAAATTTGTACCTTTAGATATCTTTGCTTTGTGTCAATATAAGACAGTTGTTAGGGTTGGATTTTCTTCCATGATCCTGCCCTAAATAGGGTAGTATAGCGACGAAGTATGAAGAAAATTATGGCAGTAGAGCCGACCATCATCTCAATGCCCCGGCCTAGATTTCGCTTTCCTACCCTTGCTGGGAGTGCCATAATGAGGCATCTTTACAGGCATGGCTGTGAGCATGCAATAGATTACCATAATGCTTACATCTTAACTGGATGTACAGCAGGATGCTCCAGACCGGTTCAAGCACCTCAAGTCATCATCATAGGCAGTCCCTCGGAATCGAGGAAGATTTGCTTCCACTCCTGAAGTGAGTTTTTTGGTGGCTGAGCAGTCCAATACGAGAGCCACAGACTCTGTCACAGGTGGGACAGATAGTCATTGAGGGAAGGGGTGGGTGGGACTGGTTTGCCGCACGCTCTTTCCGCTGTCTGCGCTTGATTTCTGCATGCTCTTGGCGTTGAGACTCGAGGTGCTCGACGCCCTCTCGGATGCACTTCCTCCACTTAGGGCGGTCTTGGGCCAGGGACTCCCAGGTGTCAGTGGGGATGTCGCACTTTATCAGGGAGGTTTTGAGGGTGTCCTTGTTGCGTTTCCGCTGCCCACCTTTGGCTCGTTTGCCATGAAGGAGCTCCGAGTAGAGCACTTGCTTTGGGAGTCTCATGTCTGGTTTGCGAACGATGTGGCCTGCCCAGCGGAGCTGATCGAGTGTGGTCAGTACTTCAGTGCTGGGGATGTTAGCCTGAATGAGGACACTGATGTCCTCCCAGGGGATGTGTAGGATCTTACGGACCATCGTTGTCTCCGCAAAAAATCTCAAGTACTGCTTCATAGTGTGACTGGTATGTGCTCTACTTTACTCTGGTGGAACATGCATCTCATTTATACTTGTTTCAGCTGGATGCTCTTGGATGTCGCTAAGCATCATGAGCCATGGCTGAAGAGGATATCCTCAGTAGTAAGTTGCCTTTGTGGGTCAAATATACATAGGATGGTGGTCTGCCTTAAAATGAAGGCATTGTGACAGTTACCTGGGATGTGAACATTGATTTGCATAATCCTGTGATGACGGCCACAAACGAGCTCAGCATTCAGAATTAAATCCTTTATGATTCATATAGGTAGTAGCATTGTGCAATGGAGCACGTAGTGTCACATGGGCACTGTTGTGTATGCATGCCTGTTTACTGTGTGATGTCTGTAACACTGTTATGCCACATTGAATGTACCCTTATTCTGTACACACCTTACCGGTACATTAGAGGGTGCTGCTGCTGGAGACCTAGGGATTGGCTGCACATGGCAGGTAACCCAGTATAAAAGGGAACTCACAGCTTGTTGTCGTCACTCAGGAGCTGAAAATAAAGGATTACAGGTCTGCACAGTTTAAGTATCATACCCTGCCTCGTGGAGTCATTACTAAAGGTGCCTACATGCACTACAACTGGCGATGGGAATACGAGGTCACGAACTACACGCTCAACATGTCTAACCTCAGTAACTTTCAGCAATTTACGGAGGGGGAAGATTGGGATGCTTTTGTGGAAAGATTGGAACACTTCTTTATAGCCAACGACCTGGACGGGGACACACCGGCCACACTACCGAACAAACGCAGGGCCATCCTGCTTAGCAGTTGTGGACCCACCATCTATGGTCTCGTCAGGGACTACAACCACCAAGAGTTATGAGCAACTTGTAACAATCATACAGGAACAACTAAAATCAAAAGAAAGCATCCTCACAGCCAGGCACCGGTTCTACACTTACCGCCGACCTGAGAGCCAAGAAATTGCCAAGTATGCTGCACACTTAAGAAGACTAGCTGCACCGTGTGATTTTGGCAACCACCTTAATGAAGCACTAAGGGACATGTTTGTCATCAGAATCGGCCACGAAGGCCTCCTACACAAATTGCTCTCGGCTGACATCACGGTCACCCTGCAGAAAGCAATTCAAGTGAGCCAGGCCTACGTGGTTTCGGCCAGCGACTCCAGGCGAATACTGACCCAGGACTCTAAACCGGCGTGCGCAGTGCACTGCATGGATACTTCTAAAGGCAGAAATACTGCCCCGAGTCCTGCAACACTGAGTCTGTCACATGGGGCAAACTGGATGGCCCCGTGCTTGCGCTGTGGAGGAAACCACAGGGCCCACCAGTGCCGCTACAAAGACTATGCATGCAAAGGCTGCAAAGAGAAGGGGCACCTTCAGAGAATGTGAAGAAAAGGCTGTACTCACTGTGTCTCTGATGAGTTGGCTGATCACCGGGGCTCCGACACAGATGAAGATGAAACTGCTCAAACCCTGGAAGAAGAGTATGGAATCTTTACCTGCTCCACCGGAGGTTCTCTGTGGATGATGGAAGTGGAAACCGATGGGGTCCCAGTCTCCATGGAGATCAACACAGGGGCGAGCCAGTCTGTGATTAGCCAAAGGACCTTTGAAAAAATTTGGATGAATCCTGCCACTTGACCAAAACTGTCTCCTGTCCAGGCAAAGCTGCTCACCTATAACAAAGGTAAAATCCAAATCGTTGGCAGTGCAGACGTCCAGGTCTCCCAGGGCAGCATGTTGAACACACTCCCCCTGTGCATTGTAGCCGGCGACGGTCCTACGCTGCTGGGCAGGAATTGGATGAACCGGGTCCACATCAGGCGAAGTGACCCTGTGGAAGAAAAGACCCCACAGCCTACCTGCAGCAAGACCAGAAAATGACTGCAGCACCACAAGCAGCAGAACCTGTAATCAAAATGGCCTCCGCCATGCCACAAGTGAACATGGAGGAGCATCATGTGACATCGAGCGGCCAATCGGATTTGAAGGCTCCCTTAAAGAAGACCGGAAACCAAAACAATTTAAAGGGGAAGTTTCAACTATTTGAGTACATGGATTTTAAAGCTAAAGATGCAATTAAAGGGTGCAAGTATGAAAATGTATACAATGTAACCATGAATTGTGATGCTGGTTTAACTAAAGTGACTAATGAGATGAATGCAGGTGCCAGTAAGGTTAAGAATAAGTTTATTATGCTTAACAATAATGATAAGGAATGTGAAATGCCGAATGTAACCATGTCTGTTGAAACCAGGACACCAAAAGTGATGCAAATGCTAGAATGTATAATGCAGGCTCGACTATGTGTGATCAGAGCCAAGGTGTCACGTATACTGGTAGGACATTGCCAAAGGACATTGGGTCCTACAGGGACCATGCTGATGCCAATGGAATCTTCCTGTGGGAGACCCCCAGGTCCAGCAGGCTACCTAACCATGTAGCCTGGATCTTTGGAACGAATGTGATGCCCCTTGCAGGACACACACACAGCCAGTGGGAGCAGATCCACTACAGGGACAATGGTCAATGGGCAGCCCAGCCACCACCAATGGCAACCTGCACCAGACCAGCCCTACAGCCCCTGGCCACCAGGGCCAACACCAGGAGCATGAGGCCAATACCCTCCAGCTTCCCTGGCAAACCCTGGGATGACCTGACCCTCATCCCAATTGGTGGACAAGGAGCCCACCCAGTCTTGTGGCCCTGCCCACCACCCCACAATTACCCACATCACAATGTATACACACCACCCACTGTTGCCGTGGCTACCTCCCCGAGGGATCCCACAACAGTGACACCCACTTGGATTGTGTGTGAGGGAGGGGAAACGTACGAGGCCAGCCTCAAGCACAGGGGTCACACCTGGCAACCACACAACCCTCACCACAACCTCCCATAGCCCACCACTGATCACCTCCCCTGGTCATGACAATAAGAATATGAAAAATGCTCAGGGGGGAGTATTGTTGTGTATGCATGCCTGTTTACGGTGTGATGTCTGTAACACTGTTATGCCACATTGAATGTACCCTTATACTGTACACACCTTACCAGTACACCAGAGGGTGCTGCTGCTGGAGACCTAGGGGTTGCCTGCACACGGCAGGTAACCCAGTATAAAAGGGAACTCACAGCTTGTTGTCGTCGTCACTCAGGAGCTGCAAATAAAGGACTGCAGGTCTACACAGTTTAAATATCATACCCTGCCTCGTGGAGTCATTACTAAAGGTGTCTACATACACTACAGGCACAATCTATAATCCCCTGGGCCTTTGCAAACCCTGACACTTGGTAAGATTTCACATAGGAAAGAAAATGAAATTACTTGCTTGAGCAAACAAGGCACCAATCGGGGCTGATGTCGCCTGTGCAATGAACTGAAGGCATAGAAGTTCAGGTATGCGGTGGCTTTGACTATCAACAGCTGAGTCCCTAGTAACCCTGGACACCCATTTTATATGGTTGGGTAGATGAATCCACAATAACCCGGCAGGATCACTGGCAAGTTGAATGAAGGATGTCAGTATGTCATTTGGAGCTCATTTACATGTTGAAACAGTCCAACTGGCAGGTACCAGAGGTAAATGACACCAGACAATTGCACAGGTGACAGTTCGCCACCTCAATTTCTGGTTCATTTTACTGAATTTATGTCAAAAAGTGATTCCCAATTTCACATAGATAACCTAGGTCTAATTTGAAAATGATGCCCTCTTGTTCAGGATTCCCCTATCAAAGGAAATAGTTTCTCTGTATATCAGTCGGAGAATCACTTGCAATGGCTTCTCTTACCGTTCCCGCATCATTACTTCTGGTGTCCTCCAAGGATCTATCCTTGGTCCTCTTATATTTCTCATTTACGTGCTGCCCCTTGGCGATATCATTCAAATACACAGCATCAGTTTCCACATGTACACTGATAACATCTAGCTCTACCTCACCACCACTTCTCTCGCACTCTCTACGATCTCTAAATTGTCAGACTGCTTGTCCAACATCCAGTTCTGGATGAGCAAAAAAAAATGTCCTCCAATTAAGTATTGGGAATACCGAAGGCATTGTTTCCAGTCCCCGCCATTGACTCCATCCCTCTCCCTAGGATTTGTCTGAGGCTGAACCACACTGTTCGCAACCTTGGTCTCATGTTTGACACTGAAATGAGCTTCTGACCACATATCTGCAGCACAACTAATACCACCTATTTCCACCTCCATAATATTGCCCGTCTCTGCCTTTGCCTCAGCTTATCTGCTGCTGAAATCCTCATCCATGCTTTTGTTACCTCTAAACTTGAATATTCCAAAGCACTCCAGGCTGGCCTCCCATGTTCTACCCTACTTAAACTTGAGGTCATCCAAAATGCAGTTGCCCGTGTCCTAACTCGCACTAAGTCACAATCACCCATCACCCCTGTGCTCACTGACATACATTGGCTCCTGGTTAAGCAACGCCTTGATTTCAAAATTCTCATCCTTATTTTCAAATTCCTCCATGGCCTCGCCCCTCCCTATCTTTGTCATCTCCTTCAGCCCCACAAAGCTCCTCTCCTCCCACCCCCTCCCCCTGCCCCCCCGAGATATCTGTGCCTCACTAATTCTGCCCTTTTGAGCACCCCTGATTATAATTGCTCAGCCATTGATAGCGGTGCCTTCTGTAGCCTCGGTCCTAAATTCTGGAATTCCCTGCCTAAACCTCTCCTTGTTTCTACCTCTCTTTCCTCCTTTAAGATGCTCCTTAAAACCTACCTCTTTGACCAAGCCTTTTGTCATCTACCCCAATTTCTCTTTATATGGCTCGGTGTCAAATTTATTTCTTCCAGCACTCCTGTGACGAATCTTGGAATGTTTTACTACGTTAAGTACGCAATATAAATACAAGTTGTTGTTGTATATACCCTATCAAATTCGTTTTTAATTTTAAACACTTTGATTAGATCACCCCTCAACCTTCTAAACACAAGAGAATACAAGCAAAGTTTATGCAACATGTCCTCATAATTTAACCCTTTACGCTCTGGTATAATTCTGACGAACCTTCCAAGGCCAATATATATTTCCTGAGGTTTGGTGCCCAAAACTGAACACAATTCTCCAGACAGGGTCTAACCAAGGCTCTATACAACTGAAGCATCACTTCCTCACTTTTGTATTTCAACCCCCATGAGATAAAGGCCATCATTCCATTAGACTTATCGAGTGTTTTTTATACCTGTGCATTACCTTTTAGTGATTTTTGTATCTGGACACCTACATTCATTTGCTTCTCCACAGCTCCCAGTCTCTCACCATTAAGAGAATATTCTGAGTTGTCTTTCTCAGATCCAAAGTGGGTTACCTCACATTTCCCCACATTGAACTCCGCCTGCCATAGTTTTCCCCACTCACAATCTGTCTATGTTCCTTTGCAACTTCCTGATTCCAGTCACACAATTTTCTTCTTCTTAACTTAGTGCCATCTACAAACTTGGATATACAACTGTCTATTCCTTCATTCAAGTCATTAATATATATGGTGAGAAGAGGGTTAGATTGTGATGCTACCTTGTGATGATTACACAGTCTGCCAGCACAAACTGTCCAGGACAGTGCCACTTGAATGTGGTACCAGAGAACTGACAACATTTATAGAACAGTAACACAACATGAGTTACACCTCCTACAGAGGAGAAAAAAAATGAAAAAGTCAGTGGTCTGATGGTTTGTTCTTTTGTTTCCAGGATGCTCTATTATTATATTATGATAAAAAAGGAGGGTGTTGTAAAATTATTTTCTGCTGTGTGTTCACTATCTTGTGCATATTAAAAAGGCAGAGTGATGCAGCAGATTCTAAGCTGAAATAGGAGGCACAAGAGAGAGATAATTAACGCATAAGGTGAGGTTGGATTAGCTCAAGGTCAACTATCTATATGTAGAACAATACTGCGCTGTCCACAATATTCATTTTTATACTTTGGTTTTATGCCTTTGCTTTGACCTACTTAAACACAGTACCTTTTTCACTCGTTGTAATATATCTCAGTAACTTCTGTAGAATGATGCATCAATAAAACTGACGGAATCAAATACTGTCTTTATATGGCCTGTGTACAGTTGCTGTGCAGAATTTATTTCCTTTCTTTTTGGTAAAGACTCACGTATATTGAAATAACAACTATTTCAAGTTTCGTTAAAACTAAGATAAAATATTCATAGCACAGCTACAATTGCAGAAGCAAAGGCTTCATAGAGACATTTATTTGTGTCATAATTTGCTTCTCTGTTTGTAAATCTGGCTTACGGTGACACTGTCCCTTTGGCATTAATTTTTATCAATGGATGCTAGAATATCAATGTGGTACAGAATATTTCTAAGAAGATAATTTTTGTTTTCAGAAATATAACTTCTGAGATGAACAGCGTACAGACAAGATACAACATTGCCACATAGAAACAGATGCGTTTTATTAATAGAAACTGCAGTTGGTCACAAGATACACAGCTGCATTGCAGATGACATCGGTCAGGTGTGGAATGTTTGCAGGATTCAAACTAGACACAAAGGAGGCAAGGGAGATGCTGCATGTGACTCAGCAGTACCTTGAACTGTTTGTATTATGTCTGCAATTACCATCGAATAACTCCACGAGGCCTTGTACTGTGAGTAAGAGCTGTGTAACTTCAGTCCATTTAATACGACTGCAAAGTGAGGAGCAGCATGGCTGGCTGCCTTTTATATGTCCCTGCACTTCAGGGCAGGGAACCCCTGGGCCTCCAACAGCAGCGCCCTCAGGTGGTACATCGTACATAGTTACATAGTGAATACAAAGAGTTTGCATACATGACATCATTTCCCCCCCCCCCCCCCGCAAAATCTTTGATGCGAGTTGATTACAGGTTAAGGCGAACCGGAGCCCTGCGCTCCCTGATTGACAGTCTGAGTGTTGCTTTTGGCCTGGGTGAGTTGGTTGGGCCACTGCTGTCTTGCAGCGTGACTGGTTGGGCTGGACTGTTGGGGATGGTGGGATCATCCTCGTGGTTGGCAGCGAGGTCTGTTGTCGATTGGGCATGTGTCGGTGGGTCGCTGAAGATGAGGTCCTCTTCCAGTGGTTCCTGGTTATCTGTGAATCGTAATTTGGTTTGGTCCAAATGTTTTCTGCACATTTGACTGTTAAGCAGGTTGACAACAAACACTCTGTTCCCCTCCTTGGCTAATACACTGCCAACGACCCATTTGGAGCCCTGTCTGTAATTCAGCACAAACACAGGGTCATTTACAGTGATGTCACGTGATACAGCCGCGCGATCATGGTACGTGTTTTGCTGCTAACGCCTGCTTTCCACCTGATCACTGAGGTCAGGGTGTACTAAGGAGAGCCTGGTTTTGAGTGCTCGTTTCATTAGTAATTCTGCAGGGGGAACCCCGGTAAGTGAGTGGGGTCGTGTCCTGTAGCTGAGTAGTACCCGGGACAGGCGGGTTTGTAAGGAGCCTTCCGTGACACATTTCAAGCTCTGCTTTATGATTTGGACTGCCCTCTCCGCTTGGCCGTTGGATGCGGGCTTCAACGGGGCAGATCTGACATGCTTGATGCCATTACAGGTCATGAATTCATTGAATTCCGAGCTGATGAAGCATGGACCAGTGTCGCTAACAAGAATGTCGGGATGCCATGGGTGGCAAACATGGCCCTGAGGCTTTCAGTGGTGGCTGCGGACGTGCTGGATGTCATTATTGCACATTCAATCCATTTGGAGTAGGCGGCCACAACAACCAGGAACATCTTTCCCAGAAAGCGGCCCGCATAATCCACATGGATCCTGGACCATGGTTTTGAGGGCCAGGACCAGAGACTAAGTGGAGCCTCCCTGGGAGCATTGCTCAGTTGTGAGCATGTGTTACATTGGTGCACACACGACTCCAGGTCCGAGTCAATGCCAGGTCACCAGACATGGGACCTGGCGATAGCCTTCATCATGACTTTGCCTGGGTGGGTGCTGTGTGGGTTACGTATGAAGGTTTCCCTGCCTTTCTTTGGCAAGATTGCCCCATAAGAGGCAATCTGAATGGATCGACATTTCGTCTTTACAACAGTGAAACGGCTTGATCTCGTCTTGCATGTCTCTAGGGACCTCTGACGAGTTCCCATTGAGGATGCAACTTTTTACAAGGGATAGCAGAGGATCGTGGCTGGTCCAGGTCTTAATTTGATGGGCTGCTACGGGTGACCCTTCACTATCAAAGGTATCCATGGCCAGTAGCAGGTCTGCAGGCTGCGTCGTTTCCATCCCGGTGGTGGGCAACGGTAGTCGGCTGAGAGCATCGGCGCAGTTTTCAGTGCCTGGCCTGTGGTGGATCACATAGTCGTAGACAGACAGTGTTGGTGTTAATCTTTGGATTCGAGATGAAGCATTGGTGTTTATGCCGTTGCTTTCCGAAAACAGTGAGATTAGGGGCTTGTGGTCGATCTCTAACTCGAACCTGAATCCAAACAAATATTGGTGCATCTTTTTTACACTGTAAATGCAGGCTAAAGCCTCCTTTTCGACCATGCTGTAGCCTCTTTCGGCTTTTGATAGGCTGTTGGACGCGTATGCAACCAGTTGGAGCTTGCCCACTGAATTGGCTTGCTGCAAAACACACCCGACACTGTATGATGATGCATTACATGCTAAAACTAGACGTTTACATGGGTCATATAATACCAGCAACTTATTTGAACACAGCAGGTTTCTGGCCTTCTCAAAGGCGGCCTCTTGATTTTTACCCCGAGCCCAGTCATCTCCCTTGCCTAACAGCTTGTGCAATGGTTCCAGCAAGGTGTGCAACCCTGGAAGAAAGTTACCAAAATAATTGCGGAGTCCCAGGAACAAGCGCAACTCCGTTATATTTTGTGGTGTGGGTGCATTCTTGAGGACCTCTGTCTTCGAGTCCATGGGTCTGATGCTGTCTGCCGCAATCTTCCTCCCCAGGAATTCTACCTCTGGCGCCAGGAAGACACACTTGGATCATTTCAACCGGAGTCCAACTCTGTTTAGTCGACTTAAAACTTCTGTGCAGGTGTTCGGAGGTGTCGCGGCCAGTGATGAGGATGTCGTTCTGAAATACGACGGTGCATGGAACCGATTTCAACAGGCTCTCCATGTTTATTTGGAATATGGTTGCAGCCGATCGAACCCCGAACAGACACCTGTGGTACACGAACAGTCCTTTGTGCGTGTTAATGCATGTTAATTTTTCCGACGACTCAACCAGCTCCTGGGTCATGTAAGCGGAGGTTAGATCCAGCTTGGTGAACGCCTTTTCCCCTGCTAATGTCACGAAAAGGTCATCGGCTTTGGGTAGTGGGTACTGAACCTGTAATGAGACTCGGTTGATTATTACTTTGTAGTCGCCGCAGATTCTGACCGTGCCATCGCTCTTTAGTACCGGAACAATCGGGCTGGCCCACTCGTTGAAATCAACTGCCGATATGATTCCCTCGCATTGAAGTCTGTCCAATTCGATCTCCACTTTTTCCCTCATCATGTAGGGGATCGCTCGAGTCTTATGATGAACAGGCCGTGCCTCAGGGACCAAATGGATCTGTACTTTGGGGCCTGTGAATTGCCGATGCCTGGTTCAAATAAAGATGGGAACTTGCTCTTCATTTGAGCACAGGAAGCATTGTCCACTGACGTTAATACTTTGACGTCTTCCCAGTTCCACCGAATTTTCCCCATCCAGCTTCTGCCAAGCAGCGTTGGCCCATCACCTGGTATAATCCACAGTGGCAGCTCATGTGCCTCTCCATCATAGGATACTTTTATATTCTCACTGCCAATAACTGGTATCAGTTCCTTGGTGTAAGTGCACAGCTTTATCTGAATCGGGCTCAGCTTGGGTCTTTGTGCTTTATTGTTGCCCCACAGCCTTTCAAATGCCTTTTGGCTCATAATTGACTGACTCGCCCCCGTGTCCAGCTCCATGGATATAGGAACACCATTTAATTTGACTTTTATCATCATGGGAGGACTTTTTGTGGCGAGGGTGTGCACCCTGCACACTGCTCCCTCGGGCTGAGTTGCCTCTCTAGCTTGTCCTTTGTGATCCACACTGGATCACGACTCTTCTGCCGACTCCACTGCCACATGGTGAGTCGCAGTACGTTTGCACATTCGCTGGAGGTGGCCCCTTGTTCCGCAGCTTTTGCACGCGTAGTCTTTAAATCGACATTGATGGACCCCATGATTACCCCCGCAACACCAGCATTGTGTTAATGATTTTGCATTTACACCCCTTGGCAGCCTAGCAGCAGCAGGCATGTAAGCTCTGCTCTGTACCGTTCTTATTACTTCAACAGTTCTGCCTGCAATCGGCGTTATTTTACGTACAGTACTTGCCAGTGAGCTCCGATTCTGGTAGGAAGTCATCTGTATGGTATCGCGAATTAGTTCAGTCAACTCATCGTATGTCTTATCCTTGGCCTTCGTGGGTGCCAGCAAGTCCCTGACGAGGTGGTAGACCTTGGGCCCACAACTGTTCAGCAGTAAAACCTTGCGCTTCTCCACCAATGTGTCCGTCTCCCCTGCCAGGTCGTTTGCCACGAAATATTGCTCCAGCCTTTCCATGAAGGCATCCCAATCATCATCCTCTGCGGTCTTTTAGTGTGCCAAAGGTAGCCATAATCGCGTGAAAGTCCGTATTCTCGTTGCTAGTTATTATGTCTGCAATTACCATCGAATAACTCCACGAGGCCTTGTAGTGTGAGTGTGACTTCAGTCCATTTAATACGACTGCAAAGTGAGGGGCAGCATGGCTGGCTGCCTTTTATATGCCCCTGCACATCAGGGCAGGAAATCTTTGGGCCTCCAACAGCAGCACCCTCAGGTGGTACATCGTACATAGTTACATAGTGAATACAAAGAGTTTGCATACATGACATCTTGTGAGAGAGATTTATTGGTCGTACATTATTGGTGAAACAATGCCAATGAATGTTATTGAATACTACGGTTTACAGCTAGTGGTGTAAGTCAATCTAGAACAACGTATGAAACTAGTATGAAAACTTGTCTCCTTGGATCTGAGTTTCATCTTTCATTGGTAAGCATCTCAGGTCATGCAAATATCTCCATCTTTGCAACCCACAGCATATTGTTTGCATGTATTTTCAGGATTGAAATTCAGGGTTGTATTCCCTAGAATTTAGAAGGGGTGATCAAAGTTTTCAGGATATTAAGGGAACAGATAGGGTAGATAGAGAGAAACTATTTCCGCTGGTTGGGGATTCTGGACTAGGGGGCATAGTCTAAAAATTAGAGCCAGATCTTTCAGGAGTGAAATTAGTAAACATTTCTACACACAAAGGGTGGTAGAAGTTTGGAACTCTCTTCTACAAATGGCAATTGATGCGAGATCAATTGTTAATTTTAAATCGGAGATTGATAGCTTTTTGTTAACCTGAGGTATTAAGGAATATAGCCAAAAGCAGGTATATGGAGTTAGTTCACAGATCAATCATGATCTCATTGAATGGTGGAACAGGTTTGGGGGGTCATGGCCTACTCCTCTTCCTATGTTCCCATGAAGTTCTTCTTTTTCTTAGGCGGTCCCTCGTATCGAGGATGACTTAACCGCACAGTAAAGGTACGCATTATACCACTGCGACAATAGCCAAAACTGTCTCAACTCAAATCATTTTTACTAATTCAACACTAATACTTTACTAATACTAATACTTAAATGATTGCAGGGTTTTTTTTCCTGCACTACTTTACCTTGGAGATCTATTAAATTATGCTATTTGGTGTTCGGTGAAATGGAGGCTTCAAATAGCAGAGATCTACGTTCAAATCAACATCCCAACAAATGGGAAGGAGATTATCATTATCCACAGCAAAACCCAGAGCCTGAGGAGAACTAATTCAAAATAAACTTTGTATTTTTTCCCTGCATAGGAGACTGACAAGTGATGCATTTTAAACAAAGTCAAGGTGAGTTGTTTAGCCTCTAAATATGGGATCCTTATAGGAGTTGGAAGTAATAATCTATTCATATGACTGTGAAAAAGAAATTTGATCTCTGTATGGGGCAGTGATCAGGAAGTGTAACAGTGAATCAAGGAGGGAGGGGTTGCAGCAGTTAGACAATTAGAAAAACTCCAGGCCTCAAGCAACTTATGCTTAGTACATCGAAGATACATCCATTGTTTACTTCTTAGTACCAATGAATCTGATCTCTCAAACTAATACTCTTTCAAAAAGGGAATCGTAGGGAAAAATGTCACCACAACCGACCAGAGCCACTAATAATATCGTCACCATTTACAAGGCAACAGAAGTCGACGGTCTATACCAGTTAATCCCACAGCAAGGGCTTCTCCTGTTCACTGAATGCAGTTGCCATTGGAAACCACGGAGCAACTCGCCATGTACTCTCCTAGAGCATAATGTATGGAGGATGGGATAAGAAAAGGAAAACAGTTTAAGTAAAATACATTGGACTAGCAGCAGAGCAGCTTATGTTCTATTGTAGTCTCCTGCCCACTAGACTGACTTTACCTATTCTGCATGTGATGTTCCCAGAAGCGTCTGCCTGATTAATTTTGTGAACAACTTGCTGATTTTTGGATATCAGTGGCACAGGATTGGATTTTTAAGACCCAGCCATCAAAATTTAACATCGATTTTTGGTGATTATCAAATCATTTCATTTTCATGTGGGTGAGGTTCAGTTTTCCAGCTCACCAACACTGAACTGAGGCATTGTAATAACAGCAATTCAGTCCAGGATTCATGAAATGTGAAAAAAACTATTAACCTTTACCCTGGGGCTGGGTAAGTGCTCTTTACCCTATTATATTATGCAGACTATGGATTCAGATAATTATTTGAAATCTTGCCAATGGTTGTTACCTTATTTTAGCTCTCTCTGTATTACAAGTAGATTTTCTGCAGCATTATTCAGGAAGTCAGTTTTGATGCAAGGTCATCCACCTTAAACATAGGCCCAGATATTTGCAAGGAAGGAATGGCAGAGAGTGTTTGCAAAGTGGGGGCGAGGGGGGGGGGATGGTGTGGGGGGTGCAGGAAACCGGAAATCCTGGGCACACGGAGGTCCTGCCGAGTTTATCGGCAAGACCTCATTATAATTTTGTTATTAGTTTCCCACCCGGCAGCCGGACAGATTGACAGGCTGGCCAGCTGCCGGGCAGGAAAGCCTGTGGTAGGTAGAAGGTCACAGCCGGGGACCATAGTGGATGGTCCTTGGCAATCGGCAAAGATCGCAGGGCATAAGGCTTGCGGGTTTGCGAGGGGGGCGGGGGGGGGGGGGTGCAGCCAATCGCAGCAGAAGATTTGCTTGAGGGCACTGGCTCATAAGCAGTGCTATAAAAAAACATTTATCTGTTTAATCCAATTGCTCCCATCTTCATTTAGCTGCCTGGTTTTCCCAAGCCCTGGGAAACCCGGTGTTAAATTTAAATCATGCTCCCAACGGCACTGTGGGAGCCTGATTTAAATATTATAATGAGGTGCCCCGCCTCTCGAGAGGACACGTGTCCGCCTTGCAACCCGTCACTGTAACTTCAGCAACAGGCACGTGAGTGGCGAGCTGGGATCGCACTACACAAATTTTCATTTTTAACCCCCCCAACTTTCTCCTGCCTCTCATGAGGAGGTTAAAATTCCCAATAACTCTGTTTCTCTCTGCACAGATGCTGCCTGACTTGCTGAGTGTTTCCAGCATTTTCTGTTTTTAAGTCAGAGTACATGTTGTCTTCTAACATGAACCCACTAAGACCCGACAGCTTCCATCTCTTACCCTCCCCGCACAGCCAGTGATGCCCATTCTCTGCAGCAGAGCTCTGCTCCTCTGCCCTTCCCTTTCTCCATTCGCAACCGAACGCCTCACTTAATTTCTCCCCTCGCAGCCACCACAGGAAAGATTTTCTCCTCTACCCCTCACTTGGTAAAGTGTCTCCCTTTTGCCATCATTAATAAGGTCTCTATCCTTTTCTCTATGCCCACTCTATCTTTCTCACAATCACTCCCCAGAGGATTTTTCTCACCTTCTCCCTCCCCTGCACCGTACAGAATGTCTCTCCTTCTCCATTCCCCTATCTTCAAGAGAGTCTCTTTCCCTATTCTTTCCTTCCCCAACAACACTTACCTCTGTTTAACTTTTCTCTCCCTGTTCCCTACTGCTGAAATAAAGACGTAAGTTTGTACATTCAAGGTGGATGTTCATTAAATATGTGATGTGCATATTGGGGACATTGTTAGTTATAGCAATAAGAAGCCAATTCCTTTTTGCATATGCTGGAAGAGCGATGTCCTGGGAATTGTTATTCACATTGGAGATGGTATTTTTTTTATTTCAAAGGGGCCATTCCCTCTGGCTTCCAAACATCTGGAGCCAGTTGACGGCATAGTAATCATGAAGTATGGTCGCGAAGTTAAGGATGTGCAAGATGTTCAGAGGTTCAGGGGGCATTATGCTTTTTGTGGAAGGGAGGGAGGGAACTGGGTTTATCTATTTTTTGTGAACTTTTGTGTTTATTATCTTACACATTTTATTTTTATAATGTGCGAGCTGTTTCATGGTAGGAGACTATATTTTTTCTAGAATGTGATTGGGTAGAATTTTGTTGGTGGAATATGATTGGTCAGAAAGCTGAAATGGGGAAAACATTTTGTGCAATATGATTGTTGAATAACAAAATTAAGAAAATAACCCAAATTGCCTATTAGATAGTAGAAGAACACAAAACTTAACTGATGAGGAAAAAGAAAACTGACAAACCAAATCAAGAGTTATAATGTGAACAATGATCATATCAGACATAAGAATTTTTATTATAAATATATTTTTATGATTTTCCTATCTCCTAATCTGTTCATCCTTTACTTGTAAGGACCCTAATTCACACAGGAGTGTTGCTAATAGTTACATCTAAAGCTGTTGGCAAGTGCACGCTGGGCCTCATGAATTTGGAACCATGCCAGAAAGCCAATAGAGAAGACAGTAAACATATAAAGGAGATAGGAATGTGGTTGATGTGTGGCTAGAACAGGCACCAGCCAGCTGGAACCAAAATTGTCTCCTTGAGATCTGGGTAGGTACTTATGACAGAGATGGAAAAATGCTGTTTGCCAATTCTAGTGCTAGGCACAGATTCAGAGCGACAGATCACACCTGGGTCTCTATCCCTTTGATGAAGACTTAATTTACTTTTTTTTAAATGAGCATTCTCTGCAGCTATTAACACACATACACTTGTCTTGTAATAAAATATCGGCAGAACTAATACAAGAGGTGTCCTTTTAACACTGAATATTATTCATTAGAATTATAGAACTAAAAGTAACCAGGTAACAATTTTCAAGGAGTAATGTAAAAAATGTTTGGTAAAACTTTTATTGTGTTCAAGAGCAAAAAAAGTTGACATTGTGCACAAATGACGTGATGATGTATTTCAATAGAATTTATATTGCCCTGTCATGTGCTTGTTAAGAAAGGAAGAAATGTTTGCCTTTAAATTCATAAGATTGAGAAGTGGCCTCAATATACCTGAGCTAGGAAGCACAGAGGTCACCCAGGGTTTATGCTCATTGCTACCCAGTGATCTTTGGTAGAAAGTGCACAAGTATCGGCATCAGATGAGAATAGAAAGAATGGGAATTGGGATAGGCTCCAGGCAAGGAAGGGCTTCATTCAGATGCAAAAGTCGGGGTCTAATGACATAATTCAGACAACATTCCTGCTAAGCTGTGTGTCTGGAGGTCCTGCACAGCCAGCTAAAGGGACCGCACCCCCCGAAAGAAAAGAGGGAACATTGATTCAGACACCGGCATTATTTTACCCTTGGCTGTGTAACTTGAGCTGGTGCAGATCGCGCCTGGAGAAGCTGGCATGAGAAAGCTCCAGGGGCAAAAGAGGCCCATATAAGTAAACATTTTAAATTTTTTGAAGGTAACATTGTTAGCCAGGTGAAGCAGGAGTGCTCTTCTAGGCCCCACAAGGAATCCTTGAGCCTCTCCTGCCCCCAGGCTTCCTTTCCAATTCCCACAACCTCAATTGGCTCGGATCACCGCCCATCACTAACTTTATGCCAGGGACTATTTCTTTGTCTCCCTGGAGGCCTGCTGTCACACAATTCCCTGTTTCGGTGTGCCAGCCTCCACATCATTCCCATCAGGTTTGGGTGGGAGTTGGACCTGATCTATTGTTATGAGGCCTCATGTTGGCGAGTCAGTGCATGCTTGTCACTCACCCCGCCAGTCCTATGCTGAAACCGTACCCCGAGTTAAAATTGGGGCTAATATTCTCTGCACTGATTCATCTACTATGGATGGCAGCAATCGTAAAGTGTTACCACTGTGCTTCAAAGGGGAACTGACTAATGTATAATTGCTCCAAAAATTTATCTGCCAGACTTGGAAGGAGGAGGGACATGGGTGAAGGAAGTGCAAGTGATCATTTTACAGAGAGGGACCTGCAGGTGATATTGAGTGCACTGGACACAGCAAAATCTACAAGCACTGACAACTTCCCGGCTAAAATACTGAAGACTGTGCTCCAGAACTAGCTGCGACCCTAGTCAAGCTGCTCCAGTACAGTTACAACACTGGCATCTACCAGACAATGTAGAAAATCGCCCAGGTAGGACCTGTCCACAGAATGCAGAATAATTCTAAAATGGCCAATTACCAACCTATCAACTTACTCCCATCATCGACAAAGTGATGGAAGGAGTCATCAACAGAGCTATCAAGCGCCGCTTACTTACCAATAACCTGCTCACTGATGCTCAGTTTGGGTTCCGCCAGAACCACTTGGCTCCTGGCCTCATTGCAGCCTTGGTCCAAACATGGACATTAAAGCTGAATTCCAGAGGTGAGGTGAGAGTGTCTGCCCTTAACATCAAGGCAGCATTTACTGAGTGTGGCACCAAGGAGCTTAGTCAGTTGGGATTGAAGGAAAACTCTTTGTCTGGAGTCTTACCTGGCACCAGCGATATCTTGGATTCTCCTTCTCCCTGAAATCCCCGCCTCCCCTGCGCAATTGATCTTCATATTGTTGAAGAGCTTAAATGTGTATCTATTCTTAGGTGGCATAGATGGTCCATCAACAATTCCTGTTGAGATAGTAACTTCATACTACAAATGGAACCAAACCAATCTGGGACCCCTTTACGATGCTTTATTTATGGTGGCACATGAAGGAACGAGCACCACATTCGGGAGAAGATAGTACTTTCCATTTTCTGCAATTAGCTAAGTGGCTAAAACTGTGTTCCATGTCAATGACACACTGTATTCTATGTGTCTATTTTTGGCATTTAATAATAAAAACATTCCTTCAGATATTATTGCCCTGATATTTACGGGGAGGCTGGAAATGCCGAGGTACCCGGTAAGGTCCGAGACTCAGAAGTCCTGCCTACCACATTATAATTTTGTTCTTTTGTTTCCTGCTTGGCAGCCGGCTAAATTGACACCCTAGCCTGGGCGGGTAACCAGCGGCAGAGGGCTGCAGCTGTGAACACTTGGAGATGGCCCACGGCAATTGGGGGTTGTGGGGGCGGTGGTGGGATCGGCCATGATTGGCTGGACAGAGGGAGAGGCATTGGGGCTGGAGGAGGGGAGGTCAACGATCATGGCAGGCGGGGTGAAAGAGATAGCAATCAGCTGAGGGGAAGTCAAAGACTTCCTTGAGAAAAGAAAGACTTGCATTTATATAGCACCTTTCATGACCACCGGACATCTGTGCGCTTTACAGCCAATGAAGTACTTTTGGAGTGTAGTCACTGTTGTATTGAGGAGCTGGGGTGAGCATGCCTGCTCCTTCTGGTCTACAAGAATGCTATAAAAAGCACCTTTTTGAGCTGGCAGTTCCTAAACTAAACTCAATTTTTTCATGCTTCTTGTAAACATTAGTCATTCAGTGGAAGATGGGACTCTTTATTATTAAACGTCAAAAGCTATGCAACTGATACTTTAAGTAATTTATTAACTGGTCACAGATAGAAAACATTTTAAAATGAAAAGCTGTGTAAATGCTTAGTTACAGAATAGTGCAAGTTTATAATTTTAGTTACAGCTCTCAGTCAGAATTTGAAAGAATTGAATGTCTCTTTCTGGCACTGAAGTAATTTTTTTCAGTTGAATTGTTAAAGGACGGTTTGTCTGGTATGCTCTTGGTTTTTTTTCAGATCGAGGAGGTGACATTGCAGACTCAGCTCACAAATCAGCAAGTTAATGCGTCAGAGCACTCTCTAGTGTCAAGAAACAGCAACCCAATCTGTTACGTTTCCTGCAGATATGGTCCCTTGATGAAGGATTACAGGAGGTGACTGACACGCATCAAGTGCCTGGTGTCACTGACTGCATGAAAATTGGCATTCGTGTCCTCACAATCAACAAACCCTAGTCTGGCCGAGAGGTCCATCACTCCATTAACAGAATGTGGTTTGGAACACAGCTGCTTTGCACATTAATCTGTCAGCACAAATGATTCATTCATTTAATAGATAATTGCAATGAAGAAGCACCCTTCCATCAACTGGTTTCCAAAATAAATGTTTTTACAGTAAAGGGTTAAAGTTCATGAAGGATGTGCTCTTGAAATCTCTGGAAACTATTACTCCCAAATAATAAACATGTATCATAGAGGCCCATCTCCCTGTCACCTTTAATCTGGCTGCTTTTTCAGCAATAACATTATCTTCTTCAGAATATCCAATTCCCAGAATTTCATTTTATATAACAGTCACATCTTGATCTGAAAAGGAAATCAAAATGAATCAGATCGGGGAAAAATTAGACCATTAATTACTCTCACAAATGCGACAAATCTCTTAAATTCCCAGAAGTGAAAGGGTTACTGGTTCAGAAACCGGAGAAATAGGTTTGATTGGTTATTTTTAAGGTTAATGCGTCAGAAAAGATCTATAAACAGCTTTTTTGCGTGCACTGTACAGTGGGTGTGCACTAAAATGAACATCATCACATTGACATGATGTTTATTTATTTCCAACGGAGACAGAAATCTGTCATTTTGACATGATGTCTGATCTATTTCAGCACATTGAACACGGGAAGGATTAGAAGCCACAATCTTTGGTTGGATTATATTGGCCACTACTGTTAGCTGTGGGATCAGTATGAACTAAGGAGCATGTATTGCATATATATAGGAATTAATAACAAGGTACTGCTATCAAAGCTTAGTATTTTGTCACCAATGTCACCTTTACCATACACTGTCCACATAGGAAAATCTTTAAGGAATTAGCACCACCTAATGCTTAAATTATACATAACAACTTGAGTTATAGATAGCACTTACTTTTTCTATTTTGCATCTTTTCCAAATCAAATGATTTATTATAAGCAATAAGCAATGTCCACACTGTATATATACACTGTGACATGGCCTGGTTGTTACCGTAATTGCATCAAAAAGTGGGAGAAATAGCTTTGATTTAGAAATCTTGTCGTATTTAATTAAAACTAACCCAACTGCATCAATCTTGGAACTAGATATCGCTGCCAATTTCCTAAAATACATTAAGACATTTGATGAGGAAATCTCCAACTTCCCCTCCAAAACATGGGCAAAATCAGTGGAGTAGGCGTCGGGAGGCCCAAACTATTTTCAGATTCAGGCTTGATTTGAATGTAGCCAGCGAGGGTGCACAAGGCAGCTCTATGTTTGTGGGAAGGTGGGAATCGTCAGCCTCCATGCTGAATGGGACGACGGTTTGGGCCTGGGGCAGGGGTGTTGTGGGTTGTACTGACCCCCAGGGACAGGTGAGCAGGGGCTATCAGCGGGCTGTAGTATTTTTGTGGAGCTAGGAGGAACACAAATAGAAAAGAAAACAGATTTTGGCACCTTCGATTCCTTTAAGGACTGCTGGTTAGATCGCTCATCACCTGGTACAAATGGGCAGAGCGCTCGCCGCGCACATTCTGCTCATTTGTACTTCAATATTGCAATCGGGGTGCTATAAGTGTGTAGGACCCCAATTTTTTGCATAGTTGAACAGCCTGTTTTAGATGGGCATGCTGTTTGCCCATTTACAGGCCCACCTGAAAATTGAATCAGGCTGGCCTTGGGTGGCTAAGGGGCAGCTGAGATCACCAGCCCCGATTTTCAGCCAGCGGGGTCCCATTTTTCAGTTGAGAAATGGGCGGCTGACTGTTGAAAATCATCCCCTTGATGTCTTAGTTTTAACCATGATCCCCCACAACATCTTGTTGCTCCTCTCCCTCAACGCAGACACATACAAAGACACACACTCATACACAAGCACACGCACAAGCACTCACTAACACAAACACAGCAAAAATAAACATACACACAGACACATATAAATGCAAACACACAAATGCATAAGCAAGCCAAAAAGAACTATCAAACTCGTTCATTAATCTGTGTTTAAACTAATCATTTATGGCATCACAACTAGGTCAAACATGGGTCTCTCTAAGTCTCATTCAATAAATCATTCCTTTTTGTCTCTCCCTTCCTCCCCACACAGACATACTACAAATATTATAAAATTCCTTCATGTCACCAACCTAGTTAACATGCTGATAAGTAAAAATTAATATGCTTGCCCTCATGCCTTTTGCTATTTTTATTTTGTTATTTTTATTTTGCTTTATCTTTCCATTATACCTAATTGTGAAGTCTCTTTTGACAATATTTATGCTAATAGCATTGTATAAATTTAAGTTATTATTGTGAGATAACCTGTTGAATCAATGCCAATGTGTCAGCTGTGGCTCAGTGGGTGGCACACTTGCCTCAGAATCAGAAGGTTGTAGGTTCAAATCCAACTCCAGAGACATGAGCACAAAAATCTAGGCTGACACTCCAGTGCAGTGCTGAGGGAGTGCTGCATTGTCGATGGTGCCATCTTTGGATGCAATGTTTAACCGAGGCTGCTCTCTCAGGTGGATGTAAAAGATCCCATGGCACTTTTTCAAAGAAGAGCAGAGGATTTATCCCCGGTGTCTTGGCCAATATTTATCCCTCAATCAACATCACTAAAACAGATTATCTGGTTGTATCATGTTTGTGGGAGCTTGCTGTGCACAGATGAACTGCTGCGTTTCCTACATTACAACAGTGACTACACTTCAAAAGTACTTAATTGGCTGTAAATGTTTTGGGACATTATGAGGTCGTGAAAGGCGCTATACAAATGCAAGTCTTTTTTTCTTTCAATCAGTTACAGCAGATATCTACTTATCTGTCTATTATATATTAAATTTGATACATTGTATTTCATTGAAAACTCATAAATTACTGCAGTACCTTTTATCTCAGATGATGCTGAGATAGGCCTTTCATATTTAAAGGTGTCACGTCATGTGACACAAAACAGCTGCTATTTTATAGGAAGAAAACATTACCATATACTCATTTTAATGCTGTCTGAAATTTTTCTCCTGTCATTTTTCTTCTGTAACTGAACTTTCTAATGTCTGAAATAAGAGTCTAAACAAATAAATTACATTTCATATTTCACAATAACAATTGATATCACTATATTGTCTTTTAATGTTTTTACTTGAAAGTTGCAGTCTCTTCCAAAAATCTGAGCTTCAATTTCATGGCCATTGATGCAAAGCCTGGAAAATCGCTATAAATGGCTGAAATCGGCCATTTATGCAGGTTGTCTGGGGGTTTCTCACCGATCTCCTGCTGAAGTTATGGTGGGAGATCGAGAGAAGCCCCAAAGAAATCCAGGGCCATTGTTTTTGTCCCTGGATTGTGTCTGTGAGCTGAATTTGTGTTGTGCAATCTGAACATGCCTAATATCCCAGGATGCATCAATACTGTTTTGTCAGCTGGACTGATGGAATACTTCTCGTGAGCTGCTAGCACTTTCTACTGAGTACCTTCTCTTCAAATAATTTTGAAAATCAAAAGGACAAATTTCAAAAGCTTTATTGAGGTAAAATATATATTGAATGCTTTTTTCTAAAAAAATCCCCAGAGAGGATGGGGGTGTGCGCGCGAGGGTTACACAGCTGTTGCTAATGTTCTTTTGTGTCTGGAGAGTAAAGATGAGTCAGGGAGCTTGGAGAGTGAGGGAAAATGTCTTTCTTCATTTGATGTTACTTCAATTTTCATAAAAAGACCAAATGAATTGTGAAGCCAGTTAATGATCTCCACTTGTGTTTTGTTGACAGTTAAAGGTCAATGCTAATCACATACATCTATGGGCTGGAAATTCACATTTCTGACGTCTGTCAGACAGAGGACAAGACAGAGAGAAAGGCACAAATGGAGGGAATGGCAGGCAGACAGCGATGTTGCCTCATTCTGGGGTAAATTTCCTGGGGTCGTTCCTGGGACTCCTCAACTATTTTGGTAACTTCCTACCGGGGTTAAGCACCCTCTTAGAGCCCCTACATGTGTTATTGCGTAAAGGTGAGAACTGGGTATGGGGAAAAAAACAAGTAATTGCTTTTGAGAAAGCCAGAAACATTTTATGCTCCAACAAGCTGCTTGTATTGTATAATCCGTGTAAAAGACTCGTGCTAGCATGTGATGCGTCGTCGTACGGAGTCAGGTGTGTATTACAACAAGCTAACATTGCAGGGAAGTTGCAACCTGTCGCCTATGCCTCCAGGAGCTTGTCTCAGGCCGAGAGGGCTTATGGCATGATTGAGAAAGAGGCATTAGCGTGTGTGTTCGGGGTAAAGAAAATGCATCAGTACCTGTTTGACCTCAAATTTGAGCTGGAAACTGATCACAAGCCCCTCATATCCTTGTTCGCTGAAAACAAGGGGATAAATACTAATGGCTCAGCCTGCATACAAAGGTGGGCACTCGCGCTATCAGCGTATAACTGTACCATCCGCCACAGGTCAGGCACCGAGAACTGTAGGTATGCTCTCAGTCGGCTACCATTGCCCACCACGGGGGTGGAAATGGCGTAGCCTGTAAACTTGTTGATGATGGCACAGCCCGCAGACTTGTTGATGGTCATGGAAGCGTTTGAAAATGATAAATCACCTGTCATGGCCCACCAGATTAGGACTTGGACCAGCCAAGATCCTCTGCTGTCCCTAGTAAAAAACTGTGTACTGCATGGGAGCTGGGCCAGCATCCCCGTTGAAATGCAAGAGCTAATCAAGCTGTTCCAGCGGCGATAGGACAAGCTGTCTGTCATGTATGTAACCACAATGTAACACTACTGTATTATTGTATACACTCAACCTAGATGCACACCTTGACAACAAGGGATGAATTTGTGGGAGACTGCCCATACCTGTCCTTCCAGGTATATAAAGGGAGGTCCCACACAGGGTCATCACTTTGGAGTCCTGTAAATAAAGAGCAGGTCACAGAGTGGCCTTGTCCCCTTGTGCCTCGTGTGGTTTCATGCTGTAGAGTAAGGACTTTACATTGGCGACGAGAAACAGGAATTCACGACCCACGAGAATGGCCACCGGTAGCACAGAGGAATGGTACTGTGTTGGTGAAGACTGGGATGATTTCATTGAGAGGCTTCAGCAAAGCTTCGTTATGAAAGAATGGCTGGGTGATGCAGCGGCCGACAAGCGAAGGGCTCATCTCTTGACCAGCTGCGGACCAAAGACTTACGCGCTCATGAAGGACCTACTAGCACCTGAAAAGCCGGCGGACAAAACCTTTGAGGAACTTAGCAAACTGATCAGGGAGCACCTCAAACCGGCGAGCAGCATACATATGACCCACCGGCGTCGTGAAGGACAGAGCATACCGGACTTTGTAGCGGACCTCCGGCGTTTGGCCAGCCTTTGTAAGTTCACAGATGCCTGCAGGGGGGAGATGCTAAGGGACTTCTTTTGCGAGGGCATCGGTCATGCGGGAATTTTTCGTAAATTAATTGAGACCAAGGATTTGTCCTTGGAAGCAGCAGCGTTGTTATCTCAAACGTTCATGGCGGGGGGGGAAGAGACGAAAATAATATACGCGTGCAAGTCTGCCTCCAATGCAGCAATGGATTAGGGAGTCAATATCATTAACGTGACTCAGAGCCCCGCAGGCAAGCAGGGGCAGTCCGACCCTTCCCAGGCAGCAATAGACCCCAGAGTAGGACTTCAACAGAGACAATGGCAGGCTGAACGGACATTTACGCCATCACAGGGGACAATCCGGCCCGGGATGGGGCCATTGACACCCACTAATAGGGTACTCAAGAACAGTCAAAGGAACAGTCAGCGCGGAATGCCTAGCCATAGTCCATTTGTTCCAAACAATGGAAACTTTAACTCATGCTGGAGGTGTGGGGGAAAACACTCAGCTAGTTCTTGCAGATTTCAACAGTTTGTCTGTAGGAACTGAAATCTCAGTGGTCACTTAGCTCAAATGTGCAGAGAGCATGCAACCAGACTAATATATGAGGCGGATGGACCAGAAGAGGGTTCTTTGGGGCAGGATGGTTTTTGGGGCAAATCGATGGGCGCCGAGGTTCCACGGGTCCATGTGGCGAACATTCACAGTTCATACACCAGACGCCACCAATGATGATGAGGGTTTTATTGAACGGCATCCCAGTACGCATGGAGCTGGACACTGAGGGCCAGTCAGTCACTCATGGACGTTCAGCAATTTGAGAAGCTATGGGCACTTAAAGCCAATAGACCCAAACTAGAACGTATTGAGACACAATTACGGACTTACAATAAAGAAATCATTCCGGTGCTAGGCAGTGCAATGTTGGCTGTCACACACAATGGGTTAGTGAACCGGCTGCCGCTCTGGATTGTCCCGGGCAATGGTCCCGCACTGTTGGGGAGGAGCTGGCTAGCCGAGATGAACTGGAAATGGGGGGATGTTCATGCAATGTCATCTGTGGAGTGAAGTTCGTGCTCACAAGTACTACAACAATTCGATTCACTATTCCAACCTGGCGTCGGGACTTTCAAGGCACTAATGTAGTGATACACATCACCCCGGACGCCAGGCCAGTGCACCACAAAGCCAGAGCGGTGCCATATGTGATGCGGGAAAAGATCGAGAGCGAATTGGAGCGGTTGTTGAGAGAGGGCATCATCTCGCCCGTTGAATTCAGCGATTAGGCGAGCCTCATCGTCCCCGTCCTAAAAGAGGATGGCTCTGTCAGGATCTGTGGCGACTACAAGGCCACCATCAATCGGGTGTCCCTACAAAATCAATACCCGCTCCCGGGAGCGGTGGACCTCTTCGCCACACTGGCAGGCAGCAAGCTGTTCACCAAGTTGGACCTCACTTCAGCCTCTGACCCAGGAATTGGCCGACGAATCTAAACTACTGACCACCATCACCATGCACAAGGGTCTGTTCATTTACAACAGGTGCCCGTTTGGCATTCGATCAGCGGCCGCAATTTTTCAACGAAACATGGAAAGCCTGCTCAAATCCATCCCTGGAACAATTGTATTCCAGGACGACATCCTCATCACGGGTCGAGACACCGAGGAACACCTCCACAACTTGGAGGAGGTGCTATGCCGACTGGACCGGATAGGCCTGCGACTCAAGAAGTCTAAATGTGTGTTCTTAGCTCCTGAGGTTGAGTTTCTGGGCAGGAGGGTTGCTGCAGGTAGGATTTGGCCCACCGAATCCAAAACAGAGGCGATTCGGTGAGCACCCAGGCCCTGCAACACATCGGAGTTGCGTTCATTCCTGGGACTGTTGAGCTACTTCGGGAACTTTCTGCCGAACTTGAGCACATTGTTGGAGCCACTACACATGCTCCTGCGTAAGGGTTGCGATTGGTTTTGGGGGGACTGTCAAGAACCGGGCTTTTGATCGGGCGCGAAATCTACTTTGTTCAAACAAGTTGTTAACCCTGTATGACCCCTGTAAAAAATTGGTTCTGACATGTGATGCATTGTACTATGGGGTTGGGTGTGTGTTGCAGCAGGGCAATGCTGAGGGTCAGCTACAACCTGTGGCTTATGCCTCCAGGTCACTCTCCCAAGCTGAACGGGGTGTGGGATGGTTGAGAAAGAAGCTCTTGCATGTGTCTATGATATAAAAAAAATGCATCAGTACCTCTTTGGTAGGAAGTTCGAATTAGAGACGGACCACAAGCCCTTAACATCCCTGTTGTCAGACAGTAAGGCTGTCAATGCCAATGCATCAGCTCGCATGCAGCGATGGGCTCTCACGCTGGCTGCTTATGACTACTCCGTCCGGCACCGGCCCGGCACTGAGAATTGTGCTGATGCGCTCAGCAGGCTTCCACTGGTCACCACTGAGGGGGCAGCGGAGCAAAGCGCTGAGCTGGTCATGGCTGTCGATGCCTTTGACAGTGCAGGCTCCCCCATCACAGCCCGCCAGATCAAAATCTGGACAAACAGAGATCCCCTCCTATCCCTGATTAAGAAATGTGTCCTGAGTGGGGATTGGGCGCCCGCACATGGAGCATGTCCTGAGGAGGTCAGACCGTTCCACAGACGGATCATAGAATCATAGACATTTACAGCATGGAAGGAGGCCATTTCTGCCCATCGTGTCCATGCCAGCCGACCAAGAGCTATCCAGCCAAATCCTACTTTCCAGTCTTGGTCCATAGCTCCGTAGATTACGGCATTTAAAGTGCACATCCAAATATCTTTTAAATGTGGTGAGGGCTTCTGCCTCTACCACCTTTTCAGGCAGTGAGTTCCAGCCTCTCAGAACCCTCTGGGTGAAGACATTTCCCCTGATATCATAGAAACATAGAAAATCGGTGCAGCAGTAGGCCATTCGGCCCTTCGAGCCTGCACCACCATTCAATAAGATCATGGCTGATCATTCCCTCAGTACCCCTTTCCTGCTTTCTCTCCATACCCCTTGATCTCTTTAGCCGTAAGGGCCATATCTAACTCCCTCTTGAATATATCCAATGAACTGGCATCAACAACTCTCTGCGGCAGGGAATTGCACAGGTTAACAACTCTCTGAGTGAAGAAGTTTCTCCTCATCTCAGTTCTAAATGGCCTACCCCTTATCCTAAGACTATGTCCCCTGGTTCTGGACTTCCCCCACATTGGGAATATTCTTCCCGCATCTAACTTGTCCAGTCCCGTCAGAATCTTATACGTTTCTATGAGATCCCCTCTCATCCTTCTAAACTCCAGTGAATAAAGGCCCAGTTGATCCAGTCTCTCCTCATATGTCAGTCCAGACATCCCTGGAATCAGTCTGGTGAACCTTCGCTGCACTCCCTCAGTAGCAAGAACGTCCTTCCTCAGATTGGGAGACCAAAACTGAACACAATATTCCAGGTGAGACCTCACCAAGGCCCTGTACAACTGCAGTAAGACCTCCCTGCTCCTATACTCAAATCCCCTAGCTATGAAAGCCAAGATGCTATTTGCCGCCTTCACCGCCTGCTGTACCTACATACCAACTTTCAATGACTAATGTACCATGGCACCCAGGTCTCGTTGCACCTCCCCTTTTCCTAATCTGCCACCATTCAGATAATATTCTGCCTTCGTGTTTTTGCCCCCAAAATGGATACTGTCACATTAATCCACATTATACTGCATCTGCCATGCATTTGCCCACTCACCTAACCTGTCCAAATCACCTCTTAGCATCCACCTCACAGCTCACACCTGGATGAGCTCTCCATCCAAGCTGACTGCCTACTATGGGGCAGCCGGGTAGTTTTGCCCCAGAAGGGCAGGGAGGCATTCATCAGGGAACTCCACAGTGAGCACCCAGGTATCATGTTGATGAAGGCCATTGCCCGGTCACACATTTGGTGGCCTGGAATTGATTCAGACCTGTAACACTGTGTTCGCAGGTGCACGACGTGTGCACAGCTGGGTAATGCCCCCAGGGAGGCCCCGCTCAGCCCGTGGCCCTGGCCCACCAGGCCATGGTCACGTATTCATGTAGGCTATGCGGGCCCATTCATGGGAAAGATGTTCCTTATCGTGGTAGATGCGTACTCAAAATGGATCGAGTGCATCATTCTAAATTCATGTATGACATCCACCACTGTGGAAAGCCTACGTGCGATCTTTGCAACCCATGCTTGCCGGACCTCCTGGTCAGTGATAATGGCTCATGTTTCACAAGCTACGAATCCCGGGAGTTTATGTTGGGTAATGGCATCAACCACGTCAGGACAGCGCCGTTCAAGCCGGCCTCCAAAAAAAGGTTCAGCATCGACACGGAGGAACCTGAAGAAGACCATGAGATGGAGCTCACACCACCACCAGTGAATGAGCAATAAGAGCAATCAGAAGAATGCACAGTCCCTGCGGTCAGCCCGGACAGGCCGGAATCACCACAGGTGACAGACACTCACGTCTGTGTCCAACAACCAGAGCCCCAACTGCGGCGCTCCACGAGGGAGCGTAGACCACCTGAAGACTAAACCTATGATCCCAATAAGACTTTGGGGGGGGGAAGGTGATGTCATGTATGTAACCACAATGTAACACCATTGTATTATTGTATACACTCAACCTAGATGCACACCTTGATCAGAAGGGGTGAACTTGTGGGAGACTGCCCATACCTGTCCTTTCAGGTATATAAAGGGAGGTCCCACGCATGGTCATCACTTTGGAGTCCTGTAAATAAAGAGCAGGTCACAGAGTGGCCTTGTCCCCTTGTGCCTCATGTGGTTTCATGCTGTAGAGTAAGGACTTTACACTGTCCATTCAGGATAGCCAGATCCCACGTGTGGTGGCCCGGTATCGACTCTGACTTAGAGTCCTGTGTACAGCAATGCAGCGTATGTGCTCAGTTGAGCAACGCGCCCAGAGAGGCACCACTAAGTTTGTGGTCCTGGCCCTCCAGACCATGGTCGAGGATCCATGTCAACTATGCGGGCCCGTTTCCCAGTAAAATGTTCCTGGTGGTGGTGGATGCTTTTTCAAAATGGATTGAATGTGAAATAATGTCGGGAAGCACCGCCACCGCCACCATTGAAAGCCTGAGGGCCATGTTTGCCACCCACGGCCTGCCTGACATACTAGTCAGTGACAACGGACCATGTTTCACCAGTGCCGAATTTAAAGAATTCATGACCCGCAATGGGATCAAACATGTCACCTCGGCCCCGTTTAAACCAGCCTCCAATGGGCCGGCAGAGCGGGCAGTACAAACAATCAAACAGAGACTTAAACAAGTCACAGAAGGCTCACTTCAAACCGGCCTGTCCCGAGTACTGCTCAGCTACCCCACACACTCACAGGGGTGCCCCCGGCTGAGCTACTCATGAAAAGGACACTTAAAACCAGACTCTCGCTGGTTCACCCCAATCTGCATGATCAGGTAGAGAGCAGGCTGCAGCAACAAAATGTAAACGGTGGTCACGCCACTGTGTCATGGGAAATTGATCTGAATGACCCTGTGTATGGGCTAAACTATGGACATGGTCCCAAGTGGATCACGTGCACGGTGATAGCTAAAGAAGGGAATAGGGTGTTTGTAGTCAAACTAGACAATGGACAAATTTGCAGAAAGCACCTGGAGGCTGCGGTTCACATACTGCCCTGAACAACCCACAGCAGACACCACCTTTTTTCGAGCCCACAACACACACCCAAAGGATCAACGACACCACGCCGGACCAGGAAATCAAACCCATCACGCCCAACAGCCCAGCAAGGCCAGGCTCACCCAGCAGCCCTGCAGGGCCAACAACATGCCAGCCCAGTCAGGGCACAGCCAACACACCAGAACAGACATTTGTACCGAGGTGATCCACCAGGGAAAGAAAGGCTCCCGACCGCCTCACCTTGTAAATAGTTTTCACTTTGACGTTGGGGGGGGGGGGGTAGTGATGTTGTATATCTGTAAAGCATGCACTCCCATGTTCTGCCACCAGGGAGCGCATCCCCTGAAGTCCCAAGGGATCCCAGCATCCCTTGGGAGCACTGTATCTAAGCCGGCCCCTAAGGCCTGTTCCAGACTCTGGAGTGTCTTAATAAAGATATCTTAATAAAATCAGTGTTACTTTAACCTCGCTGTGTGCAGGTTCATCTGTGTTAGGAACACAATAGTTGCAAACCAGTTGTGTGTTGAGGGAATGGAATCCCTTTTGATTGATAAAGATGCCAAGCTGGTGAGAGGCAATGAGTATGCAGTCAATGGCACCCTGGGAAGCCTGCCATGCATGCAAAACCTAGTGTTCCCTTGTCCTGCTTCCCTCTGTCAATAGGGAAGGAAATGTTAAAAAAAAAAGAAAAACTTGCATTTATATAGAACCTTTCATGACCACTGGATGTCCCAAAGCGTGTTACAGCCAATTTGAAGTGTAGTCACTGTTGTAGCAAACGTGGCAGGCAATTTCCGCACAGCACGCTCCCACAAACAGCAATGTGATAATGACCAGATAATCTGTTTTTTAGTGATGCTGATTGAGAATAAATATTGGCCAAGACACCAGGAATAACTCTACCCTGCTCTTCTTCAAAATAGTGCCATGGGATCTTTTACGTCCACCTAAAACAGCAGATGGGGCCTCGGTTCAACATTTCATCTGAAAGACGACACCTCCAACAATGCAGCACACCCTCAGTACTGGACTGAATTTTCAGCCTAGATTTTTGTGCTCAAGTCTCTGGAGTGGGACTTGAACCCACAATTTCTGACTCAGGGGCGAGTGTGCCAACTAAACCACAGCTGACACTAGAAGCTGGATTTTAAGGAGGAAAGCAGGTTGGAGGCGGTCAGAAAACTCGGGAGGCTGCATTTCCCACAGGCTATGCCAACTTTTACATCAGGGCCTGATTTGCATGCAAGACCTCAGTTTCCTGCCCACAGCCAGCCAGATGGAGCGGGCGGATAGGAAGGAGAGAGGCTTTGCGTGAGGGCCGGGTCGTTAAGAGGATCGGTGGGGGGTGGGGGTCAGGCAGATCAGGATGAGGGAATGAGGGAGGGGGACAGAGGATTCGGGCCGGATGATCGTGGTGGGGGGGAATGAAGGGAAGATCACGGCTGGACACCTGAGGATCAGAGCCGGCCTCTGGATGATCGAATGGCGGCGGGGGAGGCGCGGTTTGGAGGAAAGAGAAGATCATGGCCGGCCTCAGCATCATTGCTGAGGTAGGGTTGGGGGGTATGGCCTGGGGGGATGATCGGAGGTCTCATGGGAGGGTCTCCGATCACGGGGGGTGGGTTAACCAGGGACCCTGCACCAAGGAGGTAGGTGTAAATGCACTTGCCTCCTGAATCCAGCAGTCCCCACCTTGCTGTAACTGCCAGGTTTTACAAATTATGTAAAACCCATCCAGCTAGAGTTAAAAGCAAATTGGGGGTTAAATTGACATCGCGCCTCCTGGCAGCAGGTAAACTGCCCTCCCCTGTCTTGCTTCCCGTCCCGCCTCCGTTAAAACCACAGGTGGGCGGGTTGGAGGCGGGTTGATGTCGGGAATCTGATTTTTAACAATTTAATTCCCCCATGCTCCAAACCCACCTATCTGGTTTAGGTTCAAATTGCCCCCATGGTGTTTATCCTGGTGTAGAGAGTTTTAATGACCTCTCAGATACATCGGTGCACTGTGAACTTGAAATGTCACCTGTTAATGTCTGAAAGAAGCGCGCGGAATACAAGTTGAGGGCCACGGTGACCTTGACAGCATCAGGCAGTGCCACTAAACAGTAGTTGTGAGGTTGGGGACAGCATCAAACAATAAATTAGGGATGCGTGTAATAAAGGTATAGCAGTTATCATGGGCGACTTTAATCTACATATAGATTGGGCTAACCAAACTGGTAACAATACGGTGGAGGAGGATTTCCTGGAATGTATTAGGGATGGTTTTCTAGACCAATATGTCGATGAACCAACTAGAGGGCTGGCCATCCTAAACTGGGTGATGTGTAATGAGAAATTACTAATTAGCAATCTTGTTGTGCGAGGCACCTTGGGGTAGAGTGACCATAATATGATAGAATTCTTTATTAAGATGGAGAGTGACACAGTTAATTCAGAGACTAGGGTCCTGAACTTAAGGAAAGGTAACTTTGATGGTATGTGACATGAATTGGCTAGAATAGACTGGCGAATGATACTTAAAGGGTTGACGGTGGATAGGCAATGGCAAACAGTTAGAGATCACATGGATGAACTTCAACAATTGTACATCTCTGCCGGGAGTAAAAATAAAACGGGGAAGGTGGCTCAACCGTGCCTAACAAGGAAAATTAGGGATAGTGTTAAATCCAAGGAAGAGGCATATGAATTGGCCAGAAAAAGCAGCAAACCTGAGGACTGGGAGCAATTTAGAATTCAGCAGAGAAGGACAAAGGGTTTAATTATGAGCGGAAAAATAGAGTATGAGAGGAAGCTTGCTGGGAACATAAAAACTGATGGCAAAAGCTTCTATAGATATGTGAAGAGAAAAAGATTAGTGAAGACAAACGTAGGTCCCTTGCAGTCAGAATCAGGTGAATTTATAATGGGGAACAAAGAAATGGCAGACCAATTGAACAAATACTTTGGTTCTGTCTTCACGAAGGAAGACACAAATAACCTTCCGGAAATAGTAGGGGAGCGAGGGTCCAGCGAGAAGGAGGAACTGAAGGAAATCCTTATTAGCCGGAAAATTGTGTTAGGGAAATTGATGGGATTGAAGGCCGATAAATCCCCGGGGCCTGATAGTCTGCATCTCAGAGTACTTAAGGAAGTTGTCCTAGAAATAGTGGATACATTGGTGATCATTTTCCAACATTCTATCGTCTCTGGATCAGTTCCTATGGACTGGAGGATAGCTAATGTAACACCACTTTTTAAAAAAGGAGGGAGAGAGAAAACTGGGAATTATAGACCGGTTAGCCTGACATCAGTAGTGGGGAAAATGTTGGAATCAATTATTAAAAATGAAATAGCAGCACATTTGGAAAGCAATGTCAGGATCAGTCCAAGTCAGCATGGATTTATGAAAGGGAAATCATGCTTTACAAATCTTCTAGAATGTTTTGTGGATGTAACTAGTAGAGTGGACAAGGGAGAACCAGTGGATGTGGTGTATTTGGACTTTCAAAAGGCTTTTGACAAGATCCCACACAAGAGATTGGTATGCAAAATTAAAGCACATGGTATGGGGGTAATGCATTGACGTGGATAGAGAACTGGTTGGCAGACAGGAAGCAGAGAGTCAGGATAAACGGGTCCTTTCCAGAATGGCAGGCAGTGACTAGTGGGGTGCTGCAGGGCTCAGTGCTGGGACCCCAGCTATTTACAATATACATCAATGATTTAGATGAAGGAATTCAGTGTAATATCTCCAAGTTTGCAGATGACACTAAGCTGGGTGGCGGTGTGAGCTGTGAGGAGGATGCTAAGAGGCTGCAGGGTGACTTGGACAGATTAGATGAGTGGGCAAATGCATGGCAGATGCAGTATAATGTGGATAAATGTGAGGTTATCCACTTTGGTGGCAAAAATACAAAGGCAGAATACTATCTGAATGGTGGCAGATTAGGAAAAGGGGAGGTGCAATGAGGCCTGGGTGTCATGGTACATCAGTCATTGAAAGCTGACATGCAGGTACAGCAGGCAGTGAAGAAGGCAAACGGCATGTTGGCCTTCATAGATAGAGGATTTGAGTATAGGAGCAGGGAGATATTACTGCAGTTGTACTGGGACTTGGTGAGGTCTTACCTGGAATATTGTGTTCAGTTTTGGTCTCCTAATCTGAGGAAGGACGTTCTTGCTTTGAGGGAGTGCAACGAAGGTTCACCAGACTGATTCCTGGGATGGCAGGATTGACATATGATGAGAGATTGGATCGACTGGACCTGTATTCACTGGAGTTTAGAAGAATGAGAGGGGATCTCACAGAAACATATAAAATTCTGACGGGACTGGACAGGTTAGATGCAGGAAGAATGTTCCCGATGTTGGGGAAGTCCAGAACCAGGGGTCACAGTCTAAGGATAAGGAGTAAGCCAATTAGGACTGAGATGAGGAGAAACTTCTTCACTCAGAGAGTTGCTAACCTGTGGAATTTTCTACCGCAAAGAGTTGTTGATGCCAGTTCATTGGAGATATTCAAGAGGGAGTTAGATATGGCCCTTACGGCTGAAGGGATCAAGGGGTATGGAGAGAAAACAGGAAAGGGGTACTGAGGTGAATGATCAGCCATGATCTTACTGAATGGTGGTGCAGGCTCGAAGGGCCGAATGGCCTACTCCTGCACCTATTCTCTATGTTTCTATGTTTCTATGTCTATGACCTGGTTTGAGGCTCGAGTTGTTGCTGCAGCAGATGACATAGAATCAATGACATCCTCCTTGGTGAAGCTGAGTCGCCTCATACATTGCTCCTGAGTAGAGTCGATGTAGGAGAAATGCTCCCTGAATACCTGCTGTGGATATGACCTCCCATGCAATGCCCTCCTCTTCCTCCCTCTTCTCCCAGCTTTTCCTGCTCTGTGTGGTCTTTGTGCTGCTCCTCCTCATCCTCCAGCCCTGAAGGCAGCCCTATGAGAACACCCACGTCTGCAGCCTGACTATTTCTGAAGAAAAGAACAATATCAGTGCAAGTCCAGCAAAACCCTTCTGTGTGTAGATAAAGTGAACTTTCCAGAGTGATACAGCACACCAAAAAGCACCCAGACATCAGACAGCAGCCTGAAATGATAAACCAGCAACTCCTCTGTAATTACTGCATGATCATTTTAACTAGCGTTGATGAGGGGGACGGGTTAGCACCATGTTGTACAGTGCAATCTCAGCACATAGTGAATGAAACTCTTGGGTGATCGAAAATCTAAAATGCACCCTGCAAGAAGCACAGGGCCCTAATTTACATACATTATTCTTGACTTTCGATGTTGCCGGCATGCGCTCCTGCCACTAGGGCAATCTCCTTTCCCATTATGGCGGGCGCCGCACTTTCGACCGGAAATGTGCACATGCTTCCTGCCCACTCTAGTCGAGGTTTAGTAGGCCGATTAGTGCCTGAAAAACTTGTGCCATGTGACAGAATTTATAGGCCCATAAGTCAGTTGCTAAATAGAAACTGTGTTTAAAAACAAATGGCACTGCAGTTGACACTCACCTTCTCGTGTTTCTGCTGAGTAATGCATATCAGTAAAGGTGAAAAGCTGACAGCAGTCAGCAATGCTGCATATTTGTAACAGGATCATCCATGTAACTACTGCACATGCTCAGTGTAAGTGTAAAGTTATATTTTTGTTATCCTTTCAAATATCCTTCCTGACGACACATTGTGCATTCCAGCATTTTCTGTTTTTATCACACACGCACATTCATTTTCTGATATTAATCTATAAAGGCATTCTTTATTGTTTCAAATGTTTGATTTATGTTTTGAGTCGTTCTTTGCTGCTGATGGGTCTTCTGAAATAATTATTTTGTTTGACATATCATTTGTAGGAAATGAATGCAAACTTCAAGTGGTGATTACTATTTTTCATTTAAATTAAAAATATGGAACCAAAGTAATATTTTACATTTGCACTGTAGATCTTCTTGATAATATATATGATGGTTACAATTCAGCTTAAAAAACATGAGAGGCAAGTTACAGGTCTGTTAGTTATAAAATATGCATCTTGGTATGCGAATACTGTAAATTGTCTTATTGAAACACTTATGTTTACATAAGAACATAAGAAATAGTAACAGGAGTAGGTAATACGGCCCCTCGAGCCTGCTCCGCCATTCAATAAGATCATGGCTGATCTAGTCATGGACTTAGCTCCACTTCCATGCCCACTCCCCATAACCCCTTATCGCTCAAGAAACTGGCTCTTTCTGTCTTAAATTTATTCAATGTCCCATCTCCGAGGCAGCAAATTCCACAGATTTACAACCATCCAAGAGAAGAAATTCCTTCTCATCACTGTTTTAAATGGGCGGCCCCTTATTCTAAGATCATGCCCTCTAGTTCTAGTCTCTGCATCCACCTTGTCGAGCCCCCTCATAATCATAGCAAGGGGATTTGAGTACAGGGGCAGGGAGGTGTTGCTACAGTTGTACAGGGCATTGGTGAGGCCACACCTGGAGTATTGTGTACAGTTTTGGTCTCCTAACCTGAGGAAGGACATTCTTGCTATTGAGGGAGTGCAGCGAAGGTTCACCAGACTGATTCCCGGGATGGCGGGACTGACCTATCAAGAAAGACTGGATCAACTGGGCTTGTATTCACTGGAGTTCAGAAGAATGAGAGGGGTCCTCATAGAAACATATAAAATTCTGACGGGGTTAGACAGGTTAGATGCAGGAAGAATGTTCCCAATGTTGGGGAAGTCCAGAACCAGGGGTCACAGTCTAAGGATAAGGGGTAAGCCATTTAGGACCGAGATGCGGAGGAACTTCTTCACCCAGAGAGTGGTGAACCTGTGGAATTCTCTACCACAGAAAGTTGTTGAGGCCAATTCACTAAATATATTCAAAAAGGAGTTAGATGAGGTCCTTAATGCTAGGGGGATCAAGGGGTATGGCGAGAAAGCAGGAATGGGGTACTGAAGTTGAATGTTCAGCCATGAACTCATTGAATGGCGGTGCAGGCTAGAAGGGCCGAATGGCCTACTCCTGCACCTATTTTCTATGTTTCTATGTTTCTATGTTTATACGTTTCGATAAGATCATCTCTCATTCTTCTGAACTCCAATGAGTAGAGGCACAACCTACTCAACCTTTCCTCATAAGTCAACCCCCTCATCCCTGGAATCAACCTAGTGAACCTTCTCTGAACTGCCTCCAAAGCAAGCATATCTTTTCGTAAATATGGAAACTAAAATTGCATGCAGTATTCCAAGTGTGGCCTCACCAGTACCTTGTATAGTTGTAGCAAGACTTCCCTGCTTTTATACTCCATCCCCTTTGCAATAAAGGCCAAGATACCATTGGCCTTCCTGATCACTTGCTGTACCTGCATACTATCCTTTTGTATTTCATGCACAAGTACCCCCAGGTCCCGTGGCACTTTGCAATCTTTCTCCATTTAAATAATAACTTGCTCTTTGATTTTTTTTCTGCCAAAGTGCATGACCTCATACGTTCCAACATTATATTCCATCTGCCAAATTTGTGCCACTCACTTAGCCTGTCTATGTCCTTTTTCAGATTTATTTGTGTCCTCCTCACACATTGCTTTTCCTTCCATCTTTGTATTGTCAGCAAACTTGGCTACATTACACTCAGTCCCTTCTTCCAATATCGTTAATATAGATTGTAAATAGTTGGGGTCCCAGCATTGATCCTTATGGCACCCCTCTTGTTACTGGTTGCCAACCAGAGAATGACCCATTTATCCCGACTCTCTGTTTTCTGTTAGTTAGCCAATCCTCTATCCATGCTAATATATTACCCCCAACCCTGTGAACTTTTATCTTGTGCAGTAACCTTTTATGTGGCATCTTGTCAAATGCCTTCTGGAAGTCCAAATACACCACATCCACTGGTTCCCCTTTATCCATCCTGTTCGTTACATCCTCAAAGAATTCCTGCAAATTTGTCAAATATGACTTCCCCTTCATAAATCCATGCCGACTCTACCTGACCGAATTTTGCTTTTCCAAATGTCCTGCTGCTGCTTCTTTCATAATGGACTCCAACATTTTCCCAACCACAGATGTCAGGCTAACTGGTCTATAGTTTCCTGCTTTTTGTCTGCCTCCTTTTTTAAATAGGGGCATTACATTTGCAGTTTTTCAATCTGCTGGGACCTCCCCAGAATCCAGGGAATTTTGGTAAATTACAACCAATGCATCCATAATCCCTGCTGCTACTTCTCTTAAGACCCTAGGATGCAAGCCATCAGGTCCAGGGGATTTATCTGCCTTTAGCCCCATTATCTTACTGAGTACCACCTCCTTAGTGATTGCGATTGTGTTAAGTTCCTCCCCTCCTATAGCCCCTTGACTATCCACTGTTGGAATATTGTTAGTGTCCTGTACAGTAAAGACTGATACAAAATATTTGTTCAGAGTTTCTGCCATCTCCATGTTCCCCATTACTAGTTCCCCGGTCTCGTCCTCTAAGGGACCAACATTTACTTTAGCCACTCTTTTCCTTTTTATATACCTATAGAAACTCTTGCTATCTGTTTTTATAGTTTATGCTAGTTTACTTTCAGAGGGCCCAAGTTTCCCCAGGAGTTGCTCCTTTTTTTTTGGAGCAACTTGATTTTTCTGGACTATCTTTTTAGTTGCAATTCTGGCCATTTAATTTGCGCCAGTGTAAGTGAGTTAGTTAGGTTTCTTTGAGTTCAGTTTTTTTTTCAAAAGGGGGCGTTCCCAGCCACTTACCCCTGTTTTAGGCATTTGGCCAGCAAATGCTCCAAACTACTTAGGCCAGCTTATGTTGCCACTTCTGTCTGCACAGAAAAACCTTACCTAGAGTTAAGGAATCGGTGCAAGTAACTACATTTAAAGCACCACCAAGCACCAAACGAAGCACAAAAAGTAATAGGCAATTAATTAACAAATAAAGTAGAAGGAAACCTGCACCTAAAGCACTAAGACCAAAGTAATAAGCAATCAATAAATAACAAAAAAATAGAAGGAACCCTGCACCTAAAGCACCAAAATCAATCAGTAAATAACAAATAAAAAATAGAAGTCCTACCTTAGGGAACGCAGCGGGCCGCCGATGAGGGAGCCCATTCGGCCAGGGCTAGGGACGGTGTGCTTCGGCCCATCCCACACAGCCTGCAGCGCGTACTCACAGATTCAACCTGCCAGGAGCTACTGCACATGCGCGCAGACTCTAGCACGCATGTGCAGAGGTCCCGGCACTGTTTTCAGTGCCGGGACCTGGCTCCGCCCCCAATCCATTGGGCCATGCTGCATCACGACCGAAGAGAGGCTGGTCAGAATACCGACGTCTTTTTTTGGCGCGCTTGGAGGCGGACAAAAACGACGCACCTCGGATGAGGGCGCCAGAAAAACAGGTTAGGGAAACTCTAGTCCATAGTCTATCTTCCCTTCCTTCATCATTTTTTTAGTCGTTCTTTGCTGGCTTTTAAAAGCTTCCCAGTCTTCTGTCCTCCCAGTAGTTTTGGCCACTTTGTATGCCCTTGTTTTTAATTGGCTACAACACAACAGTGAATAATTCACTGAAGACTAACAAAATAATCCACTATCATTGTGTTACTTTGTCAAATTCTTTTATCAAATTACTTCCAAATGCAAATGTTGGAAATACCAATATTTAAGCATTCTTAAATACCAAAATACAGACATTCTAAGTACCAGCTCACAAAATCCATTGAAGTAGAATGTTAAGCCAAATAGTGTGATGTATAGGCCAGCACGATAAACAAAGGAGGGTGTTGTTTATTCTTGTGGGGGGGAAATAAATATTTTGTTGTATTACTTTCAGGCACTTGGAGTCTTAAACTATAATCAAACTATGAATTACAGATCAAAAAGTTTTACTCTGAGTGAAATGTTGGAAGGAGACACCTTTTAAAAAAACATCCTAATATTACAGTCCTGCGTGCCAATCTCTCCTTCTACCTCAGCTCAGCTAGCTTGCTTCTCATCTTCCTCAAATCTGCCTTAATCTAATCTAGTGTTCCCATTTTTGTACCAACTCTTTCCCTTTCCATGTCAGCTGTGGCTCAGTGGGTAGCACACTTGCCTCGGAGTCAGAAGGTTGTAGGTTCAAATCCCACTCCAGGAACTTGAGCACATAAATCTAGGCTGACACTCCAGTGCAGTGTTGAGGGAGCACTGCACTGTTGGAGGATGCTGTCTTTCGGATGAGACATTAAACTGAGCCCCGTCTGCTCTCTTAGGTGAATGTAAAAGATCCCATGGCACTATTTCGAAGAAGAGCAGGAAATTTATCCCCGGTGCCCTGGCCAATATTTATCCCTCAATCATCCATCACAAAAATGGATTATCTGGTCATTATCACATTGCTGTTTATGGGAGCTTGCTGCGTGCAAGTTCTCTGCTGCATTTCCCACAATCCAACAGAGAGTGCACTCCAAAAGTACTTCAGTGGCTGTAAAGCACTTTGAGATGTCCGGTGGTCATGAAAGGCACTATATAAATGCAAGTCCTTCTTTCTTTCTAATTATATCTTAAATTTTATCATATTGTGATCACTATACCCAAGGTGCGCAGCCAATGCACCAGATCTACTTCAATACTCAGAACCACATCTAGTAATGTCAGGCAGGTTAGCAGCAGAGGTTCACTGCAGGCCAATCCCTGCGTTTACACTGACGCCGGGATCAAAGATTTTCAGTGCCTTGTTCTTTAACTTTACACACGGAGCAAAATCTGCCCGACCCACATGCTAGCTGCAGCTGAGAGATTATGAGGTGGAGGCGATAACTTGCTTTTAGCCCTCGGTCAATGCTCCCTCTTATCAGCTGCATAGGAGCACATCACAGGGATGACTCTCATTTTTACTTCCCTGTGCTTGTCACCTCCTGAAAGCAATGTGGCTGAGCTCAGCAACTTATGGGAGATTAAACCTGTGTTTTCCCTCCTCTAGCTGCTGTGCCACTGCCCACCTTCATGCTCAAAACCTTGGATTTTAATGTTAGAAATGGTGCCATATTTGATTTTGCTGAAAATTTGACTGACTTTCACATTTTGATTTTTGACAGTCCTTATTTTCTTGCAAAAATGGCTTCGCAATACTTTAAAACAATATTTCAAAATGAAATAGTTATCGCCCAAGGATTGAAGATTGTAAGTTGAATGTTTATTTTAATGCACATAGCTGTGGGGCGTTTACAAAAAGAAAAATTACAGAATTAATAAATGCATAGCTTTTTGTTTAGTCTAAGTCTGTCTTGACTGTCTCCTGGATGTGTCTTGTTCTGTCCCAGTTTGTCAATCTCTCTCTCTTGTCTGCATCCCACTGTATCAAGTCTTACACCTCCATGATCTCTTTCCTGGCTGTTTTCCATTTTGTCTCACTTCACATATTTTGCATGTCTCTCTTTTAATCCCCATTGTGTCCCAATTCAAACTTCTCTGACAAGGGTGGTGCTATTGTTGTTTAGCGAACCGACCTCTATCTTGCAGAGGCTGAATGGCAACTGTCTGACATCTCCTCCTACCTCCTTCTTGGCCATGACCCCACTACCGAACATCCAGCCATCATTTCCCAGACCATCACTGACCTCATCTCCTCTAGAGATCTTCCCTCCACGGCCGCCAACCTCATAGTTCCCCAACCCCGCACAGCCCACTTCCACCTCCTTCCCAAGATCCACAAACAGGACTGCCCTGGTAGACTCATCGTTTCAGCCTGTTCTTGCCCCACGGAACTGATTTCTTCCTATCTCAACTGTATTTTTTCTCGCCTTATCCAGTCTCTTCCCACCTACATCCACGACTCTTCCAATGCCTTCCGCCACTTTAACAATTTCCTGTTTCCTCGCCCCAACCATCTCATTTTCACTATGGACATGCAATGCCTCTACACTTCCATCCCCTACCAGGATGGCCTGAGGGCGCTCCACTTCTTCTTCGAGCAGAGGCCTAACCAGTCCCCATCCACCATCACCCTTCTCTGCCTGGCTGAACTTGTTCTCACATTGCACAACTTCTCCTTTAACTCCACTCACTTCCTCCAAATTAAAGATGTTGCTGTGGGAACCCACATGGGTCCTAGCTATGCCTGCCTTTTTGTGAGATATGTGAAACATTCTTTGTTCCAATCCCCTCCCTCACCTCTTTTTCCGATACATTGATGACTGTATCAGTGCCGTTTCCTGCTCTCGCCCTGAACTAGAAAATGTCATTCACTTTGCATCCAATTTCAACCCTTCCCTCATCTTCACATGGTCCAACTCCAACTCTTCCCTTCCCTTCCTCGACTTCTCTGTCTCCATTTCTGGGGATAGGCTATTAACAAACATTCACTATAAGCTCACTGACTCCCACAGTTACCTGGACTACAGTTCCTCCCACCCTGCTTCCTATAAGGACTCCATTCCATTCTCCAAGCTTCTCCGTCTCCGTCGCATCTTTTCTGACGATGCCACCTTCCATACTAATGCTTCCGATATGTCTTCCTTTTTCCGTAAACAAGGATTCCCTCCACCATGGTTGACATGGCCCTTGACCATATCCATTCTATTTCCTGCATTTCTGCTCTCACCCCTTCCCCTCCCTCCCAGAACCACGATAGGGTTCCCCTTGTCCTCACCTTTCACCCCACCAGCCTCCACGTTCAGTGGATCATCCTCCGCCATTTCCGCCACCTCCGGCGTGATCCCACCACCAATCACATCTTCCCCTTCCCTCCCAGCATTCCGAAGGGACCGCTCCCTCCGCAATGCTCTGGTCCACTCCTCAATCACCCCCAGCACCCCCTCCCCTTCCCATGGCTCATTCCCGTGCAAGCGCAGGAGATGCAACACCTGCCCTTTTACCTCCTCCCTTCCCACTGTCCAGGGCTCCAAACACTCCTTCCAGGTGAAACAGCGATTTACTTGTATTTCTCTCAATTTAGTATAATGTATTCACTGCTCACAATGTGGTCTCCTCTACACTGGGGAGACTAAACGCAGATCATTTTGCAGAACACCTCCGTGACCCGAGCTTCCAGTCACCTGTCACTTTAATTCTCCGCTCCACTCCCACTCTGATCTATCTGTCCTCGGCCTCTTACACTGTTCCAATGAAGCGCAATGCAAGCTCGAGGAACAGCAGCACCTCATCTTTCGTTTCGGCACTTTACAGCCTTCTGGACTCAACATAGAATTCAACAATTTCAAACCATAACCTCTGCCCCTATTTTTTCTTTTTTTCTGTTTTTTTCTCTTTCCCACGGCAGCTGTTGATGATTCTGTTACCTACATCCTATCTAGACTCGTCTTTTATTTCTTAACGTGACCCATTACCGTCTCCATTTGCCTTGTACCATCATCCCTTTTGTCCCTTAATCTCTCCTGCCTTCCACCCTATCACAGACCTTCCTTTTTGTTCTTTCTTTCCCTTCTCCCTTTCCCTGCCCCTACACTTGCTTCAAAACTTGTTACATCTCTAACTTTTTCCAGTTCTGCCACTCTCTCCACAGATATTGCCTGACCTGCTGAGTATTTTCAGCATTTTCTGTTTTTATTTCAGATTCCAGCATTCGCAGTATTTTGCATTTGTATTCTCTGTACTCTCGGCTGGCTTCATCCTACTCTGTCCAGGCTCACTGATCCGTTTTCAGTGTGTCGTTACCACAGATAACATTGTGCTGCTGATTGAAAAATATCACTCCATGAGATTCTGTTCAAATAATGGCAAGCTGGAAGAAAAAATAAATCAAAATATATAAAAGGAAAGAACAACATCAAAACAGAGAAAGGAAAGACCTGAAATAGAGGAAAGAACAACATTTTATGTTCTGTTATATTTGGTGCTGAATAACACAGTAACACGTATATTCTGATTTTGTGGAATATAATCTAATTTTCTTTCTTTGTAAATGATATTTAATTAATTATGTCATGCCATTGTTGGTCATAAAAGTGCCTCTGTTACTAAAGCCAAAAAGCCGAGCGTGGCTTTATTTATTGCCGTTTTAGGGAAGTAAAGCCTGAAAGAACTGCACAACACAAGCAACCGAAAGAGATCATGCTGATCTTCTGCCTCAACTCCACTTTCCTGCACTATCCCCATATCCCTTGATTCCCTTAATACTCAAAATCTATCGATCTCTTGAATATACTCAAAGACTGAGCCTCCACAGCCCTGTGGGATAGAGAATTCCAAAGATTCACCACTCTTTTTAACTAATAGGGAATTAAGGGTTATGGGGAGCGGGTGGGTAAGTGGAGCTGAGTCCATGGCCAGATCAGCCATGATCTTGTTGAATGGCGGAGCAGGCTCGAGGGGCTAGATGGCCTACTCCTGTTCCTAATTCTTATGCTCTTATGTTCTTATGTTCTTTGAGTGAAGAAACTTCTCCTCATCTCAGTCCGAAATGGCCGACCCTTTATTCTGAGACTGTGACCCCTGGTTCTAGACTCCCCAGCCAGAGGAAACTGGCTGCATCATTTGTGTGACATGAATGATGCCATTAAATGTGTTTTTACCAACAGAAGCAAAAACCGTTCTTACCACCTGGGCAGAGACTACAATACTCCCAGAAGTGTTCGAGTTGCTGAGAACGCAGTTCTCTTATATTACTGTTCTGCTCTGGTGCCTTCAGCAATTTAAGGATTTTGATCTAATCTATGATGACTGCATCATAGACACCCTCACATTTAGTGGCAGATTAGTTGGGATTAACATTTTGGCAAAGTAATGCATTTTGTGTATTTTTAGGGGAGGGTGTTTCTCATCTATATTTCTCACTTCCTTTCCTGAAGGCACTGGGCCAGTGTTATTTACTGGTGTTTTTACCACCAGCAGTTAAGCACTTAATTGGCTGTAAAGATATCCGGTGGTCGTGAAAAGCATGATATAAATGCAAGTTTTTCTTTTTACTGATGCTAATAACATCAGAATAGTAGGGACAAATTTTCCTTATAACAGCATCGCCTCGGGGGCAAAATAAGTAGAGAAAATTTGGGTGGGGAGGACTGCACACCCACAATGTAGCATACCTGATTTTCCAGACGTTAGTTTAAATGGATAGAAAATCTAGCGATCGCATGCATGTGATCGCTCCTGCCGATTTTCCTCTATGCATTACCCCCAGACAATGCATTACCCCCAGGCAATGCTTTACACCTAAAAGTTAAAGAGACAAACCTGCTCCACAATGTGCTAAAAATACTCAATGTTTCTGGGTCAGCCATTTGCAAAGCTATTCACAGACATGGGGCAGAGGTAGGGAACATTCAGTAGTGGGAGCAGAACATTGGGTATACAGGGATGGGGACAATTACAGGGAAGTATCACAAAGGCAGAAAAGGCACCTTGACTAGTAGCAGCCTTTGGCAAGTTTTAAATCTATGGAATTCTCTTCCAGGGTTAGTGGTTAAGGCAGAAGCTATATTAACATTCAAGATTAGATTGGATAGGAAAAAGGAGTGAAGAAATATGGGAACAGGATGGGTAAACGTGATTACAACTGTTTGCGAGTGTGGAGGGTAATTATTGACATGGGCTGGTTCATTCACTTCAGTACCCCTTTCCAGCTTTCTCTCCATACCTCTTGACCTCTTTAGCCATAAGGGCCATATCTAACTCCCTCTTGAATATATCCAACGAACTGGCATCAACAACTCTTTGCGGTAGAGAACTCCACAGGTTAACAACTCTCTGAGTGAAGAAGTTTCTCCTCATCTCAGTCCTAAATGGCATACTCCTTATCCTTAGACTATGTCCCCTGGTTCTGGACTTCCCCAACATCGGGAACATTCTTCCTGCATCTAATCTGTCCAGTCCCATCAGAATTTTATGTGTTTCTATGAGATCCCTCTCATCCTTCTAAACTCCAGTGAATAAAGGCCCAGTCGATCCAGTCTCTCCTCATATGTCAGTCCTGCCATCCTGGGAATCAGTCTGGTGAACCTTCGCTGCACTCCCTCAATAGCAAGAATGTCCTTCCTCAGATTAGGAGACCAAAACTGAACACAGTATTCGAGGTGAGGCCTCACTAAGGCCCTGTACAACTGCAGTAAGACCTCCCTGCTCCTATACTCAAATCCCCTAGCTATGAAGGCCAACATACCATTTGCCGCCTTCACCGCCTGCTGTACCTGCATGCCAACTTTCAATGACTAATGTACCATGGCACCCAGGTCTCGTTGCACCTCCCCTTTTCCTAATCTGCCGCCATTCAGATAATATTCTGCCTTCGTATTTTTGCCCCCAAAGTGTATAACCTCACATTTATCCACATTATACTGCATCTGCCATGCATTTGCCCACTCGCCTAACCTGTCCAAGTCACCCTGCAGCCTCTTAGCGTCCTCCTCACAGCTCACGCTGCCACCCAGCTTAGTGTCGTTTGCAAACTTGGAGATATTACACTCAATTCCTTCATCCAAATCATTAATGTATATTGTAAATAGCTGGGGTCCCAGCACTGAGCCTTGCGGCACCCCACTAGTCATTGCCTGTCATTCTGAAAAGGACCCATTTATCCCAACTCTCTGTTTCCTGTCTGCCAACCAGTTCTCTATCCACATCAGTACATTACTCCCAATACCATGTGCTTTAATTTTGCACACCAATCTCTTGTGTGGGACCTTGTCAAAAGCCTTTTGAAAGTCCAAATACACCACATCCACTGGTTCTCCCTTGTCCACTCTACTAGTTACATCCACAAAACATTCTAGAAGATTTGTCAAGCCTGATTTCCCTTTCATAAATCCATGCTGACTTGGATCGATCCTGTCACTGCTTTCCAAATGTGCTGCTATTTCATCTAAAATAATTGATTCCAATATTTTCCCCACTACTGATGTCAGGCTAACCGGTCTATAATTACCCGTTTTCTCTCTCCCTCCTTCCTTAAAAAGTGGTGTTACATTAGCTACCCTCCAGTCCATAGGAACTGATCCAGATTCGATAAACTGTTGGAAAATGATCACCAATGCATCCACTATTTTTAGGGCCACTTCCTTAAGTACTCTGGGATGCAGACTATCAGGCCCCGGGGATTTATTGGCCTTCAATCCCGTCAATTTCCCTAACACAATTTCCCGCCTAATAAGGATTTCCTTCAGTTCTTCCTTCTCACTGGACCCTTGGTCCCCTAGTATTTCCCGAAGGTTCTTTGTGTCTTCCTTCGTGAAGACAGAACCAAAGTATTTGTTCAACTGGTCCACCATTTCTTTGTTCCCCTTTATAAATTCACCTGAATCTGACTGCAAGGGACCTACGTTTATCTTCACTAATCTTTTTCTCTTCACATATCTATAGAAGCTTTTGCAGTCAGTTTTTATGTTCCCAGCAAGCTTCCTCTCATACTCTATTTTCCCCCTCCTAATTAAACCCTTTTTCCTCCTCTGTGAATTATAAAATTCCCCCAGTCCTCAGGTTTGCTGCTTTTTTGGCCAATTTATATGCCTCTTCCTTGGATTTAACACTATCCTTAATTTCCCTTGTTAGCCACGGTTGAGCTACCTTCCCTGATTTATTTTTACTCCAGACAGGGATGTGCAATTGTTGAAGTTCATCCATGTAATCTTTAAATGTTTGCCATTGCCTATCCATCGTCAACCCTTTAAGTATCATTTGCTAGTCTATTCTAGCCAATTGACGTCTCAAGAACATAAGGGAAGGCCTGTGATAGGGTGGAAGGCAGGAGAGATTAGAGAGACAAAAGGGATGATGGCCCAAATTCAAATGGTAATACCAGGAGTTAGAAAAACATTGTCAAGATAGGTTGTGAATGGTGGGATAATGACCAACTGCCATTAGAGACAAGGAGAAAAAAAGAAAGAAAGTAAGAAAGAACGAGGCTCTGAGGGGGGCAGGGGAAGGAGCCAAAGATTGGCAGCGGTTACGCTCTGAAATTTTTGACTCGCTGTTGAGTCCAGAAGGCTGTAAAGTGCCTAAACGAAAGATGAGATGCTGTTCCTTGAGCTGCGTTGGAACATTGTAGGAGACTGAGGACAGAGAGGTCAGAGTGGGAATGCAGTGGAGAATTAAAGTGACAGGTGACTGGAATTTCAGAGTCACACTTGCAGACTGAACGGAGGTGCTCCGCAAAGCAGTCACCCAATCTACGCTTGGTCTCCCCAATGTAGAGAAGACCACATCGTGAGCAGCGAATACAGTATACTAAATTGAAAGAAGTACAAGTAAATCGCTGTTTCACTTGAAAGGAGTAGTTGGGGCCCTGGATAGTGGGAAGGGAGGAGGTAAAAGGGCAGGTGCTGCATCTTCTGCGCTCCCGATTGGCAGAACCCCTGAGAAAATTCCTGACATACATGTTTTTAACTCTTTCTTGCTTCAAAGTGATTCACATTCAAGGGGTAATTTACTCACTTAAACGGGATATCCGACACACTTCTGGCAAAGTTATGGCAGAAAGTCCAAGGAAATTCAGGACCTGACTGTTCACCAATCGCCCATTTGAGTAACGGCAAAAGTGTCCATGTTATAGATTGAATATTCACCACTCAGACCAATGAGGGAAGCAGCTCATATAAAAATAAAAAACACTTAGCAAAGTGATGGAAGACGTAATCAACAACAAACTGCTAGTTAGGGCACTGCCTACCCTCACAAGTACAGCAGATCTTCATTATAACATACTTTTGGGAGCCAGCCAAACAGCATATTATCATAAGAGAGCATTCGAAATAAGTCTCAGCCTTGCACCAAATGCTGCTGACTAAACTGTTTCCCAGTCACCCATTTCAGTAATGCTTAAAGAATCTGAATTAGAGTTTTTAATTTAGCCATACAAACCTTTCAAGGAGCTGCTCACTAACCCGTTCACAATGAATGCATTTCAGTAACAAATATATATATATATATATATACAGTACATCACACTTCCAAAGTCACATTTTGTTACAGCTGCAAACAAAACAATCTTAAAGAAAAAGCCAGACATTGATCTGAAGCTTAAAATTCATAAGCACTGAACAACCGCCTTCTGATTGACCTCAGCAGTTTATAAGTAGCTACAATTACCTAGATTTGCCTACTTGGAACAGTAGCCTTAATTGGATGGGCCACATTAGGATTGAACATCATAAATAATTTCCAGACCCAGATTATTCGTGAGTAAACCCACAGAGGAGCTGCTCGTATTTAAAAATAAACAAAACCTGGCACAACATTACTTCTGGTCCAAAATGCTTTGCAATGAGCACAACATCACAGGTCACATCAGCAGTTCCACATACACCACTCATACCCAAATGGACATCAAGGAAGTGTGATAAGCAGCAGCCAGGTACTTGTCCAAAGGGTACGAATGGAAACAGGATGTAGATTTTCTCGAATTCCCTCTGACAAACACTCGCCGGCTGCTACAGCCACTACTACAAAAACAACTTGTTTGTACAGCACCTGTAGAAAAATATCTCAAGGTGCTTCACGTCGGTATAAGAAAACAAATGGACGCCAGACCAAAGAAAGGCGCATTAGGGAGAGTGACCAGAAGTTTGGTCAAAGAGGTGGGTTTTAAGGTGACTATTAATAGAAGATAGGGAAGTGAAGAGGCAGAGGGGTTTAGGAAGGGAATTCCAGAGCATAGGCACAGCCATCAATAGTGAGGGAAAAGGTGGTTGCATGGGAGGGGAGGGGGAGCGGCGGGGGGGGTGCACAAGACGCTGAAGACAGAAGAACGGAAAATTTTGGGGGGGAGGGGTGATGAGCTTGTTGCACTGGACGAGGTTACAGAGAAAGGGAGGGGGAAGGCCATAGGGAGATTTAAACACAAGGATGAACGGTTTCAGTCTGAGGCATTGGGGGACCAGGAAGGTTAGCAAAGATAGGGGTGTCATCCCCTCCTTCATTAACCCTTGCTATTGGACCAAGACCTAGCTCTGTCAAGCCCGTGTGGTGGCTGGTGTGCAACAGCCAACACACGTTAAAAAAATCCATGCACAGGCATCTTTCACCCTTCAAGATTTAGTTTGGGATCTGGAATTTTAGGTCCTTCATTGAGACACCTGTGAACTTTTTGATGTGGAAGCAAGTCATCCTCGATTCGAGGGACTGCCTATGATGATGTTAATGACCACAGGAAGCACAAATATGAATACACTGTCCCATTTACTTATGTTACAAATTAAGCAAAAAAAATAACTAGATTGTAACTTAAAACTATTTTTATCCTCTCAATATTCAAAGAGAAAGTGAGAATCCATGAAAATAGTATGTTATGACTGAGATCACACTCAAGGTTAGAGCGTTATAAGAAAGACCAGTTATATCTACAGTTAGTCCATGAAAGCCATCCTGATCTAGCAAGTAACAAAGTTCAAGGATTATTGCTCCAAAGTATTTGAGTAGAGGGCAGTCTTTCACAATCCCTACATCACTAACTACCCTCTCTAAGTGCTGCCCTCCTGCACAAATTTCCTATTGCACCATTTGAGAAATCAATTTTTTTTAAACATTTATTTCAAACAACCACACATGGTCCCTCTTTGTTTCCCTCTTTCTTTTAGAACCATCCACAACATTCATCAACCGTTGGCAGATAAGACAAACAACTGGCCTACTAAATTTCTGCCAAATACACGATGTAGTCAGTAGCTGAGACATTGAGGACTTGTGCCAGTTGACTCATCCTCCTCATTCTCACTCTCTTCCTCTGGGGATAGCATCACTATTGTTCAGTGCATCCACTAATGACTCAGTTGAGATCAGTTGACTCAGTGTGGCATGAAACAGTACTGCACATTGACGCATCTGTGATGTTCTCTCTTCTTCAGGGAAGCTTCTTCACTCTACTCAAAGAACCCATGTAAAATCACCGAGTCAATACATGTAGAATTGTGGGCACAAATCCATGTTATACTTCATTAGTGCACTGATGCACCAAATTTCTGTCTACACATTTATCATTCTGATTTACCAGTTTAGAGAATTATACAGAAACCTACAGATATTTCAAACTTTATTGCATTCTTGGAAGAATCAAAACAAAAATGTTATAGAAGTCTTGATCTTGATGCAGAAGTGTTACATCAGCCATTGAAAGGTTAAACAGCTGCAGGGCCCTTCTCTCAGTTTTCTTTGTTTCTGTTATTTCTCACTGGCAGCTTACCAGTTACAGATAAGCTTTCTTTGTGAGAATTTCACTTCTACCCTCAGTCAGTACCTGTCATAACTTGTCATTGTCAACGAGACTGTGCGAGCATTTTATGCACTCACGGTTCTAGTAAGAGGTTATCTGTCATCCTCTCAGCTGTGGGATGGAGTTTCGGGTCTTAAAGAGGAGAGAAAAAAATCCTAACAGACATTGAAAGTACAGCTTTTCTTTTGTAAGCCATTTTGAGATACAGAAGTGTTGATGCTTAGAGTGTTGTGGAGCATGTAACATACATCATTGGTTAGGGAGCCTTGAATAAATAACAAAGTTGCAGACATCAGCTGAAGCCCACAGTTTATTAGAGGCAGCTTTTTCCCATGCACCCAATCATAGTGAAAGCACTCTATTTAAAAAATGCTAGAGGACCAGATTTTACTCTCAAAATAATGACAAGGCTAATGCCGCCCACCGTTATTTGTGTAAATGCCACAGCAACTTCAGGCGAGGGGCAGATGCGGATTGAATGCGAAAATCCAAAAGTTGCTGTCCAAGTTGCACTGCTCGACCGTTAGCTTCACAAAAAACAGCATCTCACTCTTTGCCTCAGCATTGAATGTCGTGAAGTTGCTGTGATTATGTGGTGGCTACAAACTAAACACGCCACAGATATTTAGTAATCACAAGCGCAAGTACCCTCTTAACGATGTGATAAGTGTTAATGACTGCCAATCAAGCTCTCTGGCACTGAAAATTAACAGATTAACAAGTGTGGAGTCTCATGCTTTCAGGTTGTCATTTGTTTTAAAAATGTAAAATTTTTAACATTTTTTTTTGTATCATTTTTCTCCCTCCCATAATTAAATCTTTCCTTCCCTCTCTTTATTTCTCTTTCTGTACCTGATTTGATATTGAATTCACCCAAGTTAATTTATCCTCCTTCTCAGTCCTTCTGCTGTTTATTTCCCAATCCTTAAATCTCACTGGTTAAAGAGCTACCTTGTTGGTTGTCCTGTTCAGTCAGGTCCCAGGCACCCTGTTTCCCTCACTGTGCCATTATCAACTCAACAACTGTGTGGGCAAAACATTTTTGAGCTGAAGGGTGTGAGGGCAAGTCTAATTAATGGCATATTGCATTAGATACCCTGCTACAGCAAAATTTGGCCCAATCTATATTATACATTGGCCAAATTTTGCTGTAGCAGGACATGTAATGACATCTGCCATTAGTTGACTTGTCCTTGCTGATTTAGGTTTTAAAGTTTTTTGCATGGCAAGTTGCTGAAAGTGCGACCTGATAATGTCACAGCGAGGGAAATAGGGCATCTGGGACCTGAGTAAACAGGGAAAGCAACTGTGTATCTCCTTAACCAATGAGATTGAAGGATTGAGAAATAAACAGCACAAGGACTGAGAAGGAAGTGTAAATTAGAGTGGGTGAATTCAATGTCAAATCAGCTACAGAACGAGAAATAGAGAAGGAAAGAAAGATTGGATTAAGAGATTGAGAAAAAAAGATGGAAAGGAAAAGTAAAACATTTAACATTTTTGAAACATTTTTAAAATCTCCAACAATAATTAAAACCAGTGCCAGAGAGGTTGATTGGTAGTAATTGACACATCACATCATTAAAGGGTACTTAGACTGGACTTAACTTTCTGTGAAGAGCTTAGTTCATATCGACTACACAAAGACAGCAACTGCTGCCATTCAATGCATGACGATGATGAGGCAGAGAGCGAGATGCCATTTCCATGAAGCTAATACCAGAGCGGCGCAACTCAGAGAGCAACCTTTGACATTTTTGGTTTAACCAAGGATCTGCCTGAAGTTGCTGTACCATTTGCACATAAATAATGGCGCATGCCTTTAGTCTCACTGTGATTTTTGACATCAAAATCTGGGCCATTGTAACACAGCTGTTAAGCATGGAGGGTGGTCATACAGAAACCTACATCTCTTTGTAGTTACAAGGAGAGGGGGATAAATAAGAGAAAACACTTGCAAATCCCATAGTTAGTTCAGCTGTGAAAAGAGAAAAAGGAAGAGAAAAAGGGAACAAAAATGTAAAAAGAGGAAGCAAGAATATTTTAATATCACTTGGTTGTCCCTGTGGTCAGTATGACACTCAGCTTGATGCTTTTAGCCACTTTTATTGCACAAATTAAGCTCTTTGATACACAGATAACAGGCATGATTGAAACTTCCACACCTAGAATTTGTGCAGTGTTGAGTATACTTTCCTCGTGCTTACATTTTCTTCCTAGTCATCATCATCATCATCATCATCATAGGCAGTCCCTTGGGGTCGAGGATGACTTGCTTCCACACTAGAAATGAGTACACAGGTGACTGATGAACTCAGTTTAAACAGTGGAAGATGCCCGTGCATGAATTCTTTTAATGTGGGGTGGCCGTTGCATACCAACCTAGTCATGAAAGGTAACTCTAAGCACCATGTTAAACTATTTGTAGGATTGTAGGTTACATCGGTTATTGTTCAAGGAGTTGAGTTATATTTATCGTGCGCCTCCTGTAGTCTCTAGCTAAGATAAATGGTGCCCTCTAGTGGTCAACAATGTATTTATATATAACAGGCAATTGGTGTATCATAAACTACTGTTAAAAACAATTGTGAATTGTAAGAATATATTCTGTTGGCAATTCCTGTAACAAATGATTTATACTGGTATTTGATGCAGCAAAGTTATGAGTGAAGTCTGTAAATAAAATATTTAGTCAACTTCAAGTAAATAGATTCAGCTCAGATGAAGGGGGTACACCGGAAAAATTAACCTGTCTTTCCTCTTTAAAGATGTTGGTGGACTGTCTTCACACAGAGGATATCATCCATTGTGTTGTGTGGCACTACCACCGTGCTAAATGGGATAGATTCAGAACAGATCTAACAACTCAAAATTGGGCATCCATGAGACGCTGTGGGCCATCAGCAGCAGCAGAATTGTATTCCACCACAATCTGTAACCTCATGGCCCGGCATATCCCTCACTCTACCATTACCATCAAGCCTGGGGACCAACCCTGCTTCAATGAAGAGTGTAGAAGAGCATGCCAGGAGCAGCACAAGGCGTACCTGAAAATGAGGTGCCAACCTGAGGAAGCTACAACACAGGACTACATGCATGCTAAACAGCAGAAGCAGCATGCTATAGACAAGGCTAAGCAATCCCACAATCACCAGATTAGATCAAAGCTCTGCAGTCCTGCCACATCCAGTCGTGAATGGTGGTGGACCATTAAACAATTAACGGGAGGAGGAGGCTCCATGAATATCCCCATCCTCAATGATGGCAGAGCCCAGCGCGTGAGTACAAAAGAAAAGGCTGAAATGTTTACAACCATCTTCAGCCAGAAGTGCCGAATGGATGATCCATATCGGCCTCCTCCTTGGGCCCCCACCATCACAGAAGCCAGTCTTCAGCCAGTTCGATTCACTTCACATGACATCAAGAAACGGCTGAATGCACTGGATAGAGCAAAGGCTATGGGCACAGACAACATCCCGGCTGTTGTGCTGAAGACTTGTGCTCCAGAACTAGCCACGCCTCTAGCCAAGCTGTTCCAGTACAGTTGCAACACTGGCATTTATCCGACAATGTGGAAAACTACCCAGATAAGTCAACAAAAAGCGGGATAAATTCAATTTGGCCAATTACCACCCCATCAGTCTACTCTCAATCATCAGCAAATTGATGGAAGGTGTCGTCGACAGTGCTATCAAGTGGCACTTACTCACCAATAACCTGCTCACTGATGTCCAGTTTAGGTTCCGCCAGCACCACTCGGCTCCAGATCTCATCACAGCCTTGGTCCAAACATGGACAAAAGAGCTGAATTCCAGAGGTGAGGTGAGAGTGACTGCCCTTAACATCAAGGCAGCATTTGACAGAGTGTGGCATCAAGGAGCCCGAGTAAAACTGAAGTCAATGGGAATCAGGGAGAAAACTCTCCACTGGCTGGAGTCATATCTAGCACAAAGGAAGATGGTTGTGGTGGTTGGAGGTCAATCATCACAGCCCCAGGACATCGCTGCAGGAGTTCCTCAGGGTAGTGTCCTAGGCCCAACCATCTTCAGTCACTTCATCAATGACCTTCCTTTCATCATAAGGTCAGAAGTAGGGATGTTCGGTGATGACTGCACAGTTTTCAGTTCCATTCACAACTCCTCAGATAATGGAGCAGTCCATGGCCGCATTCAGATTTGGGCTGATAAGTGGCAATTAACATTCACGCCACACAAGTGCCAGGCAATGATTATCTCCAACAAGCGAGAGTCTAACAACCTCCCCATAACATTCAATGGCATTACCATCGCCGAATCCCCTCCCATAAACATCCTGGGGGGTCACCATTGACCAGAAACTTAACTGGACCAGCCACATAAATACTGTGGCAACAAGAGCAGGTCAGAGGCTGGGTATTCTGCCGTGAGTGTCTCACCTTCTAACTCCCCAAAGCCTTTCCACCATCTACAAGGCACAAGTCAGGAGTGTGATGGAATACTCTCCACTTGCCTGGATGAGTGCAGCTCCTACAACACTCAAGAAGCTCGACACCATCCAGGACAAAACAGCCCACTTGATTGGCACCTCATGCACCACCTTAAACATTCACTCCCTCCACCACCAGCACACCGTGGCTGCAGTGTGTACCATCTACAAGATGCGCTGCAGCAGTTCGCCAAGGCTTCTATCTTCGGCAGCACCTCCCAAACCCGCGACTTCTCCCACCTAAAAGGACAAAGGCAGCAAGCACATGGGAACACCACCACCTCCACGTTCCCCTCCAAGTCATACACCATCCTGATTTGGAAGCATGTTGCCGTTCCTTCATCATCGCTGGGTCAAAATTGTGGAACTCCCTCCCTAATGCACTGTGGGAGTACCTTCAACACATGGACTGCAGTGGCTCAAGAAGGTGACTCACCACCATCTTCTCAAGGGCAATTAGGGATGGGCATTAAACGCTGGCCTTGCCAGCGACACCCACGTCCCGTGAATGAATTTCTTTTTTAAATCCTGTTCATCATCATGTTGTCCCTGTCCCTTCCTATTTGTGACTATGACCCAGTTTTCACAGCAAAATCTTTCTTCTCGGCACCCGCTTCCAGCTCTGACCCATCCACATGGGTTCCAGCTGAAGTTTCACTCTTGCTCCATTGGATTTACTCATGATCACCAATGCCTTGTAATATTCAATGCTCCTCTGACTAATGCTCTCTGCTTTTCATGCTATCTGCCCTCTATCATGCACCACTGCATGCACGCGCTCAACCTATCCCTTGAGCACCATCGGCTCAATTTATATCACAGCTGTCCTGGTCTTCAGTTCCATCTAATCCTTCATCTCTTCTGTTGCTTTAATAAAACAATTTTTTAAATCTTCCTTTCAGGTAGAATGGACCAGTAAAACAAGCAATCTTGGATTCCAGCCAATATCCCAGATCCTTCTTCCCCATCACGTTCTTCTGACCATACTTCTCCTTCTAACCTCATTCCAATCAAGGCACCTGTTTGCAGGGTTTTCACCATCCCCTCTGACAAAATGTCCTCAATAAGAGTAGTAACTTAATCCCCCCTCCACCTAAATTAATTCCAAGCTGAATGAATTCTCGGCTCAACACGGCGCTGAATATGTCCACTGCCGCCATACTGCTGTTGCTGTCTGAAGGGGACATTTCAGATGTCGGCACATAGTTGCGGCAGGAGATTTGTGCTTTGAAAGTTGACCTGTCTTTTCTCTTTGTTGGGTACAAGCAGATCTATTTTGTGCTTCAATATTTTATTTTCCAGTTAAGATCTCTGTATTTTCACCATTTTACTATTCCCTTCATTTTATCGTCTTCTTCCTTGTGAGGGCCTTTTTCGGTAAATTTCACACTGTTCTGCTCTTGTAATGTCCTTTCAGTGCCTCACTGAGACAACCTTTTATATTATCTACCAGTTTCTACTTTTCTAATGAGCAGTTTGCAGGCCATTTACTCAATTAACATCCTCTCTTAGAGGGCTTAGAGTACCAGTTTTTCCTCTTTTTGCATTCTACAAAGGGGCTTGTTTATCTTTCAGTGGCTGCAGCTGATTACATCTGTACGAACTGAGCAGTAACACTGAGGATTTCTCAGTGATATATCATTGACACTGGTTATTGAAAATTAATCTAAAAATTGATTAAATAAAAAAATGATGAATTTTGAAGTAAAAATGATGAATTCTCACACTAAAGAGCGATGAACGCATACAGTAAATACAGTCTTTGATTTTTGATTCCTTGCTTGTGTCCATTATATGTTCTGACTCCACAATTCTAGTAAATTAACAAAAATGGCCACTGCTCTTATAAGTCTGAATGCTGATTTAATGAGCTGCAGTGACCAACCACATAAATTGATAGGAATGTTAGCCATGAAATTCCTCTGGAAGGCTTGGGGGCGGATCTGGGTGGAGGAGGACCTTCTACCCACCCAATGGATGCTCCTCTAACCCTGCCCCAAATCCTGGGATCAGGGCCTTTTGCATAATGGACTAGGAATGGCACAACTGGGCACCCACATCAGTGGAGGCAGGAATATCATCCCAAAAAAATTGCTACAAAACTTGCAATAACTTATTGTTGCTCGTGGGATGTTGCTGAAACAGAAAAGCTGCAACGGTCACTGAACTTCAAAATAATTCATTGTATATGAAGCACTTTGAACCATCCCTGATTTGGCAAGCTCCTACATAAGTGCAAGTCTTTTTTTAATATAGAAACATAGAAACATAGAAAATAGGTGCAGGATTGGGCCAGTCGGCCCTTCGAGCCTGCTCCACCATTCAATATGATCATGACTGATCATGCAACTTTAGTACCCCATTCCTGCTTTCCCTTCATACCCCTTTCATTTCCTAGCCAATTAATACAGCATAGATTTAAAACCATTAAAAAAAGCATTAAAACTTTACATACTTGATTTTTTTTTGGATTAAAAATCATTACTTGATTGTGTGCACAGTAACAGAATTCGGGAGGCAATGACAGTTCTCCCACAAGTCCCTACATGTTCAGTAGTCTGTGAGTCAGCCATGCTGAGTGCACAGTGAAAACAAGGCCTTGCTAACACATTACAAACCCCTTGCATTTTGGGTTTCAAGGCCTGAATTGAATACAGTTCCCTGAGTAACAGTGTGGTCCAAAAGACTAGAAAATAACAGATAACCAATCTTCAAAACAAATTAGAGCACAATCTTGGATATTTCAGGCCTGAGCATGTAAAGTCAGATAGCCAGGTGATGAAGGATAGAATACTGGAATCTAGTCTTCAGTTGCTTATATGCCTTTATTTACAGAGACACACACATTACATATCGTGCGCCTCCCGCTCCCATATATAAATATATATAGAGGAACACAAGAGAGTCTCCAGTGAATACAATTAACACCCAATTGATATACACCATCTGAATACAATTAACAGAGCATCTCTAATGGGGAAAATACAGTCCAATATTGTCAATAGGCTTATTTGGTGTGTTGATACCAGTACACTATGCAAAATGTTTGCATTTTAATACAATACACTTTAATATGCAACATACTTCTTGTATGATAATCTTAATTCATCAGCTCAAGCTGTTGTTACATCCTCATCATCATCATAGGCAGTCCCTCGGAATCGAGAAAGACTTGTTTCCACTCCTGAAGTGAGTTCTTTGGTGGCTGAACAGTCCAATACGAGAGCCACAGACTCTGTCACAGGTGAGACCGATAGTCATTGAGGGAAGGGGTGGGTGGGACTGGTTTGCCGCACGCTCTTTCCGCTGCCTGCGCTTGATTTCTGCATGCTCTCGGCGTTGAGACTCGAGGTGCTCAGCACTCTCTCGGATGCACTTACTCCGCTTAGGGCGGTCTTGGGCCAGGGACTCTGAGGTGTCAGTGGGGATGTCGCACTTTATCAGGGAGGCTTTGAGGGTGTCCTTGTAGCGTTTCTGCTGCCCACCTTTGGCTCATTTGCCGTGAAGGAGCACCGAGTAGAGCACTTGCTTTGGGAGTCTCGTGTCTGGCATGCGGACTATGTGGCCTACCCAGCGGAGCTGATCAAGTGTGGTCTGTGCTCTCAATGCTGGGTGTCATGTATCTCACATTACTGTATATAACTGTATCTTACCATGCTATACATGACTGTAACTGGATATGACCTGTAACAATAAGCATACCTTATTACCTGGGGTGCACTTGCAGGAGACACTCCATACCTGTCTCACTGAGGTATATAAAAAGAGGTCTCAGGCAAGTGCAGCACTGGAGAGCTGGAATTAAAGGTGCAGGTCCTGAGTGACCTTGACTTCAGCATGTGTCTCGTGTAACTCAGCACATTAGAGTCAGGACTTAACAATGGCGACGAGTTACGGGATCACAGAACCCACAGAATGGCTACCAACAGCTCAGAAAAGAAATATAATGCTGGAGACAATTGGGATGACTTTATAGAAAGGCTCCAGCAAAGCTTTGTGACCAAAACTGGCTGGGCGACGATAAGGCAGACAAGAGAAGAGCCCATCTCTTGACCAGCTGTGGCTCGCAAACATACGCTTTAATGAAAGACCTGCTGGCACCCGAGAAACCAGCAAGCAAGTAATTTGAGGAGTTGAGCACACTGGTGAGAGACCACCTGAAGCCAGCGAGCAGCCTACACATGGCCAGACACAGGTTCTACAACTACAGATGCTGTGTGGGCCAAAGCATACCCGACTTCGTGGCGGAACTTCGGAGGCTGGTTAGTTCATGTGAGTTCCCCGATGAACTAAGGAGAGAAGTACTGAGAGACTTTTTTATTGAAGGAATAGGCCAAGCAGGCATATTTCGAAAGCTTATAGGGACTAAGCACTTGACTCTAGAGGCAGCAGCACTGGTCGCACAGACGTTGTTGGCAGGCGTAGAAGAAACGAGGCTGATCTATACTTCAGGTATGACAACCAACGAGGCATCAGAACAAGGGGCTCACATTGTAAAACAGACCGCTGCCCCCACACACAGGCAAAGGCAGGAGAGCAGGCCTTCAACAGCAGACAGTGGCGCCAGAAGTCATTAAAATCAAGGGCCACATGAACGGCCGATCACACCTCATCAACCCACAATGCGAACAATCAACAACAGATTGAGAGAAGCTCAAGGGAGATCAGCCAGATGCAGCTCATCCTTCGGAAATAATGGAAACGGTCTGTGTTGGAGATGTGGGGGAAGGCACTCAACCAGGGTGTGTCGATTTCAGCATGCTGTTTGCAGAAACTGCAACTGCACAGGGCATCTGGCTCGCATGTGCAGAAAAACAGCAGCTCAGCTGGTATACGAATCGGAAGGGTCGTAAAACGGACCAGAAGACGGTTGGAACAGTGCACAGGACGCCAAGGTACAGCGGGTTAACACGATCAATGTCCACTGTTCTTACACCAAGACGCCTCCAATTATGATGAGGGTTCTACTCAACGGGATACCCATCAACATGGAACTGAACACGGGGGCCAGTCAATCCCTCATGAGCGTTCAACAATTTGAACAGCTGTGGCAAAAGTAAAAGACCAAAACTCACAAAAATCGACACCAAACTAAGGACCTATACTAAAGAAATCGTCCCAGTCCTTGGCAGCGCCATGCTCTCAGTCACACACAAAGGGATGGTCCACCGACTTTCCCTGTGGATTGTCCCCGGGGATCTCCCAGCCCTGTTGGGGAGAAGCTGGCTAGCAGAACTTAATTCAAAATGGGATGATGTTCACGCCATGTCGTCAGAGGAACAGACCTTCTGCTCAACAGTTCTAAGCCGTTTTAAACATCTCTTTCAGCCAGGTGTGGGCACCTACAAAGGGGCTAAAGTTAGAATCTACATCACACAGAATGCCAGACTGGTCCATCACAAGGCTAGAGCTGTGCCTTATGTGATGAGGGAAAAGATTGAAAACAAACTAGACCGGCTTCTGCGGGAAGGCATAATTTCTCCCGTGGAATTCAGCGACTAGGCAAGCCCCATCGTCCCCGTCATGAAGCCTGATGAATCCGTACGAATCTGTGGAGATTACAAGTCTACCATAAACAGAGTCTCCCTACAGGACCAATACCCGCTGCCCAGAGCGGAGGACCTATTTGCCACGTTGGCTGGAGGAAAACTTTTCTCGAAACTTGACCTCACATTTGCGTATATGACGCAAGAACTGACCGAAGAGTCTAAGCTACTCACCACCATCAACTCACATCGAAGCCTTTTTGTGTACAATCGATGCCCATTCAGCATCAGGTTGGCAGCTGCTATATTCCAGTGCAACATGGAGAGTCTGCTCAAGTCCATCCCGGGGACGGTTGTGTTTCAAGATGATATACTCATCACGGGCAGGGACACCGACTATCATCTCCGCAATCTTGAGGAAATACTAAGTCGATTGGATCAGGTAGGCCTAAGAGTTAAGAAATCCAAGTTTCTGTTTCTCGTGCCTGAGGTTGAATTTTTGGGCAGAAGGATTGCCGCTGATGACAAGGTGCCACATAAAAGGTTACTGCACAAGATAAAAGTTCACAGGGTTGGGGGTAATATATTAGCATGGATAGAGGATTGGCTAACTAACAGAAAACAGAGAGTCGGGATAAATGGGTCAATCTCTGGTTGGCAACCAGTAACTAGTGGGATGCCACAGGGATCAGTGCGGGGACCCCAACTATTTACAATCTATATTAACGATATTGGAAGAAGGGCCTGAGTGTAACATAGACAAGTTTTCTGACGATACAAAGATAGGAGGAAAAGCAATGTGTGAGGAGGACACAAAAAATCTGCAAAAGACATAGACAGGCTAAGTGAGTGGGCAAAATTTGGCAGATGGAGTATAATGTTGGAAAGTGTGAGGTCATGCACTTTGGCAGAAAAAAATCAAAGAGCAAGTTATTATTTAAATGGAGAAAGATTGCAAAGTGCTGCATTACAGCGGTTCCTGGGGGTACTTGTGCATGAAACACAAAAGGTTAGTATGCAGGTACAGCAAGTGATCAAGAAGGCCAATGGAATCTTGGCCTTTATTGCAAAGGGGATGGAGTATAAAAGCAGGGAAGTCTTACTACAGCTATACAGGGTATTGGCGAGGCCACACCTGGAATACTGCGTGCAGTTTTGGTTTCCATATTTACGAAAGTATATACTTGCTTTGGAGGCAGTTCAGAGAAGGTTCACTAGATTGATTCCAGAGATGAGGGGGTTGACATGAGGAAATGTTGAGTAGGTTGGACCTCTACTCATTGGAATTCAGAAGAATGAGAGGTGATCTTATCGAAACGTATAAGATTATGAGGGAGCTTGACAAGGTGGATGCAGAGAGGATGTTTCCACTGATGGGGGAGACTAGAACTAGAGGGCATGATCTTAGACCATTTAAAACTGAGATGAAGAGAAATTTCTTCTCTCAGAGGGTTGTGGATCTGTGGAATTTGCTGCCTCAGAGAGCTGTGCAAGCTGGGACATTGAATAAATTTAAGACAGAAATAGACAGTTTCTTAAATGATAAGGGGATAAAGGGTTATGGGGGGTAGGCGGGGAAGTGGAGCTGAGTCCATGATCAGATCAGCCATGATCTTATTGAATGGCGGAGCAGGCTCGAGGGGCCGTATGGCCTACTCCTGTTCCTATTTCTTATGTTCTTATGTTCTTATGTAACTCAAAATGTTATTTCTAAATGCATCTCAACCAGGGGCACAGTCAGCTGCACTCAGTGTATGTATCTGAGTACACTCTTTTAATTTCCTGGGGTAGAAAAGATGGGTGCAGATGCCCACTCAGATGGAGTTTATGGAAGGGACCGAAAACAATGGCTTTGGTCTTCCCAATATTAAATTAGAGAAAATTTCTGCTCATCCAGAAATGGAAGTCAGACAAGCAGTCTGACAACCTAGGACAACGTGGATGGGTCGAGAGAAGTGATAATGAGATAGAGCTAGGTGTCATTAGCATACATGTGGAAACTGATGCTGTGATTTCAGATGATGTCGCCAAGAGGCAGCATGTAGATGAGAAATAGGAGGGGGCCCAAGGGTAAATCCTTCAGCTGGGTGGGACTGCGGTGGAGAAGCATTGGAGAAGGATGGAGTGGTCAAAGGCTGCAGGCAAGCCAAGAAGGACAAGGAGGGATAGTTTACCTTTGTCACAGTCACAAAGGATGTCATTTGTGACTTCAATGAGAGCCATTTCGGTACTGTGGCAGGGGCGGAAACCTGATAGGAGGGATTGAAACATGGTGTTGCAGGAATGATGGGCATGGATTTGGGAGGCAACAACATGTTCAGGGACTTTGGAGAAGAAAGGGAGATTGGAGATGGGGCGGTAGTTTGCAAGGACGGAAGGGTCAAAGGTTGGTTTTTTGAAGAGGGGGTGATGACGGCAGATTTGAGAAAGAGGGGACAGTACCTGAAGAGAGAGAACCATTAACAATGTCAGCTAGCATGGGAGCTAGAAAAGGAAGTTGGGTGGTCAGCAGTTTGGTGGTAATACAGTCGAGGGAGCAGGAAGTGGGTCCATGGACAAGATGAGTGCAAAGAGGTCATGAGGGGAGATTGGAGAGAAGCTGGAGAAGGATGTGAATTCAGGGCTAGGGGAGGGGGAAACCTTAGAGGACGTTTGGCGTGTTGGGCTAAGGGAAGGAGGGAAGTGGCAGAGGAGGCTGATCGGATGGTCTCAATCTTAAAGACAAAGAAGTTCATGAACTCCTCACACTCGTTTTCGGAGGTGAGGGTGGAGGAGATAGGGGAGAGAGGTTTAAGAAGGCGGTTAACAGTGGAGAATAGAAGCCATGGCTTATCTTTGCTTTCCAGAATGATTCTGGAATAGTGAGCAGTTTTGGAAGACAAGAGCTTTATGACATCCAGCTAGATCTTGCGGTGAATGGCGAAACCAGTTGTCTACTATACCCATTTAAGTCTGCGTCCCTTGGACTTAAAGGAGCAAAGATGAGGGCCGTACCAGCGGGAACGTCCAGGGTGAGAGAGAGTGATTGTTTTAATAGGGACGAGGACATCAAAGGTGGTGGTGAGGGTGTGATTGAGCAGATCGGTGGCTGCAGAAATGTTCTGGTGAATGGAGGGTCAAAGGCTGGACAGTTGGGATTTCATATGTGCAGTTGTAAGAGAATTTGGAGAGTTTTTTTCCAGGGGTGGACACAGAAGGAAGTAGGCTTGGGGAGGGTGGAATGGAAGGGGGATGTGGGTGAAGAGTGATACGAGGAAGTGGTCAGAGATGACATTATCTGTGATTGACACAGCAAATGTTAGTGTCAAGCATTAATGAAGCGCTAATGACAAAAAAATGACGTATGTCAGCACCCTGCCATTATCACTGGATGCTCTTCCTCCACTTGGGGCGGTCTTTGGCCAGGGATTCCCAGGTGCCAGTGGGCATGTTGCACTTTATCAAGGCGGCTTTGAGGGTGTCCTTGAAAGGTTTCCCATGCCCACCTGGGGCTCGCTTGCCGTGTAGGAGTTCCAAGTACAGCGCTTGCTTTGGGAGTCTTGTGTCGGGCACGCGGACGATTTGGCCCGCCCAATGGAACTGGTCGCGTGTGATCAGTGCTTCAATGCTGGGGATGTTGGCCTGATCGAGAACACTGACATTGGTTTGACTATCCTCCCAGTGGATTTGCAGGATCTTGCGGAGGCAGTACTGCTCCAGCGTTTTGGAGGTGTCTACTGTATATGGTCCACGTCTCTGAGCCATATAGGAGGGCGGGTATCACTACTGCCCTTTAAACCATAAGCTTGGTGCCAGATTTGAGGTCCTGGTCTTCAAACACTAAGTGGAGAAAGAGCATCCTGGAGGGCGAGGAGTACCTCGAGTCTCATCGCCGAGAGCATGCAGAAAACAAGTGCAAGCAGCGGAAGGAGCATGCCGAAAATCAGACTACACACCAACCCTTTCCTTCAACCACTGTCTGTCCCCCCTGTGACAGAGACTGTAATTCCCATATTGAACTGTACAGTCACCTCACTTTTAGAGTGGAAGCAAGGGACTGCCTATGATGATCATCATCACTGAATTTAAATATGACCTCCGATGATTAGGCAGGCAGCTGCTTTCTTGGACTAGCTCCACTTCCTCCAGAAAAGCCAGTAGGCGGAAAAATGTATATAGAAACATAGAAACATAGAAAATAGGTGCAGGAGTAGGCCATTCGGCCCTTCTAGCCTGCACCGCCATTCAATGAGTTCATGGCTAAACATGCAACTTCAGTACCCCTTTCCTGCTTTCTCGCCATACCCCTTGATCCCCCTAGTAGTAAGGACTTCATCTAACTCCTTTTTGAATATAATTAGTGAATTGGCCTCAACAACTTTCTGTGGTACAGAATTCCACAGGTACACCACTCTCTGGGTGAAGAAGTTCCTCCTCATCTCGGTCCTAAATGGCTTACCCCTTATCCTTAGATTGTGTCCCCTGGTTCTGGACTTCCCCAACATTGGGAACATTCTTCCTGCATCTAACCTGTCTAACCCCGTCAGAGTTTCTATGAGGTCCCCTCTCATTCTTCTGAACTCCAGTGAATACAAGCCCAGTTGATCCAGTCTTTCTTGATAGGTCAGTCCCGCCATCCCGGGAATCAGTCTGGTGAACCTTCGCTGCATTGCCTCAATAGCAAGAATGTCCTTCCTCAGGTTAGGAGACCAAAACTGTACACAATACTCCAGGTGTGGCCTCACCAAGGCCCTGTACAACTGTAGCAACACCTCCCTGCCCCTGTACTCAAATCCCCTCGCTATGAAGGCCAACATGCCATTTGCTTTCTTAACCACCTGCTGTACCTGCATGCCCACTTTCAATGACTGATGCACCATGACACCCAGGTCTCATTGCACCTCCCCTTTTCCTAATCTGTCACCATTCAGATAATAGTCTGTCTCTCTGTTTTTACCACCAAAGTGGATAACCTCACATTTATCCACATTATACTTCATCTGCCATGCATTTGCCCACTCACCTAACCTATCCAAGTCGCTCTGCAGCCTCATAGCATCCTCCTCGCAGCTCACATTGCCACCCAACTTAGTGTCATCCGCAAATTTGGAGATACTACATTTAATCCCCTCGTCTAAATCATTAATGTACAGTGTAAACAGCTGGGGCCCCAGCACAGAACCTTGCAGTACCCCACTAGTCACTGCCTGCCATTCTAAAAAGTCCCCATTTACTCCTACTCTTTGCTTCCTGTCTGACAACCAGTTCTCAATCCATGTCAGCACACTACCCCCAATCCCATGTGCTTTAACTTTGCACATTAATCTCTTGTGTGGGACCTTGTCGAAAGCCTTCTGAAAGTCCAAATATACCACATCAACTGGCTCTCCGTTGTCCACTCTACTGGAAACATCCTCAAAAAATTCCAGAAGATTTGTCAAGCATGATTTCCCTTTCACAAATCCATGCTGACTTGGACTATCATGTCACCTCTTTCCAAATGCACTGCTATGACATCCTTAATAATTGATTCCATCATTTTACCCACTACCGATGTCAGGCTGACCGGTCTATAATTCCCTGTTATCGCTCTCCCTCCTTTTTTCAAAAACATTGGCTACCCTCCACTCCATAGGAACTGATCCAGAGTCAATGGAATGTTGGAAAATGACTGTCAATGCATCCACTATTTCCAAGGCCACCTCCTTAAGTACTCTGGGATGCAGTCCATCAGGCCCTGGGGATTTATCAGCCTTCAATCCCATCAATTTCCCCAACACAATTTCCCGACTAATAAGGATTTCCCTCAGTTCCTCCTCTTTTATATCCGGAAGGTTTTTTGTGTCCTCCTTAGTGAATACCGAACCAAAGTACTTGTTCAATTGGTCCGCCATTTCTTTGTTCCCCGTTATGACTTCCCCTGATTCTGACTGCAGGGGACCTACGTTTGTCTTTACTAACCTTTTTCTCTTTACATATCTATAGAAACTTTTGCAATCCGTCTTAATGTTCCCTGCAAGCTTCTTCTCGTACTCCATTTTCCCTGCCCTAATCAAACCCTTTGTCCTCCTCTGCTGAGTTCTAAATTTCTCCCAGTCCCCGGGTTCGCTGCTATTTCTGGCCAATTTGTATGCCACTTCCTTGGCTTTAATACTATCCCTGATTTCCCTTGATAGCCACGGTTGAGCGACCTTCCCTTTTTTATTTTTACGCCAGACAGGAATGTACAATTGTTGTAATTCATCCATGCGGTCTCTAAATATCTGCCATTGCCCATCCACAGTCAACCCCTTAAGTATCATTCGCCAATCTATCCTAGCCAATTCACGTCTCATACCTTCAAAGTTAGCCTTCTTTAAGTTCTGGACCATGGTCTCTGAATTAACTGTTTCATTCTCCATTCTAATGCAGAATTCCACCATATTATGGTCACTCTTCCCCAAGGGGCCTCGCACAATGAGATTGCTAATTAATCCTCTCTCATTACACAACACCCAGTCTAAGATGGCCTCCCCCCTAGTTGGTTCCTCGACATATTGGTCTAGAAAGCCATCCCTTATGAACTCCAGGGAATCCTCCTCCACCGTATTGCTTCCAGTTTGGTTAGCCCAATCTATGTGCATATTAAAGTCACCCATTATAACTGCTGCACCTTTATTGCATGCACCCCTAATTTCCTGTTTGATGCCCTCCCCAACATCACTACTACTGTTTGGAGGTCTGTACACAACTCCCACTAACGTTTTTTGCCCTTTGGTGTTCTGCAGCTCTACCCATATAGATTCCACATCATCCAAGCTAATGTCCTTCCTAACTATTGCCTTAATCGCCTCCTTAACCAGCAATGCTACCCCACCTCCTTTTCCTTTTATTCTATTCTTTCTGAATGTTGAATACCCCTGGATGTTGAGTTCCCAGCCCTGCTCATCCTGGAGCCACGTCTCCGTAATCCCAATCACATCATATTTGTTAACATCTATTTGCACAGTTAATTCATCCACCTTTTTGCGGATACTCCTTGTATTAAGACACAAAGCCTTCAGGCTTGTTTTTTTAACACCCTTTGTCCTTTTAGAATTTTGCTGTACAATGGCCCTTTTTGTTCTTTGCCTTGGGTTTCTCTGCCCTCCACTTTTCCTCATCTCCTTTCTGTCTTTTGCTTTTGCCTCCTTTTTGTTTCCCTCTGTCTCCCTCCATTGGTTCCCATCCCCCTGCCATATTAGTTTAACTCCTCCCCAACAGCACTAGCAAACACTAGGACATTGGTTCCGGTCCTGCCGAGGTGCAGACCGTCCGGCTTGTACTGGTCCCACCTCCCCCAGAACCGGTTCCAATGCCCCAGGAATTTGAATCCCTCCCTGCTGCACCACTGCTCAAGCCACGTATTCATCTGCGCTATCCTGCGATTCCTACTTGACTAGCACGTGGCACTGGTAGGAATCCCGAGATTACTACTTTTGAGGTCCTACTTTTAAATTTAGCTCCTAGTTCCTTAAATTCGTTTCGTAGGACCTCATCCCTTTTTTTACCTATGTCGTTGGTAACAATGTGCACCACGACAACTGGCTGATCTCCCTCCCTTTTTAGAATGTCCTGCACCCGCTCCGAGACATCCTTGACCCTTGTACAGAGATTCAACAGTATAGGATCCTCACCCACCACATTAATGCTGTTAAATTGGCGACAATTATGAGGAAAATTACATTGCATAGCCTAAAGTTAGAATATGAAAGACATGTTGCTTATTGGTGTTGAAGTTCAAGATGTTACTGCTTATATGAGTCTTAGTGCATAATTATTGCAACTGGCTCCTAGCCATGATTAGCTCATCAGTGTTGTGAAAAAAAAACAATAACTCACAGGGTAGAATAGAAACCATACAGTCTTGTAAATAGAAAATGTCATTACATTCTTAGGATCAGTGGAAAATTCTTCACTGACCTGGAGTCATACATAGCACAAAGGAAGATGGTTATAGTTGTTGGAAGCCAATCGTTGCAGCCCCAGGACATCGCTGCTTCATCAATCACCTTCCCTCCATCATAAGGTCAGAAGTGGGGATGTTCGCTGATGATTGCAGTGTTCAGTTCCATTTGCAATCCTCAGATAATGAAGCAATCCTTGCCCACATGCAGCACGAACTGGATGACATTCAGGCTTGGGCTGATAAGTGGCAAGAAACATTCATGGTACACAAGGGCAATGCAATGACCATCTCCAACAAATGAGAGTCCAACCATCTCTCCATGACATTCAATAGCATTACTATCATTGAATCCCTCACCATAAACATCCTGGGGGGTCACCATTGACCAGAAACTTAACTGAACCAGCCACATAAATACTGTGGCTATAAGAGCAGGTCAGAGGCTGGGTATTCTGTGGCAAGTGACTCACCTCCTGACGCCCCAAAGCCTTTCCACCTTCTAAAAGGCACAAGTCAGGAGTGTGATGGAATACTCTCCACTTGTCTGGATGTGTCCAGCTCTAACAACACTCAAGAAGCTTTACACCATCCAGAACAAAGCAGTTCAATTGATTGTCACCACTTGCACCACCTTTAACATTTACTCCCTCCACCAACGGAGTTTTGTGGTTGCAGTGTGTACCATCTGCAAGATGCACTTTAACAGCACCTCCCAAACCCATGACCTCTACCACATAGAAGGACAAGGGCAGCAGGCGCATGGGCACACCATCACCTCCACGTTCCCCTCCAAGTCACACATCATCCTGACTTGGAAATATATTGCCGTTCCTTCATTGTCGCTGGGTCAAAATCCATACCTAGCAGCACTGTGGGAGTACCTTCACCACACGGACTGCAGCGGTTCAAGAAGGCGGGTCACCACCACCTTCTGGTTAGGGATGAGCAATAAATGCTGGCCTTGCCAGTAACACCCACATCCTGTGAATGAATAACAAAAAAACACAGTCTGCTGAGTACTTCTTTGTTTGGTTTCACAGGGAGTATTTGTGTATTTGTTAGAGTACATTGAAGAATGCAACTGCATCAAGCAGACCTCATTATGGCCTGCTACTTTCTGTAATATTAATAGCCCATTCCTTACTTCTGTACAGAGTGCCACAATGAACTAAATCGAAAACAGTGTGATTTAGGATCAGTTCAAACCGGTTTGGGTATTTAACTTAATTATGTGTTGTGACCTACCTTAACTCAACAGCTAGTTAACAGGACATAATTATCCCAGGTGCCTTTCTGTCTGCTAATTATATCAATGTGGGTCACTGGGTCAAAATCCTGGAACTTCCAGCCTAACAGCACTGTGGGAGTACCTTCATCACACGGACTACAGCGCTTCAAGAAGGTGATTCACCACCACCTTCTCAAGGGCAATTAAGGATGGGCAATAATATTGGCCTTGCCGGTAATGCCCACATCCCGTGATGAATAAAAAAAAAATTATAAGCCAGTTGTTATCTCTGCATTCTTGGCTTAAAGTATTTAAGCATAAATTTTCTGATTGTTAAAATTAACGGGGAAAAATGATGTGCCAGTGGTGTGAAATTTCTTGATATGCAGCCTTGGTGTGCAGCAGGAACACATTATTAGTGGGTTGTATATAAAATCTTTAATAATTACAACATTCATTGTTATTGTGAAATGTATAATTTTTGTTATTTAAACCTTATTTTGGACATAAGAAATTTCAGTTGAAGAAAAATGGTGGATGAATAATACTTTTAGAAAACATATTGAGCGATGGCCACATTGTGCAATCAGAGTAATATTCTCTTGCTCTAAATTAGCAGATATTGTGCGTCATAGTGTGACCTATAAACTTTAAAACTACCCATCACAGTAACAGCTTTAATATTCAAAATACATATCATAGTGACACCTACAGGTATAACAGTTATTGCAGGTACTTGGAATGAGCTTACAATGAAATGCACTCTATGTACCAAATTTAATATATAATGGCCCAGGTTTTGCAGTTGCAATAACGGTGAAACTGCCAGCATTCATAGAAACATAGAAACATAGAAAATAGGTGCAGGAGTAGGCCAGTCGGCCCTTCGAGCCTGCACCGCCATTCAATGAGTTCATGGCTGAACATGTAACTTCAGTACCCCCTCCCTGCTTTCTCGCCATACCCCTTGATCCCCCTAGTAGTAAGGACTTCATCTAACTCCCTTTTGAATATATTTAGTGAATTGGCCTCAACAACTTTCTGTGGTACAGAATTCCGCAGGTTCATCACTCTCTGGGTGAAGAAGTTTCTCCTCATCTTGGTCCTAAATGGCTTACCCCTTATCCTTAGACTGTGACCCCTGGTTCTGGACTTCCCCAACATTGGGAACATTCTTCCTGCATCTAACCTGTCTAAACCCGTCAGAATTTTAAACGTTTCTATGAGGTCCCCTCTCATTCTTCTGAACTCCAGTGAATACAAGCCCAGTTGATCCAGTCTTTCTTGATAGGTCAGTCCCACCATCCCGGGAATCAGTCTAGTGAACCTTCGCTGCACTCCCTCAATAGCAAGAATGTCCTTCCTCAAGTTAGGAGACCAAAACTGTACACAATACTCCAGGTGTGGCCTCACCAAGGCCCTGTACAACCATCACCATCATTGCAGTGTAAAACTGCTAGCAACTTCTGGTGTGCACACATGCGCAGTTAAATGCGGAAATCCAGCAGTTGCTTCCTGTGATACCCTTTAAGTGTGTGCTGTCACAGTCTTCACAGATGCAATCAGCACATGATCAGTGATTTGACGTGAACTTCATCTTTTTAATGCATTGTTCTCGTTGTAAAAACCATTGAAAGTGTTAAGCCTTGTTGATTGAGGTGTAAGTGAGTTTTTAACAGCGTACTAAATTACTGCTGATCAACATCTCTGGCCCCGAAAAATTAATTTAATAATTATAGATTGTCATTTCCTCTATTCCATGTTGCAAATTCCACATAATTTAAAAATAATGATTTAAAAAATTATTTTTGAGGTTTATTTATGATATTTCAGCTTCTACCTTAATCCCTATATGTCCCAATTTTTATTTTGCTCTCTGTATAATTTTTTTAAAGTGCTATTTGCTTCCTGGTTTGCTGTCTGTGAGAATTCTTCAATCTGATTGGCTGCTCAGCGAGTTTGATGACTTCACTGTTCCTGGATGCCAGAGATCCCCTATAGGTGATGCCAGAGTGAAATTAACATCGGGAAAGGTGAAAACCATGCCACAGTGATCTCTAGATCAATGTGGGCAGCTTTCTTCGAGGTAAGCGGTGAGCTCTGTCCATTCGCCATGTGTCCAGCACTAAGCTGATCAAATTAAATAGTATCTATCATGCATGCAACAAGCATTTCCACCTTTCGGTCCTTGTCACAAACTCTTCCCTAACCATGAACTCCATCCCTCTCCCTATCATCTGTCTGAGGCTGAATCACACTGTTCGCAACCTTGGTGTCATATTTGACCATAAAAAGAGCTTCCAACCACATATCCACAGCCTATTTCCACCTCCGTAACATCGCCTGTCTTTCCCTTTGCCTCAGTTCATCCACTGCTGAAACCCTCAACCATACCTTTGTAACCTCTACACTTGACTATTCCAACGCACTCCTGGCTGGCCTCCCACATTCTACCCTATGTAAACGTGAGGTGTTCCAAAACTCAGCTGCCCGTGTCCTAACCTGCGCCAAGTCCTATTCACCCATCCGCTGACTTACATTGGCTCCCGGTTAAGCAACGCCTTGATTTCAAAATTCTCATCTTTGTTTTCAAATCCCTCTGAAGCCTCGCCTTCCCTATCTCTGTAATCTCCACTAGAAGTTACAGACAAGACCAAATAGGAATTCTACTCCAGCCTTGAACAATCCCTACCTCGAGTCCCAACGGGTGACAAGCTGATCCTCCTTGGTAACTTTAACGCCAGAGTTGGAAAGGACACAGACCTCTGGGGAGGTGTGATCGGCAGAGAGGGGGTAGGAAAACCAACTCCAATGGTACCTCCTCCTGATGAAATGCTTAGAACATGGCCTCGTCATAACCAACACCTTGTTCCATCAGAAAGAGAAGTATAAGGCTTCATGGAAACACCCTCTTTCCATGCACTGGCATCTGCTAGACTACGTCATCGTCCAAGCGAGGGACCGCAAGGGCGTGTGCATCACCCACGCCATGATAGGAGCTGACGACTGCTGGATGGGCCATCGCCTAATCTGTTCTGCCATCACCATCAACGTAGCCCCAAAACAGCGACGGCAACAGAAACAATGCTGGAGCACTCAAAGACCGTGCTAAGAAAGCCCTATTCAGCCAGCGCCTCACTACCAACCTGATGACTCCCAGTAACCCAGAGATGCAGAGTGTCCACAGTGCCTGGTCTGCCCTCAAGGCCTCCATAATCAGCGCCTGTGAAGAGATGCTCAGTCACTCGACCAGGAAACACCAAGACTGGTTCGATGAGAATGACCAGGAGATCCAGGAGCTAATAAGCTGCAAGCGCAAGGCATTCTTGAAATAGAAACAGCAACACAACTCGAGAACAAGAAAACAGCTCTACAGACATCTGAAGGCCGAGGTCCAACAAAAAACTCACGACCTAAAGAACAGATGGTGGGTGGAAAAAGAGCAGGTGATCCAGCAACTAGCTGACAACCACGACGTGTGAAGATTCTTTAGCCCAGTCAAAACCACCTATGGCCCTAGCACCCAAGGCCATACCCCACTGCTAGCCAAGAACGGAGAGGTATTCATCAAGGACAGAGAGGCAGTCAATGCCCGCTGGAAGGAGCATTTCGAAGATCTCCTTAACCAAGACTCTGTCTTTGACATGAGTGTCCTCGACTCCATCCCGCAGCATGCTACTCGCCACCATCTCAGCACAAACCTAGCCGGGCATGAGGTAGAAAAGGCCATCCGACAACTGAAGAACAACAAAGCCTCAGGAGCAGATAGAATCCCCGCCGAAGCACTAAAACATGGTGGAGAAGCACTATTGGTGCGAATACACAATCTCATTTGTCTTATCTGGAAGGAGGAGAGCCTTCCGTAATTGTGACTATGTACAAGAAAGGCGACAAGTCCGATTGCGGTAATTACGGAGGAGTTCCCTGCTGTCTGCCACAGGGAAAGTTTTCGCAAGAATCCTTCTCAATCGCCTTTTCCCTGTGGCTGAAGAGCTCCTCCCAGAGTCGCAATACGGATTCCGCTCACTAAGGGGCACAATGGACATGATCTTCACAGCATGGCAAATCTGAGAGAAATGCAGGGAACAGCATCAACCCGTGTAAATGACCTTCTTTGACCTCACAAAGGCCTTCAAAACTGTCAACCATGAGGGATTATGAAGCATCCTCCTTAAATTCGGCTGCCCTCAAAAGTTTGGCACCATCCTTCACCTGCTTCACAATGACATGCAAGCCGTGATCCTGACCAATGGATCAACCACAGACCCAATTCACGTTCAGACCAGGGTCAAGCAAGGCTGTGTCATCGCATCAACATACTTCTCGATCTTCCTTGCTGCAATGCTCCACCTCACCCTCAGTAAGTTCCCCGCTGGAGTGGAGCTAGTCTACAGAACAAACGGGAAACTGCTCAACCTCCGTCGCCTCCAGTCCAGATCCAAGGTTGTCCCATCCTCTGTCATTGAATTACAGTATGCAGATGATGCTTACGTCTGCACACACTTGGAGGCCGAACTCCAAGCCATCATCAACACCTTCACCAAAGCGTATGAGAGCATTACACTAAACATCAATAAGACAAAGGTCCTCTACCAACCTACCCCGCCACAAAGCACTGCCCCCCCCCCGATTATCAAAATCCATGACGAGGCTTTGGTCAATGTGGACCATTTTCCATACCTCAGGAGCCTACTGTTAATAAGGGCAGACGTCGATGACAAAGTCCAACACCAACTTCATTGTGCCAGTGCAGCCTTCGGTCGCCTGAGGAAAAGAGTGTTTGAAGGCCAGGACCTCAAACTCGGCACCAAGCTCATGGTCTACAGAGCAGTAGTGATACCTGCCCTCCATATGGCTCAGAGATATGGACTATGGACAGCAGACACCTCAAAGCACTGGAGAAGTACCACCAACACTGCACTGCCTCTGCAAGATCCTGCAGATCCATTGGCAGCATAGGCGCACCAACATTGGTATTCTCGCTCAGGCCAACATCCCCAGCATCAAAGCATTGACCATGCTCGATCAGCTCCATTGGACGGGCCACATCGTCCGCATGCCCGATACAAGACTCCCAAAACAAGCGCTCTACTCGGAGCTTCGACACGGCAAGCGAGCCCCAGGTGAGCAGAGGAAACACTTTAAGGACAGCCTCAAAGCCTCCTTGAAAAAGTGCAACATCCCCACCGATACCTGGGCATCCCTGGCCCAAGACCGTTCAAAGTGGAGGAAAAGCATCCGGGAGGCGCCAAACGCCTCGAGTCTCTTTGCCGGGAGCAAGCTAAAGCCAATTGTAAACAGCGAAAGGAGTGCACGACAACCCAAGCACCCCACCTACCCGTTCCTTCAAAAACCTCTGCCCCACCTGTGACAGGGACTGTAGGTCCCGAATTGGACTCATTTTAGTGTGGAAGCAAGTCATCCTCGAATCCGAGGGACTGCCTAAGCAAGAGAATCTCCTTCAGCCTCAAACCCCCGCCCCCCCCCCACCCTGAGATATTTGTGCTCCTCTAATTCTGCACTCTTGAGCGTCCCTGATTATAATTGCTCAACCATTGGTGGCCATGCCTTCTGCTGCCTAGACCCGAAGCTCTGGAATTCCTTGCCTATTCCTCTCTAACTCTCTTTCCTCCTTTATGACGCTCCCTAAAACGTATCTCTTTGACCAAGCTTTTGGTCACCTGCCTTAATTTCTCCTTATGTGGCTCAGTGTCCAAGTTTTTGTCTCATAATACTCCTGTGAAGCACCTTGGAATGCTTTATTACGTTAAAGGTACTAGATAAATACAAGTTTTTGTTGTTGTTAAACAGCTTTACCTTAACTTAGCTTCATCATTGGTTTTATCATTTCGGAATCCTAGCCCTAACACTATCACAGAAAACCCCATATTAATGTCTGACACTGTCATGTATTCAACCAGCATTGTAACCCATGTATAATCTGACCTAAGTTGTACACTCTGAGAACAATGACCACTAGGTGGAAGACACTCCTAACCTGGACCTTCAGGTATAAAAGGGGAAGCTCCACCCACCTTCATCACTTGAGTGCTAAGAAATAAAGGACAGGTCACAGACTGACCTTCTCTCAAGCCTGGGCCTCGTGTGCATTTATACTGTATAGTAAGGACGTATCAATGGCGACGAGAAACTGGGATTTAAACTTCGCGAGCATGGCCACTAGCAGAACAGACGAGAGGTACTGTGTTAAGGAATGGTTGGGACAGAGATTCAACATTGTTAAAGCAGCACACAGTTCTCCAGGCAGACAAGGGCAGTCGGGCATGCCCCAACATGTAGTCGAACCCAGAGGGGGAGTTCGATAGAGACAATAACATGCTGAACGGCGACTCACGCCATTGCAAGGGACAATGCGGCCAGTAATGGGGCCATCAACACCTGTTAATGGCGCATTCAAGGACAGTCACAGGGGCAGTCAGGGACGATCGATTGACAAGGGACCTTTTGTTTCAAACAACAGCTCATGTTGGGGGTGTGGAGGCATACACTCAGCCGGAGTTTGCAGAGATGAGCAAAATACCTGCAGAAATTGCAGAAGTGAACGCTGGGGGAAATCGCTGGAAGCTGAAGTTCAGCGAGTTCATGTGGAGCACGTATACAGTTCATACACCAGGACGCCACCGATAATGATGAAAGTGCTCCTCAATGGCATCCCAGTATCAATGGAGCTAGACACGGGGGCCAACCAGTCCCTGATGGGTATCAAACAGTTCGAAAAGTTGTGGGCGTCCAAGGCCAGGAGGCCAGAATTATCGCCGATTGATGCACAGCTACGAACTTACACAAAGCAGATCATTCCAGTGCTAGGCAGCGCCACGGTAGTCGTGACCCACAAAGATTCGGAGAACAGGTTGTCACTCTGGATTGTCCCAGGGGATGGTCGCGCACTACTGGGGAGGAGTTGGCTTGCTGTCATGAACTAGAAATGGGGCGATGTCAATGCAATTTCCTCTGTAGAGCGAGTATTATGCTCACAGATCCTGGACAAATTTGACTCATTATTTCAACCCGGCATCGGCACTTTCATGGGGGCCAAGGTAGTGATTCACATAAACCCAGACGCCAGGCCAGTACACCACAAGGCCAGAGCGGTGCCGTACGTGATGCGGGAAAAGATAGAAGGCGAATTGGACCGCCTGCTGAGGGAAGGCATCATTTCGCCAGTCGAATTCAGTGACTGGGCGAGCCCGATCGTGCCGGTGCTCAAGGCGGATGGGTCGGTCAGGATATGTGGTAATTACAAGGCCACCATCAATCGGGTGTCATTCCAAGACCAGTACCCGCTACCAGGAGCGGAGGACCTCTTTGCGACGTTATCCGGTGGCAAACTTTTTTCAAAATTGGACCTGACCTCAGCTTACATGACCCAGGAGCTGGCGAGTGAGTCAAAGAAGCTGACCACCATCACGACACACAAGGGGTTGTTTGAGTACAACAGATGTCCGTTCGGGATTCGCTCGGCCGCCGCGATCTTCCAACAAAATATGGAAAGCCTCCTCAAGTCGATTCCAGGGACGGTGGTTTTTCAGGACAACATCCTCATCACGGGTTACGATACTGAAGAACACCTCCACAACCTGGAGGAGGTGCTACGCAGACTGGACAGGGTAGGGCTGCGACTGAAAAAGGCGAAGTGCGTCTTCCTAGCTCCAGAGGTAGAATTCCTGGTGATGAGGGTAGCAGCAGACGGGATCAGCCCTACTGCGTCCAAGACAGAAGCGATCCAGAGAGCACCCAGACCCTGTAACACGACGGAACTGCGTTCGTTCCTGAGGCTCCTGAACTATTTTGGTAACTTTCTTCCCAAATTGAGCACGCTGCTAGAGCCGCTACACGTGCTCCTACGCAAAGGTCGCGAATAGGTCTGGGGGGGCAGCCAGGAAAGGGCTTTTAATAGAGCACGCAATTTGTTACGTTCCAACACTCTGTTAGTACTATACAACCCATGTAAGAAACTTGTGTTAACGTGCGATGCGTCGTCCTATGGTGTCGGGTGTGTGTTGCAGCATGTCAATGTCAAGGGTCAGTTACAGCTTCTGCCTCCAGGAGTCTGTCCCATGCAGAAAGGGGTTACGGGATGGTAGAAAAGGAGGTGCTCGCATGTGTATATGCTGTAAAGAAAATGCACCAGTACCTGTTTGGCAGGAAATTTGAGCTGGAGACAGATCAAAAACCCCTAACGTCCCTTTTGGCTGACAACAAGGCCATAAATGCAAATGCATCAGCCCGCATACAGAGGTGGGCACTCAAGTTAGCCGCCTATGACTATACAATTCGGCACAGACCGGGCACCGAAAACTGCGCCGATGCACTCAGCAGGCTCCCACTAGCCACCACTGAGGGGGCTACCGAGCATGCTGCTGAGATGGTCATGGCTGTTGAAGCTTTCAGAAGCGAAGGCTCACCCGTGACAGCCCGTCAGATTAAAGTCTGGACAAATAGAGACCCGCTATTGTCTCTAGTCAAGAAATGTGTCCTGAATGGGGACTGGGCAGCCACGTACAGGGCATGCCCTGAGAAATTTAAACCATTTCACAGGCGTAGGGATGAACTCTCGATTCAGGCCGATTCCCTACTGTGGGGAAACCGCATAGTTATGCCCCAGATGGGCAGAGAGGTGTTCATCAGAGAACTCCACAATGAGCACCCGGGCATTGTCATGATGAAGGCAATTGCCAGGTCACAAGTTTGGTGGCCAGGGATAGACGCAGATCTGGAACTTTGTGTTCGCAGGTGCAACACGTGTGCCCAGCTGGGCCATGCGCCCAGGGAAGCCCCCCTTAGCCCCTGGCCATAGCCCACCAAGCCTTGGTCACGCATCCATGTGGACTACGCAGGTTCTTTCATGGGAAAAATGTTTTTGGTTGTAGTAGACGCCTACTCCAAATGGATCGAGTGTGTCATTTTAAATTCAAGCACATCCTCTGCCACGATAGAAAGTCTACGGGCAATGTTCGCCGCCCATGGTCTACCGGACGTCTTGGTCAGCGACAATGGCCCGTGCTTCACAAGCACTGAATTCCAGGACTTCATGGCAGGCAATGGAATTAACCATGTCAGAACGGCACCGTTCAAGCCGGCCTCAAATGGCCAGGCAGAACGAGCAGTGCAGATAATCAAACAGGGGATGCTCAGAATCCAAGGGGGTTCCCTACAACCCTGCTTATTATGCCTCCTGTTGGCCTATAGATCCCGACCACACTCGCTCACAGGGATTCCACCCGCAGAGCTGCTAATGAAAAGGACGCTCAAAACCTGGCTATCCCTTATACACCCCATCATGAAAGAAATTGTCGAGAGCAGGCGCCAGCCACAATATGACTACCATGACAGGAATGCAAGGGCGCGATGTATTGATGTAAATGATCCTGTTTTTGTCCTCAACTATGCTGCAGGGCCCAAATGGCTCGCAGGTACTGTGATTGCCAAAGAGGGAAATAGGATTCTGGTAGTTAAACTTACCAATGGACAAATCTTCCGCAAACACATGGATCAAACAAAAAGGAGGTTCAGCAACCCCATAGAAGAAGTAGAGGAAGAACACGATGTAGAGTTCACTCCACCACAGGTGACCGAACACCGGAACCAAAGGGAGGAGAGCCCAATCACTGTGGGCAGTCCGGACAGGCCTGAGGCACTGCAAACAGCAGACACCCAGGCCAGCGCCCAACGACCGGAGCCCCAACTCAGGCGCTCTACAAGAGAGCATAAACCACCAGAGAGACTTAACCTGTGATCCCAATAAGACTGCGGGGGAGGTGATGTCATGTATTCAACCATCATTGTAACCCATGTATAATCTGACCTAAGTTGTACACTGTGAGAACAATGACCACTAGGTGGGAGACACTCCTAACCTGGACCTTCAGGTATAAAAGGGGAAGCTCCACCCACCTTCATCACTTGAGTGCTAAGAAATAAAGGACAGGTCACAGACTGACCATCTCTCAAGTCTGGGCCTCGTGTGCATGTATACTGTATAGTAAGGACATATCAGACACACCTTGTATCTTTCAGGAATTTGTAATGTTGTATATCACTTATGCTCACACCACCAATATGCTCAGATATGTTGTGGGAGGCAGGATGGCCATATATATTAATACAAAAGCAAAATATTGCAGATGCTGGAAATCTGAAGCAGACAGAAAATGCTGCAAATAATCAACAGGTTCTGATGAAAGGTCATCAATCTGAAATATTAGCTTTGTTTCTCTCTCCACAGATGTTGCCTGACTTACTGAGTGTTTCCAGCATTTTCTGTTTTTATTGGCCATATGTCAAGGCTCATCAACCGTACAGCATTTCACTAAGCTGTTCATAATTGTAGAGAAAAACAGCCCATTATGGCCCGTAAGAGACGTGAGCAACAGAAGGAGGCCCAACCAACCGGAAATCTCTAATTTAATGTGAAGATATTAGCCTTGAAATAGTGGTCTGGAATGTGTAGAGCAATCAGCAAAGATCATGCAGAAAGGTATTGTGCACCTGCAGGATAACGCTTATCACTGACACTTATTCTACCTGCCCCGAAACTTTCACGTACTCTGTCATTCACTAACTTATCATGTAGCTGTTTGAGGTGAAAGTGCTTATTGCAAACAGAGGCAACATTGATGCAACACTGTGTTGGATACACTTACTTTGGCAAATTTCCTGTGGGTGGAAAATTTCTTCTATATCCATGAGGCTATCCTCCTCGCCAGGGTCAAACCAAGTATTAGCAAATCAGATTTGCTACAAGCAGTGCGTACTGGTTTCATTATAATACTTGTTCCTCACTGTTTCTATAGGTGTCTGTAAGAAGACAACCAACAGCTCCATGGGTGCCCTCTATATAGGAGTGGGGTCTACCATCCAGTGGATCTTGTATCGCCAATGAGCTTGGCCATGCAACTTGGGGCTCTTTCAGGTACAACAGCTGTCCTTTGGTGCTTAGGGCTTCTTTGGCGAGCAAATGGAGGAGCTGCTGCAGTAGAACCTTCAGCCATTCTCAGAATTGATGGAACAAATCCCAGAACCGTTCATCCTCCAGCAGCAGGCTTTTAAAATGTCAATACGCAGACACCACCTGTGCACAGAGTGGAGCGAGCTCTGCCCACACCAGGTGGTTGTCAGAGCATGGCACCAGCCGTATGGAAGCCACGAAAATGCAGGAGACGTATGCCCGGGAAATGTAAAGGCGGTTATTTCTGGTCCTTCCTCCTCTAGATGATATAGCCCACCCCATCTATAGACCCCTTCCACTCACTACCACCAATCCATTCCTATATTTAAGAAGGGAGATAGAGCATGTCCAGGGAACTATAAATGAGTCAGCTTAACATCGGTGGTAGGAAAAATAATGGAATCCCTACTAAAGGAGAAAATAGAAGAACATCTAGGAGCCAAAAATATAATAATGAATAATCAGTATGGATTTCAAAAGGGAAAGTCTTGCTTGACCAACCTCATTGAATTTTTTGAAGAGGTAACAAGGGTAATGTGGTAGATGTAATTTATCTAGATTTTCAAAAAGCCTTCGATAAGGTACCCCAAAATAGGTTAATGAATAAGGTCAGAGAATGCAGAGTCAGGGGACAAGTAGCAGATTAGATAGCTAGCTGGCTTCAAGACAGAAAACAAAGAGTAGGGCTAAAGGGTAGCTCTGCACAGTGGCAGAACGTGGGTAGTTGTGTTCTACAAGGATCAGTGCTGGTAACTACTGTTGGTCACAATTTATATTAAATAAAGGTCACTTATTACTTGGAGGGTGTGAGTCTGGGTGAGATAGAGAAGCAAAGGGATCTCGGAGTACAAATACACAAATCGCTAAAAGTAGCGATATAGGTTAACAATGCTATAAAAAGAAGCAAACCAAGCACTAGGGTTATTTCTAGAGGGATAGAACTGAAAAGTAGTGAAGTTATGCTGAACTTGTTTGGAACCTTGGTTAGGCCACACTTAGAATACTGCATATAATTCTGGCCGCCATATTATAGAAAGGATATAGAGGCACTGGAGAGGGTACAGAGATGATACCAGAAATGCGAAGGTATATCTATCAGAAAAGGATGAACAGGCTGGGTTTCGTTTTGCTTGATAAAAGAAGGCTGACGAGTAACCTAATAGAGGTCTTTAAAGTTATGAAAGGTTTTGATAGAGAAGATACAGAGAGTTTTTCCACTTGTGGAGAAGAGCATAACTAGAGGCCGTCAATATAAGATAGTCACCAACAAATTAAATGGGGAATTCAGAAGAAACGTCTTTACTGAAAGAGTGGTGAGAATGTGGAACTCGCTACCACAGGCAGTAGTTGAGGCAAATAGTATAGATATATTTAAGCGAAGGCTAGATAAGCATATGAGGGAGAAGGGAATAGAGGTTTCTGCTGAAGTTAGATGAGGAGAGACGGGAGGAGGCTCGAGTGGAGCAATAATGTGGCATGGACTGGCTGGGCCAAATGGCCTTTTTCTGTGCCGTATATCCTATGTAATCATTCACCTCCATAAGCCATTACAAGGCTTTATCTGGGCCGCAATATCCTTTGTATCATGTCAGCCTGTCATTCCAGATTAGGACCTGGAATGTTCGGAGCTCACAACAAGTAACCTTCGATACCCTGTCCAACTTCACCTCCCCAAGCAGCAATTATGCCTGATAGCCCACCACAGAGCTGGGTCACTTCCACTACTTCCTGTGGAAGCTGGACGCTTGGGTCCAGGAGACCAGAAGTAGTGAGTATCCTCTGCATCAGCAGCTTGTTTTTCACAACATGGTTTGGTTTGACCCTCAGAGGAACCATCGACTAGTGGGCATACTGGTCACCATCCACACTGAGAGTGAGTGATAGTCATCCAGAAGCCTCAACTATTGAGGATAGGTCTCCAGTTGAGCCTTCTTGATGACTATCACTTGGCCAGTCATGTTTCCACAATTTTCCTTTGTTGCAGCATCTGAACAAGAGATGGTGGTCTTGGGGGGCACAGTGTCCTCCAGGGATTTGTGCTACAGCCATCAAATTCTTCAGGTAATGCTTCGACATATCGGTGGGGGGCCACATTCAGGATGAATGGGCTTATAGGTCAATGGACATGGATGAGTTCACATGGCATTTCAGCAGGCTCGGGGTGTGAATGGTAAAATAGGGCATTGTACACTTTCAGACTTGGTGTGGGGTAAGTCAGCATGTCTACAGACTGTATGACAGTATGACAGTCCGGTATGTCTACAGTGTGGGACTCCCTCCTGGGTCCCTCTGTCAAGTTGACGTGTTGCTTCCCATTGGTGCTTCAACGATGGGGCGACACTCTTGCTGCCACATTTGGCTGGGGTGGACAACACAACATTCGGCACACTTAGCTGCTCTGTGGCTCACCCTGAAAAATGGTTGATCCACACTGAGGTAGTCCAGAATATCTTCAGGACGTTGGAGGTTACCAGATTGATCGACTTGCTCATCGGACAATCACCAATCTGTTCGAGGACCTCAGGCAGTCAGGGTTGAGGCTGGACAGCCTTTCATTCTTCAGTTTCTAGATTCTGTTGCTCAGGGTTGCCTGATCTCCAGGATGCTATAGAAAATTGCAGCAGAAGGTGGTTCTGATTAACCCTTTACTTAGCTCACAAACCATGCTTCTTATACACCCTGGTGTTGAATATTGCTGGTGTGACTTCAGAAGCTCACAGGAGTCATTTGAAGATTAAAGACAAGTCTATATTTTTTTAGGGAATCTTTATTTTTCATTCCAACATCCTCCACACACTGTTGGACACTGTCCAACTGGTATTCAGGGTGAGAAGGGTGGGCACTGCAAGCGCTCCAGCTCCCAGGACAAATTGATCAAAGTGAGTATTATTCATGGGCGCCAGTGTCAGTTCTAAACAGTAAACTGAACCATCAGGAACTGGATTTGGATCTTTCCAGCTTCTGATTAGTGGCCTGGCAGTTGAGATGGAATGCTGATCAGATTAGGATATACCAGCCGTGTGGCATTCATGGGTAATGATCACTTTATCATGTCTGTCCTGGTCACTTAAGCTTCCGCTCCCATCCTCCTCGTCTATTTGGTTAGTCGCCAGCAGTGTGTGGAGAATGCCCGAATGAAGATCAGCTCACTTGTAAGCTGATCCATTGTAAGTCCTCTTGATTCTCCAAGTGATGGCATTTTCAAGCCACCTGTGTCTTGTGGGGAGTGTTTGGATTCTCCTCGTTCTGTGTTGTCTTTGAATGTCAACAAACTTGTTATGTCTTTAGATGCTCTGATAATGACTCCACGAGGCAATGTATTGTACTTGAACTGTAGTGACAGTCCATTTAATGCAACTCCAGAGTGCGTATCATACATGGTGGCCTGCCTTTTATACTAGGCCTGGTACACCTGTACAGGTAACCTACAAGTCTCCCACTGCAGTGCCCTCTGGTGGCACACCTTAGTGACCATACAGCTGGTGTACAAGTTTTCCATAGTAGTGCCCACTGGTGGCACATCATACATAATAGTACAAGCAGTAAACATGTTTGGATACATGACATCACTTTCCCCCAAGTCTTTAGTGCAAACCGCCTTCATACATTGACTGTGCTCTGGGCTTAGCTCTATCTGGGTGACCCTTGGAGGGTCGTTTCCATCTTGGGTGAGTAGGTGGTGTTGCGTTGGCAGTAGAGGTGCTGGTGGTTTCTGATTGTGCGTCCATGATCACTCCATTCTCTCCTCTCCCACATATAGATTATGACGGTGGCTCATTACATTCAAGTCCAGAAAAAAAAAATTGCATTTACATCATTACATTTGTGGTACAGTTGTGAGGCAAGTACATTTGACAGGTGAGGTACATACTTGATATATACTTGGAATCAGTACTGGTGTGTGAGGACAAAGTAGTACCAGAACTGCTGGATGGTGTCCAGGTAGTCTGGTGGTGGCGCGGTGCCCAGTGCTGGCAGTGAGAACCCAGTTGGCTCAAGTTGCCTGCTCTCGGGGCCTTTGCCGTTGCTCCTAGCATCGGGCAGGTTCACAGATGCCTGTGACCTCCCTGTCCTTTCCTTGCGCCCCGGGTCGCTGCTGCTCCCTGAGGAGCAGTCGTCTAGCAGTGCACAGGGAACTGCTGACTCGCTTGCCTGGGCGTTATTTGGTTTGGGATCCTGGCTGGTTGGGAGAACCGTTGTGGGTGACTCTTCGTTCCCGTGGCCAATTCAGGAAAAATCTCTGGGGGCAGTTGCTCTCCAACTCCCTGAGGCTCCAGGGAGAACACTGATGCTCCTGTAACATCACAATCTAAACTGACCACTAACTCCCTGTGACTGACAATGTCCCCTCAGAAACTTTTCAAGTTCCCCTTTTAAAGGACTGTTGTGACTCCACACTCACCATATGTTACTCACCATATGTTGCACATGTGTGTTCTAGAGGGTGATGACTCTGTGATGTCATGGGGCCTGAAATTGCCCTCCCTTGAAACGGGGCGCACCTACCGCATTTTAGCGCCCCTTACCGCCGATATGGATGCGGCGGTGTTAAGAGCGAAATTCTGTTTTTTCGGCAGTTAAGCGGAGCGGAGTGATAATGACAGGGGTAATGGGCTGGTTGCAGCAGTGTGGCAGCGGAGTGGTGTTTGGACTGCGAAATTCCGCGCCTAATCAATTGATCCTAACGATGCAGCTGCTCGCTGGCCTTAAAGGGCAGGTTTTGCAGCTGTGTCTTGACTTCAGTCTGAGTTGCTTCAGAGGAGATGGCTGCAGGGGAGATCTTTGAGGAGGGCCAGCCGCTTCAGCGACACTGAGCTGGAAAGCCTGATGCAAGCTGTGGAAGGAAGGAAGCGGTTACTCTTCCCTGGTGGCTGACCAATTAGGAGCATCTGCCTTTATGCCTGGAGGGAGATTGCAGGAAAAGGCTCACCAACCTTATTCGATTAATGAAAGTGAGTACATCTTCTCCCAACTCTGCACCTTACATCTGCAAGACACTCCTTCATCTTAACTTCTTTCTCACCAACACTATATAATAGCTGAAGTCGCATTTGATTGCTAAGACATGTATGTGCTCACTCTCACAATGGAGGCACCCTTGCATGTGAGATTCACAGTTGCATGTAATGGACTCAAACTTGCAATAATTGCCAAGGTCTCAGTAAACTCCAACTTACCAACTCTTCTTTACTTTGCAGGCCAAGGTGGCACGCAATCATGGCTAGCAACAAGCCACTGGTGGGGGCGAGTCCGAAAATTTCGAACTGACTGATCTGGAGGAGAGGGTGCAGTGGCTACTGGGCATGCATGTTGGATTCTCTGTGGCCGATGGTCGTTTTGATGCTGCTGGGGGCAGCATGGGTAAGTGAAGGCCTTTGTGCAATGCCATCTCTCCCTCACTGTGCAATGACCTATCTGGCAATTGCTTATGCTTGTGTGCAAGCTGCTTGCTGCATGGTGCAATGCACCACCTCATCCTCACAGCACCCCTTGTCCCATTTATGGTTGCAAATGAGACCCCAAGTGTCAGCCAAAGTGAGATGGACACCCTTGATGCGACTAGCAGCCAGAGTCAGGAGGACACACTTGAAACCCTGGATGATCTTGGCGGCATGTCCGATGAAGGAGATGGAGAGGGGGAGAGATGTGCCAGAACCACCGCGTCACTGCTTCTTACACTCACATGCGCCAGCTCAGATACTGGGAGTATGCGGTCGGGTATCTTAGATTTAGGAGAGGGGTCTGCATTGGGTGAAGCACCGGGGCCTAGCGGGCTGCAGCATGGTGAAAGGCAAAGGGAAGCTCAGGTACCATCTCTCCGGGGGGCGAGTGCTGGTGAGGAGGACTCAGGCGAGTCCATCGATGTTGGGGCTAATGAACAAAGGGTGGAGGCCACGCATTCTGAGCTCGTGGTGCCAATGCAAGGGGTGACCGAGAGGCTGTCGCAAGTGGTCAGGAGCATGGAGGAGTCCGCCTCCCGCATTGTGAACAGCTCTGCACACACCATGGAGACCAGCATTGCCAGTGTGCAGACGATGGTGGAATCCCAGAGTGACCGTGTGGATCCAGCTGCAATGATGCGCCTCTTGGCTGAAGTGACAGCTGCCATTGCAGCACAGGTGCGAGGGCGCGAGCGTGGCTGTGCTTCTTTGGACGGGATGGCCGCTGCTCTGGAAGCTTAGAATGCTCTCATGCGCTCTCAGCAACAGGACATGGAGCATCATGCTGCTGTCGTCTTTGGTGGCTTCCAGAGTGTTGCTGCTTTCATGCAGTCTCAGCTGGAGGCTACACGAGATCTGACTGCTGCCATCGCTGCTGGGTCTACCACGGTCCAAACGGTGCGATCCCACCCCGCCAACCTGTGCTTCAGCAGCTTGGTGGGGGAGGTGGGGTGCTGCCCCGGGGCAGTGGCGCTGGCTCCTCGGACCAGGAAACTGATGTGGGCTCTCTGGTTCACAGCAGCCCTGAGCCGAGACCTGCTACTCCACAATTGCTGCCAACCATGGAATTGCCCCAGCCTCTTCCAACTGAAGGCGCAGAGGAGGATGCGACCCAGTCTGCAGCCGGTCTTTCCAGGGGCAGAGCTGCTTGAGGGCGTCGGAGAAGGACATCTGTAGCTTCCTCTCTTGACACAGAAGTGTTCCCAGATCCATGATGCAGCCACAGGGGAGACACTGCGGCGTAGTGTAAGGATAGTCTGTGTAAGAGGGGTAATAAGGAGTTGCACACGGGTGATCATTTATGTTGATGTTTTGTGCACCCATTGTTTGGGGTGTTATAAATCCGTATTTTGTTTTGGAAATTTCTAAGTAGGTCTCTCATTTAACTGTGCAGGAATGTTGCGTGAGAGGGCTCATAGGTTGGCCCTTGGACATGGCCAGATGTAGGCTCACCTGGGCATTGAGTGATGTGAATCACGCAGCTATGAGACGGCTTTGTGCTTCCCTTGCAGGGTCACGATGGCAACACTGCCTCCTGCGTGGCTGGCTACCCGCATCCTGCTCCTCCTGCGCTTCGGCCTCCTCCTCCTCCTCCTCCTCTTCCACAGGTTTGACTGCTGCCTCGGTCCTCCAATAGTTGTGCCCTCATGACAGCCAGGTTGTGGAGCATGCAGCACACAACCACGAATATGGAGACACGCTCAGGCGAGTACTACAGCACACCCCGAGCGGTCCAGGCAATGGAACCTCTGCTTGAGAATCCCAATTTTGTGCTCGATGATGGGCCTGGTGGGCGAAAGACTGTCATTCTAGGCCTGCTGCACAGCAGTTCTAGGGTTGCGCAGAGGAGTCATGAGCCAAGTGCTCAGTGTGTAGCCCTTGTCACTGAGGAGTCAGCCGCAATCTTGATGGGGACCAGTGAAGAGGGGTGGCACACCGCTCTGGTAGAATTCTTTATTAAGATGGAGAGTGACACAGTTAATTCAGAGACTAGGGTCCTGAACTTAAGGAAAGGTAACTGCAATGGTATGAGACGTGAATTGGCTAGAATAGACTGGCGAGTGATACTTAAAGGGTTGACGGTGGATAGGCAATGGCAAACATTTAAAGATCACATGGATAAACTTCAACAATTGTACATCCCTGTCTGGAGTAAAAATAAAACAGAGAAGGTGGCTCAACCGTGGCTAACAAGGGAAATTAAGGATAGTGTTAAATCCAAGGAAGAGGCATATAAATTGGCCAGAAAAAGCAGCAAACCTGAGGACTGGGAGAATTTTATAATTCAGCAGAGGAGAACAAAGGGTTTAATTAGGAGGGGGGAAATAGAGTATGAGAGGAAGCTTGCTGGGAACATAAAAACTGACTGCAAAAGCTTCTATAGATATGTGAAGAGAAAAAGATTAGGGAAAACAAATGTAGGTCCCTTGCAGTCAGATTCAGGTGAATTTATATTGGGGAACAAAGAAATGGCGGACCAGTTAAACAAACACTTTGGTTCTGTCTTCACGAAGGAAGGCACAAATAACCTTCCGGAAATACTAGGGGACCAAGAGTCTAGTGAGAAGGAGGAACTGAAGAAAATCCTTATTAGGCAGGAAATTGTGTTAGGGAAATTGATGGGATTGAAGGCCGATAAATCCCCAGAGCCTGATAGTCTGCATCCCCGAGTACTTAAGGAAGTGGCCCTAGAAATAGTGGATGCATTGGGGATCATTTTCCAACAGTCTATTGACTCTGGATCGGTTCCCATGGACTGGAGGTAGCGAATGTAACACCATTTTTTAAGAAAGGAGGGAGAGAGAAAACGTGTAATTATAGACAAGTTAGCCTGACATCAGTAGTGGGAAAAATGTTGGAATCAATTATTAAAGATGAAATAGCATCACATTTGGAAAGCAGTGACAGGATCGGTCCAAGTCAGCATGGATTTATGAAGGGGAAATCATGCTCGCCAAATCTTCTAGAATTTTGAGGATGTAACTGGTAGAGTGGACAAGGGAGAACCAATGGATGTGGCGTATTTGGACTTTTAAAAGGCTTTTGACAAGGTCCCACACAAGAGATTGGTGTGCAAAATTAAAGCACATCGTATGGGGGTAATGTACTGACGTGGATAGAGAACTGGTTAGCAGACAGGAAGCAGAGAGTTGGGATAAACGGGTCCTTTTCAGAATGGCAAGCAGTGACTAATGGGGTGCCGCAGGGCTCAGTGCTGGAACCCCAGCTCTTTACAATACACATCAATGATTTAGATGAAAGAATTGAGTGTAATATCTTCAAGTTTGCAGATGACACTAAGCTGGGTGGCGGTGTGAGCTGTGAGGAGGACGCTAAAAGGCTGCAGGGGGACTTGGACAGGTTAGGTGAATGGGCAAACGCGTGGCAAATGCAGTATAATGTGGATAAATGTGAGGTTATCCACTTTAGTGGCAAAAACACGAAGGCAGAATATTATCTGAATGGCGCAGCTTAGGAAAAGGGGAGGTGCAACGAGACCTGGGTGCCATGGTACATTCGTCATTGAAAGTTGGCATGCAGGTACAACAGGCGGTGAAGGCGGCAAATGGTATGTTGGCCTTCATAGCTCGGGGATTTGAGTATAGGAGCAGGGAGGTCTTACTGCAGTTGTACAGGGCCTTGGTGAGGCCTCACCTGGAATATTGTGTTCAGTTTTGGTCTCCTAATCTGAGGAAGGATGTTCTTGCTATTGAGGGAGTGCAGACTGATTCCCGGGATGTCAGGACTGACATATGAGGAGTGACTGGATCAACTGGGCCTGTATTCACTAGAGTTTAGAAGGATGAGAGGGGATCTAGAACACATAAAATTGTGATGGGACTGGACAGGTTAGATGTAGAAAGAATGTTCCTGATGTTGGGGAAGTCCAGAATAGTCTGAGGATAAGGGGTATGCCATTTAGGACTGAGATGAGGAGAAACTTCTTCATTCAGAGAGTTGTTAACCTGTGGAATTCCCTGCCGCAGAGAGTTGTTGATGCCATTTAATTGGATATATTCAAGAGGGAGTGAGATACCCTTACGGCTAAAGGGTATGGAGAGAAAGCAGGAAAGGGATACTGAGATGAATGATCAGCCATCATCTTGGTGAATGGTGGTGCGGGTTCGAAGGGCCGAATGGCCTACTCCTGCACCTATTTTCTATGTTTTTATGTTTCTAAGTATGAAAGAATCGTGGCTGCGACCAGGAAGCCGGGCATCCACTTGCATAATTTTACAGATGTGGTCACAAATCAGTTGAACATTAAGGGTCTGGAATCCCTTGCAGTTTCAGAATTGCTCGGGTGTGTACTGGGGTGCCGTCAGACCGACTTGTGTGCAATGAATGACCACCTGGACCCTGGGGAAGCCCGCAATGTGCAGGAATCCAGTCTGCCACTCTAACTGCTTGTCCCTGGTCATAGGGAAGGAGATGTAATCGCCCTTCCTCCTATACAGAGCAGCTATGACCACCCGTATGGATGTATGGGCTGCAAACTGCAAGATGTTGGAGATGTCTGCAGTGGCAGCTGGAAAGGACCCAGTAAGCATAAAGGTTCAGGGCGATTGTAACCTTGGATGCCACGCTCACCCCTGTTTGCAGTTCCAAGTCTGCCTGCAGGAGATTGCAGAGCTCCATGACTGACTACGTCTTTGCGGAATCGTAGTCTGCGCAGGAACTGATCATCATTCAGATCACTGTACGAGAATTGGTGATGGATGACCCTTTGTTGATATGGCCTTTTGCCCCCACGTCTGTGCAGCCATCTTGCTCTCTGTTCTGCCTCATTGGCTTCTCCCTGCTGGTCTGCTACCTCTGCTGGCTGCTGCTGCCCAGCATCTGGCTCTGCTCCAGGCTGCCTCCTGTCCTGCTGGCCCAGTATCTGGTGCGGGGGGGGTGGGGGGGCGGGGGGTCCGTGTAACTCACTCTCCTCCTTAGGAGATGCCCTTGCTGTGGCTGCTCTCTTGCCTCACCTCTGTCACCATCTTCCTGCCCCTTTCCATGCTGGGCAGCCATGATTGCTACGGCCCTTGCCCGCTGCCTCTGCAGCCGTTGGATCCAGCGCCGCCTTCTCCTGCGTGCCTTGGTGGCACGCACAATGTGCAGGTGGTGTTGGCCTGCAAGCACTGTCCCCATTTCCAAACCCTTCCAAGCCCAGCCTCCTCGATGTCAGCTCCCTGTTCTGCAGATGGAGGTGTCTCCAGCACTCTCAAACAATCATGCACTGTAGTACTATCTTCGCACTGGTTCTCAAAGATGGTGAAAAAGTTACCAACATAAATGCACCAAAAACCAACACACCTTTAAGGAACGCTGGCAGTGTGCAGACCAACAAAATCTACTCTTGGCACCGTCGAGCGGTTGGAAGATTTTTTGAGCGGAATGTGGCTTCTGGCCCGGGACCTCAGCGGTGCGCGGTCTGATGATGCACTTATGAGTGTCTGGCAGCAGCACTGCGGAAATGGGGGGGGGGACGGGGGCGGGGGAGGGGGAAGGGGAAGTGGTGCGGTGATGCTCACCGCCGGGAAACCACAGCAGGGCAATTGGGCAAGCGGCTGCCACTCCACGAAAAGTCGCCAGCCATTTCACTCCGCAGCGTGGCCGCTGATTTCCGGTGGTAAGAGGCCTTAAGGGAAGGGGCAATTTTGGCCCCATGGAGTCATACAGCACAGGAGGCTATTTGGCCCATCGTGTCTGTGCTGGATCTTTGAAAGAGCCACACAACCAGTCGTACTCCCCTGCTCCCTCCCCACAGCCCTGCAAATGTCTCTCACCACCTCCTTCCCTCCCAGCATGCATCCAATTCATTTCTGGGACTTAGTGGATTTCTGTAATGCCTCAAGCAGAGCTCTCCATTGTATATGCCATTTTTCTCAGTTTCTGTGGTTCTTCCATCAAAATTAGTACGGGTGAGCAGGAGAACCTCAATAGAAATTCATCCCCAGTCTTGGATGAGTCCTACAGCTTCAATATCAGTAAGACCAAAATCATTGGGCCCCATCACAAACTTCATTCCTTCAACACTGAGTCAAGTTCTCTTCCCACCCACACTCTCAGGTTGAACCAAACCCTTCACAAAATTGGCATAATGTTTTTAACCCTATCACTCACTGCAGATTGCTTGCTTTAACAGATCGCCCCAAGACAGCTTGAAAGGAAACATCACCAGAACTGCTTACTTACACCACCACAGCATCGATTGCCTCGATCCCCCACTTCATGCCCCTTTGTTACTGCAATCATTAATATCTTTGTCATTTCCATATTGGACTATTTCAACTTTCTCCTTACTGGCCTTGCACCAGCTTCCCTTCATAGATTCTAACTTGTCCAGAATTCTGCTGTTTGTGTCTTGCCCACACTAAGTCCCAGTCAGCCCATCCTTGTTGGCCTTTCCTGGCACTCTGTCTCCCAGTGCAATATATTTAAGATCTTTGTCCTGAACTACAAATCTCTCCATGGCCTCATCCTACCCTAATATGCAAGTTTCTGTAGCTCGACACCTCTCAAATGTGCCATTGCTCTCACTGTTACTTGTACGTCTGTTACTTATTGCCACCTCCTTTCACCCTCAATTGTTTGGCTATACTGTCTGGAACTTCCTCCCTAAACCTTGCCACACCTTTCTTCACCTTTAAAACCCACCTCTTTAACAAAGCATTTGATCACCCCTTCTAACTTCTAGGAGGATTAGGTAGGTAGCAGAGGCTTTGACCATCATTTTCCAAACATCTCTGGCTTCAGCTGTGATGCCAGAGGACTGCAAATGTGGTACCTTTGTTTAAGAAAGGAGAATGGGATAGACCGAGTAATTACAGGCCTGTTAGCCTAACTTCAGTAGTGGGAAAATTATTGGAAAAAATTCTGAAGGACAAGATAAATCTTCACTTACAAAGACATGGATTAATCTAGGACAGTCAGAAATATAGAAACATAGAAAATAGATGCAGGAGTAGGCCATTCGGCCCTTTGAGCCTGCACCACCATTCAATAAGATCATGGCTGATCATTCACTTCAGTACCCCTTTCCTACTTTCTCTCCATACCCCTTGTTCCCTTTAGCCGTAAGGGCCATATCTAACTCCCTCTTGAATATCTCCAATGAAATGGCATCAACAACTCTCTGCAGCAGGGAATTCCACAGGTTAACAACTCTGAGTGAAGAAGTTTCTCCTCATCTCAGTCTTAAAATGGCTTACCCCTTATCCTTAGACTGTGTCCCCTGGTTCTTGACTTCCCCAGCATCGGGAACATTCTTCCTGCATCTAACCTGTCCAGTCCCGTCAGAATTTTATATGTTTCTATGAGATCCCCTCTCATCATTCTAAACTCCAGTGAGTACAGGCCCAGTCGATCCAGTCTCTCCTCATATGTCAGTCCTGCCATCCCGGGAATCAGTCTGGTGAACCTTCACTGCACTCCCTCAATAGCAAGAACGTCCTTCCACAGATTAGGAGACCAAAACTGAACACAATATTCGAGGTGAGGCCTCACCAAGGCCCTGTACAACTGCAGTAAGACCTCCTTGCTCCTATACTCAAATCCTCTTGCTATGAAGGCCAACATACCATTTGCCTTCTTCACCGCCTGCTGTACCTGCATGCCAACTTTCAATGACTGATGAACCATGACACCCAGGTCTCGTTGCACCTCCCCTTTTCCTAATCTGCCGCCATTCAGATAATATTCTGCTTTTGTGTTTTTGCCCCCAAAATGGATAACCTCACATTTATCCACATTATACTGCATCTGCCATGCATTTGCCCACTCACCTAACCTGTCCAAGTCAGCCTGCAGCCTCTTAGCATCCTCCTTGCAGCTCACACCGCCACCCAGCTTAGTGTCATCTGCAAACTTGGAGATATTACACTCAATTCCTTTGTCTAAATCATTGATGTATATTGTAAATAGCTGGGGTCCCAGCACTGAGCCTTGCGGCACCCCACTAGTCACTGCCTGTCATTCTGAAAATAACCCGTTTATCCCGACTCTCTGCTTCCTGTCTGCCAACCAGTTCTCTATCCACGTCAGTACATTACCCCCAATACCATATGCTTTAATTTTGCACACCAATCTCTTGTGTGGATCCTTGTCAAAAGCCTTTTGAAAGTCCAAATACACCACATCCACTGGTTCTCCCTTGTTCACTCTACTTGTTACATCCTCAAAAAATTCTAGAAGATTTGTCAAGCATGATTTCCCCTTCATAAATCCATACTGACTTGGACCGATCCTGTCACTGCTTTCCAAATGCGCTGCTATTTGCTAATGCACTGATTCCAACATTTTCCCCACAATTGATGTCAGGCTAACCGGTCTATAATTACCCGTTTTCTCTCTCCCTCCTTTTTTAAAAAGTGGTGTTACATTAGCGACCCTCCAGTCCATAGGAACTGATCCAGACTCGATCGACTGTTATAAAATGATCACCAATGCATTCACTATTTCTCGGGCCACTTCCTTAAGTACTCGGGGATACAGACTATCAGGCCCCGGGGGTTTATTGGCCTTTAATCCCATCAATTTCCTTAACACAGTTTCCCGCATAATAAGGATTTTCTTCAGCTCCTCCTTCTCACTATACCCTTGATCCCCTAGTATTTCTGGAAGGTTATTTGTGTCTTCCTTCGTAAAGACAGAACCAAAGTATTTGTTCAATTGGTCTGCATTTCTTTGTTCCCCACTATAAATTCACCTGATTCTGACTGCAAGGGACGTACATCAGCACGGATTTGAGAAGGGAAGGTCGTGTCTGACTAACTTGATTGAAAGTGGCAAGTTGAATCCAAAATTGGCTGAGAGGCAGGAAGCAAATGGAAATGGTTGATGGTGTTTTTGTGACTGGAAGGATGTTTTCAATGGCGTTCCGCAGGGCTCAGTACTAGGTCTCTTGCTTTTTGTGATATACATCAATGATCTAGACTTGAATATAGGAGGTATGATTAAGAAGTTTGCAGATGATACTAAAATCGGCTGTGTGGTTGATAATGAAGAAGAAAGCTGCGGACTGCAGGAAGATTTCAAACAACTGGTCAGCCGGGCAGAACACTGGCAAATGGAATTAAATCCAAAGAAGTGTGAGGTAATGCATTTGGGGAGGGCTAACAAGGAAAGGGAATGGTAGGAGACTGAGAAGTGTAGAGGAACAAAGAGACCTTGGAGTGCATGTCCACAGATCCTTGAAAGTAGCAGGCCAGGTAGATAAGGTGGTTAAGAAGGTATACGGAATGCTTGCGTTTATTAGCCGAGGCATAGAATACAGGAGCAGGGGGGTTATGCTTGAACTATATAAACACTGTTTCGGCCACAGCTGGAGTACTGCGTGCAGTTCTGGTCAACGCATTACAGGAAGGATGTGATTGCACTGGAGAGGGTACAGAGGAGATTTACTAGGATGTTGCCGTGAGTGGAGAATCTTAGTTATGAGGACAGATTGGATAGGCTTGATTTCTTTTCCTTGGAATAGAGGACGCTAAGGGGAGACCGCATTGATGTGTATAAAATTATGAGGGACCTACATATAGTGGATAGAAAGGGCCTATTTCCCTTAGCAAAGGGGTCATCAACCAGGGGGCACAAATTTAAATTAATTGGTAAAAGGTTTAGAGGGGATATGAGGGGAAATTTCTTCACAGAGGGTTGTGGGCGTCTGGAACTCACTGCCTGAAAGAGTGGTAGAGACAGAAACCCTCACCACATTTAAGAAGTACTTGGATGTGCACTTGAAGTGCCGTAACCTGCAGGGTTACGGACCGAGAGCTGGAAAGTGGAATTAGGCTGGATAGCCTCTTGTTGGCCGGCATGGACACGATGGGCTGAAATGGCCTCCTTCCGTGCTGTAAATTTCTATGATTCTATCTTCCTGGCTCAGCGTCTATTTCTTTACAGCTATGTGAAACATCATGGTCATGGTGTTTTATTAAAGGCACGACAGAATTTCAAGTTGTTGCTGGCTGGCATAGGATAAATCCATCATTTGAATTACCAGTGTACATGGCATCCACCTTCATGATGTGATGCTGATCATCACATACAATCTGTGCATTGACTGAATGGAATCCTTTCCTATCCATAAAAGATGCAGCATTCGTGAAAGGAGCCTGGATGACCACATGGGTCCGTCGTTGAAACCTTGGAAACATCGCTGTTCTGAAAAAGTGGAGAACCCTCTCCTGCTGGCAGCTTACAGCGTGGTGGCCCTGACCTGCAGAAGAACACCAGCGGCAGGTCGGGGCCATAAAAGGCGAGCGTCCCTGGGAGCAATGTGGTGGTATATCACTTCAGGGAGCAGCGCAAGCTGGTGCAAGAGGGCAACGGCAGTCAAGAGGGCGACTGGATTGGACGTCACCATAATCCAGGTCGCTGATTGGAGCGTGGGCAGGTACAGCAGGAGCAGCGAGGTTGGGGCGCAGGAGCGGCTAGTGATCGTGGTGGGACGTGATCATGGCCCAGGAGAGGCGTGAGTTTAGGGCCATGCAGAGGCAAGGGCCCTGGGGCAGCACAGGCCAGTCCACACTACAATGTGTGCGCGCACTAGGTTCGTGCAGCAGAGCTGATCTCCAGTTGTCTTGGTTAACCCTTGCCACTGGACCAAGATCTAGCTCTGTCAAGCTCGTGTGGTGGCTGGTGTGCAATGGCCACCTCACGTTAAAAAAAATCCACGCACAGGCATCTTCCATCCTTCAACATGTAGTTCGGGATCTGGAATATCCGGTCCCTCATTGAAACACCTGTGAATGCATCCCTTTTTGGTGTGGAAGCAAGTCATCCTCGATACGAGGGCCTAAGAAGAAGACTGTTGGAAAAATGAAAAGTAATTTGCCAGGCACCAGTGACCTGATGGAGGCAGTGGTGCACTGCAGATTGGCAGTTTTGACAGATCTCAAAACGCAGCTTGAAAGGAAACAGTTGCTGGTGCATTTTTACACGATAGGTTTTCCTATCTCAGATGAAGAGTGGAGATCAGACTGCAGGAGATTACACGACTACCTGGTGCAGCATAGATGGCAGCGGCAGGTCTCCTGGGATAAAAACATAGAAATAGGTGCAGGAGTAGGCCATTTGGCCCTTCGAGCCCGCATCACCATTCAATAAGATCATGGCTGATCATTCACCTCAGTATTCCTTTCCTGCTTTCTCTCCATACCCCTTGATCTCTTTAGCTGTAAGGGCCATATCTAACTCCCTCTTGAACATATCCAATGAACTGGCATCAACAACTCTCTGCAGTAGAGAATTCCAACAGATTAACAACTCTCTGAGTGAAGAAGTTTCTCCTTATCTCAGTCCTAAATGGCCTGCCGCTTATCCCAAGACTGTGTCCCCTGGTTCTGGACTTACCCATCATCGGGAACATTCTTCCCGCATCTAATCTGTCCAGTCCCGTCAGAATCTTATATGTTTCTATGAGATCCCCTCTCATCCTTCTAAACTCCAGTGTATAAAGGCCCAGTTGATGTTTGATTTATATTGGAATAATTGACATTGTGCATTGATTTTACATGGGGGGGGGGGGGGGGGGGGGGGGGGAGGAAAAGAGAAAGGGAGGAGCGAGAGGTTGGCACAAACCAGTGAAAAGATTAACATGCTAGATGCAGATTTTGGGGAATTTTGTTAATGAAGTGTTAAAGAGCAGCAAAGGTATAATCAGCATATAACTTCAGCAACCCATGCAGGTAGGTTTCAATGGTGCTCAGTATTGTGTGCAAAGAAAGAAAAACACTCCGAAGGGTTGCCATGTTTCAGAGCTCTGGGGAGGCTGGCATAACCCTGGCTCCTGATATAATTCCAAAACCACTCATTGTAAAAGTAGGAGGGAACAGTGCACATCAGGATGGTTGAAGTAATTTAAAAGTAGATCAAAACAACCAAGAAAATGCACGAGGGCGGGGAAGAAAGGGAGCATTGAGACGTACTGGGTGGGGGGTAGAATTCCAAAGCACTATAAATAAAAATCAGAGTTATGGGACACGAAGAAAGTAGGCTTATTTTCCCTGGTCACACAAATAACCTGATTCAAACACTGCAGTAACATGATGATACTGGAAAAGGCAGTATTATACCTCTTAGATTTAATTAGAAAAGAAAGACAAGTATCTACTCATCATAATTATTAGTCTAACCAGCTCAGAGACACATTTGAACACGTACAACGTAAACAATGTTTCACCAGTGGCATGAATGGTAATCTTTGCACTACAATACAAAAATGTGATTAAGAAATGCCATGAGGTAAGAGATGAGTTTATGATTCTTCAGTTGCACTGGTTTTAGTAATCTAAATATTTGGTGTTAAGCAGGTCGATAAAAGAACAAAGCTGAATCCTAGGGGGAGAAATTTGTGTGTTTAGCGCCACAAGATGGCGCTAAAACGCTGTTCAGCGCTCTACCACCAGCTGGAACAACTGATTCCAGCGGCGCACGCCCTATCTGTCTTGCCAGTAGCACTGTCCTTAAACTCGATTGCCGGGGACATCCCAATGACAGAGATCATGACGTCAGTGAGTGTGCAATGTTCACTTGACACCTGATCTCCCAACTTTATTTTGGCCATTGAATTTACCGGCTGGAGAAAGCAACGACAGGTTGAGGTGGCTTGCAGCAGCAGGATAGAAACATAGAAAATAGGTGCAGGAGTAGGCCATTCGGCCCTTCGAACTTGCACCGCCATTCAACAAGATCATGGCTGATCACCCACCCCAGCACCTCCCCCCCATGCCCCCTCCACAACCACCGACCCCCGCCCCCCCCCAGCCGCAAGGACCACATCCAACTCCCTCCCGAACACATCCAATGAACTGGCATCAACAACTCTCCGCGGCAGGGAACCCCACAGGCCAACAACTCCCCGAGTGAAGAAGTCTCTCCCAATCCCAGCCCCAAACAGCCCACCCCTCATCCCAAGAGCGTGCGCCCCCCCCCCCGGCTCCGGACCCACCCAACACCGGGAATACTCCCCCTGCACCCAACCCGCCCCGTCCCGTCAGAATCCTTCCCAAATGCCGAACACCCCCGGATGTTGAGCCCCCAGCCCCGGCCACCCCAGAGCCACGCCCCCGCGACGCCAACCACACCACATCCACCAACCGCCATCTGCGCAGTCAACCCGTCCACTCCACTCTGATGCTGGCTCCAGCGACGCTATTTAAAGGGATCATCACCAATCACATATACCCAACAGGATTTTGAAGTTTGAGTAATTGTGTGCTACTTCCTGCAACTGCAATAATTTTCTTTCAGGTTATTTGGTATCAGGGAATGTTCTGACAAGTAAAAAAACTCCCTCCTTATTTTTGAGACGCTTCAAACTGCAACCCTTGCTAAAAGTCATCGGGGCTATACTGGCAGTCGACCTCGCCCTCCAGAGAACGAGAATGCATGCTAGGACGGAAGAGGAGGGCCATCAGGGCTCTCAACAAGGTCAGGTTGAGATCTTCTGACATCACTTCTACCTTCAATTAAGCGAGGAGGAGTGCATTAGGAGGCTTCGCTTCACCAAGGATGTGGTCATAGAACTCTGCCTCCTCCTGCAACCAGACCTCAGCCTTAGACCAGGACGACCATGGCTCTCCCAGTGGCAGTCAAGGTCACCATGACCTTCAATTTATTCGCCAGTGAATCCTCTCCGTCTGCAGCCGGAGACATTGCTAACATCTCTCACTTCGCCATCCATCGCTGCATCCGGGAAGTCACTGAGACTCTACACTAGGATAAGTGACCACATTAGCTTCCCAATCACCAGAGAGAAGCAGGACGAGCGTGCATGTGGCTTTGCCAGGTTAGCGGGCTTCCCCATAGTGCAGGGCGCCATCGACTGCACCCACGTAGCTTTACAGGCACCGCATAACAATCCTGAAATCTTCTGTACCGGCAAAGGCTACTCACTTAATGTGCAGTTTGTCAGCGACCCAGAGTTTGTTGGTGAGGCGGGAGTGCGAGCAGTGGCAGTCCAGGGAGTGTCGAGCGGCCTACAAAGGCCAGCCGGTGCAGCTGCAGGGAGAAGGCAAAAAAGTAGAAAGAAATCGAAAGGTGACATCACAGCCAAGGGGGTAAGTGATTGGTAAGTAGCTTTTCTTTTTTCTTTTCCTTATCAGTAAGTAACCGTTCAGCATTGTTGTTGCCAAATTAGATTAACCCAAGGGTTAAGTCATGGCAAGACAGCTCGGACACATGTTATGCTCCTCCTGTACTATGTGGGAAGTCAGGGACGCTTCCAGTGTCCCTGACGACTACGTGTGCGGGAAGTGCATCTGCCTGCAGATCCTGACAGACTGTATTGCGGCACTGGAGCTGCGGGTGGATTCACTCTGGAGCATCCACGATGCTGCGAATGACGTGAACAGCACGTTTAGCGAGTTGGTCACACCGCAGGTAAAGGGTACACAGCCAGATAGTAAAAGGGTGATCAACAGGAAGAGCAGGGCAAGGAAGGTAGAGCAGGGGATCCCCTGCGGTCATCCCCCTGCAAAACAGATACACCGCTTTGGGTACTGTTGAGGGGGATGACTCATCAGGGGAGGGCAGCAGCAGCCAAGTTCATGGCACCATGGATGGTTCTGCTGCACGGGAGGGCAGGAAAAAGAGTGGGAGAGCGATAGTGATAGGGGATTCAATTGTAAGGGGAATAGATAGGTGTTTCTGTGGCCGCAACCAAGACTCCAGGATGGTATGTTGCCTCCCTGGTGCAAGGATCAAGGATGTCTCCGAGCGGGTGCAGGACATTCTGCAAAGGGAGGGTGAACAGCCAGCTGTCGTGGTGTATATAGGTACCAATGATATAGGTTAAAAATGGGATGAGATCCTACGAGACGGCGTTAGGGAGCTAGGAGCTAAATTAAAAAGTAGGACCTAAAAAGTAGTAATCTCAGGATTGCCACCAGTGCCACGTGCTAGTCAGAGTAGGAATTTCAGGATAGCTCAGATGAATACATGGCTTGAGGAGTGATGCAGAAGGGAGGGATTCATAGAAACATAGAAAATAGGTGCAGGAGTAGGCCATTCGACCCTTCGAGCATGCACCGCCATTCAATAAGATCAGGACTGATCATTCCCTCAGTACCCCTTTCCTACTTTCTCTCCATACCCCTTGATCCCCTTAGCCATAAGGGCCATATCTACCTCCCCCTTGAATATATCCAATGAACTGGCATCAACAACTCTCTGCGGCAGGGAATTCCATAGGTTAACAACTCTCTGAGTGAAGAAGTTTCTCCTCATCTCAGTCCTAAATGGCTTTATTAGTCAGTAACTTTTAACATTGTTGTCGGCAATTTAAGTGTATCTAAGGGTTAAGTCATGGCAGGACAGCTCGGTCACGTGATATGCTCCTCCTGTACCATGTGGGAACACGGGGACAACACCAGTGTCCCTGACGACTACATGTGCGGGAAGTGTGTCCACCTCCGGCTACTGACGGTCCGCGTTGCGGAGTTGGAGCTGAAGGTGGATTCACTCTGGAGCATCCACGATGCTGAGAATGACGTATCATGTGTAGCGAATTGGTCTTACCACAGGAGAAGGGTCCACAGCCAGCGAGGGAATGGAAGACCAGCAGGAAGAGTAGTGCAGGGGTCCCCTGTGGTCATCCCACTGCAAAACAGATACACTGCTTTGAGTGCTGTTGAGGGGGATGACTCATCAGGAGTGGGCAGCAGCAGCCAAGTTCATGGCACCGTGGCTGGCTCTGTTGCACAGGAGGGCAGGAAAAAGAGTGGGCGAGCGATAGTGATAGGGGATTCAATTGTAAGGGGAATAGATAGGCGTTTCTGCGGCCACAACCGAGACTCCAGGATGTTATGTTGCCTCCCTGGTGCAAGGGTCAAGGATCTCTCGGAGTGGGTGCAGGACATTCTAAAAAGGGAGGGAGAACAGCCAGTTGTCGTGGTGCACGTTGGTACCAATGACATAGGTAAAAAAAGGGATGAGTTCCTACGAAATGAATTTAAGGAGCTAGGAGCTAAATTAAAAAGTAGGACCTCAAAAGTAGTAATCTCGGGATTGCTACCAGTGCCACGTGCTAGTCAGAGTAGGAATCGCAGGATAGCTCAGATGAATACGTGGCTTGAGCAATGGTGCAGCAGGGAGGGATTCAAATTCCTGGGGCATTGGAACCGGTTCTGGGGGAGGTGGGACCAGTACAATCCGGACGGTGTGCACCTGGGCAGAATCGGAACCAATGTCCTCGGGGGAGTGTTTGCTAGTGCTGTTGGGGAGGAGTTAAACTAATATGGCAGGGGGATGGGAACCAATGCAGGGAGATAGAGGGAAACAAAAAGGAGGCAAAAACAAAAGACAGAAAGGAGATGAGGAAAAGTGGAGGGCAGAGAAACCCAAGGCAAAGAACAAAAAGGGCCATTGTACAGCAAAATTCTAAAAGGACAGAGGGTGTTAAAAAAACAAGCCTAAAGGCTTTGTGTCTTAATGCAAGGAGTATCTGCAATAAGGTGGATGAATTAACTGTGCAAATAGATGTTAACAAATATGATGTGATTGGGATTACGGAGACGTGGCTCCAGGATGAGCAGGGCTGGGAACTCAACATCCAGGGGTATTCAACATTCAGGAAGAATAGAATAAAAGGAAAAGGAGGTGGGGTAGCATTGCTGGTTAAGGAGGAGATTAAGGCAATAGTTAGGAAGGACATTAGCTTGGATGATGTGGAATCTATATGGGTAGAGCTGCAGAACACCAAAGGGCAAAAAACGTTAGTGGGAGTTGTGTACAGACCTCCAAACAGTAGTAGTGATGTTGGGGAGGGCATCAAACAGGAAATTAGGGGTGCGTGCAATAAAGGTGCAGCAGTTATAATGGGTGACTTTAATATGCACATAGATTGGGCTAACCAAACTGGAAGCAATACGGTGGAGGAGGATTTCCTGGAGTGCATAAGGGATGGTTTTCTAGACCAATATGTCGAGGAACCAACTAGGGGGGAGGCCATCTTAGACTGGGTGTTGTGTAATGAGAGGGGATTAATTAGCAATCTCGTTTTTTGAGGATGTTTCCAGTGGAGTGGATAAGGGAGAACTAGTTGATGTGGTATATTTGGACTTTCAGAAGGCGTTCAACAAGGTCCCACACAAGAGATTGATGTGCAAAGTTAGAGCACATGGGATTGGGGGTAGTGTACTGACATGGATTGAGAACTGGTTGTCAGACAGGAATCAAAGAGTAGGAGTAAATGGGTACTTTTCAGAATGGCAGGCAGTGACTAGTGGGGTACCGCAAGGTTCTGTGCTGGGGCCCCAGCTGTTTACACTGTACATTAATGATTTAGATGAGGGGATTAAATGTAGTATCTCCAAATTTGCGGATGACACTAAGTTGGGTGGCAGTGTGAGCTGCGAGGAGGATGCTGTGAGGCTGCAGAGCGACTTGGATAGGTTAGGTGAGTGGGCAAATGCATGGCAGATGAAGTATAATGTGGATAAATGTGAGGTTATCCACTTTGGTGGTAAAAACAGAGAGACAGACTATTATCTGAATGGTGACAGATTAGGAAAAGGGGAGGTGCAAAGAGACCTGGGTGTCATGGTACATCGGTCATTGAAGGTTGGCATGCAGGTGCAGCAGGCAGTTAAGAAAGCAAATGGCATGTTGGCCTTCATAGCGAGGGGATTTGAGTACAGGGGCAGGGAGGTGTTGCTACAGTTGTACAGGGCATTGGTGAGGCCACACCTGGAGTATTGTGTACAGTTTTGGTCTCCTAACCTGAGGAAGGACATTCTTGCTATTGAGGGAGTGCAGCGAAGGTTCACCAGACTGATTCCCGGGATGGCGGGACTGACATATCAAGAAAGACTGGATCAACTGGGCTTGTATTCACTGGAGTTCAGAAGAATGAGAGGGGACCTCATAGAAACATTTAAAATTCTGACGGGGTTAGACAGGTTAGATGCAGGAAGAATGTTCCCAATGTTGGGGAAGTCCAGAACCAGAGGTCACAGTCTAAGGATAAGGGGTAAGCCATTTAGGACCGAGATGCGGAGGAACTTCTTCACCCAGAGAGTGGTGAACCTGTGGAATTCTCTACCACAGAAAGTTGTTGAGGCCAATTCACTAAATATATTCAAAAAGGAGTTAGATGAGGTCCTTACTACTAGGGGGATCAAGGGGTATGGCGAGAAAGCAGGAATGGGGTACTGAAGTTGAATGTTCAGCCATGAACTCATTGAATGGCGGTGCAGGCTAGAAGGGCCGAATGGCCTACTCCTGCACCTATTTTCTATGTTTCTATACCCCTTATCCTAAGACTATGTCCCCTGGTTCTGAACTTCCCCAACATTGGGAGCATTCTTCCCGCATCTAACCTGTCCAGTCCCTTCAGAATCTTACACGTTTCTATGAGATGCCCTCTCATCCTTCTAAACTCCAATGAATAAAGGCCCAGTTGATCCAGTCTCACCTCATAAGTAAGTCCAGCCATCCCTGGAATCAGTCTGGTGAACCTTCGCTGCACTCCCTCAATAGCAAGAACATCCTTCCTCAGATTAGGAGACCAAAAGTGTACACAATATTGCAGGTGAGGCCTCAGTAAAGCCCTGTACAACTGCAGTAAGACCTCCCTGCTCCGATACTAAAATCCCCTAGCTATGAAGGCCAACATACCATTTGCCTTCTTCACCGCCTGCTGTATCTGCATGCCCACTTTCAGTGACTGATGAACCATGACACCCAGGTCTCGTTGCACCTCCCCTTTTCCTAATCTGCCGCCATCCGGATAATGTTCTGCCTTCGTGTTTTTGCCCCCAAAATGGATAACTTCACATTTATCCACATTATACTGCATCTGCCATGCATTTGCCCACTCACCTAAACTGTCCAAGTCACCCTGCAGCCTCTTAGCGTCCTCCTCACAGCACACACCTCCACCCAGTTTAGTGTCATCCGCAAACTTGGAGATATTGCACTCAAATCCTTCATCTAAATCGTTAATGTATATTGTAAAGAGCTGGGGTCCCAGCACTGAGCCCTGCAGCACTCCACTAGTCACTGCCTGCCATTCTGAAAAGGACCCGTTTATCCCGACTCTCTGCTTCCTGTCTGCCAACCAGTTCTCTATCCACGCCAGTACATTACCCCCAATACCATGCGCTTTGATTTTGCACACCAATCTCTTATGCGGGGCCTTGTCAAAAGCCTTTTGAAATTCCAAACACACATCCACTGGTTCTCCCTTGTCCACTCTGCTAGTTACATCCTCAAAAAATTCTTCAAGCATGATTTCCCTTTCATAAATCCATGCTGACTTGGACCGATCCTGTCACTGCTTTCCAAATGTGATGCTATTTCATCCTTAATGATTGATTCCAACATTTTCCTCACTACTGATGTCAGGCTAACCAGTCCATAATTACCCATTTTCTCTCTCCCTCCTTTTTAAAAAAGTGGTGTTACATTAGCTACCCTCCAGTCCATAAGAACTGATCCAGAGTCGATCACCAATGCATCCACTATTTCTCGGGCCACTTCCTTAAGTACTCTGGGATGCAGACTATCAGGCCCCAGGGATTTATCAGCCTTCAATCCCATCAATTTCCCTAACACAATTTCCCACCTAATAAGGATATAGAAACATAGAAACATAGAAAATAGGTGCAGGAGTAGGACATTCGGCCCTTCGAGCCTGCACCGCCATTCAATGAGTTCATGGCTGAACATGCAACTTCAGTACCCCATTCCTGCTTTCTCGCCATACCCCTTGATCCCCCGAGTAGTAAGGACTTCATCCAACTCCTTTTTGAATATATTTAGTGAATTGGCCTCAACAACTTTCTGTGGTCGAGAATTCCACAGGTTCACCACTCTCTGGGTGAAGAAGTTTCTCCTCATCTCGGTCCTAAATGGCTTACCCCTTATCCTTAGACTGTGACCTCTGGTTCTGGACTTCCCCAACATTGGGAACATTCTTCCTGCATCTAAACCCATCAGAATTTTAAACGTTTCTATGAGGTCTCCTCTCATTCTTCTGAACTCCAGTGAATACAAGCCCAGTTGATCCAGTCTTTCTTGATATGTCAGTCCCGCCATCCCAGGAATCAGTCTGGTGAACCTTCGTTGCACTCCCTCAATAGCAAAAACATGAAGGCAGAATATTATCTGAATGGCAGCAGATTAGGAAAAGGGGATGTGCAACAAGACCTGGGTGTCATGGTTCATCAGTCATTGAAAGTTGGCATGCATGTACAGCAGGCGGTGAAGGCGGAAAATTGCATGTTGGCCTTCATGGCTAGGGGGTTTGAGTATAGGAGCAGGGAGGTCTTACTGCAGTTATACAGGGCCTTGGTGAGGCCTCACCTGGAATATTGTGTTCAGTTTTGATCTCCTAATCTGAGGAAGGACGTTCTTGCTAATGAGGGAGTGCAGCGAAGGTTCACCACATGGATTCCAGGGATGGCTAGACTGACATATGAGGAAAGACTGGATCAACTGGGCCTTTATACACTGGAGTTTAGAAGATGAGAGGGGATCTCAGAAACGTATAAGATACAGACGGTACTGGACAGGTTAGATGCGGGAAGAATGTTCCCGATGTTGGGGAAGTCCAGAACCAGGGGACACAGTCTTAGGATAAGGGGCAAGACATTTAGGACTGAGATGAGGAGAAACTGCTTCACTCAGAGTTGTTAACCTGTGGAATTCCCTGCCGCAGAGAGTTGTTGATGCCGGTTCATTGGATATATTCAAGAGGGAGGTCGATATGGCCCTTACGGCCAAAGGGATCAAGGGGTATGGAGAGAAAGCAGGAAAGGGGTACTGAGGTGAATGATCAGCCATGGTCCTATTGAATGGTGCTTCAGGCTCGAAGGGTCGAATGGCCTACTCCTGTACCTATTTTCTATGTTTCACACACAGTGAATCCTCAAAGTCAATGCCTGCTATCCTGGCAGCAATAATGATACCTTCATCCTGCACCAAACCAGTGTGCCAGGATTCTTCCAGCCACCACTTTAAGCTCGAGAGTATCTGCTCGGAGACAAGGCCTATCCACTCTCCATCTGGCTCACAACTCCCCTCCGCAACCCAAACACTCGTATTCAGCACTCATATGTTGAGAGCTATGCTTCCACTAGGAACATCATCGAGCAGATCATCGGCCTACTGAATCAACGGTTCTGTTGCCTTGGCCGGTCGGGAGAAGCCCTCCAGGTCTCAACTGAGCGGATGTCCCATTTCGTGATGGTCTGCTGCATGCGCCACAACTTGGCTATCGTGAGGGCGCAGTCCTTCCCACCAAGCTACCTCAGGAAGAGGAAGAGGGAGAGGACGAGGGAGGGAGGAGGCAGCCAGACAATCGGGCTTGTGGACGGGCTGTCCGTGACCGGCTCATCAGACGCCAATTTGCATGAATGAAACCCCAGGTTCCCGTAGCTCACGACATCCCCATCATACCATCCCTGTCTCACGCCAAATCACAGCATCCTCCTCGGCGCAATGCTGAAATGAGACACACCACAAAAGATTCCAAAACACAATTAATACATTTATCTTTAAACATATCACACATATTACATGAATACAATTAACTAATCAACCTGTGCAATCCCTAGTGCCAGTTGTTAATGCACCATTTCCTATTCTAGTGCTCCTACGCAGAGCATCCCCAGCGGTTGCAGCATAGCTGATGGAAGGCTGCTGAGTTTCCATGCAGGAGGCTTTAGATGGCCTTACAGGAAGACTTTGACCAGCTGTGGACCTAGAAGGCCCATCTGTAGACTGCACCGCCTCAGCAGGGATGGCAGTAGTCTGGCCCTGGTCGAAGGTGGTAGACCCAGCCGCTATAGCAGCAGTGCTTGGGTGGCATCACGCAGAGACTGCATGAGAGCAGTCCGAGCTTCCGCTGCAGCACTAAGACGTTGGGTCGTTTCCACCGGTGCTTCAATGGAAACTGTGACACCACTCATCGTGCATGCCATCACCCCAGGGTCACGACAGTCTCTCTGGGACTGGAGATCCTGGGCTTAATGCTGTGCGCAGAGCCCTGTGCTCCTTACCATTGGTAACTCGAACAGCCTTGCCATTGCACCCATCATTTCCGTGTGCATGTTCATCACCCTTCTTCTAAAGGCCTCCTCATTAAGGTCCTCATCAAGTCCTGTGCAGCAGACTTTTTCCTCCGGGGAGCTGGCCCCCAAGCTACCCTTTTCTCTTGGTCTTGTTCAGCCCACTTGTGCCCATTGCTTCACCCTGTGCAAGTCTCACTACTACACAAGCCTCTAAAGAACATAGTGCCAGTTTCTGAGCTGGTGTCAGCGAGTGACAAGATGCAGTGACGCGGTGTCTTCTTTTTCCTCCTCGCGCTCATCAGTGCCTTCGGGGACAGATTGCTTGGGTGCTTGCTGATTATCTGAAAGCAGAAAGGTACAAGAATCAGGTTATGGTGAGGGGAGGGGGGCAGGAAGGCAGAAATGCATGCATACAGCACGAGTAACTTGAAAATGAGAAAAGACTGTGGGCTAAGGGGGAAGGGGGATGCTAGGAGGAGGATTAGGAATGAATGTACTGTTATTGTTCCCCAAGGGGATCAACATCGCTGGTGGCCACGGCGCCCAGTGATCTCCAGCACTCGTGTCTCCAGCTGGCTCAGCTCTTCAATGTGGTCTTGGCCCCCAACTGTCCACTCCTGCTTCTGCCGATTACGAGCGATCTTAGCCTGCAAGTGCAATGGAAGGTCAGTGAATGCGGTGCAATGTGTTTGGGTGATGTGTCTGCCATAGTTGAATAGCTGTCATTGTATGCAAGGTGTGAAATGTGGATGTGAGCGTTGATAGGTGGAGATGGTTGGTGGGTGAGTGCTGGGGATACAGTGCATTGATCAGTGTGTGAAGCCTGTGGTACAGATGGTGGTACGTAGAACTTGTTGAAGCCTTCACTCACCCTGACCATCCGTGAGAGGTTGTTAAACTGCTTCCTGCACTGGGTGTGGATCCTGAGGACCACAGTGCTACCCGTGACATGGTGTGCTACTTCCCTCCACAGTGCAGCAGACTTGTGGTGAGGGCCTCCTGCCAGTTAGTGGGTACAGGATCGTCTGCCTTTTCTCCACCGCGAAAACCAATGTCTCCAGAGCTTCATCGGAGATCCTCCGGGCTCTCTTTCAAGAGTGACGATCTACTATCAGGATTTATAAAAAATTCTTCCTTCTCCTTGACCGTCTCATGGTTGTTGGGCAGCTGCACATCCAACAATGCTGAGAATGAGGTGATGCAGCATCACTGAACCTATCCTTTAAGTAGTGAAAAAAAACCATGGCAATCATTACTTGCAATCAGACTGCCCCGTATATTGGTCCAGCTTCAGGGTAATGCCAATGAGCTTGGGTTTCTAAGACTAAAACCATGCCTAAAGTAATTTTCATGAGGAGTATGAATTTTGCGTGCATCCTAGATTATTTTCAGGTGGTGCAGATTAACCATTTTTAGTCTAAACACTGCACATTTCTTGGCTATAACAAATTTCTAGCCCCTAATGCTTTAAAATGAGAATTCAGTTACCAAGAAACATCATTGCAACTAATATAATCACTGTAAAATTTATTGGGAGATGAAGAACATATTTACAAATATTATATGTAACACAATCTCCACTGCAGTTATTATAGTATCAGTCATCTTGAATCATTTACAAGGCACACTAAAAAAAAGACAAGACAATGTGTTGGAGGCTTGTAGGTTGCCGGACATAATGATATGTTGGCTTCTAGGTTGCTGCTGGTTTTCATTAAGGCTGTTCGCCTTTGGCTTTTAAATCGTAGTGGTACCTGAGGACATAAATGAGACAGTAAGCAAACTTTAAAAAAAGAATAAATTTGGTATTTAGTATGAAACAAAAGTAGCATTACACACCATCCTTCCTTACTACAGTGCCACTATATAAATGTCAGTACTAGCAAAACACAATCTAGAATGGAATTGCAGAGACTGGCGGAAACGGGAGACACATCTGGGGATATTGTATGTCTTTATCAAACAACAAGTTAAATTTCCAGACAAACTAGGAGGAACAGGCAAGCAGTGCAGGAATCTCAAGTACGGCACTCACAAACAGGTATTCAGTGTTGAATACCTGTGAGAATAATGACACCTCAGTGGAGTGCAGTCAGAAACAAATCAATGGCAACGTGCAAGATTCGACTGCACAGGGGAGCACAAGTGTAGGAATGCAGTTATTACAGAGGATTCTATAGTCAGGGGGTTAGAAAGGTGTTTCTGCAATTGTGGACACGAGTCCTGAGTTGCCTCCCTAGTGCCAGGGGAAAGAATGTCACAGAACGGGTGTAGGGGAAGGGGAACAGCTAGAAGTTGTGGTCGATGTTGGAACTAATGACAGGTAGGAAAAGGGTTGAGGTGCTACAGGCAGTTTCAGGAGCTGAGAAAAAGACTAAAGAACGGGACCTCAAAAGGTGGTAATCTCTGGATTACTTCCAGTCCCCCGTGCTGGTAAGTACAGAAACAGCAAGATAGTGCATGCAAATGTGTGACTAGAGAAGTGATGCAAGAGGGATGGCTTCAGATTTTTGGGGCATTGGGATCAGTTCTGGGGCAGGAGACACCAAGCCGGACAGGTGCACCTGAACAGGGCTGGGACCAAAGTCCCTGTGGGGGGGGGGGGGGGGGGGGGGGGAGGGAGGAGGGAGGAGAAAGAGTTTAAACTAGTTTGACAGGGGGAGGGGCATGAGGATGCAGCAGCAGCAGCAGCAGAGGAAAGACAAGGTGCATAGAAAACTAGGAGACAAACAAAGCCTACTTGCATGGTGTTGGAATACATGCGTGTTAATGCGAGGAATGTTAGAAATAAGGTTGAAGAGCTGCAGGTGCGAACTGCCACATGGGGTTATAATACAGTGGCTATAATGGGGACCAAGCAGGTTTAAACATGGGCAGGAATGGGAACTAAACATTCCTTGCGACAATGTATTTATGAGGGATAGGGAAGGAAAAAGACAGGAGTGGGGGCGGCAATACTGATCAAGGATAATATAAAGATGAAGTGGGATGATATACTCGAGGGTTCAAAGACTGAATCTATTTGGTTAAAGTTAAGGAACAGAAAAGGAGCTGTTACATTACTGGGTGTTTACTATAGACCCCCAAATAGAGAAAGATATAGAGGAGCAAATCTGTCGGCAAATTTCAGAGAAATGTAAAGCTAATAGAGCAATAATAGGGGACTTCAATTACCCAAATATAGACTGCAGAAATAAACCCAGTAAAGGGCAAGGAGGGTGAAGAATTCCTAAAATTCGTAATCAGGAAGCAGTGCTGGATCTAGTTCTGGGGAATGATGTAGGGCAAGTAGAGTGTATTGCAGTGGTAGAACATCTAGTTAATAGTGATCATAATATAATTAGGTTTAAAGTAGTTATGGAAAGAGACAAAGAAAAAAATCAAAGGTGAAAATACCCAACTGGAAGATTTGAGAAGGGATCTAGCACAGGTGGACTGGAAACAAAGATTGACCAGGAAAACAGTAAATGAGCTATGGCAGAGATAGTTCAAGGACAAACCAAGCATCCAAAGCTAGAGCTTCCTGGATGACAAAGGAAATGGAGGTTAAAATAAAACAAGGAGGTTTATGATAGATGCCAGGCACATAATAGAGTTGAAACCCATTCAGAATACAGAGTATGCAGGGAATAATTGAAAAAAATACAAGGTCAAAGAGAGCCCGAGAAAAAATTAGTGTGTAACATAAAAGTGAACCCCAAAGGAAGTCTTCATATTTAAGCAGAGGGTAGAGGGCATGACTCAGGTACTGATTGAGTACTTTGCATCTGTCTTCACAAAAGAAGTTGTTAATGTCACAGTAGGAAATTGGGGAGGGGAGAGTAGAAGAAATATTGGATAGGATTAAAAAAAGGATGCACTTACTTATACTGCAAAAATGGCCACCATGCTTGTCTATGATTGGTCCCCTTGGAGGATAAGCCACAGCCTGAAGTTTCACAGGAATGTGTAACTGGAATCACCCATCCCAAGGTCTCACTGACTTTGCAAATTGTAACTTGATCCACTTTGACTTCCTAAAGTGACAGAGGACAGAGCTCCCCAGAAGACAGCAAGGGCCAGCCAGAGAGAGAGAGAGAGAGAGAGAGAGAGAGAGAGAGAGAGTCGGGGGGGGAAATGTGCCTTACTGGAGTGCCTTTCAGTCTGCCTTCCAAAAAGGCAGGAGAACACATGTACGAGACCATAGAATACAGAACACACAACAAAGGTCTATTGTTAAAAATCCTTGGATCATGAAATTGTTTTATGGGTTGCAAATACACTGTGAATCCTGGCAGATTCAAATTCTGCTCACAGGAGCGACTGGTAATGCTAAACCAGATAATATAGAGAGAATAGATCAGTGAACTTTGTAGCAGGTTCCCATAGATTGCAATTCTAATTATACATCACCTAGCCCACTTATTCTGTAGAAAGATGCATTACTTACCTGGCAAGGGTTTTTCATTCTTTCAATGATATGCATTTTCCACGCAGACTATAGTCTAATTTGGCAGATTCCAGAGAAATCACATGCTAAACCAACCATATGATAACTTCATCATTAAGTTGGTGAAAGATGGTGTTGCCATGCACATCATATGAAGCTCCAGGACCTGTGCCATTGCTTTATTGTTTTGACCTCAAGTTAAACTGAACGCAACTAAATCAGTTACACTCCCCAAAATATATACTCTGTGGGAATGGGTGGGGTCATGGTGTATGGAGATACACATCATTTGAGGAATGAAGGAGACTATACCAGATAGGTAATCTATCTTTTTACATTCTCCATACACTATGGGAGCTTAGCAAAGTAAAGAAAGGCATTTTCATTTATATAATGCCTTTCACATAAAAATGATGTCCTGAGGTGATTCAGAAGTCATGGATTACTTTAGAAGTTCAGTCATTGTTGTTATGTGCACAAGGAGGGAGGCTGGGGAACTAAATATCCCTGCACAGCTTACCAGCTGATAAGTGCAGTTTACCAAAGGCAATGTTGTGCACTGCCATTAAATACTTAACAAATGTGCAAGAATTGTTCCAATCGACATCCTTTCATATCCTATCAACTGGAATCTGATTGAGAAACTCCTTAGAATGACTGGAATTGCCGTCAGCTTGCCCCTTAGCTTTCTTTTCTGCAAGACGATAGCAATGCAGGATGCACTCAATCTTCTGCCATCTTCTGCTTGGTCACTGGTTTGTGGAAATGGCTGTCCCCAACATGATCACAGACCAACAAGAGCTGTTTCTGCACTGAGTGTAAATTTCAATTTGTAATTTAGCCCTTTACATGCTAATACACTTGCTTGTTATTGCCCGCTTTGTTTTCTCATTATAGGGAAAACAAGATTGTACACTGGTGCTACCATACAACCTAAACTGCATCACTTTCTTTTAAATCCTGCTTTTATTGATAACGACAGCTCATTTTCTTTCTGCAAATTCAGCGTTGGTTTCAACCATTAACTGCAGGTATCAAGATGCCAACTCCTGGGAAAGCTACAAAAGAAACAAAACGCTGGTTGCCCTGTTTAATTAATATTGTATGAGATATTGAATCATTTAATGTAAATGACTGCTGTAGAGGGACTGCAGACTTTATCCTAACTATTGCAACATGATATGTAACAAGATATCCAATGAGAGGAGCCAAGTATCTTTGGCAGGGGGAAAAAAGATTGGCATTATGGCTTGGGTCCTGGGGCTTCTATGTCACACTGGAGTCGGAGATTTTAGATGTTGCAACATGTGGGTTCCCAGACCTAGTCAGCTAGATTATATAGCAACTTGTTTTATATTACACTTTTAATGTAATCATCATCCCAAAATGCTTCACAAATAGGCATAATGAAAACAGATGCTGAGGCAAGAAAGTAGTACTTAGGAGGCTTGACTGAAACCTAGGTTAAAGAGATGGATTTTGACCCTGGTCCAGATGGATTGCATCTGTGCATATTAAAAGGAATTAGGGGAGATAGCAGAAGCACTGTTAAATATATATAACATTTAATTAGAAAAAGGAATAATGCCAGAAGACTGGCAGGCAGCTAATGTTATTCCTATATTTAAAAATCTAAATAGAACAAGTCCAGGAAACTGTATGGTAGGAAGTAGTGGTATGTAGTGGTAGGAAAGATAATGGAATCTTTACTCAAAGATGTAATAGAAAAACATTTAGAAACTCAAAATATAATAGAGTAATCAGCACAGATTTCAAAAGGGAATGTCATGTTTGACCAACCTTATTAAATTATTTGAAGAAGTAAAATAAAGAGTAGACAAGAGTAATGTAGCAGATGTAATATATTTGGATTTTCAAAAGGCTTTCAATAAAGGTATCGCATAGTAGACTCATGACTAAGGTCAGAGCATGTGGGGTCAGGTAGAAGAATGGATAGCAAGCTGGATAGACAGAAAACAAAAAGAGTAGGGGTTAAGGGCAGGTACTCAGACTGACAAAAGGTGGGAAGCAGTGTTCCACAGGGATCACTGTTGTTTGCAATATAAATTAATGATTTGGACTCAGGAATCGGAAGTACAATTTTTAAATTTGCGGATGACACCAAATTAGGGAGCGTGGTTAACACAAAGGAAGAATGCAACAATTACACGATGACATCGAAACTTAGAAATATAGAAAATAGGTGCAGGAGTAGGCCATTCGGCCCTTCAAGCCTGCACTACCATTCAATATGATCATGGCTGATCATGCAACTTCAGTAACCCATTCCTGCTTTCTCTCCATATCCCTTGATCCCTTTAGCCGTAAGAGCCACATCTAACTTCCTTTTGAATACATCAACTTTCTGTGGTAAAGAATTCCACAGGTTCACAATTCTCAGTGAAGAAGTTTCTCCTCATCTCGGTCCTAAATGGCTTACCCTTATCCTTAGACTGTGACCCCTGGTGCTGGACATCCCCAACATCGGGAACATTCTTCCTGCATCTAACCTGTCCCGTCCCGTCAGAATTTTATATGTTTCTATGAGATCCCCTCTCATTCTTTTAAATTTCAGTCAATCCAGTCTTTCTTCATAGGTCAGTCCTGCCATCCCAGGAATCTGCTGAACTTTCGCTGCACTCCCTCAATAGCAAGAATGTCCTTCCTCAGATTAGGAGACCAAAACTGTACACAATATTCAAGGTGTGGCCTCAAGGCCCTGTACAACTGCAGTAAGACCTCCCTGTTCCTATACTCAAATCCTCTCGCTATGAAGGCCAACATACCATTTGCCTTCTTCACCGCCTGCTGTACCTGCATGCCAACTTTCAATGAATAAACTTGCAGAAATGGGTGTGTAATTGGCAAATAAATTTCAATATAAATAAGTGTAAGGTGATGCATTTTGGTAGGAAGAATAAGGAGGCCACATACTGCTTGGATAATAAGTCTAAATGGTATAGAGGAGCAAAGGCATCTAGGGTACAGATACACACGTCACTAAAAGGAAGGACGCAGGTTAATGAGGCCATAAAAAAATAAACTAAGCACAGGGGTTAATTTCTAGAGGGTTAAAATTGAAAAGCAGGTAAGTCATGCTAAATTTGTATAGAAACTTGGTTAGACCACATTTGGAGTACTGTGCACAGTTCTGGTCTCCAGATTATAAAAAAAGATAGAGGCATCGGAGAAGGTTCCAAAAAAAAAACATTTACTGGAAAATACCAGATTGGAGAGGTTATAACTATCAGAAAAGAGAACAGTGACATGTAATGTTCCCCTTAATTTTTGGGGGGCGCACAATCCCTTTAACGGTCTGTACGGCACATTCAAAGTTTTGCAAATGCACAAAATTTTACATTGGAAAAGTTGGTTCCGGGCTGCGCGGGACCAGCAGACAGCACATGTGGCTGCGCAGATTAGCGGGAACGTTGCTAACTTGTGACCGGATAGAGGTCTTCAAGATAATGAAAGGGTTTGATAAGAGTATACATGGAGAAGTTGTTTCAACTTGTGAGGGAGACCAAAACTAGAGACCATCAATATAAGATACTCACTAATAAATCGATTGAGTAAATAAGTTTCTCTTGAATTACCTAAAGAGTGTTAAGAATGTGAAATGCAGAGTAGTTGAGACAAACAGCACAGATGCATTTAACAGGAACCAAGATAAGCACGAGGGAGAAAGGAATGGAAGGATATGTTGATAACGTTAGATGAAGAGGGATGGGTGGAAGCTCGTGTGGAGCATAAACTAGTTGGGTCAAATGTCCTGTTTCCATGCTGTAGACTCGATAAGGAGATTTTGAAAGTATGGAGAAAGCAGTAAAGAGATGGAGAAATTTAGGGAGGACATTCCAAAGAGCTGGGACTGAGGCAGCTGAAGACATTTGCCACCATTTCTGGGTAAAAGGAGGGGAATGGGGTGGGATTCACAGAAGGCTTGAGTAAGAGGAATAGAACATATAAACGGGTCCTTTTCAGAATGGCAGGCAGTGACTAGTGGGGTGCCACAAGGTTCAATGCTGGGACCCCTGCTATTTACAATATACATTAATGATTTAGACGAAGGAATTGAATGTAATATCTCCAAGTTTGCAGATGACACCAAGCTGGTTGGCATTGTGAGCTGTGAGGAGGATGCTAAAAGGCTGCAGGGTGACTTGGACAGGTTAGCTGAGTGGGTAAATCCATGGCAGATACAGTATAAATGTAGATAAATGTGAGGTTATCCACTTTGGTGGCAAAAACAGGAAGGCAGAATATTATCTGATTGGTGACAGATTAGGAAAAGGGGAGGTGCAACGAGACCTGGATGCCATGGTACATCAGTCATTGAAAGTTGGCATGCAGGTACAGCAGGCGGTGAAGGCGGCAAATGGCATGTTGGCCTTCATAGCGAAAGGATTTGAGTATAGGAGCAGGGAGGTCTTACTGCACTTGTACAGGGCCTTGGTGAGGCCACACCTTGAATATTGTGTACAGTTTTGGTCCCCTAATCTGAGGAAGGACATTCTTGCTATTGAGGGAGCACAGCGAAGATTCACCTGATTCCCGGGATGGCAGGACTGACATATGAAGAAAGACTGGATCGACTAGGCTTATATTCACTGAAATTTAGAAGAAAGAGAAGGGATCTCATAAAAACATATAAAATTCTGACAGGATTGGATAGGTTAGATGCAGGAAGAATGTTCCCGATGTTGGGGGAAGTCCAGAACCAGGGGTCACAGTCTAAGAATAAGGGGTAAGCCATTTAGGACCGAGATGAGGAGAAACTTCTTCACTCAGAAAATTGTGAACCTGTGGAATTCTCCACCGCAGAAAGTTGTTGAGGCCAGTGCCATAGATATATTCAAAAAGGAGTTAGATATAACCTTTACGGCTGAAGGGATCAAGGGGTATGGAGAGAAAGCAGGAATGGGGTACTGAAGTTGCATGATCAGCCATGATCATATTGAATGGTGGTGCAGGCTCGAATGGCCAAATGGCCTACTCCTGCACCTATTTTCTATGTTTCTATATCAGAAGGGATACAGGGCTGGAGGAGATTGCAGAGATAGGGTGGAGCAAGGCCATGGAGAGACAAATGCACAAAGACAAGAATGGTATTAAAAGGATTAGGGAACTGACAGCCAGTGTAGTGATAGGCGAGTGGGACTTAGGACAGGATGTGTGAGGCAGAGCTTTAGAGCTTATGGATGTCAACAAGAAGTCTGTTAAAGCAGTTGAGCAGGTGACAAAAAGGTTCAGGGCTGAGGGCTCAAGCTAAGGGCAGAAGCAGACAATATTGGATGTGAAAGTAAGCAAAATGATGAGGAAAACAACCATTACATGCTTATTAAAATGTGTGGAAATATAATTTTGCAGTTTTATTAGAACTTCATACAGGGGGTAAGGCATGTTTAATTTATTGTTTAAAGGGACTTAGAAAGTGAAAACAATCTTACTTTAGAAGCTAGCATTTCTAGCATCTAAACCATGTGCCCAGTAAACAAACCTTGCAACAGCAGATACTTACTTTGTGATACGCAGTAGTTGTATACTACCTGCACAGCCCAAAAAGAAGTTTACAGCAAACAAACTCCAGTTCTTCGGAATAATCACAAGCGAGTATCTGGACCAAATCAAACCTGTTACAAAATAAATTATTAGTTTCTAATACCCAGTATCATAATATGCAAAATCAACCACAGAAAGCATGGAATCAGAAAAGGTAATTGAGCCTATCATGGACTCTATCCCAGCTATTTAATGGCCTGGATTTGCGGTTAGTGGCAATGGGACGGCGCTCACTGCTGACCTCGAAAAAAGCAGCCCACAAAGATTAGCGGGCTCTAAAAAGTGTGGATTTCCTCTATTCCAAATTGACTTTGAATTTGGCGCCATCTGTGGTGTTCAGCATAAGTGTATGGTGCAGGCAGGCATTCAGGCAGCCAGCCAGATTGAAGAATTCTCAGACAGCAAAGCAGAAAGTAAAAAGTAGGGAACATTATAATTCACATTTTAATCAAAGCAAAATAAAGATTGGGACATAACCATAGTATTAAAGTAGAAGCTGAAATATCAAATTTTTAAAAAAAATTAAATTTTATTTTTAAAATCATGTAATTTTGAAATGTTCTTCTGAGGGAATGAGACTCCATATTTGTAAAATTAATTTTTCAGGGCCAGAGATGTTGTTCAACAGTAGTTATGACTTAGTACGCTGTTAAAAATTCACTTACACCTGATTAAACGAGCGGTAACATTTTCTTTGGTTTTTACAGCAAGAATAGTGCATAAAAAGTTGAAGTTCAAATCAATTCACTGATTCTGTGTTGATTACACCCGAGATGACTGCAACAGCGCACCCTAGGGTATCACGGACAGCAACTTCCAAATTTCCACGTTTAATTGTGCATTTGTGGCATCAGTTTTACACAGTAATGACAGCGAGTGCTGACAGTTTTGCAGTCACTACAACCACAGGTTCCAGGCCAATATTCTCTTGAACAAACATATTGTGTAAATACTTCCTGACAGCCAAAAAGGGAAAAAAGTAAAATCAAGATTCCACCACCGCCGCCCCCATCTTTCCGGTAATCAGCTCTAGCAAGCTGCCCACCAAAGACAAGTCTAAAAGTCCTAACTGCTTTGAGACAAAGAACACTGCTAGATCTCTCAGCCCCATTGCCCCTGCTCTTAAAATGGATGCATGTTCAAGTCTGCTAGAAAATAGAGGTTATGATCTGAAATTGTTGAACTCAATGTGGAGTCTGGAAGGCTGTAAAGTTCCTAATCGAAAGAGGTGCTGCTGTTTCTTGAGCTTATGTTGAGCATCATTGGAGCAGTGTAGAAGGCCGAGGAGCAGGAATGGAGCAGTGAATTAAAGTGACAGGTGACCGGAAGCTCAGGATCATGATTGCAGACTGAACGGATGTGTTCCACAAAGCGCCCATCCAATCTGTGTTTGGTCTCCCCAATGTAGAGAAGACTGCATCATGAGCAGCGAATACAATATACAAAATTGAAAAAGTACAAGTAAATTGCTGTTTCACCTGGAAGGAGTGTTTGGGGCCCTGGAGAGTGGGAAGGGAGGAGGTAAAAGAGCATCGCCGGCGCTTGCATGGGAAGGTGCCGTGGGAAGGGGAGGGGGTGATTGAGGAGCAATGTTCCCTTTAAGCTGCATGCCTCGCAGTGCTCCAAGGAACAAGGGAAATCCTATTGTGGTTTTGGGAAGGAGGGGAAGGGGTGAGCGCAGAAGTGCGGGAAATGGAAGAGAGATGGTCAAGGGCGCTGTCTACCACAGTAGAGGTGAATCCTCGGTTGACAAAGAGAAAATATCGGAAGCACTGGTACGGAAGGTAGCATCGTCAGAACAGATGCGATGGAGAAAGGAATCAAGCCCTCAAGCCCTCACAGGAGGCAGGGTGGGAGTAAGTGTAGTCAAGGTAGCTGTGGGAGTCAGTGGGCTTATGGTGGATATTAGTCAATAGCACATTAGTCAGCAGAGTAAAATACGTTAAAGCACCACAGCCTTATTAGACAAATGTTAGATCACCCACTTACAAGAGTTCTTTCTCTCAGCTGCACTGCTATGGAAGTATTTCCCGCACAATGGGCCCAAGTTTCGGGACGCGCCTAAAACGGCGCAGCCCGGACCTGGACGCCCATTTTTCGCGCCAGAAAGTGCGCCTAAAAAAAACTTCCAGATTCTCTGGCTCCCTGCAAGTCTTCTGCAGCCGGGCGCAGCGCAGCACGAGCTGTTGGGGGCAGAGCCAGGTCCCTGCGCTGAAAACAGTGCCGGGACCTCTGCACATGCGTGCTACAGTGGGTGCGCATGTGCAGTAGCTCCAGGCGCCCAAAACTGTGTGGGAGGGGCCCGAAGCACGCAGCCCCTAGCCCTGGCCGAATGGCCTCACTGGGGCTGCGTGAATAAGGCTCCTCCCACGCTCAGCTCCTGCTTCCTCTGGACCAGACCCGACCAGACTCGACCCTCGCTCCCACCCCTCGGTGACACTCTCTCTCTTTCCTCCCTCCCCCCCCGGACCTCCGCAACTCTCTTCTTCACCCCCCCCGGACCTCCGCGACTCTCTCCCTCACACCCCCCCCCCCCCCGACCTGTAAATCTAGCCCGAGGTCTTGGGCCCGGCCGTTCAGCCTCCTTCTCTCCCTCCCCCCACTCCTCTCTCCTTCCTTCCTTCTCTCCCTCTCTCCCTTCTCTCTTCCCTCCCTCCCTCCTCTCGCTATCAGAAACACAGACACTGACAGACAAGAGAGTGAGAGAGACACACACACAGACAGACAGACAGACAGAGAGACAGACAGACAGACAGAGAGACAGAGAGACAGAGAGACAGAGAGACAGAGAGACAGAGAGACAGAGAGACAGAGAGACAGAGAGACAGAGAGACAGAGAGACAGAGAGACAGAGAGACAGAGAGACACTGGGGGGACCGTACCAGCACACTGTTGGAGGACTCCCGGTGCTGCAGTCGGTAAGTAGAAAATGTTTTATTTATTGATTTTTTTGTTAATTACTTTTTATTAATTTTTTTTGATTGATTTATTGGTTGATTTATTGATGTATTTATCATTTATTATTGATGATGGCTCTTTATTTGTAAAACTGAAGTGTTTAATGTTTGTAAACTTCCCTTTACCGCCCCCCCTCCCATTCCTTACGCCTAATTTGTAACCTACGCCTGATTTTCTAAAGTGTAGACAAGGTTTTTTCGAACGTACAAAAATCTTCACTTACTCCATTCTAAGTTAGTTTGGAGCAAGTTTTCACTGCCGAAACTTTGAAAACAGGCGTAAGTGGCCGGACACGCCCCCTTTTGAAAAAAAAATTCTGTTCCAAAGTGAAACTGTTCTAACTGACTAGAACTGGAGCAAACTAAATGCCGAGAATTTGAATTTCTAAGATACTCCGTTCTACACCAGTTGCTCCAAAAAATCAGGAGCAACTGAGGCCGAAACTTAGGCCCTAAAGAGTCGGGGTGGGAGAAGAGTAGAAAGGGAGAAGGTTAGAGTTGGCCAAAGTAATTCTGTTCAGTATTGGCATCCCACTTGCAGGCTGGGATCAAAGTTAATAAAGTTTAAACTGGAATACATTACAAAAAAGAAAAAAAGAGACTTTACCTGTAGCACAAAGCACTCCTGACTGAGCTGGACTAAGTTTGTCTGCAGGCCTGGCCAGGTCAGCTATTCCTGCAGTGACTAAACTCTGTGGAGAAAGTGGGGAAAAAAGAACATGAAATAAACCACTTCAGTGACAATATACCACAAATGCATTAACCTCTCTCGTTTGGCATTTATTTTTTTCAATTAGGTTTTATAGCTTCAAAACCCAACATTTCTCAGCATTTTTTTATTGGTTAATACAGTAAGTAGCTGAGCCAGTCAGACCAGGATGGTCCTAAGTTCCATTCTTGGTCTGACCTGGGTTAACTGGTCTCAGCAGAGGCAACTTTAGGGGACTACAATTGGTCTCAGTGTCACAAGTTATGAAGAGCAAAATTGACAAACTTCATATTCCTACTCATCTGGGTTTATTGAGCATAGCACAATATAAAAACGAACTTATTGTTCTCTTAGAACATCACTTAAGGGTTGCAATTGCTCTGTAATGAACTTCCTGCAACTACACTGGGGTTCAATTTTGTTCCTCGTCCAAAATGAAAAGTTATCCTGATCAGTCATTGTTCATTCACACCACAACCAGCACACTTCAACCACAACATTATTACTGCATACTACAACTATTTTAAAATTAAATTATAAAGCTGAGTGCCCCCTTATTAAAGGGGCACCAGAACTGACAAATTAATAAAACATTGTGAACCTTAAACGGTCAAATTAAAATTGGGTTGTGATGCACTCCAGTCCCTCCGCCGCCCACCTCTCGCGGAAGACCGCGAGTGTACTAGTGGACACTGCGTGCTCCATTTCCAGGGACACCCTGGTGCAACAGCTCTACAACTCTTTCGTTGCAAAAACAACAATTAATCCAAGTGCCCCCTTATTAAAGGGGGGGGCACTCCAAACATTTTTCAAGTGCCCTTTTTTTGTTTTTTTTAAGGGCACCGAGAGGCAAATTATACAAGTGCCCCCCTGCTTCAGGGGAACTAAAAACCCGGCAATAAACCAATTGAACTTTAAAACATATAAAATCAAATTAAAATTTGGTTGCCGGGTGTGATGATGCACTCCAGTCCCTCCGGCGTCCACCTCTCACGGAAGGCCGCGTGCATACCGGTGGACACCGCGTGCTCCATCTCCAGGGACAACCTGGCCCGTATGTAGGCGCGGAAGAGAGGCATGCAGTCGGGCTGAACGACCCCCTCAACTGCCCGCTGCCTGGACCGGCTGATGGCACCCTTGGCCGTGCCCAGGAGCAGTCCTACGAGGAGGCCCTCGGACCTACCCGCTCCCCTCCGCACAGGGTGCCCAAAGATCAGGAGCATGGGACTGAATTGCAACCAGAAATTGAGGAGCAGCCCCTTTAAATAATGAAACATGGGCTGCAACCTCGCACATTCGATAAAAACATGGAACACGGACTCTTCCAGACCGCAGAAATTGTAGGCGGCCTGGGAGCCCGTGAACCGACTTAAAAATTTGTTGCACGGGACTGCTCCGTGCACCACCCTCCAGGCCAAGTCCCCGATAAATAGTGGGAGGATTCCCGCTTCGTGCACTCCATCGGGGACCCCTGCCTCCTCCAGACGGCAAGATGGTACGCCATGGCGTGTCCGGACAGCAGACGAGGATGGCAAGGTTGAGAGTGTGCAGGAGCAGCCCGTACAGGAAACCCCTCCGTGCAGAACTGAAAGGCACGGAGGGGATTTCTCCGAGGTGGCTCAAGTTGTGAGGCGCCGGCTCCTGAGGGAGGTTTCGGGGCTTGGCGCCAATGAGGAATTCCATCCGGATGGGGGTCAGTTTGGACGGGATCTCCCCACATGCTTGAGCCTCCTCGACACACCTAACGGAGTCAGGGCCCAGTGCTGTTTTTAGCGACTCGATAGCATCGGCCGCGCGGCGGACGTCGGCCCAGTTTAGGCGCCATGCCAGCACGTCTGGCGCCATCCAGCCCGCTCCTCCGCCAATCGAGCAGATCCCTGACCCTGGTCACTTCGCCAGCCACAGCCCTCTCGTCTGCCTGCCACCTAAAACCGCGGTCGTGGAGGTACGGATTCCTGAGCAGCGGCTCCTGCAGGACAGCCGCCACTCCAGCCGGTGGAGAGCTGCGCTTGGTGGAGACTTTGTTCCAGACCTTGATGAGTTCCTGGTAAAAGACAGGCAGCCCCTGCATGGCGGTCCTGACGCCCCCCAAGCTCACAAACAGGAGCTGCGTGTCGTAATTGAGGCTGTGCTGCTGGCGGAAGAAATACGTCGCCAGCGCACGCCACCTAGGAGGGGGCTCGATGTAAAGGTATCTCTGCAGGGTCTGAAGATGGAAAGTCGCTAGCTGGGTGCTGACGCATACCAACGACTGACCGCCCTCCCTAAGCGGGAGACTCAAGACTGCGGCAGAGACCCAGTGCTTCCTGTTGTTCCAGAAGAAGTCTACCAGCTTCTTCTGTATCTTGGCAACAAACGCAGGGGGAGGGGTCAAAGTGACCAGCCGGTACCACAGCATAGCGGCCACCAGCTGGTTTATGACTAGCGCTCGACCCCTGTAGGACAGCACTCGGAGCAATCCTGTCCAGCGCCCTAGGCGAGCGGCGACCTTGGCGTCCAGCTCTTGCCAGTTCGCCGGCCAGGCTTCCTCGTCGGGGCTAAGGTAGACTCCCAGATAGAGGAGATGGGTCGTGCTCCAGGCAAAAGACCCGAGCTCCTCCGGCAGGGAGTCTCCCCACCACTGACCCACCAGGAGTCCGGAACATTTCTCCCAGTTGATCCTGGTGGAGGATGCGGCCGAGTAAATCTCCTGGCACTCACGCATCCTCCGCATACTACAGTATCACTTTCTGTTTTCAGTTGTGCAATATTGGCTAGGTGGTGGCGTTTATATTTGGGGAGAGACGGTGCAAGGGGAAAGGGTAATGATTTCACTAGATGGTTTCCATGCAGCATTCTATTCTGTAGCTATTACTTATATGCAGATTGCAGAAGTATAGATTGAAGCAGACTGTTTTTCAGTAGTTGATGGGGTCTAGAATGAGGGGCCATAGATACAAGATTAACAGAGATCATGCTGGATAGTTCTTTGTTGGCAGGCGTGGACACAGTGGGCCGAAATTGCCTCCTTCCGTGCTGGAAATTTCTATGATCTATGATCTAGAACAGAGGGCAGGAGAGACCCCTTCACACAAAGTTTTGAGGCTCTGGAATTAACTTTCACGGTTAGTGGTTGAGGCAGAAACTAAGTCAATATTCAAGATTAGATTGGATTGGTGGATGAAAGAAAAGACGTTGAAGTGATATAGAAACAAATGTGATTACAACTACAGGTTGAACCTCTCTTATCCGGCACCATTCCCAGCCGCTGGGGGTGGCGCATGTGCAGATAAATTTTTTTCGTACTCACCAATATTCTCTGCTCTTCTGAAGACGGAGACTCCTTCCTCGGTCCAATTCTGAAGGCACTGATTGCCTATGTAGCCTTGAAGGTGTGAAGGTGGGTATTCCAAGTCGGTGGTGGGGGGGGGGGGGGTATGGAAAGAGGGGTTCAACCTGTATTACTAATAATTATATTTTGAATTAAATTATAAATAAAAGCGCGATAAAAGTTATTTAAAAAAAAATATATATGTTTAAAACCCCCCGGCTAGTTTTTTGCTTTGCCGAGCTTGGCCGCTATCTTTCTCCTCGAAGCCGGGAACTCCTGCAACCACAGAGCAGCCATACCTCCGCTTAGGCTGGGTGGGCTTGCTCTTAATGCGATCCCAGCTCAGCACATGGATAGCACGGAGTCCCATTGACCTGCCTCGCCGCGACCTGGGCTAACCGCTCCTCCCCTCCTCGCTGCCATCGGCGCTCCCTCCAGGGTCAGGCTGCGACCTGGGCTGGCCACTCCTCCCCTCCCCCATCGACGCTTCCTCTGGGGTCGGGCCGTGTCCTCCGTTCCCTCTGGGGTCGGGCCGGTGGGGGGCGTTGTCTTTGGGCTGGCCATGTCCTTGTCGCTTTGCCGAACAAAAAGAAAAGATCTCTTCATTACTTTCAATGAGTCTTGGAGATTTTTTTTTGGGGGGGGGGGGGGGGGGGGAGGCGGAGAGAAAGAGGGGTGCTGGGCTAGCAGTTGTAAAAGATGGTAGAACACTTGACCTCCCCTTGTCCGGCAAAATCCCTTACACAGCAGGTCCTGAGGGGGTCAGATAAGAGGTTCAACCTGCATTTGCCACTTCGGGTGGTCTTGGGACAGGGATTCCCAGGTGTCGGTGGGGATGTTACACTTTATCAAGGAGGCTTTGAGGGTGTTCTTGAAACGTTTCCTCTGTTCACCTGGGGATCGCCTGCCGTGTAGGAGTTCTGAGTAGAGTGCTTGCTTTGGGAGTCTTGTGTCAGGCATGTGAACAATGTGGCCCGCCCAATATGGTCAGTGCTTCGATGCTGGCCTAATCAAAAACATTGACGTTGGTGCATCTATTCCCCCAGGGGATTTGCAGGATCTTGCGGAGACATCGTTGGTGGTATTTCTCCAGTGATTTGAGGGGTCTCCTGTATATGGTCCACGTCTCAGCCATACAGGAGGGCGAGTATTACTACAGCCCTGTAGACCATAAGCTTGGTGCCAGATTTGAGGGCCAGATCTTCGAACACTCTTCCTCAGGCGACTGAAGGCTGTGCTGGCGCACTGGAGGTGGTGTTTGACCTCGTCGTCGATGTCTGCCCTTGCTGATACTAGGCTCCCAAGGTATGGAAAGTGGTCCACGTTGTCCAAGGCCCGCGTGGATTTTGATGACCGGGGGTCAGTGCTGTGTGGCGGGGTCAGGTTGGTGGAGGACCTTTGTCTTACAGATGTTTAGTGTAAGGCCCATGCTTTTATATGCCTTGGTGAAGGTGTTAACGATGGCTTGGAATTCAGCTTCTGAATGTGCACAGACTTCTGCGTATTGTAGTTAGACGACAGAGGATGGGACGGTCTTGGATCTAGCTGGAGGCGACGAAGGTTGAACAGGTCCTATAGTTTAGTTCCACTCCAGCGGGGAGCTTGTTGAGCGCGAGATGGAGCATTGCAGCGAATGCATGACCTCATCTCTCTCATCTGTAAGGAGTGCATGCCTGGAGATTTCAGAGATGCCGTAATCGTGACCATCTTTAAAAAAGGGGACAAGTCCAACTGCGGCAACTACAGAGGAATCTCCCTATTGTCGGGCACTGGGAAAGTCATCGCTAAAATCCTCCTCAACCGTCTTCTCTCGGTGGCTGAGGAGCTCCTCCCGGAGTCACAGTGCGGATTCCGTCCACTACGGGGTACAACGGACATGATCTTCACGGCATGACAACTGCAAGAGAAATGCAGGGAACAGCACCAACCCTTGTACATGGCCTTCTTTGATCTCAAAGACCTTTGACACTGTTAACCGCGAGGAACTATGGAGCGTCCTCCTGCGTTTCGGCTGCCTCCAAAAATTTGTCACCATCCTCCGCCTGCTCCATGACGACATCCTGACCAACAGATCCACCACAGACCCAATCCACGTCTGGACCGGGGTCAAGCAGGGCCGAGTCATCGCGCCAACCCTCTTCTCGATCTTCCTCGCTGCAATACCCCATCTCGCGCTCAGCAATAAAGACAGAACAGTTGTGACTTTAGGGTGTACACGCATGTTGTTCATCACATTTCACACCAAAGTCCTCTATGGGGCTGTTTATTCTAAAATAAATTCTATTTGAAAATATTTCAAGTAATCCCAAATGCTACCATATTGAACTATTACAGCACATCATAATATGGAGTATAGAGAAACTTGGGTCAAGCCAGGCACTAAAAACATTTGTTTGTACAAATGTACAATTAAATTTAAGTCCGGAGATTTAGGCTAAACAACTGTGGCATTATTATGGTAATTCATCTACACATTAGAAAGCAAACCCTCAGGTTGTAAATTAATGTTGAAGAGGAAATTCGAGATACTTCTAAATGTATAGCGGTTTCTAAGAATCAAAATGAACACCGACAGCATGCAATGACACTCTTACCCCAAAACAACCAAAACCAACGAGGGGAAAATCTCAGCAAAAAAAGCTCGATAGCAAAGCACAGAAAAAGATAAAATAATATTTCTAAATTTATGCTTCCAGCCCCTCTATCAGAAGGTCCCATGTGACCAACCATTTTCAGCATGCAAAGTTTGAACAGCCTGGGCAACAAACTCTTTCACCAGTCAGCATCAATTCCTTCTGTGATTAGCCAACAGACATGCATTCCTAACGTTAAACCGAAGTCCCACTTGCCCCCTTAGGTAGACATAAAAGATGTCATTACACTATTTGAAGAAGAGCAGGGGTGTACTGCTGATGTCCTGGCCAACATTTATTCCTCAACCAGCATAATTAAAACAGTTTAATTGGCCATTCAGAAGAACCACCAAAATGATGCAATAGCCTTAAAAGGATTAAATGATGATGACAGGTTGCATAAACGGCTGGTATTCCTTTAAGTTTAGATGGTTGAAGTCTAATCTAATTGAGGTGTTTAAAACAATCAAGGGATTTGATAGGGTAGATACAGAGAGGCCACATTTCCAGTGTGCCGATTTTTGTGCAATTGTAGAGGTACATCCGATTTTTTAGTGGCCTACTGCACCAAAAAGAAGTTGGAAGTTTCACTGCAATAAATTTTTGAATTTGGTGCGGCGCAGATTGTCCTGAATCTCTGTGGGTGGAGCTTAAGTTTTTGCACTAAAAACTGAGGTTGCCAGGGTAACAAGGGACACACTGAAGGGCTGAGGCTGGAAAGTGAAACATATGCCACTCCTACCACGGGCCAAAAGGCCCCCCGCCCCCGTTCCTATCCCGGGCGGAATGGCCCCCGTCCCCAGTGCTATCCCGGGCCAAAAGGCCCCCCGCCCCCAGTGCCGCTCCTATCCCGGGCTGAAAGCCCGCCCTCGGTGCCGTGACTTCTTCCCACCCTCCAAAGCCTAACTCTGCTCCGCTAAAACAATGTTGTCTTTTCTGCACCGCTTTTCTCAAGTTCCGGTAAGGTTTTTCAGAACGGTGCACTGCGCCGTTTTTGAAAAAAATCCTACTTGGACAAACTCACTTAAATGGGCAGAAATGGCACCCCCGGTGACATCAAAAAGTCAGGAACTTTAAAAAAAAATCGGCCGCAAGTAATTTGCGATGGAGCAGAAACTTTGGCGAAACTTGCAGATTTTAGTCTGCTCCAAAAAAAACAGCAGACACCAAAAATACGGTGCAGAATGGTGGTGAAAATTCAGCCCAGAGAAACTATTTCTCTGGTGGGAGAATCCAAAACAAAAAAGGCGAGATCATAAAATTAGAGTTCGTCTATTTAGGGGTGAAATCAGGAGGCACTTTCTTTGCACAAGGGCTAGTGGAAATCAGGGAGCTCTCTCCATCAAAAGGCTGTGAATGTGGGGTCAATTGAAACTTTCAAGACTGAAATCGATAGATTTTTGTTAGGCAAGGGCATTAAGAGATATAGAACAAAGGCAGGTAAATGGAGTGGAGGTACATATCAGCCATGATTTAATAGAATGGTGGAACTGGCTCGAGTGGGAGAATGGCCTACTCCTGTTCCTATGTTTCAGTCACCCAGAGTCTGAGGACTGCATATTGCCAAAAAGTCAAACGTTTCTCAAAATTTAGAATTTAATTAAATAACATTTTCAATTTCCTGACACACCACTTAAAATATGCATGCACAGAAGTGATTCCATACATATAAAAAAAATTGGAAAAATAATTGTGTGGAGGTTGTGGAGAATAACTGTGGCCCAGACTTGCAACACTGTAATGGCACATTTATATCATGGCATAAATGTCTCAGGAAGTTATGTTGGAATTGACTTACATCATTACTTACTCCACACCATCATTTTCTGGGATTTTTGCATCACTCCTCTGTACTCCCGTCAAAGGAATATTCAAGGTAATGATCATAGCTCTGTCTATTAAAACCAATGGCCATTACAATTTCCTGAATGGATGCTCATTTTCTCACCACTGCCACTTACATTGGAAAATAATGGTGCTGATGGCCTGACAGTGGCATGATTTATTGCTCCAAGATTGTTATAGAAAACAGAGATCCAAAGATCAAATACAAACGAAGAATCTCACCTGAACTCCCAGAAGAATTGCAGTTTGAACAATTAACATTGACAGCACAGTAACTTAAAAACCTAGTCCAAGCATAACATTTCCTGGCAAACAAATGGTATCTTTATTAGGATTCATTTGTAGTGTATAATGGATAGTGTAGCCTGCCTATGCAGCAATTAGACATTCACACAAATGCTCATGTATATTGTGAATATATTAATGGTGCCCGCTCCTTTTGAAATGTTCAGACTGCTAATTGTCAATTATCCTTAAAACACAATAAATTTCTTAATTAGTTGATAACTATGTTTTAATACACAATCTAAAATCCATAGTACGTGCAGTACGATCCCCTTCTAGGAATTGACAACATGATCTTATCAAGCACATGAAGATCAGCCTGGTCATATGCCTTCCCTCTCTTTTGAAATCCGTGTAATTCCATGTGATATGGAGAGAACTCAATTGTAGGAGTAAAGCATTCAAATATTTTGATTGGTAGCTAATAGAGCACAGATCAGTGACCAATCAGATTATATGAGTGGACCTGGTACGGGACAGAAATTTCATGTGTTTCATTGTAAAATTGTATTTCCATCCAACTCTGTAGTTTGACCCACAAATCCATTGTTAGGTCTCTTAATTGACACCGATCATTCATTCTATGCTGACTCTGATGTTCATATAGCCACTATGAAACCCTGCTTTCTACACCTTTCTAGCTTTGAAATCCTTCCAATAACTTATCCTAAATCAGATAGAACTTTTTACATAACTGCATGTCACGAATGTAAGCTTCTAGTTCATGGGAAGTAAAATGAGAGAATTATTTGGCATTGTAATTGTTCTCATTATAATAAGGATTAAGGTAATTGAATGTCTTTGTCTATCTAATGAGGCCTTAATATCATTACAATTAATGCAAGTGTCCTGCAATTAGTTTCGGTAATAGACGGAATCCCCTTGCAAACACCAACTGAATTTAATTAGCACAGCTTTAAAAAAAACAGGCCACTTGTTTTATGCAAGTGTTAAATGTAGAAAAGATACAAACACTGCTAACAAATACTATTATTCACCATACACAATATTTGTATTAGTTATAAATAATTATATTGCCATTACCATTTAAAAAAAAATATGTGGTGTGGACATTGATTATATACACAGACAAATAAAACACAGGTTTATTCTGGTTATAGATGTGCTCAGAAAGTCAATATCCATTTTATACCAGACAGCAAGTATGTCTTTACTGCTGGTCAGGTTTGTGGTCATTCAGCACCTCTTCACAAATGACATAGAAATTGCTGAATTTGTCACCTATACAATTCTGATCAACTGTTGCTTTATCCTGAAAAGTGAATAAATTAATAATTTTTTTAAAAAATCTGTTCAAATTAAGTAATCAATGGCCTGGAATTTGCGGTCAGCGGTGAAGCAAAGGCGTTTGCTGGCTCCGAAGTAAGCTTCGCACAAAGGTCTCTCAACCTTGGTGAGGAGAGGTTCAGGTTTTCCAACGTTCAATTCAAAATCAACAGAGTATAGCGGGGATTCCGTTGTGCGAGCTGCTGTAACGTCAACAAGCTGTCTAAGCAGCCAATCAAAATGCATATTTCTCAGACAGCAAACAAGGAAGTGGATAAGCTCTTAAAATTCTAACTTGAAAAAAATGTTAACAGCAACAAAGATTTGGGCTCTCACATGGGGAAAAGGCAAACCTGAAATAAGGAAGAACAAACTTAAAAAAAAACTTTTTTTTAAAAGATTAAATGTAAGTGTTAAATTTATCCATTTTAATAAATTGACACTGCACACACTCAAAATTTGTTTTTCAGGACCATAACCATTATTTAGCAGTCAATACGCTGTTAAACCCCCAGTTACACCCAATCCCTTTGGGTCCAACTTTTAATGAGTTACAGGTGCAGCGTCAAAAATCCGGAGTTCCGGAATCCGGACAATCGGTGGCAGGGTCGTCCGGAATCCGTAAAATGTTCCAGAATCCGGACCCTCCGAGGCTGCCAAGCTCGGGGCCCCACCGCTGCCCAACCTTGGACCTCGACTCACCACCACTCATCTCGCCCGTCGCCGCTGCCCTTACTTCAGGGCCTCCTAACTAGGGGACATAGTCTCAGAATAAGGGGCCGCCCATTTAAAACAGAGATGAGGAGGAATTTCTTCTCAGAGGGTTGTAAATCTATGGAATTCTCTGCCCCAGAGAGCTGTGGAGGCTGGGTCATTGAATATATTTAAGGCGGAGATAGACAGATTTTTGGGAGATAAGGGAATAAAGGGTTATGGGGAGCGGGCAGGGAAGTGGAGCTGAGCCCATGATCAGATCAGCCATGATCTTATTAAATGGCGGAGCAGGCTCGAGGGGCCAGGTGGCCTACTCCTGCTCCTATTTCTTATGTTCCTCGGCGGGGCCTTCTCTCCTCGGCAGGGCTCGCTCTCTTCCGAGGGGTCCCCTCCCCATGTCTTTCTGACGTTCCGAAATCCGGAAATATCCGAACCTAGGCTCGGGTGTTTCCGGATTTGTGACGTCAGAAAGACGATCGAAAGTCTGGAAGCCGGAACGGCCTCAGTCCCAAGGGTTCCGTAGTCGCGACTCTGCACCTGTATTTAACAACCTAATTATTGCGGAAGAGCCGAAGTTTGTCAGTTTCGCCGAATTGAGTGATTACACTGATTGCTGCCTCTGTTGGGGGCGAGTGCACAGCGCAGCCTATATCGGAGCAGCAAATGACAGACCGCAACTTCAGGATTTCCGCATACGCCTGTGCCAAATCCTGAAGTTGCAGTCAGTTTCAAAGACGGAATGATGGCAAATGCCGTTAGTTTGCCGTCATCTGGAGTGCAAATTCCGGACTGATGTATTTTCTTCAATTTTCCGTCACAATTTTAACAGTATTCCCCCTTTCTATATAACTGTATATAATTATTTGTTTTACAGAAACAGAACATTTGAAACTTAAAAAAAATCTGGAAAAGCCAATTATCTCAAATTGGCAAATCTTCAGTAGAAACATTGTCATCGAATTAAAGTGTAGTTAAATTTCAGCACCACAAAAGAGAAATCTGACCGATAGCAGTGGGATCAGTACACTGGCTTTCAGCTTCTAATTTGTTGCTATGCTCACTGCGGCATATCAATACCAGGAAATTTTGAAGTAGGTTTGCAAAGGTATGGTCAGTGTGCAAATCAGAAAAATTTACTGATCTAGCCATTGCCTGAAATTCTGGCCCAGTATATCATAGCAGTTGTATATTGTAGATGTGTATTGTTGAAAACTCCTTTCAGGATCAGTCATACGACCTGATCCACATTGTGCTGATTTGCTAAACCTGTGAGATTGTTGTAACAGGACATACTCACCCATTTCATAATTGGTGCCCAGAAAAACACTGTGCGAGGACCTAGAAACAAGATAGAGGTAATTAAACCTTTACATTTTCAGAATGCAAATTCTTTACTTGTTTGAATAAAGGCCAATTATATAGAGCACAATTATATAGGAGTGAAGTTAAGTTAAATTAAGTAACAGTGAAGCAAAGGGTTTTAAAAGCTTGTGTATTGTAGAAGGCTGAAAAGACTCAAGGATGCAAGGAGCTGCTATGGATGAATTAAATTAGAAAATGGTGCAGAGTCCCAACTTCACTACAGCAAGGATCCAAGGAGGAGATCATTTTTAGGAAACATATTGGGAGTTTAAGAGGAATTAAACAGGAAAGGTCCGATGAAAACAAGGTAAATATTCAGAAAATTTCTCGTGATTATGTTTTTCAGGCATCCATTTATTTCAATAGATGTAACTATTGTATCAAGACATTCTTCATTTGGAGTAATTAAATGATGGGTAACTGCAATGTATACCAATTCCAGTAAACAACCTTAAAAATGTTACTATTGTCAGGGCCCTGAAAGAGAAAAGCCAGTATTCTTAAAATAATGTACCTTTAATCCCCTTATTCTTGATCATAATGAAACATACTTGTACCAGATTTAATAAAAAAAACTTGCTTCTACTCTTCTGCTAGGCAAGTCAAGAGAGTGGAATCATCAGTTGAAATTTAAAATACAGTAGCTATAGTGATTCTGCCAGCCTGCTTTTTACAGCACCAGCAGAGTGTATGCTCAAAAAACAAACCCAAAGAAAAAGGTCTGCTCACAGTCACTTTTTTGAGTCAGTGGATATTTTAAGTGTGAACAACTTTAGGTAAATATGTTTCCTGTAAAGTGTAGTTGATCCAGTAACCTATTATTTCAGCAGAAACTTCTGTATATAAACTGGTAACAGCCGCACCAATCTGGTGCTAAAAATGTAGGCCAACTGCAAAGCATTTCTTGTGAAAGTTAAAAAAAAATAGGATATTACTATTAAAAGGTTTTAATTCAAGGATAGTTTAAAAAAAATTAGGATTTACATTTTTCCATTTAAAATAAAGCTTTGTGGTACCAGTTACAGAAACCTAATTGTGCAATAGTTGCCAAAGCGATCAGAAGAATTGCCAAGGGCATTCAGAACAAAAATCCCACAATATCCTGCCGTAGTTATGTAATTGCTGCAGAGTATATTGCTATAACATCACCCATTGTAAAGCCAGCTGTAAATTCATTGTTAAATTAAATAAGCCAAATAAAATGCAAATCAGTTTAACGATTTGATTCTGTTTTGTAACAGATTAGAAATAATTATTTCACAAATTGTTTCCCCAGGTTTTTTTTTTAAATAAAAGGGACACTCAACAAGAAGCAAACAAAACTATGAAGATCGCACCACAGCTTAATTTTAATGGAACAAAAATATTTTTAAGTAGATAAAACAAAACTTTAAAAAAAACCATAGCAATGAAGAGAGTGTTTGGTAAATTTTGGTTGAGACAAGCTTTTCTCAGAACGAGGTCAAGTCTAAATTGCGTGTGCTAATAAGACACAACTCTAAACACCATTACACAATGATTAGTTCTTTTTAAATCATGCTTGAATGTTTATGTATTTAAGGCTTTTCTTCCAAAACATTAAGACTAACACATTGATCTCCCTTCGTCCTTCTGTTTCTCAGTAATGAATTCTAGTGCTAACCCACAAATTATCAGATTTATAGAAATCAATGTAATATTCACTACAATATATTACAGGATAATTAACCAAGCTCCCTCCGTGGATCAGCAAAACTACCCAATGAGTAGTTAGCCACTTGAAGCAGAAGATTGCTGGTTTAATGCCCGGTCTCCACTGAATTAGCTGGGGTAGCAATAGAGGGCGCCACAATTGGTCTCACTGCCCTGGAATAGGTGGGATAAAATTGATGTCTGCTCCCAATTATTTTGCAGTGACCTTGGATCCAATGACATGCATGATTGTTTTCTTTTATTAATTCACAGGATGTGGAAGTCGCTATCAAGGCCAGCATTTATTGCCCATCTATAATTGCCCTAGAGAAGGTGGTGTTGAACCGCTCCAGTCAGTGAGGTGAAGGTACGCTCACAGTGCTGTTAGGGAAGGAGTTCCAGGATTTTGACCCAGCGACAATGAAGGAACAGCGATATAATTCCAAATCAGGAACTGGGAGGTGGTGTTCCCATACTCCTGCTGCCCTTGTCCTAGGTGGTAAAGGTCCCGGGTTTGGGAGGTGCTGCTGAAGAAGCCTTGGCGAGTTGCTGCAGTGCATCTTGTAGATAGTACATTCTGCAGATCGAGTGCGCTGGTGATGGAAGAAGTGAATGTTTAAGGGGGTGGATAGGCTACCAATCAAGCAGGCTGCTTTATCCTGGATGGCGTTGAGCTTCTGGAGTATTGTTGGAACTGTGCTCATCCAAGGAAGTGGAGAGTATTCCATCACACTCCTGATTTCTGCCTTGTTGATGGTGGAAAGGCTTTGGGGAATCAGGAGGCGAGACACTTGCCGCAGAATACACAGCCTCTGACCTGCTCTTGTAGCCACAGTATTTATGTGGCTGATCCAGTTAAGTTTCTGGTCAATGGTAACCCCAAGGATGTTGATGGTAATGCCATTGAATGCCATGGGGAGGTGGTTAGACTTTCTCTTGTTGGAGATGGCCACAGCCTGGCATTTGTGTGGTGTGAATGTTACTTATCAGCCGAAGCCTGAATGTCGTTCAGGTTTTGCAGCATGCGGAAATGGACTGCTTATTATCTGAGGAGTTGCGAATGGAACTGAACACTGTCCAATCATCAGCAAACATCCCCACTTCTGACCTTATGATGAAGGGAAGGTCATTGATGAAGCAGCTGAAGATGTTTGGACACTGCCCTGAGGAACACCTGCAGCGATGTCCTGGGGCTAAGGTGATTGGCTTCCAACTATCTTCTTTGGTGCTAGTATGACTCTAGTCAGTGTAGAGTATAGCCCCGAATTCCCACTGACTTCAATTTTACTAGGATTCCTTGATGCCACACTCGCTCAAATGCTGCCTTGATGTCAAAGACAGTCAATCTCACCTCCTCTCTGGAATTCAGCTCTTTTGTCCATGTTTGGACCAAGGCTGTAATTAGGTCTGGAGCCGAGTGGTCCTGGCAGAATCCAAACAGAGCATCAGTGAGCAGCCATGATCTTATTGAATGGCGGAGCAGGCTCGAGGGGCGAGATGGCCTACTCCTGTTCCTAATTCTTATGTTATCAGTGAGTAAGTGCAGGTTGACAATACTGTCGATGACACCTTCCATCACTTTGCTGATTGAGAGTAGACTGATAGGGATGTAATTGGCCAGATTGAATTTGTCCTGCTTTTTGTGGACAGGACATACCTGGGCAATTTTCAGCTGAGGGAATGCAGTAAGTGGTAATCAGCAGGAGTTTTCCTTGTCCATGTTTGACCTGAGACTTCATGGAGTGCAGAGTCAATGTTGAGAACTCCCAGGGCCACGATTCATGACTGTATACCACTGTGCCAACACCTCTGGTTGGTTTGTCTTGCCAGTAGGACAGGATATACTCAGAGATGATTATGGAGGAGTCTGGGATGTTGGCTGAAAGGTATAATTCTGTGAGTATGATTATGTCAGATTATTGCTTGACTAGTCTGCTCTCCCAATTTTGGCATCAATCCCCAGATGTTAGTGAGGAGGATTTTGCAGGGTCGACTGAGTTTATCGTGTCCGAATCTGGTGCCTATGTCGATGCCGGGTGATTCATCTGGTTTTATTCATATTTCCCTACCCTTCAGCCAATGATTAAATTTAAACCGATATTTATCTGCCCAATTTACTAATTGTCTGTGTCCTCTGAAGTTGCTTACAGTATTATTCATGGTTACCCAGGCTCCATATTTTTCTGCCATCTGCAAATTGTGCTCCCTATACCAGAGTCCAAATCATTTACATCTATTTAAAGCAATGATTCCAATATCAACCCGGGGAATTCAACTGTTTAGATCCTTCTAATCCAAAAGAAATCCACATGCAGGCTCACATGAAGAATGGCACGTGAGTCAGGCACTTAAGAACACGGAGTTACTGCCTTAAGGCGAGGGATGGGGTAAATTGGCAAGCAAAAAAAATAAGTACATCCAATTGAAAGATTAATTATTCATTGCAGCATGATTGATATGTTACATAAACTCAAAAAATAGCATCAGAAAAGCTTCAAAAGATACCTGGATGACCTGGAGCAATGGGCAAGCCAATGATGATTTGTGATAAACCCTGTAAAATCACTATGTGCTATTCTCCAAAAGAAACAAGCACAAGGAACAGGATACAAGGATTGATTGAGCTGCTGTCAAAATCAGCAGAGAGCAGAAGTCCCTGGGCAAACGTTTCAGAGGAATATGGCTTGAACATCGATAACATAACTGCCAGGGTTTCAGCCACACTGGGTCAATTACGAGCCCTCTGAGGAAAGAAGCATAAAAGCAACCCCATAATTTTCCTCAGACTGTACAAAGCTTACATCTATTCAATCCCAGAATGCAGGTAGAAAGTGCACTGCAAGCCAACCACAAATTAAAAGGCTACAAACAATTCAGAACTGAGCAATAAAGGCAGCATATTCCATATCATGCTTCATCTACTCAACCTGCAAACATCTGTGGAATCCAAACCATGCAATTGGGGGTCGCAGAGAAGAGCAGAAAGTAAGAGAAAAAAAGAGGAAGTGGGGGAAAGAGAGAGAGAGAGAAAAAAAAAAAGAGAGACAGACATAAGATGGGGGAAGAGAGAGGGTGGAAATGTTGCCTCAGTGGGCGATGGTCAATGGACGTTTTGGATGATTTTGCTCTGGGATAATTAGAGTTCCTTTTAAAATTCAGCTGTTTAGAGGGGGAGGCTGGTGGGTTCTGTTATTCCATATTGCAGTATTTTTTGCTGAAACACAACCAAGTTTGCAAATAAAAACAGGATCAGAAGTGATTCTAATATGGTTTCCTGATGTTGTCTCCCAGCCTTGCTCCTATACAAACCATCCAATTCATACTGAAGTACTTTACAAATGCACATTTGGCACTTTACTTTATTTACCACTAAACTATGGTTGGGGTAAATCTATATAGGCCAGCTGTAGCAAGATCACTTTACTGGCTAGTGGGTCAGGGCACTTCAGCACCTAAACACCCAAGTGGGCATGCAAGTTAATCATCTGTTTACAATGGAGCCTTCGGCATCACTGCCATATGTAAACCACTTAAGTGATGTTACCATCTCCTGGGAGAAGCAAAAAAAAACCCACAATTAAGTGTATTATTCATTTTTGTAAATCATCTCTGGAAATTTGCTTTAACATTATGAATTAAATGAACCTACATAGGCAATGAGCCATATTGTCTTCAACCTTAGCAATGACCTGTATTTCTAAAAATAAATTTGAAGGACAAAGCTAAACCATCAGTATTTTGAAAAGAAGCGAGTTGATTATCCACACAAACGTGACAGATTCCATAATTCACCAATCCGTGAAGTGGGAGTTTTCTTAGCTCCACCCTATCTGAATCAGACGAGTACATTTAATAGCCATTCATTTAAAAGTTATGAATTGATTCATTTTGTTAAACCAGTGAAACGTCAATGATCACTTTACAACTGATAAGTAATTCACTGGAAAGATGAAAATTAAAAAGTCTTTGAGGAGGCGATCTTCTCTCCCACAACCACCGTCGTCTTTATTTTGTACGACACTACATCAATTGGTTACAGCAGCAGCTGTCAGGCCCCGACCGGTGACCAACGGCTGCTCATCGAATCTTTCATATTCGTTTGCTATTCGTTCATCGTTGTTTTATTTCGCGATCGCATTCTAGTGAACAACACGGAAAGCGCGAAGCAAACATGTCACAGCAGCCGCAGCACCCACACACACCAGTTGCCGCAGGCTGGCACTGACCCCGCCGCTCCATTCTGTGCCTCACAAGCACGAAATGTTATAGAATAGCCGCGATGGACGGCCGCCGCAGCAAAACTTTTACCTGCCGGGTGCTCATAAAACGGCCTCATTTTGGCAGGAAGCATTAGTCCAATCTTGTCCAACACGCCGTGATACATCGCTCTCAAACCGGTCACCGCCATGTTTCACTAATTATTACAACTGGGAAATAAATAGAGCGTTCAACAATAGAAACAAATTGAAACTACGGTATTCAGCACCCTGGTCCAAACACCCTACTCAAGTCGTCCTCCAACTTTGTCCTTTACGTCCCCGATGACACGGAGCTAAGCGACCGGCGGCGGGGGCGGGGCCGTGGCAACATTTGCAGGCGAGCAGCCTAACCTGCTGATCATTTAGAACCCGCCCCTCACACCTTCAGCGGCACTTTAGTTGGGTCTCATCCAAACACGGACCCCGCCTCGACAAAGACGATTGGTTATTGAGGACGTCAATCATTCTGTTTGACCAAGTTAGATTGAGGGGTCGAGTTGACCACGCATTCTCCGCCCCCCTCCGTCCCGTCGCATTCTCGCCCGGCTGTTTGAACGAAGTCTCGCGATGTATGCGGCTTGACAGGCCTCTCGCTGACAGACAGTCGGGCAACGATTCGCTCAGAGCGAACATGACGGTGATCACTATAATAATAATAACGATGTGAAAGGACTTCCCGCTGGTCCGGCCGGGGAGGGGGGTTGTTTATTTGTACTTATAACTTTTACATTGGTGTCTGTCGAGTGGACAATGACGGACGCCCGAACCAGTTAATATATTTTTATGACTGGGGGAGCGGCAGGAAGGCAGGATGTCACGTCCCACAAACCTGGTCTGGGATGTGAGGAAGCGCTCGCTCGGGCTGGAGGATCCCCGATTAATTCGCTTGTCCTATTTAGGTAAGAAGTGGTTGACTGGCTGCCGAGCTCCAGCTCAACCGCCCTCCTGACACCAACACCACGTCTCTATCGACTTTAGTCATTGCGTTTTACAAAACGGATTGTCTATATTTATTAACCTGAATTATGTTTCCATTTTCGGAGATAGAAATGTTCTCTAAGTATTTTTTTAAAAATGTGATAAATATTTTTCTTCCTGGGGTGCCGATAGTCCTGATGACTGGGTGAATATTTCTACTTGTGTCGAATACACTTCTCCGGGAGCAAGTTTGATTTAAAACTAGAAAAGGCATAGGCTGCGATTGTTCCTGAGATAAGATTTTAAAAAATGAGCAAACATAATAATTGACAACAGGATATACGTAACGTTGAATGGACATTGTGTGTGTTTCTAGTGGTGGGAAATAGTGTCTTATTTCCCCCCCCCCCCCCGCCCCCCGATAGGTAGTTTCACAAAAGTTTTTTTCTCAACTTTCCCAACGAATTTATGCTTTTCGTTTAAATTGTAAATACAGGTCGAATAAAATAACATAATTCGGGTTAATACACGAGACCAAGAGCTGTTGCTAAGCTATTGACGTAATAATAGCCAGATGACAGAGTTTCCGAAATGAAGTATTTCCAGAAAAACAATCTTCTAGGCTAGGGTATCTTTGAATATTTATTATGACAATAAGTGGATATATAGGAATATAACTAAAATCCGGTATGAAACTCGTTCTGCGAACGAAAGCTTTTATCTGGGAACGAAGGCTTTTATCATGTAATGATGCCCATTCTTCAAATTACCAGGTTATGGATTATTATCTGCCCTTTGCCCATTCAAACTTGTATTAATATGAGTTTCTTGAATGAAATAAAAATAGAAAATATTTTTTTATCTGATTCACAATTTTGTATTTTACATAAAGTACAACTTGGAATAATTGAGAGAAACTTCATTTCACTGTAAATTCAGTTATTCAGTATGTCTGTATTTTTCATTTAGTCAAGTAAATCAGACCAATCAACAAGTTGTGTGTATATATAGTTTTTAAACTGCTAGATTTCCAATTCAATCATCATATTTACTTATCCCAACTAATCAAAAAACCTGACAGTTAATAAGTCCATAGTCTCTTTATAAACACCAGTCACACTGTTCAGATGTTATGTAGAATCATAGAATGGTTACAGCACAGAAGGAGACCGTTTGGTTCGTCGAGCCTGTGCCGCTGTATGCTTGACAGCCAGCCAGTTTGTTATGAGAACAACAAGGTACATTTATATATTACCTTTAACAACAACTTGTATTTATATAGCGCTTTTAACATAGTGAAACGTCCCAAGGCGCTTCACAGGAGTATTATGAGATTTTTAAAAAGTGACACCAAGCTGCATAAGTAGAAATTAGCGCATGTGATCAAAAGCTTAGTTAAAGAGGTAGGTTTTAAGGAGTGTCTTGAAGGAGGAAAGAGAGGTTTAAGCAGGGAGTTCCAGAGCTTGGGACTTAGGCAACAGAAGGCACAACCAACAATGGTTGAGCGATTTACAATCGGGGATGCTCAAGAGGGCAGAATTAGAGGAGCGCAGAAATCTCGGGGTCGGGGATGGTTGTGGGGCTGGAGGAGATTAGAGATAGGGAGGGGCGAGGCCGTGGACGATTTTGAAAATAAGGATGAGAATTTTGAAATCGAGGCGTTGCTGAACCGGAAGCCAGTGTAGGTCAGCGAGCACTGGGGTGATTGGTGAGTGGGCTTGGTGCGAATTAGGACACGGGCAGCTGGGTTTTTGATCACCTCTAGCTAACGTAGGGTAGAATGTGTGAGGCCAGCCAGGAGTGTGTTGGAACAGTCATGTCCAGAGGTAACAAAGGCATAAATGAGGGCTTCAGCAGTGGATCAGCTGAGGCAAGGGTGGAGATGGGCAATGTTATGGAAGTGGAAATAGGCGGTCTGAGTGATGCTGCGGATATGTGGTCGAAAGCTCACTTCAGGGTCAAATACGGCATCAACGTTCTGAACAGTCTGGTTCGGCCTCAGACAGAAGTTGGGGAGAGGGATGGAGTCAGTGGCTAGGGAACGGAGTTTGTGGAGGGGACCAAAAACAATGGCTTCAGTCTTCCCAATATTCAATTGGAGAAAATTTCTGTTCATCCAGAATTGGATGTCGGACAAGCAGTCTGACAATTTAGGGACCGTGGAAGGGTCGAGAGAAATGATAGAGGTAGAGTTGGGTGTCATCAGCGTACATGTGGAAACTAACGCTGTGTTTGCAGATGATGTCGCCAAAGGGCAACATGTAGATGAGAAATAGGAGGGGGCCAAGGATAGATCCTTGGGGGACACTAGAGGTAACAATGTGGGGGGAGGGTGGGGGGTGGCGGTGGCGAGGAAGAAAAGCTGTTGCAGGTGATCAACAGAGAAAAACAACTCAAAATGCTTTACAGAAGCAAAATTTTTACAAAAATGGAAAGGAGGCAGTCTTTGCGAAGGATCTAAAGCTCAGCTTAGGGGTGAATAGGCTGCTGAGGTTCCAAACAGTCTGCTCACCTTGGTCTAGCAGGAGGATGGAATTGCTGGCAAGGATATGGAGTTTGTGGCGTGGGTGTCGAAGACATGCTTTGGTCTTCCCAATATTTAGCTGTAGGAAATTGCAGTTTATCCAAGACTAAATGCCATACAAGACGTCTGACAACACAGGAGGTGGTGGAGAGAACATAAGAAATAGGAGCAGGAGTAGGCCATTTGGCCCCTTGAGTCTGCTCCGCCATTTAATAAGATCATGGCTGATTTGATCATGGACTCAGCTCCACCCTTTATTTCTTTATCGCTCAAAAATCTGTCTTTCTGCCTTAAATATATTCAATGACCCAGCCTCCACAGCTCTCTGGGGCAGAGAATTCCATAGATTTACAACCCTCTGAGAGAAGAAATTCCTCCTCAAGTCAGTTATAAATGGGCGGCCCCTTATTCTGAGACTATGTCCCCTAGTTTTAGTTTCCCCCATGAGTGGAAATATCCTCTCAGCATCCACCTTGTCGAGCCCCCTCATTATCTTATATGTTTCGAAGGTAGAGGTAGAGTTGGGTTTTCCGAGATGAGCTTCCAACCACATATCCGCACCATCACTAAGACTGCCTACTTCCACCACCTTAACATCGCTCAACTCCGCCCCGTCACAGCTCATCTGCTATTGAAACTCATACCCCTGCCTTTGTTATCGCTAGACTTGACTATTCCAATGTTCTCCTGGCTGGCCTCCCATTTTCCACCTTCCATAAACCTTGAGCTCATCCAAACTCTGCTGCCTGTATCCTAACTCGGACCAAGGCCCATTCACCAATCGCCTCTGTGCTCGCTGACCTATATTGGTTCCCAGTCCAGCAACGCCTCAATTTTAAAATTCCCATCCTTATTTTCAAATCCCTCCATGGCCTCACCCCTCCCTATTTCTGTAACCTCCTCCAGCCTCACAGTCCTCTGAGATCTCCACGCTCCTCCAATTCTGGCCTCTTGCGCATCCCCTATTTTAATTGCTCCACAATTGGCAACCGTGCGTTCAGCTGCCTCGGCTCTAAGCTCTGGAATTCCCACCCTAAACCTCTCTGCTTCTCTACCTCTCTTGCCTCCTTTAAGATGCTCCTTGAAACCTACCTCTTTTTGATCATCTGTCCTAATTTCTCCTTATGTGTCAAATTCTGTTTCATACCAACAACAACTTGTATTTATATAGCGCCTTTAAAGTAGTGAAATAGTCTGAGGCACTTCACAGGAGTGTTATGAGATTTTTAAAAATTGACACCGAGCTGCATAAGTAGAAATTAGTGCAGGTTACCATCATCATCATAGGCAGTCCCCCGAAATCGAGGAAGACTTGCTTCCACTCTAAAAGTGAGTTCTTAGGTGACTGAATAGTCCAATATGGGAATTACAGTCTCTGTCACAGGTGGGGACAGACAGTCGTTGAAGGAAAGGATGGGTGGGACAGGTTTGCCGCACGCTCCTTCCGCTGCCTGCGTTTGGTTTCTGTATGCTCTCGGCGATGAGACTCAAGGTGCTCATCGCCCTCCTGGATGCACTGCCTCTACTTAGGGCGGTCTTTGACCAGGGACTCCCAGGTGTCGGTGAGGATGTTGCATTTTATCAAGGAGGCTTTGAGGATGCCCTTGAAGCACAGGTTCCCAAAAGCTTGGTCAAAGAGGTAGGTTTTAAGGAGCATCTTGAAGGATAATACTCTTGTGAAGTGCCTTGGGATGTTTTACTATGTTAAAGGCACTATATAAATGCAAATTGTTGTTGTTGGCCTACATGTCGAAGCTGATCCCAAGTCTATAGATGATTTTAACAGGGGCAACACGAGGATAAGGAAGAGAAGGGGCCCAGGATAGATCCTTATGGATTCCAGAGCTAATGATGCAGGGGCGTGAAGAGAAGATGTTGCGAGCATTTTGATTGGAGAATTGGAGGTGGGGGAGCGGGTGGGTGATGATGGCGGTTTTGAAAGAGAAGAGCATACTACCTGAAGGGGGAAGCCAATTACAATGTCTGCTAGTATGGGTGCCAGAAAGGGAATTTGAGGGGGTCAAACGTTTAGTGGGAATGTAGTCCAAAGAGTACATGTAGGCTGGTGACACCCAGCTCTACCTCTCCACTACATTTCTTGATTCCTCCATTGCCCCTATCCTGTCTGGCTGCTTACATAGAATGTACAGTACAGAAACAGACCATTTGGCACAACCAGTCCATGCCGGTGTTCATGCTCTACTTGAGCTGATATCTCTTCGATGAGGCAAAATTTCCTCTAGCCATCATCTTAGGCCCCGCCACTGATTCCATCACTCTCCCTGGCCGCTGTTTCGTGCTGAATCAGACTGCAACCTCTGCATCCTACTCGACCATGAGCTGAGCTTCCAAAACTATATACTCTCCATCAGAAATCTCACTTACTTCTATCTTCATAACATCGCCCGCCTCCACGTCTGCCTCATCCCATTTGCAGCAGAAAATGTAATTTGTGTCTTTGTCCCCTCCAGACTTGACTATTACTGTGCTCTCCTGGCCAATCCCCTGTCCTCCATGATCTGTAAACCTACGCTAATCCAAAACTCTTGCTTGTATCCTATTCCGCACCAGATCCCCCACTGATTCCAACTTAAAATTCTCAATCTCGAGTTTATACCCCTTCATGGCTTCGCACCTCCTCCTCCCCATCTCAGACATCCTCCAGCCCTGTAAGCCCCTCCCACCTTAGGAAAAGGGGAGGTGCAATGAGACCTGGGTGTCATGGTACATCAGTCATTGAAAGTGGGCATGCAGGTACAGCAGGCGGTTAAGAAAGCAAATGGCATGTTGGCCTTCATAGCGAGGGGATTTGAGTACAGGGGCAGGGAGGTGTTGCTACAGTTGTACAGGGCCTTGGTGAGGCCACACCTGGAGTATTGTGTACAGTTTTGGTCTCCTAACTTGAGGAAGGACATTCTTGCTATTGAGGGAGTGCAGCGAAGGTTCACCAGACTGATTCCCGGGATGGCGGGACTGACCTATCAAGAAAGACTGGATCAACTGGGCTTGTATTCACTGGAGTTCAGAAGAATGAGAGGGGATCTCATAGAAATTCTGACGTGTTTCGACAGGTTAGATGCAGGAAGAATGTTCCCAATGTTGGGGAAGTCCAGAACCAGGGGTCACAGTCTAAGGATAAGGGGGAAGCCATTTAGGACCGAGATGAGGAAAAACTTCTTCACCCAGAGAGTGGTGAACCTGTGGAATTCTCTACCACAGAAAGTTGTTGAGGCCAATTCACTAAATATATTCAAAAAGGAGTTAGATGTAGTCCTTACTACTTGGGGGATCAAGGGGTATGGTGAGAAAGCAGGAATGGGGTACTGAAGTTGTATGTTCAGCCATGAACTCATTGAATGGCGGTGCAGGCTCGTAGGGCCGAATGGCCTACTCCTGCACCTATTTTTTATGTTTCTATGTTTCACCTCCCCACACAAAACTCTCTGTTCTTCTGACCTCATGTATCCCTTCCTTGCTTTGCCTCACTGTTTGCAGAAGTGCTTTCAATCTTCTAAGCTACAAGATCTGGAATTCCCTTCTGAAAACCCTCTTCCTCTGTTAAGGCCCACCTCTTTGACCAAGCTTGAGGTGACTTCTAATATCTATTTCCCTGGCTTGGTATCCATTTTAGCCTGATTACATTGCTGTGAAGCACTTGGGACATTTTTTTCAACATTTAAAGGCACCATATGAATTAAAGCTGTTGTTCCCAGTTACCCAAAAGAATTGAATTCCATCTCAGTGTATATGTTAAATCTTCTGTGTAGTGTACTAGTACTTCAGTTATCTGTACTATCAAATGGTAGAGTGTGGGTTTGCACCTGCAGTTCCCTGCACAGTGAGTTCCTGGTTTTGATTCCACTGTTGGGAAAGGAACCAACTAGTGCCTTTAGGAAGGGATAACATCAATTTAGTTTCCACGGACAGCTCACTTTTTTTTCTCGCCATTTTTTTCCCCACTCACTCATCTTCCACAGGTGTTGACTTCTTGCCAGGGCACGTGTCTGTAACATGTGTGGGTGATATTTCCAGTTCATTTAATTTTGAAAGGTGCCCAAAACTGAGGAGACATGTACCTTCATCAGAAAATCCAAGTAAAGCAAACATGCATTAGAACATCATCATGATACCACAGAGCAATATCTTAAGTGACTACGACCGCAACCTTGCCATTGTAATTGACACAGTTGATCATTTCATCCTTCTCCACCGTCTCTCATCTGTGGTCCTCCTTGAGATGATTGCCTTCAATTGCTTCCACTCCTGCTAATCCCACAAAGCCAGCATACCTCCAGCAAGAGCTTCTTCTGTTCCAGCACAATCATCTCCAGGTGCCTAGGGTTCCACCTTTGGCCCTTGCTTATCCATGTTTACATTCTATTTCTTGGAAATATTATTTTCAGACATAAGATTGGTTTCCATATGTATGTCGACAACACCCATCTCCAACTCTTCACCACCAAACTCAATTCCACAATCATCTTTGTGCTGGCCTTCATAGCGAGAGGATTTGAGTATAGGAGCAGGAAGGTCTTACTGCAGTTGTACAGGGCCTTGGTGAGACCACACCTTGAGTATTGTGTTCAGTTTTGGTCTCCTAATCTGAGGAAGGACGTGCTTGCTGTTGAGTGAGTGCAGCGAAGGTTCACCAGACTAATTCCCGGGATGGCAGGACTGACCTATGAAGAAAGACTGAATCGGCTAGGCTTATTCTCACTGGAATTTAGAAGAATGAGAGAGGATCTCACAGAAACATATAAAATTATGACAGGACTGGACAGGTTCGATGCAGGAAGAATGTTCCCGATGTTGGGAAGTCCAGAACCAGGGGTCACAGTCTAAGGATAAGGGGTGAGCCATTTAGGACCGAGATGAGGAGAAACATTTTCACTCAGAGTTGTTAACCTATGGAATTCTCTACCACAGAAAGTTGTTGAGTCCAGTTCATATATTCAAGAGCGAGTTAGATGTGGCCCTTAAGGCTAAGGGGATGAGGGGGTATGGAGAGAAGGTGGGAGTGGGGTACTGAAGTTGCATGATCAGCCATGATCATATTGAATGGTGGTGCAGGCTCGAAGGGCCGAATGGCCTGCTCCTGCACCTATTTTTTATGTTTACATGGGCCCAAGTTTCGGGCCGCGCCTAGAACGGCGCAACCCCGACCTGGACGCCCGTTTTTCGTGCCATAACGTGTGCCTAAAAAAACTTACAGATTCTCCGGCTCCCTGTTGGTCCTCTGGAGTCGGGCACGGTGCAGCACGAGCAGTTGGGGGTGGAGCTAGGTCCCTACGCTGAAAACAGTGCCGGGACCTCTGCACATGCGCGCTACAGTGGGCGCGCATGTGCAGTAGCTCAGGCGCCCAAAACTGTGTGGGAGGGGCCCGAAGCACGCAGCCCCTAGCCCTGGCTGAATGGCCTCACTGGGGCTGCGTGCATAAGGCTGCCTCACACGCCCAGCTCCTGCTTCCTCCCGACCCGACCCGACTCCCGCTTCCCCCCCACCCCCCCGGACCGGACTCGACCCCGACACGGAACCGACTCCCGCTTCCCCCCCGCCCCCGGACCGCACCGGACCCGACCCCCCGGACTGGACCCGACCCGCGCTCCCTCCCTCCCACCACCCGAACCAACCCGACCTCCCTCCGCCCCCCCCCCCCGACCCCGACGCGCGCTCCCGACCCCGGACCCGACCCGACCCAACGCCACCTACCTGTAAATCTGGTGCTGGGGACGGGCCCTGCCCGAAGCCTTGGGCCCGGCCCGTTCAGCCCCCCTCCCCTTCTCCTTCCCCCCCCCCATCTCCTTCCCCCCCCTTCTCCTCCTTCCCCCCTTCCCCTTCTCCACCTTCCCCCCCTTCCCCTTCTCCACCTTCCCCCCTTCCCCTTCTCCACCTTCCCCCCCTTCCCCTTCTCCTCCTCCCCCTTCCCCTTCTCCCTCCCCTTCCCCTTCTCTCCTCCCCCCTTCCCCTTCTCCTCCTCCCCCCTTCCCCTTCTCCTCCTCCCCCCTTCCCCTTCTCCTCCTCCCCCCCTTCCCCTTCTCCTCCTCCCCCCCTTCCCCTTCTCCTCCTCCCCCCCTTCCCCTTCTCCTCCTCCCCCCCTTCCCCTTCTCCTCCTCCCCCCCTTCCCCTTCTCCTCCTCCCCCCCTTCCCCTTCTCCTCCTCCCCCCCTTCCCCTTCTCCTCCTCCCCCCCTTCCCCTTCTCCTCCTCCCCCCCTTCCCCTTCTCCTCCTCCCCCCCTTCCCCTTCTCCTCCTCCCCCCTTCCCCTTCTCCTCCTCCCCCCCTTCCCCTTCTCCTCCTCCCCCCTTCCCTTCTCCTCCTCCCCCCCTTCCCCTTCTCCTCCTCCCCCCCTTCCCCTTCTCCTCCTCCTCCCCCCCCTTCCCCTTCTCCTCCTCCTCCCCCCCCTTCCCCTTCTCCTCCTCCCCCCCCTTCCCCTTCTCCTCCTCCCCCCCCTTCCCCTTCTCCTCCTCCCCCCCCTTCCCCTTCTCCTCCTCCCCCCCCTTCCCCTTCTCCTCCTCCCCCCCTTCCCCTTCTCCTCCTCCCCCCCCCTTCCCCTTCTCCTCCTCCTCCCGCTCCTTCCCCTTCTCCTCCTCCCGCCCCTTCCCCTTCTCCTCCTCCCGCCCCTTCCCCTTCTCCTCCTCCCCCCCACTTCCCCTTCTCCTTCTCCCCCCCCTTCCCCTTCTCCTCCTCCCCCTCTTTCCCTCCCCCTCAGTGTCTGTGTTTCTGACAGCGACAGACAGAGAGTGAGAGACACACACAGACAGACAGAGAGATAGAGACACACTGGGGGGGGGGGGGGGCGGCATCCCAGCATGCTGTTGGAGGGCTCCCGGTGCTGCAGTCGTTAAGTAGAAAATGTTTTATTTATTGATTTAAAAAAATATATTTCTTATTAATTTTTTTTGATTGATTTATTGATGTTTTTATCATTTATTATTGATGATGGCCCTTTATTTGTAAAACTGAAGTGTTTAATGATTGTAAACTTCCCTTTTAAACCCCCCCCCCATTCCCTATGCCTGATTTGTAACCTACGCCTGATTTTCTAAAGTGTTGACAAGGTTTTTTCGAGCGTACAAAAATCTTCACTTACTCCATTCTAAGTTAGTTTGGAGTAAGTTTTCACTGCCGAAATTTTGAAAACAGGCGTAAGTGGCTGGACACGCCCCCTTTTGGAAAAAAAAATTTCTGTTCCAAAGTGAAACTGTTCTAACTGACTAGAACTGGAGCAAACTAAATGCCGAGAATTTGAATTTCTAAGATACTCCGTTCTACACCAGTTGCTCCAAAATATCAGGCGCAACTGAGGCCGAAACTTGGGCCCTATGTCAGGTGATGCTAAGCCATACATGAGCCTGAATTCTGGAAATACCAACGCTATCTTCTTTGGCTCCCAGCAGAGACTCACTCACTAAGGCTGAACCAGGTGCTGGTCTATTTAGCACCAAGAAAACATATTTCTTTTTGGCTTTCTGAACTCCTCCCTATACAAATTCCAACTTGTCCAAAACTTCGCACTCACATACTATCCCACATTAAGTCTCGCTCACCCATCAGCTCTTCCCTGCTGATTGCCACCAGGTCCCAAAACAACAAATATAGATCCCTTCAGTGGAGCTCACTGGGCTGACGAGTGAGTGACACTTAATGTAGGGCAGAATGTGGTTGGTGGAATTTTGGATAAGCTTCCCACCCTGACTGCAATTTCCTTCTGTCTTAAGTCCCAGTCCACAATCTACAATCATCTGATTTTGGGATCCTGTGCAACCCCTTTCTCATCGTTCCTCACTTGGTGAGAGCTTTCAGCTGCTTTGGTCCACCCTCTGGGACTCCTTCCGTAAAGATCTTTGCTTTGCTATTACCTACCCTGCCTTCTTAAAACCTTGCTTCTGACTGTGCCTTCAGCCAACCCTCCTAAATTCTCTATTTCTCCGGCTGTATCTCTTCTATCTGAAGCTCCATAAGGCATTTTATAATGTTAAACATGCTATAAAAATGTAAGTTCTTCACGCGAAGAGACTTAATTTTGTGAAAATGAAGACCAATCTCTTAATATGCTGTTTACTGAAGAAAGAAATTGTCGTAACAAATGCTGAATAAGTATTTGAAATCATTTACAGAATAACCACAAGCAGTTGTTAATTAAACATGACTTAATTGTCTTAAATTGTGTGATCGAGATATATCATATAGTTCATTTGTCAACTGTACAGGGTATTGGTGAGGCCATACCTAGAGCACTGTATACAGTTTTCGTCTCCGCATTTAAGGAAGAATATACTTGCATTGGAGGCTGTTCACAGAAGGTTCACTAGGTTGATTCCAGAGATGAGGGGGTTGACTTATGAAGATAGGTTGAGTAGGTTGGGCCTATACTCATTGGAGTTCAGAAGATTGAGAGGTGATCTTATTGAAACATACAAGATAATGAGGGCGTTCAACAAGATGGATGCAGAGAAGATATTTCCACTCATAGGAGAAACTAAAACTAGGGGACATAGAGCTCAAGTTTCCACATGATTTGCGCCTGATTTTTAGAAGCAACTGGTGGAGAACGGACTATCTTAGAAATCGCAATTCTCCACATTTTTTTTTCTGCAGTTCTAGTCAGTTAGAACAGTTTCACTTTGGAACAGAATTTTTTCTTCAAAAGGGGGCGTGTCCGGCCACTGACGCCTGATTTCAAAGTTTCCACAGTGAAAACGTACTCCAAGCTAACTTAGAATGGAGCAAGTGAAGGTTTTTGTAGAACTGAAAAAACCTTGTCTACACATTAAAAAATCAGGCGCAGGTTACAAATTAGGCGTCCAGAACGAGGTGGGGGGAAGGGAAGTCATTAAATTCTATAATAAATCCTTATTTATACTTATACAAATATTATACAAATAAATCCAACCTGAATAAAAATTTATAAGCAAAGAAAAAATTAAATAAACCATCTTCCTACCTGTGTGAAAGTGCTTCAGCCAGGGAGAATGCTGCAGGAAGCCTCACAAGTTGAGGCAGCCGTTCCCGTGGGTGGGGGGGGCGGGTGGGGGGAGGAAGCAGCCGTTCATTCTCACGGGGGGGGGGAGGAGGCAGCCGTTCATTCCCGCGGGGGGGGGGGGCGGAGGAGGAAGCCGTTCGTTCCCGATGGCAGGGGGGGAGGCCGTCGGGAAACGGCTGCCTCAGCTTTCTGAGGCTTCCTGCAGCCTTCTCACTGCTGCAAGAAGCCTCAGTGCTGATGTGCTGATGGCAATGTGCTTTTATTAAAAAATGTTCAAAAATTAAACCGCTACAAAGAACTACAAAAGTGCCAATGTTTCCTTCACACTGCGCATGCGCGAACGCTCCAACGCGCACGCGCAGGGTTGCCGGCAGGAAAAAAACTAATTTAAATGGTACCTGCCCCCTCCCACTTACAAAATCGGCGCGAGTGGTAGGCTCCGCCCCCCTGGGCGCCGCGCCAAGCAGACATGGAGCTGCAGGGCGCTTCAGAATTGCGCGGTCTTTTTCCGGCGCCGTTTTCGGCGCGAAAAACAGGCGCCCAGCTCAGAGGGGCGCCCGTTTTTTATCGTGTGGAAACTTGGGGCCATAGTTTCAGAATAAGGGGCCGCCCATTTAAAACTGAGATGAGGAGGTATTTCTTCTCAGAGGGTTGTAAATCTATGGAATTCTCTGCCTTGGAGAGCTGTGGAGGCTGGGTCATTGAATATATTTAAGGCGGAGATAGACAGATTTTTGAGTGATAAGGGAATAAAGGGTTATGGGGAACGGGCAAGGAAGTGAAGCTGAGTCCATGATCAGATCAGCCATGTGGTGTATTTGGATTTCCAGAAGGCATTCGATAAGGTGCCACATTAAGGGGTTACTGCACAAGATAAAAGCTCACAGGGTTGGGGGTGATATATTAGCATGGATAGAGGATTGGCTAACTAACAGAGTTGGGATAAATGGGTCATTTTCCGGTTGGCAAACCGTGACTAGTGGGGTGCCGCAGAGATCGGTGCTGGGTCCTCATCTATTTACAATCTATATTAATGACTTGGATGAAGGCACCAAGTGTAATGTAGCTAAGTTTGCCGATGATACAAAGATGGGTGGGAAAGCAAATTGTGAGGAGGACACACACAATCTGCAAAGGGATATAGCGCCCAAATTTGGCCAGTACAGATTTCTGGCACACTCACCAGAGGTGCGCTGCTTTTGTAGAACTCCAAGAGCACCAGAAATCTTCGGGCCGAGTTTGGCCGCTCCCCAGCCTCTCCTCCATGGTGGCTTAGCTTGGCAACTGGATTCCGGGCGGAGCCAGGTCTGGGTGCTGAAAACAGTGCTGGGACCTCTGCAGATGCCCGCTAGAGTGTGGGCGCATGCGCAGTAGCTCCTAGCCCCCAGAATCTGAGAGCGTGTGATGCAGGCTGTGTGGGAGGGGCTGACGCTCGCCGCCCCTATCCAGGGCTGAGTGGCCTGCCGCACAGGCTGGGTGCGCTGCCTTCCCGTGCTGAGGGCTACAAGAGAGACAGGTTGGTGGGGGAGGGGGGTGAGGGAAGAGTTTTGATTGGGGGCGGGGGAGAAAAGAATCTTCAAAGATTTTCCAGTACTTTAATATCTAGGTATCTTTACTAAAAATATACTCAGTTTAATCATGCTGATAACACCTACACCCTGTCCAGTCTCGCTGCTTGGGATTTATAAAAAAATCTAGCATTCCTATCATAACACTGTCATTTGGAGGCTACCTGCGCTGATTTCTTAATTCACCGCAGGGTTTTTCAGAATGTACAAAAGTGGCCACTTACTCTGGCCTAACTTAGTTTGGAGTAAGTTTTAGCTGGCTAAGCTTGCTTAAATGGCCAAAACAGGCGTAAGTGGCTGGTAACGCCCCCTTTTGAACAAAAAACTCAACTAAAAAAATAACCTAACTAACTCACTTACACTGGAGCAACTTAAATGGGGAGAATTGCGATTTTTAAGTTACTCCAAAATAATTTGTTTCTCCAAAAAAAACGGAGCAACTCCTGGGGAAACTTGGGCCCATAGATAGGCTAAGTGAACGGGCAAAAATTTGACAGAATGTGGGAAAATGTGAGGTTATCCACTTTGGCAGAAATAATAGAAAAACAAATATAATTTAAATGGAGAAAATTGGAAAGTGCTGCAGCACAGAGAGACCTGGGGGTGCTTGTGCATGAAATACAAAAAGTTAGTATGCAGGTACAGCAAGTAATCAGGAAGACAAATGGTACATTGGCCTTTATTGCAAGGGGGATAGAGTATAAAAGCAGAGAAGTCCTGCTACAACTGTACAGGGTATTGGTGAGGCCACACCTGGAGTACTGCGTATAGTTTTGGTCTCCGTATTTAAGGAAGGATATACTTGTATTGGAGGCTGTTCAGAGAAGGTTCACTAGGTTGATTCCGGAGATGATTGGTTGATTTATGAAGAAAGGTTGAGTAGATTGGGCCTATACACATTGGAGTTCAGAAGAATGAGAGGTGATCTTATCAAAACATATAAGATAATGAGGGGGCTCGACAAGGAGGATGCAGAGAGGATATTTCCACATAGGGGAAACTAAAACTATGGAACATAGTCTCAGAATAAGAGGCTGCCCATTTAAAACTAAGATGAGGAGGAATTTATTCTCTGAGGGTTGTAAATCCATGGAATTCTCTGCCCCAGAGAGCTGTAGAGGCTGGGTCATTGAATATATTTAAGGCGGAGATAGACAGATTTTTGAGCGATAAGAGAGTAAAGGGTTATGGGGAGCGGGCAGGAAAGTGGAGATGAGTCCATGATCAGCCATGATTTTATTAAATGGCGGAGCAGGCACAAGGGGCCAAATGGCCTGTTCCTGCTCCTATTTCTTATCTTCTCGTGTTCTTATATTATACAAGTATGATGTGCGGGATTAAAGATCTAACACGTGATTAGATGAAGACAAATGAAATGTCATTTTTAATGATAGATTTATGAAACATGAATGTATTGATCGCAGTGTGATAATGTTCCCCTTTTAGCCCTAGAAACTTACTCTAACTGAAAAGTCAGCAGCATGACAGAGCATTAATGAGAAGGTTGAATTGATATTTATGTTGGAAGCAAATATTGAAACATGTTACTAAGGAAGACATTCAAGTGTAATAACACATATTTCCAAACTTATACTGGTTTATGACATGGTGGTTGTGCCATAGAAATTTGTTTGAATTGTTTAAGGATATTCCAGAATTAATGGATGATGAAGTGGTGGACCTAGAAATGATTGTTCTCGATCTAAGCAGACATTCATACCTTTTATGACATACCTCTATCCATTAGTGTAACCTGTTCATTTTAAATTGGTAATTATGTCTGCTGGAGCAGCCTAGCAGGGAGGCAGGCCCAACTCGGGGGGGGGGTTACATTTTGGTAATGAATTTGGACATTTTTGCGAAAAAGTCAACATTTTATGTCAAATATTTTCTTCTATAAAATGGGGGAGTACTTTGAATTTAAAAACTACTCCCTGTGATAGCACCAGAATCCGCTTGCTTTAAATGATGAAATTCTCTTTAAAAAAAAATTGATAGATGGATTTGAAGTGGAATAATGAAATGAATACTTTTGCTTTGTGCAAGGGAAATAAAACAATACATAAAACTGTCCATGGGTAGCTGTAGGTTTCTGGGGAGATTTCCAGTTGGTTCCTGAAAATGCTGTCAATAGCCAGTGCCTTCATTTTCATGTTTTTGAGATGTTAATGTATGCGAGGACAGCCAATTTATTTGATATCCATGTCGGGTGTCAGAGATAAATGAAAGTCTGCAGTGTCATGCTTTATCTGCCTAAAGGATAAAATTAATAATATGCTTCAACGGTGTGTTTTCATGTCATTGTGGTGATCTAGGACTCTGTGACATGAAGAAGGACACACATTAAATTCATCAAAGTCTCAGTTAAAAAAATTCTGCAAGGCCCTAAAATTCCAGATTATTTTTGAGATAGTTTAAAGTAAGTCAAACATTGTACGGTTGACTATTAGCTGTATTCCTTTTGTGTCTGTGTAATTATGAATCTTTAGTAAATAAAATTGACCAGTTTTAGCCTGAATAATATAGTTTGATGGAATGGTGTTTTTGCTTTTTGTCAGGGTTGTATGGTGGGCAGCCTGTGCAACCTCCAGTTCAAATTATTGCAGTAAAAATTCTTAACCCTCTCGCATGCAGTTCTATTTTACAACATGCTTAAGGGTACCAGTTTTGTGTGTGGTGGGGGGGAGGGGTGTGTGGGGGTGGTGGTTGGGGGGAGGGGTGTGTGGGGGTGGTGGTGGGGGGGAGGGGTGTGTGGGGGTGGTGGTGGGAGGGAGGGGTGTGTGGGGGTGGTGGTGGGGGGGAGGGGTGTGTGGGGGTGGTGGTGGGGGGGAGGGGTGTGTGGGGGTGGTGGTGGGGGGGGAGGGGTGTGGGGGTGGTGGTGGGGGGGGAGGGGTGTGGGGGTGGTGGTGGGGGGGGAGGGGTGTGGGGGTGGTGGTGGGGGGGAGGGGTGTGGTGGTGGGGGGGGAGGGGTGTGGTGGTGGGGGGGGAGGGGTGTGGGGGTGGTGGTGGGGGGGAGGGGTGTGGGGGTGGTGGTGGGGGGGAGGGGTGTGTGGTGGTGGGGGGGAGGGTGTGTGGTGGTGGGGGGAGGGGTGTGTGGGTGTGGTGGTGGTGGGGGGGAGGGGTGTGTGGGGGTGGTGGTGGAGGGGAGGGGTGTGTGGGGGTGGTGGGGTGTGTGGGGGGGAGGGGTGTGGGGGTGGTGGGGGGGAGGGGTGTGTGGGGGTGGTGGTGGTGGGGAGGGGTATGTGGGGGTGTGTGGGGGTGGTGGTGGGGGGGAGGGGTGTGTGTGGGGGGGGTTTGTGGGGGGGAGGGGTGTGTGGGGGTGGTGAGGTGGAGGGGTGTGTGTGGGGGGGGGGGAGGGGTGTGTGGGGGTGGTGGGGGGGAGGGGTGTGTGGGGGGGAGGGGTGTGTGGGGGGGAGGGGTGTGTGTGGGGGGGAGGGGTGTGTGTGGGGGTGTGGGGGGGGGAGGGGTGTGTGTCGGTGGTGGTGGGGGGGGGGAGGGGTGTGTGGGGGTGGTGGTGGGGGGGAGGGGTGTGTGGGGG